>NC_090939.1:47683091-48333369 GCF_040938575.1 Ambystoma mexicanum
GCCAAGTTTTCAGTAATTTGCAGAAAGACATGAGGTCTTCAGTGAGTCGGATGTGGGGTGGGAGTGCGTTCCACAGCGTGGGGGCCAATGCTGAGAATGATAATCCGCCTAATCTGACTGAGTTTGTTTTTGCTATGACCAGGAGGCCGGCTGAGCTAGATCTTAGAGTATGTGCAGGGTGATAGGGTTTTAGTTTTTCTTGAAGGTATTGTGGTCCGGTTTTATGCAGTGCTCGGTGAGAAATGCATAAGGTTTTGAAAGTCACCCTTCGGGGGACCGGAAACCAGTGCAGAGTTTTGAGGGCTCGGGAAATGTCGTCTCTGGGGCCAAGTGCTACTAGCAGTTTGGCTGTGGCGTTTTGTGCTCTTTGTAGTTTAGTCAGTTGGTATGCATGGACTCCAATTGATTGGACAGCGGAGAGTCTGTTGGGAAAGGAGAGGTATGGAAAAATGCGCCTAAGAGTTTTAAGGTGGTGGTGGCAGGACTTTGAGTCGTTGTTGACTTGGCGTGAAATTGTTAGGTCAGAGTCTAGGGTGCATTCAAGGTTTTTTACTGAATTAGAGGGGGTTGGTGAGTTGCCCATGGCAGATGGCCAGGGTAGTGGGTGTGGAAGAAGTTCGGTGTTGCGATTTACCATGATTTCCGTTTTGGAGTGGTTTAGCAAGAGGTGGTTTGCTTTCATCCAGAGCTCTATGTCGAGGAGGCAGGAAGGAGTTTCAGAATTAGTTGAGTGTCAGCAGCTTAGTTGTAGCAAAGGATGTTGTGTGAGCGAATTATTCGTGGGAGGGTGGCCATGTAGAGATTGAACAGGAGGGCTGATAGGTATGCTCCTTGTGGAACTCCCGTGTCGACTGGTCGGCGTTGGGAGGAATAGGTTGAGAGTAAGGTTATTTGATTCCTATTTTTGAGGAAGGATGCTATCCATTTCAGAGCGGTTCCACGGATTCCTAGGGAGTGGAGACGGTCAAGGAGGATTGAGTGATTGATTGTGTCAAAAGCAGCGGATAGGTCAAGGAGGATTAATGCAGCGCATCCCGCAGAGTCTGCCGTGTTTTTAAGTTCATCCCAGATTGAGGTTAGGGTGGTTTCAGTTCCGCGTCGGGCTCTGAAACCTGATTGAGCGGGGTCTAGGAGATTATTGGATTCGACAAAGGCATTTAGTTGGGAGTAGGCGGTTCGATCAATGAGTTTGGCAAGGAACCTGGTGTTAGAGATGGGGCGGTAGTTTTTGGGCGCAAGGGGGTCGAGGGAAGGTTTTTTCATTTGAGATTTGACATGAACTGTTTTGAATGGCTCAGGAAAAATTCCTGAGGAAAGGGAGTCATTTATGATGGTTCTTGCGTGTTCTCCTGCGCAAGTCGAAGTGAAAATTTCTTTGAGGGTTGTGGCCGGGCAAGGGTCTAGCGGAGAGCCGGATGGTTTGCAGGCAGAGAGAAGTTTGAGAAATTGGTCGGCTGATATTGGACTAAAGGAGTCGAACGTTGGTTGAGTAGTGGTCGCAGGCGGTGGGTTGGCCGGTAAGGAGGGTGGGTTGCCTGGTGGCTGTAAGAGAGATAGTTTGTTGGATAGAGCATTTGTTCTTTCGAGAGCTGTGGTGTGAAAGTGGAGAGAGAGTGAGTCACACAGCGATTGTGAGGGGGTCGGGGTGGTGGTGGTGCATGATGGTTTGGTGAATTGGGTGATGATTTTGTGAAGTTCTTTGCTGGGGTTTTTAAAATTTAGGATTCGGGAGTTGTAATGGGCTTTTTTTGCTTTCTGGATTTCGGCCTTGTACTGATGAAGGTGCCGGGCCAAGGGTGATCTGCTCAGGGAAGTTTTGTCTTTCCGCCATTTGCGTTCAAGGTATTTATATAGTTGTTTACTGGTCTTCAATTCAGGTGTGAACCATCTAGGGAAGAGGCCACGGCGGGCTGATGGTTTGCAAGAGGGTATGAGCCGCATTAGTGAGGTGTTGAGCCATGAGTCAAAGGCTTCGGGGGTAAGTTGATTATTGAGTAGGCAGGTAGGCAGAGGAGACTGGAGGAGTGCGTCGGCTAGGTCCATTTGCGTAGATTCAGAGGTTCAGGTTCGGGTACGGGAAGCGGGTTGGGTGAGCGAATGGCAAAAGAAACAATGAAGTGGTCGGACCAGATGATAGGGGTGGGGGGGTTTAGATGTATCCGGTTGTGTGAGCTGAAGATGGCATCAAGGGTGTGTCCTTTATAGTGAGTCAGGCCGTTTATGTGGGGTTGGAGGTTAGTCGCGTCTAGGCCGTCAACCAGAGAGTGTGTCATAGGGTTGGTGGGAATGTCGAGCCATATGTTGAAATCTCCTAGAAGAGTGAGGATGGGATGGTTTAGTTGGAGGGTGGCAATAGCATCGCAGAGGTTGTTTGAGAATTGTCTATCGTAGCCAGGGGGTCTGTAGATTATTAGGAAGCTGTGGGAGAACGAAGGGGGAAGGGGTGGTTTAACGAGGAGGGATTCGCAGGATGGGATGGATGGTTGGCTGTCGTTGATTGAGGTGTGGAAGTGAGACTTGAAGGCAAATGTTATTCCTCCTCCTCTAGAGGGACGGTTCAGTGGGATGAGGGAGTAGTCGGGGGGGAAGGCTTTGTTGGCGATAGGGGCGAAGTCGTTGGAGAACCAGGTTTCGGTGATGAAGGCCAGGTCTGGTTTGTCAGAGGCGAGGAGGTCAAAAATGCTGTGTCTGTTTTTCGCTACCGAACGGGCATTAAATAGGATGCAATTCACTTCGGTAGATGGGGTTGATGACGGAGCTGGAGAAGTGGGGGTGGGGTAGAAGAGGGTGGAAACTGGTGAGCGAGAGGGCTGGGTTTGCTGATGTTCGATGGGAAGAGTGGTGGAGCAGAAAAGTTGGTGGGTTTCGGGTGGGAGTGGATGGACGCGTGTGTTGGGATGATTGGGTTTGGCATGGGGGATGTGAAGGTGGGCTGTGGGGGGTTGGGAGTTTCAGTTGTGGACGGTGAGTAATCGAGGGAGAGGGGTTTCAGCCAGGGCGAGGCGTGGGGGGAGGGTGGTGATTGTGGCGATGAGGTGGAGGGTCGAGACAGGGGAGGCGATGAGTGCTGGGAGATTGAGGGGGATCAGGTAGGCTTCCTCTTAAGTGGCTTTGTTGAGATTGGTGTGTGCGAGAGGGTCGGGGGTCAGAGGGTGAGAGGGATGAGGCTTCTGTTCTTGCTAGGGCTAGGCGTGCAGTTTTCAGGGAGGGGAGGGATTGTGGTCGGGGGGATGATGGTGGGGGTTGATGGGAAAAGTGGGGGGTGCATGTTTGCTGGGCAGGGAGTGCCTGGAGGGCTAGTGAGGGGAGTGGGTATAATCATAGTAGGCTGATCGGTGGAGGGGTTTGAAGGAACAGTGGTCTTAGGGTGGTTGGCTCGCCATCATGCCCCTCTGGCTTGATGTTTGGAAAGGGGATGGGTAGGGGATGTGGTGGAGGCTGGGATGATTTGGGGAGTGGGGGACGGTGCATGAGGGTAATTTCCGGCAGAGCTAGGTGGGTTGGGTGCACTCATGGTTAGTAACTATGATATAGATGGGTTATTAACTATCTGGTTGCAACTACAGCCCAGTTACGCTGTTAGATAGACTTTCTTCTAGCAAGCTGGGATTCAGGTATGCTATTGGGCAGAAATTTCAAGTGAAACAGCACCACAGATATGCTTCTGGGTGGACTTTTAAGAGCAATTTAGGCGGACTTTCTAAATGCAGTTATGACACAGATAAGCTATAGGGCAATTATGACACAGATATGCTATAGGGGAGATTTTTGTTATTGCAGTTATGACATAGGTGCATAAATGCTGCATACCCTTAACCCCAAAAATTGCGCCTAATAGTCGCAGGCCACATTTGCCCGCCTGATTGCACATTATAGCTGCTCTATGCCACCTATGACTCTTTGATTGCCCCCTAGTGTGTCTCACAGCCATTAACAGACTACATTTGATTGTGTTGTGCCCTATGGTCATTAACAGACCACATTAGATTGTGCTGTGTCTTATGGTCATTAACAGACCATTCTGATTGTGTTGTGCCCTATGGTCATTAACAGACCACTTTGATTGTGCTGTGCCTTATGGTCATTAACAGACCACATTTGATTGTGCCGTGCCCTATGGTCATTAACAGACCATTCTGATTGTGTTGTGCCTTATGGTCGATAACAGACCACTTTGATTGTGTTGTGCCTTATAGTCAAACACCTAGCCTATAGTTGTCGCATGTGTATCATTGATACTTAGCCTAGCCTGTGCCCTACCTACGATCACTGCTTCTAGTCCAATGCTGTCCCATGTGCTTTAACGACACTTAGCCTAGCATGTGTCCCTCTAAAGATTACGTTTGCTAGCCCACTACTACCTTATTCTCGACCACTGTATCAAGCCTAATTGGTGTAAACAAAGTGAGCCTAACCTCAGTACACCCCACCCCCACATCCCCAGCTATGATAAGTTGGATCGTGTGCATCATGGTCCCCTTCAGCCTTGTCCAAGCGGACACCCCATGTACTGGCAACCACTTCATCGCCCTTAGTAATGGGCTTACCAAACTAGCCTGCCCTAGACACCATCCCATCCCCTGTCCTAACCCCTTCCTCCCCACCACACCTCCCTTCCCATCCTCCTCCACTCTCACCCCTAGCCCTAAGGTCCCCCACATGACTATCCCATCCCAGCCTTCACCAACGATCCACATGCACCCCCCAATCCATCAAGTAATGGTAAAACACACCCTATCCTAGGACATGAGAGAACAGCCCGACTAAGAGTACGCACAAGGTTTCCACACCACTACCTCACCACCAGGGCCCAGCCACCCAGTTCACCCAAACCCACGGCCCTTACAACCAATATTAAACATACCCAGCCTTCAGCAACCAAAACCACTCCACTAAGCTGCCCACTAACTAAAAATACTCCCACTAAGGAACCCAACCGTTCCATTAGCCTCAAAAATGCACTCATCAACGCCCGCTCCCTTGGAGCCCACGCCATTGAAATTCATGACCTCATCACCGAACTTGACCTAGATCTGTTAGTCATCACAGAAACCTGGCTTCACCAAGCCTCAGGTCCCCTGCTAGCATTGGCCATCCCACCAGACTACACCATTCTCAGATCTGATAGAACCACCACTCCAGGAGGCGGTGTTGCCATCATTGCAAAAAATACCATCAAATTAAGATCAAGCTCCAGTGAAATTATCGCAGGGTACGAACTATTGCTCGCCAAACTCACGTTGAATGAAAAAACCACAATTAATATAGTGGTCATAGATAGATCTCCTAGAACAAACAGCCACCCAGAAACAGACATCCCACTAATACTAGCGCCCTTCCTTAAACCCAAAACGAAATGTATCATCATTGGCGACTTGAATCTCGGTTTTAATGACAACCAAGATACTAAAACAACCGCCCTTCTCCTGGCACTAAATGACATGAATTTCTGTCAACACGTCAATGCCCCTACCCATTCCAAAGGCAGAACTCTTGATTGGATCCTCACCCTCAATACCAATATCTCTGTAGGCCCGATTACCCCACTCAGCTGGACAGACCACCACTGCATAGAATTCACGATCACGAGTGACAAGTCCTACATACCCAAGAATATAACAATGGACACCATCGAAAGCAGAAACCCGAAAAAGCTCACAGCTGAAAACCTCGACCCCACCCTGAACAAACTGCTAGATACCCACTCAATCCACAGCAATGACCCAACCACCATCGCTGAGTACTACCACAAATGCCTCTCCACAGCGATTGACACCATAGCTCCGATCACATCCAAATTAAAACGCATCAATAAAAAATCTAACTTCTGGTTCAACGAGGAACTAATTGCCCTTAGAAGGAAAAAACGCTCCCTCGAGCATGCCCACAACAAACATCCTTTCCTGGACTCAGCCAAAGCATTCAAAGACGCCAATACCCTCTATAAATCAGCTATCATCACCCATAAAGCTAACACTTACAATGTTCGCATTAGCAATGCAGCATCAGACTCTAAAGAGCTCTTCTCTATCCTTAGAGAACTTGAAAATCCACTTCCGTGCGACACACCTACTAACACAAGCAAAGAATGGTGTACCACCATACAAGATGCTCTTGCTTCCAGAATAACTGTGGGATGTATTTACCCATGCATCCGAGCCCTACCTCAAAACTGTGCAGTACTGACATGAAAACATCATGATGGCCAGAGCTTCCCAGAAAATGCACAGGGAAATGCATGAAGAATAGGCTGCCACTCATTTTTGCCGATGTTATGGGCACAGAAGGACACTGCCTAAAACCACCATTGGACTACCCGCACAGTAGTCTGAAACCATTGGGAATGGCAATGCTGATTGCCAAATGCAACCTAGAATTGTGGGGAATTCATTTTCTTAAATCCCAAAAATGGGTGCAGTACCAGTACTCACCACTATCCAAAAGCCGGCGTTTTAAAACCACTCTGTTTCCCTGAAGGCAAGCCAAAGTGCCTATTTCAAACATTGCAATATGTGCAAAATATTCACTGAACACCAGCAGACATTTGGTAGAATGGAGTTTTGTGTGCCTACAAAATCTGGGAAATGAAGAGCCCAGAACAATGCTTATAACAAAACTGGCTGAGCTATGGAGTCAGCAGTTTAAGTTGCACTGGATTTAAAGACACTAAAATCGAAAATGTTTAGATTAAATGAGTGAGCTATGTTTGGTGTCACATGCCTTTGTAATTGTTTAAATGTCATAGTTTTAAACTTAGAATCAGCCTTCTAGCTGCATATGTGAAAATGTTTAGTTTTATTTGAATGCAGGAACTGGGGAACAAAAAGTGACATTTATCTGAAACCTGGCTTAAGGAACTGAATTCTGCCTGGCAACTACCCCCATCAGAAGGGAAACTTGAGTCACAGCTGTGTTCCCAGGCCAACCTTCCTTTTGCTGCCCACACTAAGGATATGCCATCTATCTGATAATTGAATTATCTGTGCTCTGTAGGAGAGTGAACAAAGCCCTCTTCACTCAGGCAAAGGTTTTTATTACGCAGTCGTAAAATGTAGCTTCCTCTTGGCAGGAGCTGGGAGGGGCACTGCCTGTGAGAGCAAGCTGGCTTGGCAGAAACTGGAAAGACTGGTTTCTATACCATGTGACCTGGGAAACCACACCCCTTTGGAGCCAGAACATAACTTTAAAAAGATGAATAACTCATAGAGCGGACATGTGAAAATTTTATAAAGGACACCATAATTCTTGTGATTTTTCTGCCCACATTTTAAGAGGTTTTTCGACCCGGTGGCGTGTTCAGGGGGGTTTTAGCGGAAAAGTGGATATTACTCTAAATGTATGCATGTTAAAAATCTGAAACTTCATCAGTTAATGTCCCTACTCCCTGCACACATGTATGTAAAGTTGGGTCAATGTCAGAAATTGCAAAATCAGTTAAAAAGTGAAATATGTGCCATTTCTGAATGCAAGCTCCCAGGAAGAGCAGAGTTTGAACAGGGTATACCTCCTGTAATGCATGATGGGTGCATATGATTTTAAAACAATATGTACCTCTGCAAATATGTATTTGTTTCAAATCTAGATTTGTGTGTAAGTTGACAGGAGGAGTGGACTTTCTGCAGGCTGTAAAATGACATCACTCTGACTCACAGTTCATTCCCCAATCAAATGATAAATGGAAGTTTGACCAATTAGAAGCTGAGAGAGAGGTAGGGTCAGTGATGCTAGAACACACCCACATTCTAAACACATAAAAGCAGACAGACAGGACAGATAGAGACTTTCCAAATCCATCTGCAGCGGGACGCTCTGCCGGAAAAATCCATACTTACCTCCATCAACCTCCAGAAAGCCAAACTAGAGACTTCAATCTATCCAGAACTAAGAGAACCAGAGAGAAAGCAGTGCTGTACCCAGAGAGACCCAGACCAGCAGAGAGAGCTGACCCAGATCACTGTGAAGTGCAGAGGCCAGACCAGACCAGACCAGAGTCCAGTCTAAAACCCTGACCAGATCCGTGGCGAGGCCCATTTCACTCAAGAATATAGTGTGAGTACCTAGAAACTGTGCAGAACCAATCTCCTAGTTAAAATAATATAATTCAATCTATTTAATCTAAGTAGAACTGCCTCCTAACTGTCACCTGTCATTTGTAAAGCTGTCACTTGTCATTTCTAGTCGCAAGCTGCACTTGTCTTTTGGAACTTTAAAATTTCAAATCTGAAAAACGACCTCTATTCAATCGCTCATATCTCCGCAACCGTTTGTGCTAGAGACTTGCAATAACTTTTATTTGAAAGCTTAGAATCGTAGCTTTGAATCGCACCAAGAACCGCATTCCTACCCCTTATAGTTTTACCGCAATCGCGGAACACGCATCCGCGAATTTTACCGCGATTTGCAATTTCTTCACATGTAAAAACTGCTGCTGCTTGCCTTCCATTTGCCAGAAATTCGTTTAACCTGCTAACTATCCCTGCCTCATTGCTAGTGTGAGCCTGGACTAATATTAACTAGATACCACTCACCCTGAACCTCTGAAAGGGAATAAAAAGCATTTCCAGCATATTTTTCAATTCATTGCCAGCACATATCAAAGCAATTTGGGCCTGTGTTTTCAAACTTATGTAGTCTAAGCTTGCTGGATTGAACTGAATCACATTTGATTGCATTTCTGAGAACTGTGTGTTTTCCTTCCATTTCCTTGCCTTGCATCAAGGGGGGGAGGGGATTGCCAGAGAAAAGTGATTACATTGTTTTGTTGAAATCATATTGAGTATTTCTATACTGCATTTCATTCATTCAACCTTGCATCCATTTGAACTCTATAAAGCAATTTGTACCACCTTATACTTTTGTTCCTATTTACCAGTGTGCTACCTTATCCATTTCATGTCAACTCATTAGTGATTATAAGAAGTGTGCTAGTGCCAGATTCTCCGTTGTTGATCTTTATCATATCAGATTAAGTGTGCTATTCAATTATTAATTTATTATAAAGTGTCATATATATATCTATTGTTTAAATTATCAAATAAACCTTTTAAACTTGCAAAACAGAACTACTTCTTGGCTCAGTGGGGTCAGGGGGATTCCAAGAGAGGGGTGTTATATAGGGGTAGTCATCCAGAACGCATGAACTGGACCTAAAGATATATCAATAAGGGTTTTCATTCAGTATTATAGACTAGGCGTTGACTTAGCTGTAGTGTTGAATTGAATCCTCTTACAAAGTGGGGGCTCGAGCCGAGACGTTGGGTTAGATTTACCATTTGTGCAGCTTAATACAGTGTGCTAACTGACGGGATACATACATCCGGTCGGATCACCACGCTGCATTACGCTGTGAAGCATTCCTCAAAAGGGACACTCCAAGAAAAGTTCTGTTCTGCAAAACTAAAATACTAACTTCTGTAAGTCAGGACAGAGACCAATCTCTAGAATGACGACCTTGGTAGATATGAAAATAGCAAGAGAGCACTTCTTACATAAGTTATTTGTGAGAGGTGAGTGGACTCACCAGGACCAAACAGTCTGGTTGCAGGCCATCATGCAACAGGTCACGGAAACAGGGTCAGATATATATAGAGATCAGGGTCCATTACACGTGGCCCTGAGTGAACTATATATGGCTCCTAAGGCCAAAGATGAGCACGACAAGATTGTTAGGATAGCGGCATATTTATATTTATACATGGGAGCCATACAGAATAAATGTGCTGAAGGCCATGATCTGGCAAAAAGGCAACAGATGGCGTTAGAGAAGGCCCAATCTGATCTGGACTCTTCTGAGCAAAGGCTGCACAGAAGCCAGGAGTCAGAAAATGAGACCAGACAGTACATCACTAAAATAAAGGAGGATATGGATGTGCTGCAAAAGGAAAAGTCAGAACAGGATACCAGATTTCTGGCCTTGCAGAAGGAACACCAAGAAGGTTTGGACTCCCTACTGCAAAGCCAGAAAAAGCTGGAGCAACAGCTAGACTTCAATAGGGCATGTGCTGAGCAGGTAGTCACCCTGCAAGGCCACCTAGATAGAGTGAAGGAGGAGAGCAATAAACTGATTCTGAAAGACCTGGATACCCAGGCAGAGTTTGATCAGGAGCGCCAGAAAGCTGGTGCCTTCCAAAGGCAAAGGGACGACCTGGCGGCACAAATGCAGGCTCTTAGTCAGGAAAGAGACGCCTTAGGCCAGGAAGTCTGCCATTTAAAAAGAAAAATGGAAGAAAATCACCTGGCCCACCAGGGGCTGGGTGATCTCCAAAAAGAAAACCAGAACTTGGTAGAGCACACCAGAAGGGTGGAAGATGCTCTAGCAAGAAAGGAGCAGGCCAATAGGGACATTGCCCAGGAGGTAAACCTCCTGCAGCAAAGACTGGCCCAGTTCTCCAGGACCAACCAGGAAGCACAGAGGGAGAATGAGGCCCTCTGTCAACACAATGATAGGCTCCAGCAACAGGTAGCGATGCAGGAGAAACTAATAGAGACGAGTAAGGCCTTAACAGAGGAACTGAAAGCACAAATGCAGGCTCTTGCATTGCAACAGGGAGCAGGGGCGGATAGAGATGAGGTCCGCTGGGAAAGAGAGATTCCTGACCATAACCGCAGGAGCCCTAACACCAGGGGCCTTCATCTCCCCCAGTCCCTGGACTCTACCACCCCCATGTCCCCTGGCGCACATGAGCACAGGGCCGCAGGGATGGCAGATCACTATCCAGCTAAGAGTATGGGGCTCATAGGCCAGTACCACTCAGGAATGGAGGGGTGGGCATCCGGGTATGGGCACCCAAGTACAGTACAGTTCAATGGGGAACCCCAGGAGAGTAGGCCCATTAAGGGCATCCTGAAAACCTCTGCCCAGTTAGGTCAGTGGAGGGGGTACCCATCAAATCCTGGCAGCAAGGAGGAATCTGAAGACTCCTCTGAACTGCGCAGGACACAGGAGACCAGGTCCCCACATTCTGCCAGCCATTCCCAGGCTCGCAGAATCCGGGAAAACCTGGAAGAACAGACGGGAACCTCTGGGAGCAGTGCCTCTGAGTCCGAGGAAGAATGGACAAGGGTTACCCGAACCAAAAAGGCCAATAAGGCAAAAAGGGCCTTGCTTAAGGACCCCTTAAAGCAGATTAAGGCGATCAGGAGCGTCATCACGCCTTACCATAAGAACGCTAAGTATTCTGTTTGGGAGCACTTGGAGTTGTTTGAACAAATGATGGAGACTTTCCATTTGAAGGACAGCCAAAGCTGTATTCAATATGTAAAGTGGACATTCTCCCCGGAATACTCCAGTTTCTTTGCGGGGCTGGAGGACCAAAATCATTTAAGATGGTCCACATATAAGGCGGCCATCCTGAAACATTTTTCTGTTCACAGAAATCCTCAAGAGGCTCGCAAGGCGGCCTACAATTTGCAATGTGGGGAGGATCAGGCCCCACGAGAATTTGTGCAGGAGTTAAAGCGTGCTTTTGCACAGACCACAAGAAGGGTGCGCACAGATAGTAGAGAGTTCATAAATACGTTTTTCCATGCCTTGCCCAAATACATCATGACCCAGCTCGTGAGGGATTTTCACGAGAAAAGATCCTTAGATTGGGTCATTGAACAGGCTACCCGGATCTATGAGGTGCAGAAACCGGTAGATAGCAAAAGTAATGCCCAGAAAAACCCCAAAGCCAACACCACCCCTGCTGCTGCCAAGGTGGCAGAGGTAAAGGTCACCCCCGTTTTAGATTTGGAGATGGGGGGGCCTAAAAACCTACCTGCACCTAATAATGCTAGGCCCAGAAGGTCCTCGGGCCAGTCACAGACAGGGAGCCAGGGAGGCAGCCCCACAAATGGGGTCCCTCGCTCTCCTGATTATGTAAGTCCCCGTTACAAGGGAAACAGACCCATCCTGGGTTATGTGTGGACTCCTCCAGCCCAAGGGGGGGGATCCAGCCAAGCACCTAACCCAGGGAACTTCCCTCCTAACTTCCCACCGGAGGGCAGAAACTCTCCAAATCCTGGGCAGAACTTTTTCCCCAGGTATCCACCCAACTTTCAGCCCCAAAACCATCCATCCTTCTTTCCCCAATTCCCTGAGCCCAGACCACTGAATCCGGGAGAGGGGAGGCCAAGGGTGGAGGGGTACCCAAATCTTCCCAACCCGGGGTATTACCAGAGGAGGGATAGCTACCCTTCCCGGGATCAGCCCAGGGGAGAAAACAGGGCCCCGTATCAGCCTGAGCGGGTTTCCCAGTTAGAGCGCCAGGTTCAAAACATGGCGCGGGATATGGGTCATATACTGAGGGCGCAGCAGAACCCTCAGATCAGCATGCCGGCGCAGAACGCACCCCACTCTGGACCTGGTGCTCCAGAACAATGACGGGGGCAGCACCCCGATAACTCACCGGTTCCCAGGGAGGAGGCACAAGGGGAAGGGGGGTGTAAAGCCTTGGAGGAAGCTTCCTTCCTCACTTGTAAACAGCCCCTGGAAACCCAGGAACTGGAAACAAAATCTCTTGCCCCTGAAAGTCTGCCTCCTAAGGAGCAGAGGGGGGGTAGGAGAAACAAAAGACCCAAACAGACTCAGTTTGAGGAGGAGGTACAGATCTTCCAATTTGAGGGAGAGGGATCCTCAGAGGATCCTGGGAAAAGGATCTTCTCCTTCAGAGAGGGGGGAACTCCTCCCAAAGAAAAATGGGTCCCTAGGGATGCAAATCCAGACTGGGGAGATGTGGAGACTGAGCTACCGCCGCCCACCATCTCATCCCAGAACCAACAGCAAGAAAATCCCCTGGTTCAAACCCATACTGGGGACTGCCTCCAAAAAGGGGGGGGGCGGCCCAGAACTGGAACCAGGGGAACCCACAATGGCTCTGATCTCCAGTTGCCAACTTTTTCTTTCAGATTCCTAAGACTCTCCACAGAATTCTGCCCAAATCTCTTCGCTAGCGAGGTCTAAAACCAGAAAATTAGCCCACCAGTTGTCCAAAAATGTACATTATCTGTGCCCCCTTGAGGAGAAGGAGGGAAGATATTATGCCCCGGTACAAGTACAGGGGCAGGGTACAATCTCGGCACTGGTGGACACTGGATCTCAAGCTACCCTTCTGTCCAGAAGGGCCTTTGACGAACTGAATGCAGGAAGGGGAGAGAATTACCAAATTCCTCTCACCTCTCTTCCGGGACAACTACAGAACTTTGACGGGAAGGAAATTCCCGTTGAGGGGACTGCAGACTTGGACATTAAAATTGGGCGACATAAGTTGAAACACCCGGTCATAGTTGTGACCCCAGAGGGCACCCCTTGTTTACTAGGGAATGACCTCCTGAGAAGGTTGTCACCCCTAATAGATTGTGTAAACAAGGTCCTCTGGACCCAGACTAGCCGACCAATAAAATTAAAACAGAGTGTCAACCATGTTAGTTTAAACGGCACATGCCACATGGTTGAACAAAAATCGGACCAAGTAGAATTTCACTTCCAGAACAACCAAATTCCAGACGTGACAGTAATAGCAGTAGGACAACAGACTGGTGATGGGGGGTCCTCTCTATTTCTGAAAATCAACCTTCCTTCCAGTCTAAAGTGGTACTCCACGCTGGAAGGAAACACTCTGAGATTCTATACTAATCCACAATCAGAAACTCCCACTCCTATAGTCCAGAAAGATGTGAAATCAGCTCAAAGTCTGGCTGATATTCAGGAAATAGGAGAGCAGTTGTTCATCCCTGTTCAGTTAAATGATGGGAAGGACTCTGTTCTCGCTCGAGTGTGTGTGAACAACGGTAAGAGCTTCATCAGCGAAGCCATGTTCCGCCAACTCCCAAAAGATCCAGCCATTCCCACCTTCAAACTGATAGACAAATGGGAAATGGACCTGGAAGCACCTAATTCCAAACATCTCCTGCCAAGCAGGTGTATGCTCAAAATCTCCATTGGCAACAAGAGCATAGTCCACAATTGTTGGGTCGTGCGAGACGTCCCTGCCGCCTTTTACTTAGGCAGTGACATTCTCAATCGCTTTGCCATTAGTTTGGACCTAATAAACTTCAAAGCTTGGTCCCGATTAGCGGATAATCCCATGGGCTTTGATGATCCAGAAAAAGCATTTAGGTCAGCTCAATTGCTACCTTATGCAGTTGAAATTCAGGTTAAAGAGGAAGTCACCATCCCAGAAAGGACCCGACAATTCTCCCTGGAAGTGAAAGTTAAAAGGGGACAAGAGTTGAAAAACCCTGATGCTTACATACATCTAAATGCTTCTCTCCAACAGCAAGGGTTGGGGGTAAACCCAACTCCATTAGTCAACATAGAACATGACACCATTCCAATAGAAGTGGATAACAGCGACTTAAAGAGTATTACTCTAGCCGCAGGCACCATTATTGGAATGGCGGTTGATGACCGACATTTCTCCATTGGTCTAGTAAATGAACTGTTAGGACCAATCCCCAAGGACTGTTTTGACAGTGACAGTGATGACAATACAACACCAGACAGGATCTTTACCCGGCATGGGGGGAACTTCCTGGTGTACACTTCCTGCCCCTATGGTAAGGAAGATGTGACTGGTGACTTCAGGAGGGATGAGGTGATTTTCCAGGTCCATGAGGGCTGCCTTTCCCACCTGAAGCCTCCGGTCCAAATCAGCACTCTGACCAGGGACTTCTCCACCCAGCTGGAGGAGGCCGCGGAGATAGCCAAACCAGAAGTCTTTCCAGGCTTCAGGCAGATGGTGGAAGAGAGAGTCAACCTAGCTGATGCCTGTGTGACTCTGGAACAAAAGCAAAAGTTGAAACAAGTTTTCTTGGATTTCCAAGATCTCTTTGCGGTAGACTCATATGACTGTGGTCGCACTGACATCCACACAACAACAATCCCCACGGACCCTGGCATGACTCCAGTGTTTGTGAAGCAATATCGCTTGCCTCTCGCATCAATGGAGTCCCTTACTGAAATAATTAAGAACCTTGAGTCCCGGGGAATAATCCGTCCAGTCCACAGCACCTTCAATAATCCGGTGCTGGGAATATTGAAGCCAAACGGCCAGTGGAGACTCTGTGCCGACCTCAGGGAGCTCAACAAACGGGTCCATACTTCCCGATGGCCTCTGCCCTACATTGACCAAGGGCTGGCCCAGATCCAGGGGTCACAGGTATTCACTGCAATAGACCTGACCAATGGATACTGGACTGTGCCTGTCAGTAGGGAGGACCAATACAAGCTGGCTTTTACCTTTGGGGGCCAGCAGTACACCTGGACCCGGACTCCCTTCGGGCACCTCAACTCCGGCAATGAATTCAACATTTTTCTACACAAGGCCATGCCCGACTTGGGTGCAAGGGGTAACCTGGCTTATGTAGATGATGTCCTCATCAAAAGTTCATCTGTGGAGGAACACATAGCGGAGATCCGTTATGTTCTGACACAGTTGAGGGCCGCCGGAGCAAAACTTTCCTTTCAGAAAGCACAGTGGTGTAGAACCCGTGTTAATTTCTTGGGGCATGAGATTACTCCTCAGGGTCTTTGTCCCCAGGAAAAGAAAGTGGAAGCACTTCAGAAACTGAAAGACCCCACAACTCTGCGGGAACTAAGGAGCCTCCTTGGACTGACTAATTACAGCAGAAAGTTCATTGAGGGCTACGCAGAGATCACCAGACCCCTGATTCATCTCCTGAAGGGGGGGGTCAAGTGGGAATGGGGTCCAGAACAAGCCGAGGCAGTAAAACAACTCAAAAGAAGCCTCTCACAAGCGCCTTGCCTAGCTTACCCGGTCAGAAACAAGGAGTTCTTCCTGGAGACAGGGTTCTCTAATACGTGCTTGACGGCAGTATTATATCAAAAGCATGACAAGGTCAATAAAGTAATCTCCTATGCGAGCAAAACTTTATCCTCTGTGGAGGAAAAATTCAACGATTGTGAGAAGGCACTCCTGGCAACGGTGTGGGCATTGAAGAATTACCGCCCGTTTATCCAGGGGGAACACATCATAGTGGAGACTCCACACCAGCCTCTGCAATATCTCCAAAGTGACAGAATCCGGGCCGGAAATGTGAGTAATTCCCGAATTACTTCCTGGATTCTGTCAATGCAAGGCTTTCCTGTGGAGGTCAGATATGGCCAAAACAAGAAGAGTCCCCTCGCGCAAGGTCTGGCTGACTTGCATGATTGTGCCAGAGAAAACTGTCTCGAGGACGAAAGTCTAAAAATAAAGGACAACATGGAGGCATACCTTAATTCCCCCCACAAAGTCTTTGAAGAAGACAAGTGTGAGGGAATGCCCACTGTGTATGTGGATGGATGCTCTTACCATGTTGACAACAACGGGGAGAAAGAACTGGTGGCCGGCGTAGGGAATGCATGGGTGAATGAGTCCCCAGAACCCTCCGCTGGATACAAAATTGGTCCCCGAAGTAGTCAGGTGGCAGAATTGATGGCTGTGCATCAGGCCATCCTCTCTGCTGTCCAGCATCACCTCCACGAACTGGTCATAATCACAGATTCGGATTATGTACGGAACGGGTTCGTGGAGCACCTGGTTAATTGGAAAACCAGAGGCATGTTATGCGCTAACAACAAACCCTTGAAACATGGGAAGTTGATCCAAAACATTGATGATCTGGTCACCTCGAATGAGATGACCATCTATTGGAAAAAGATCAAGGGTCATTCCAAAGTAGAGGGACCAGACAAAACTGGAAATGACTTAGCTGATCAGCTGGCCAAAACCGGGGCCATCCAAGGGGATCTAATTGAGATTGAGTCCCTGTTGGGGGAAATCCAGGTCACTGCCATCACTAGGTCCCAGACAAATGCTCACAACGACCTTTCAATTGCACAATGGAGTAAGGAGACCCCTGATGCTGATTTGATTACTGCTCAGAAGGGGGATCCAATTATTGGTAAATTTTACCAGCACCTTGAGGACCCTGAGAACTTTCCCCTGACGGATACCGATTACATTGGGAAAGAGGACCTAAGAGTGTTGATGAAATGTCCAAAAATGTTCCGAATCCAAGACGGTTTGCTGGTAAGGAAATCCAAAGCTGGCCACGATCAGTGGGTGGTTCCTACCTCATTCCGAAGCCTGATGTTAAGTCACGCCCATGATGCGGCCACTGCCGGTCATAGGGGGTTTCACACCACATTGGAAATCTTAAGAGAGGTTGCATACTGGCCACACATGGGCCAGGACCTCAACCAATATTTGAAGGGTTGTCTTGTGTGTGCACAATTTCAGCCGACATACCTCACACACCGGGCGCCTTTACAAAAGAGGGGAATGACACTGCCATGGTCAGATTTACAAATCGACTTTGTAGGCCCTGTGATTCGCTCGGCTAGGGGGAATAAGTACATGTTGACTGTGACATGCTTGTTTACCAAGTGGGTGGAATGTCTCCCAGCCCCAAATTGCAAGGCAGAAACTGCAGCTGCCTTGATGATTAACCACATCTTTTCCCGTTTTGGTCTACCTCAAAGGATTGAGTCAGACAGAGGTAGCCACTTCACCAGTGAAGTAATGACAAAGATGTGGGAGATACTGGGGGTCAAGAGAAAGCTGCATATTGCTTATAGACCAGCTTCTTCTGGGGCAGTAGAGAGATATAACCGAACCATTGTGAGCATATTAAAGAAGTTTGTGGCAGATTCTGGGCCAAGTTGGGATATCCGATTACCTCTGGTCCTAATGGCCATCAGATCTACCCCTTCATCTGCAACCAAAATGTCACCATTTGAGTTGATGACTGGGCGCAAGATGGTGCTTCCTCAGCATTTGCTCTACAGGACCCAAGAGCAGACACTAATAAATGCCTCCACTACTCATGAGTATGTAGAGAATTTAAGGAAACACCTCCAACATGCTTTTGCTTATGCTCAGCGGAATCTAGAAAGATCAGCTGATAGCATGAAGACCCATTATGACCTGAAAACTTCCAGGAAGGAATATCAGGTGGGAGACCGGGTCTATCTATACAACTTCCAGAGGAACCAGGCCAAGCAGCGCAAATTTTTGCCTACATGGAAGGGACCCTTTGAAATCATAGACAAAATCTCCCCTGTGGCCTACAAGATCCGCATCCCCAAAGGCGGTTCGGCAGAGGGGGAAGACAAGTGGGTCCACATAAACCAGTTGAAATGTTGCCATCCCAGGCACACTCTGCAACAACTGGAGGAATCCTCTGGAATCCTAGCGGGTACTGTCTCAGACTAATTCAGTTCCAACCATAAAACATACCACATCTAGTCTCTAAAATATTGTGATTTGCATGAAACTGTCTCTTAGTTATACTGTTTTCTTTATCAAAATAAGAATGTAATGTTTCGTCATGATGAAATGCATATGCTGTCCCACCATCTCAACAGTGGTGGAAAAACGTCTATGAGTAGGTATTGCCGCTCTTCCTTTGTCGTCCTAGGAGAAAGAAGACCTTGAGACTGGCCAAGGAGGACGATCCGGAGACCGGGAACGAAGATCCAATGGGCCCAGTGGACCGCCCAATACTCCCATCAGGACTGGCGAGGAGAACCGATCGATCAGTACCGGATGGAGAAGAAGATGATGAACTGTGCCATCTATTGGAAGAAGATGAGGAAACATCCCAGATCTTGCGAGTCCCATAAGTGAAACCGAATGGCCATCGCAAGAGGGGGGCTTGTGGGATGTATTTACCCATGCATCCGAGCCCTACCTCAAAACTGTGCAGTACTGACATGAAAACATCATGATGGCCAGAGCTTCCCAGAAAATGCACAGGGAAATGCATGAAGAATAGGCTGCCACTCATTTTTGCCGATGTTATGGGCACAGAAGGACACTGCCTAAAACCACCATTGGACTACCCGCACAGTAGTCTGAAACCATTGGGAATGGCAATGCTGATTGCCAAATGCAACCTAGAATTGTGGGGAATTCATTTTCTTAAATCCCAAAAATGGGTGCAGTACCAGTACTCACCACTATCCAAAAGCCGGCGTTTTAAAACCACTCTGTTTCCCTGAAGGCAAGCCAAAGTGCCTATTTCAAACATTGCAATATGTGCAAAATATTCACTGAACACCAGCAGACATTTGGTAGAATGGAGTTTTGTGTGCCTACAAAATCTGGGAAATGAAGAGCCCAGAACAATGCTTATAACAAAACTGGCTGAGCTATGGAGTCAGCAGTTTAAGTTGCACTGGATTTAAAGACACTAAAATCGAAAATGTTTAGATTAAATGAGTGAGCTATGTTTGGTGTCACATGCCTTTGTAATTGTTTAAATGTCATAGTTTTAAACTTAGAATCAGCCTTCTAGCTGCATATGTGAAAATGTTTAGTTTTATTTGAATGCAGGAACTGGGGAACAAAAAGTGACATTTATCTGAAACCTGGCTTAAGGAACTGAATTCTGCCTGGCAACTACCCCCATCAGAAGGGAAACTTGAGTCACAGCTGTGTTCCCAGGCCAACCTTCCTTTTGCTGCCCACACTAAGGATATGCCATCTATCTGATAATTGAATTATCTGTGCTCTGTAGGAGAGTGAACAAAGCCCTCTTCACTCAGGCAAAGGTTTTTATTACGCAGTCGTAAAATGTAGCTTCCTCTTGGCAGGAGCTGGGAGGGGCACTGCCTGTGAGAGCAAGCTGGCTTGGCAGAAACTGGAAAGACTGGTTTCTATACCATGTGACCTGGGAAACCACACCCCTTTGGAGCCAGAACATAACTTTAAAAAGATGAATAACTCATAGAGCGGACATGTGAAAATTTTATAAAGGACACCATAATTCTTGTGATTTTTCTGCCCACATTTTAAGAGGTTTTTCGACCCGGTGGCGTGTTCAGGGGGGTTTTAGCGGAAAAGTGGATATTACTCTAAATGTATGCATGTTAAAAATCTGAAACTTCATCAGTTAATGTCCCTACTCCCTGCACACATGTATGTAAAGTTGGGTCAATGTCAGAAATTGCAAAATCAGTTAAAAAGTGAAATATGTGCCATTTCTGAATGCAAGCTCCCAGGAAGAGCAGAGTTTGAACAGGGTATACCTCCTGTAATGCATGATGGGTGCATATGATTTTAAAACAATATGTACCTCTGCAAATATGTATTTGTTTCAAATCTAGATTTGTGTGTAAGTTGACAGGAGGAGTGGACTTTCTGCAGGCTGTAAAATGACATCACTCTGACTCACAGTTCATTCCCCAATCAAATGATAAATGGAAGTTTGACCAATTAGAAGCTGAGAGAGAGGTAGGGTCAGTGATGCTAGAACACACCCACATTCTAAACACATAAAAGCAGACAGACAGGACAGATAGAGACTTTCCAAATCCATCTGCAGCGGGACGCTCTGCCGGAAAAATCCATACTTACCTCCATCAACCTCCAGAAAGCCAAACTAGAGACTTCAATCTATCCAGAACTAAGAGAACCAGAGAGAAAGCAGTGCTGTACCCAGAGAGACCCAGACCAGCAGAGAGAGCTGACCCAGATCACTGTGAAGTGCAGAGGCCAGACCAGACCAGACCAGAGTCCAGTCTAAAACCCTGACCAGATCCGTGGCGAGGCCCATTTCACTCAAGAATATAGTGTGAGTACCTAGAAACTGTGCAGAACCAATCTCCTAGTTAAAATAATATAATTCAATCTATTTAATCTAAGTAGAACTGCCTCCTAACTGTCACCTGTCATTTGTAAAGCTGTCACTTGTCATTTCTAGTCGCAAGCTGCACTTGTCTTTTGGAACTTTAAAATTTCAAATCTGAAAAACGACCTCTATTCAATCGCTCATATCTCCGCAACCGTTTGTGCTAGAGACTTGCAATAACTTTTATTTGAAAGCTTAGAATCGTAGCTTTGAATCGCACCAAGAACCGCACTCCTACCCCTTATAGTTTTACCGCAATCGCGGAACACGCATCCGCGAATTTTACCGCGATTTGCAATTTCTTCACATGTAAAAACTGCTGCTGCTTGCCTTCCATTTGCCAGAAATTCGTTTAACCTGCTAACTATCCCTGCCTCATTGCTAGTGTGAGCCTGGACTAATATTAACTAGATACCACTCACCCTGAACCTCTGAAAGGGAATAAAAAGCATTTCCAGCATATTTTTCAATTCATTGCCAGCACATATCAAAGCAATTTGGGCCTGTGTTGTCAAACTTATGTAGTCTAAGCTTGCTGGATTGAACTGAATCACATTTGATTGCATTTCTGAGAACTGTGTGTTTTCCTTCCATTTCCTTGCCTTGCATCAAGGGGGGGAGGGGATTGCCAGAGAAAAGTGATTACATTGTTTTGTTGAAATCATATTGAGTATTTCTATACTGCATTTCATTCATTCAACCTTGCATCCATTTGAACTCTATAAAGCAATTTGTACCACCTTATACTTTTGTTCCTATTTACCAGTGTGCTACCTTATCCATTTCATGTCAACTCATTAGTGATTATAAGAAGTGTGCTAGTGCCAGATTCTCCGTTGTTGATCTTTATCATATCAGATTAAGTGTGCTATTCAATTATTAATTTATTATAAAGTGTCATATATATATCTATTGTTTAAATTATCAAATAAACCTTTTAAACTTGCAAAACAGAACTACTTCTTGGCTCAGTGGGGTCAGGGGGATTCCAAGAGAGGGGTGTTATATAGGGGTAGTCATCCAGAACGCATGAACTGGACCTAAAGATATATCAATAAGGGTTTTCATTCAGTATTATAGACTAGGCGTTGATTTAGCTGTAGTGTTGAATTGAATCCTCTTACAAAGTGGGGGCTCGAGCCGAGACGTTGGGTTAGATTTACCATTTGTGCAGCTTAATACAGTGTGCTAACTGACGGGATACATACATCCGGTCGGATCACCACGCTGCATTACGCTGTGAAGCATTCCTCAAAAGGGACACTCCAAGAAAAGTTCTGTTCTGCAAAACTAAAATACTAACTTCTGTAAGTCAGGACAGAGACCAATCTCTAGAATGACGACCTTGGTAGATATGAAAATAGCAAGAGAGCACTTCTTACATAAGTTATTTGTGAGAGGTGAGTGGACTCACCAGGACCAAACAGTCTGGTTGCAGGCCATCATGCAACAGGTCACGGAAACAGGGTCAGATATATATAGAGATCAGGGTCCATTACACGTGGCCCTGAGTGAACTATATATGGCTCCTAAGGCCAAAGATGAGCATGACAAGATTGTTAGGATAGCGGCATATTTATATTTATACATGGGAGCCATACAGAATAAATGTGCTGAAGGCCATGATCTGGCAAAAAGGCAACAGATGGCGTTAGAGAAGGCCCAATCTGATCTGGACTCTTCTGAGCAAAGGCTGCACAGAAGCCAGGAGTCAGAAAATGAGACCAGACAGTACATCACTAAAATAAAGGAGGATATGGATGTGCTGCAAAAGGAAAAGTCAGAACAGGATACCAGATTTCTGGCCTTGCAGAAGGAACACCAAGAAGGTTTGGACTCCCTACTGCAAAGCCAGAAAAAGCTGGAGCAACAGCTAGACTTCAATAGGGCATGTGCTGAGCAGGTAGTCACCCTGCAAGGCCACCTAGATAGAGTGAAGGAGGAGAGCAATAAACTGATTCTGAAAGACCTGGATACCCAGGCAGAGTTTGATCAGGAGCGCCAGAAAGCTGGTGCCTTCCAAAGGCAAAGGGACGACCTGGCGGCACAAATGCAGGCTCTTAGTCAGGAAAGAGACGCCTTAGGCCAGGAAGTCTGCCATTTAAAAAGAAAAATGGAAGAAAATCACCTGGCCCACCAGGGGCTGGGTGATCTCCAAAAAGAAAACCAGAACTTGGTAGAGCACACCAGAAGGGTGGAAGATGCTCTAGCAAGAAAGGAGCAGGCCAATAGGGACATTGCCCAGGAGGTAAACCTCCTGCAGCAAAGACTGGCCCAGTTCTCCAGGACCAACCAGGAAGCACAGAGGGAGAATGAGGCCCTCTGTCAACACAATGATAGGCTCCAGCAACAGGTAGCGATGCAGGAGAAACTGATAGAGTCGAGTAAGGCCTTAACAGAGGAACTGAAAGCACAAATGCAGGCTCTTGCATTGCAACAGGGAGCAGGGGCGGATAGAGATGAGGTCCGCTGGGAAAGAGAGATTCCTGACCATAACCGCAGGAGCCCTAACACCAGGGGCCTTCATCTCCCCCAGTCCCTGGACTCTACCACCCCCATGTCCCCTGGCGCACATGAGCACAGGGCCGCAGGGATGGCAGATCACTATCCAGCTAAGAGTATGGGGCTCATAGGCCAGTACCACTCAGGAATGGAGGGGTGGGCATCCGGGTATGGGCACCCAAGTACAGTACAGTTCAATGGGGAACCCCAGGAGAGTAGGCCCATTAAGGGCATCCTGAAAACCTCTGCCCAGTTAGGTCAGTGGAGGGTGTACCCATCAAATCCTGGCAGCAAGGAGGAATCTGAAGACTCCTCTGAACTGCGCAGGACACAGGAGACCAGGTCCCCACATTCTGCCAGCCATTCCCAGGCTCGCAGAATCCGGGAAAACCTGGAAGAACAGACGGGAACCTCTGGGAGCAGTGCCTCTGAGTCCGAGGAAGAATGGACAAGGGTTACCCGAACCAAAAAGGCCAATAAGGCAAAAAGGGCCTTGCTTAAGGACCCCTTAAAGCAGATTAAGGCGATCAGGAGCGTCATCACGCCTTACCATAAGAACGCTAAGTATTCTGTTTGGGAGCACTTGGAGTTGTTTGAACAAATGATGGAGACTTTCCATTTGAAGGACAGCCAAAGCTGTATTCAATATGTAAAGTGGACATTCTCCCCGGAATACTCCAGTTTCTTTGCGGGGCTGGAGGACCAAAATCATTTAAGATGGTCCACATATAAGGCGGCCATCCTGAAACATTTTTCTGTTCACAGAAATCCTCAAGAGGCTCGCAAGGCGGCCTACAATTTGCAATGTGGGGAGGATCAGGCCCCACGAGAATTTGTGCAGGAGTTAAAGCGTGCTTTTGCACAGACCACAAGAAGGGTGCGCACAGATAGTAGAGAGTTCATAAATACGTTTTTCCATGCCTTGCCCAAATACATCATGACCCAGCTCGTGGGGGATTTTCACGAGAAAAGATCCTTAGATTGGGTCATTGAACAGGCTACCCGGATCTATGAGGTGCAGAAACCGGTAGATAGCAAAAGTAATGCCCAGAAAAACCCCAAAGCCAACACCACCCCTGCTGCTGCCAAGGTGGCAGAGGTAAAGGTCACCCCCGTTTTAGATTTGGAGATGGGGGGGCCTAAAAACCTACCTGCACCTAATAATGCTAGGCCCAGAAGGTCCTCGGGCCAGTCACAGACAGGGAGCCAGGGAGGCAGCCCCACAAATGGGGTCCCTCGCTCTCCTGATTATGTAAGTCCCCGTTACAAGGGAAACAGACCCATCCTGGGTTATGTGTGGACTCCTCCAGCCCAAGGGGGGGGATCCAGCCAAGCACCTAACCCAGGGAACTTCCCTCCTAACTTCCCACCGGAGGGCAGAAACTCTCCAAATCCTGGGCAGAACTTTTTCCCCAGGTATCCACCCAACTTTCAGCCCCAAAACCATCCATCCTTCTTTCCCCAATTCCCTGAGCCCAGACCACTGAATCCGGGAGAGGGGAGGCCAAGGGTGGAGGGGTACCCAAATCTTCCCAACCCGGGGTATTACCAGAGGAGGGATAGCTACCCTTCCCGGGATCAGCCCAGGGGAGAAAACAGGGCCCCGTATCAGCCTGAGCGGGTTTCCCAGTTAGAGCGCCAGGTTCAAAACATGGCGCGGGATATGGGTCATATACTGAGGGCGCAGCAGAACCCTCAGATCAGCATGCCGGCGCAGAACGCACCCCACTCTGGACCTGGTGCTCCAGAACAATGACGGGGGCAGCACCCCGATAACTCACCGGTTCCCAGGGAGGAGGCACAAGGGGAAGGGGGGTGTAAAGCCTTGGAGGAAGCTTCCTTCCTCACTTGTAAACAGCCCCTGGAAACCCAGGAACCGGAAACAAAATCTCTTGCCCCTGAAAGTCTGCCTCCTAAGGAGCAGAGGGGGGGTAGGAGAAACAAAAGACCCAAACAGACTCAGTTTGAGGAGGAGGTACAGATCTTCCAATTTGAGGGAGAGGGATCCTCAGAGGATCCTGGGAAAAGGATCTTCTCCTTCAGAGAGGGGGGAACTCCTCCCAAAGAAAAATGGGTCCCTAGGGATGCAAATCCAGACTGGGGAGATGTGGAGACTGAGCTACCGCCGCCCACCATCTCATCCCAGAACCAACAGCAAGAAAATCCCCTGGTTCAAACCCATACTGGGGACTGCCTCCAAAAAGGGGGGGGCGGCCCAGAACTGGAACCAGGGGAACCCACAATGGCTCTGATCTCCAGTTGCCAACTTTTTCTTTCAGATTCCCAAGACTCTCCACAGAATTCTGCCCAAATCTCTTCGCTAGCGAGGTCTAAAACCAGAAAATTAGCCCACCAGTTGTCCAAAAATGTACATTATCTGTGCCCCCTTGAGGAGAAGGAGGGAAGATATTATGCCCCGGTACAAGTACAGGGGCAGGGTACAATCTCGGCACTGGTGGACACTGGATCTCAAGCTACCCTTCTGTCCAGAAGGGCCTTTGACGAACTGAATGCAGGAAGGGGAGAGAATTACCAAATTCCTCTCACCTCTCTTCCGGGACAACTACAGAACTTTGACGGGAAGGAAATTCCCGTTGAGGGGACTGCAGACTTGGACATTAAAATTGGGCGACATAAGTTGAAACACCCGGTCATAGTTGTGACCCCAGAGGGCACCCCTTGTTTACTAGGGAATGACCTCCTGAGAAGGTTGTCACCCCTAATAGATTGTGTAAACAAGGTCCTCTGGACCCAGACTAGCCGACCAATAAAATTAAAACAGAGTGTCAACCATGTTAGTTTAAACGGCACATGCCACATGGTTGAACAAAAATCGGACCAAGTAGAATTTCACTTCCAGAACAACCAAATTCCAGACGTGACAGTAATAGCAGTAGGACAACAGACTGGTGATGGGGGGTCCTCTCTATTTCTGAAAATCAACCTTCCTTCCAGTCTAAAGTGGTACTCCACGCTGGAAGGAAACACTCTGAGATTCTATACTAATCCACAATCAGAAACTCCCACTCCTATAGTCCAGAAAGATGTGAAATCAGCTCAAAGTCTGGCTGATATTCGGGAAATAGGAGAGCAGTTGTTCATCCCTGTTCAGTTAAATGATGGGAAGGACTCTGTTCTCGCTCGAGTGTGTGTGAACAACGGTAAGAGCTTCATCAGCGAAGCCATGTTCCGCCAACTCCCAAAAGATCCAGCCATTCCCACCTTCAAACTGATAGACAAATGGGAAATGGACCTGGAAGCACCTAATTCCAAACATCTCCTGCCAAGCAGGTGTATGCTCAAAATCTCCATTGGCAACAAGAGCATAGTCCACAATTGTTGGGTCGTGCGAGACGTCCCTGCCGCCTTTTACTTAGGCAGTGACATTCTCAATCGCTTTGCCATTAGTTTGGACCTAATAAACTTCAAAGCTTGGTCCCGATTAGCGGATAATCCCATGGGCTTTGATGATCCAGAAAAAGCATTTAGGTCAGCTCAATTGCTACCTTATGCAGTTGAAATTCAGATTAAAGAGGAAGTCACCATCCCAGAAAGTACCCGACAATTCTCCCTGGAAGTGAAAGTTAAAAGGGGACAAGAGTTGAAAAACCCTGATGCTTACATACATCTAAATGCTTCTCTCCAACAGCAAGGGTTGGGGGTAAACCCAACTCCATTAGTCAACATAGAACATGACACCATTCCAATAGAAGTGGATAACAGCGACTTAAAGAGTATTACTCTAGCCGCAGGCACCATTATTGGAATGGCGGTTGATGACCGACATTTCTCCATTGGTCTAGTAAATGAACTGTTAGGACCAATCCCCAAGGACTGTTTTGACAGTGACAGTGATGACAATACAACACCAGACAGGATCTTTACCCGGCATGGGGGGAACTTCCTGGTGTACACTTCCTGCCCCTATGGTAAGGAAGATGTGACTGGTGACTTCAGGAGGGATGAGGTGATTTTCCAGGTCCATGAGGGCTGCCTTTCCCACCTGAAGCCTCCGGTCCAAATCAGCACTCTGACCAGGGACTTCTCCACCCAGCTGGAGGAGGCCGCGGAGATAGCCAAACCAGAAGTCTTTCCAGGCTTCAGGCAGATGGTGGAAGAGAGAGTCAACCTAGCTGATGCCTGTGTGACTCTGGAACAAAAGCAAAAGTTGAAACAAGTTTTCTTGGATTTCCAAGATCTCTTTGCGGTAGACTCATATGACTGTGGTCGCACTGACATCCACACAACAACAATCCCCACGGACCCTGGCATGACTCCAGTGTTTGTGAAGCAATATCGCTTGCCTCTCGCATCAATGGAGTCCCTTACTGAAATAATTAAGAACCTTGAGTCCCGGGGAATAATCCGTCCAGTCCACAGCACCTTCAATAATCCGGTGCTGGGAATATTGAAGCCAAACGGCCAGTGGAGACTCTGTGCCGACCTCAGGGAGCTCAACAAACGGGTCCATACTTCCCGATGGCCTCTGCCCTACATTGACCAAGGGCTGGCCCAGATCCAGGGGTCACAGGTATTCACTCCAATAGACCTGACCAATGGATACTGGACTGTGCCTGTCAGTAGGGAGGACCAATACAAGCTGGCTTTTACCTTTGGGGGCCAGCAGTACACCTGGACCCGGACTCCCTTCGGGCACCTCAACTCCGGCAATGAATTCAACATTTTTCTACACAAGGCCATGCCCGACTTGGGTGCAAGGGGTAACCTGGCTTATGTAGATGATGTCCTCATCAAAAGTTCATCTGTGGAGGAACACATAGCGGAGATCCGTTATGTTCTGACACAGTTGAGGGCCGCCGGAGCAAAACTTTCCTTTCAGAAAGCACAGTGGTGTAGAACCCGTGTTAATTTCTTGGGGCATGAGATTACTCCTCAGGGTCTTTGTCCCCAGGAAAAGAAAGTGGAAGCACTTCAGAAACTGAAAGACCCCACAACTCTGCGGGAACTAAGGAGCCTCCTTGGACTGACTAATTACAGCAGAAAGTTCATTGAGGGCTACGCAGAGATCACCAGACCCCTGATTCATCTCCTGAAGGGGGGGGTCAAGTGGGAATGGGGTCCAGAACAAGCCGAGGCAGTAAAACAACTCAAAAGAAGCCTCTCACAAGCGCCTTGCCTAGCTTACCCGGTCAGAAACAAGGAGTTCTTCCTGGAGACAGGGTTCTCTAATACGTGCTTGACGGCAGTATTATATCAAAAGCATGACAAGGTCAATAAAGTAATCTCCTATGCGAGCAAAACTTTATCCTCTGTGGAGGAAAAATTCAACGATTGTGAGAAGGCACTCCTGGCAACGGTGTGGGCATTGAAGAATTACCGCCCGTTTATCCAGGGGGAACACATCATAGTGGAGACTCCACACCAGCCTCTGCAATATCTCCAAAGTGACAGAATCCGGGCCGGAAATGTGAGTAATTCCCGAATTACTTCCTGGATTCTGTCAATGCAAGGCTTTCCTGTGGAGGTCAGATATGGCCAAAACAAGAAGAGTCCCCTCGCGCAAGGTCTGGCTGACTTGCATGATTGTGCCAGAGAAAACTGTCTCGAGGACGAAAGTCTAAAAATAAAGGACAACATGGAGGCATACCTTAATTCCCCCCACAAAGTCTTTGAAGAAGACAAGTGTGAGGGAATGCCCACTGTGTATGTGGATGGATGCTCTTACCATGTTGACAACAACGGGGAGAAAGAACTGGTGGCCGGCGTAGGGAATGCATGGGTGAATGAGTCCCCAGAACCCTCCGCTGGATACAAAATTGGTCCCCGAAGTAGTCAGGTGGCAGAATTGATGGCTGTGCATCAGGCCATCCTCTCTGCTGTCCAGCATCACCTCCACGAACTGGTCATAATCACAGATTCGGATTATGTACGGAACGGGTTCGTGGAGCACCTGGTTAATTGGAAAACCAGAGGCATGTTATGCGCTAACAACAAACCCTTGAAACATGGGAAGTTGATCCAAAACATTGATGATCTGGTCACCTCGAATGAGATGACCATCTATTGGAAAAAGATCAAGGGTCATTCCAAAGTAGAGGGACCAGACAAAACTGGAAATGACTTAGCTGATCAGCTGGCCAAAACCGGGGCCATCCAAGGGGATCTAATTGAGATTGAGTCCCTGTTGGGGGAAATCCAGGTCACTGCCATCACTAGGTCCCAGACAAATGCTCACAACGACCTTTCAATTGCACAATGGAGTAAGGAGACCCCTGATGCTGATTTGATTACTGCTCAGAAGGGGGATCCAATTATTGGTAAATTTTACCAGCACCTTGAGGACCCTGAGAACTTTCCCCTGACGGATACCGATTACATTGGGAAAGAGGACCTAAGAGTGTTGATGAAATGTCCAAAAATGTTCCGAATCCAAGACGGTTTGCTGGTAAGGAAATCCAAAGCTGGCCACGATCAGTGGGTGGTTCCTACCTCATTCCGAAGCCTGATGTTAAGTCACGCCCATGATGCGGCCACTGCCGGTCATAGGGGGTTTCACACCACATTGGAAATCTTAAGAGAGGTTGCATACTGGCCACACATGGGCCAGGACCTCAACCAATATTTGAAGGGTTGTCTTGTGTGTGCACAATTTCAGCCGACATCCCTCACACACCGGGCGCCTTTACAAAAGAGGGGAATGACACTGCCATGGTCAGATTTACAAATCGACTTTGTAGGCCCTGTGATTCGCTCGGCTAGGGGGAATAAGTACATGTTGACTGTGACATGCTTGTTTACCAAGTGGGTGGAATGTCTCCCAGCCCCAAATTGCAAGGCAGAAACTGCAGCTGCCTTGATGATTAACCACATCTTTTCCCGTTTTGGTCTACCTCAAAGGATTGAGTCAGACAGAGGTAGCCACTTCACCAGTGAAGTAATGACAAAGATGTGGGAGATACTGGGGGTCAAGAGAAAGCTGCATATTGCTTATAGACCAGCTTCTTCTGGGGCAGTAGAGAGATATAACCGAACCATTGTGAGCATATTAAAGAAGTTTGTGGCAGATTCTGGGCCAAGTTGGGATATCCGATTACCTCTGGTCCTAATGGCCATCAGATCTACCCCTTCATCTGCAACCAAAATGTCACCATTTGAGTTGATGACTGGGCGCAAGATGGTGCTTCCTCAGCATTTGCTCTACAGGACCCAAGAGCAGACACTAATAAATGCCTCCACTACTCATGAGTATGTAGAGAATTTAAGGAAACACCTCCAACATGCTTTTGCTTATGCTCAGCGGAATCTAGAAAGATCAGCTGATAGCATGAAGACCCATTATGACCTGAAAACTTCCAGGAAGGAATATCAGGTGGGAGACCGGGTCTATCTATACAACTTCCAGAGGAACCAGGCCAAGCAGCGCAAATTTTTGCCTACATGGAAGGGACCCTTTGAAATCATAGACAAAATCTCCCCTGTGGCCTACAAGATCCGCATCCCCAAAGGCGGTTCGGCAGAGGGGGAAGACAAGTGGGTCCACATAAACCAGTTGAAATGTTGCCATCCCAGGCACACTCTGCAACAACTGGAGGAATCCTCTGGAATCCTAGCGGGTACTGTCTCAGACTAATTCAGTTCCAACCATAAAACATACCACATCTAGTCTCTAAAATATTGTGATTTGCATGAAACTGTCTCTTAGTTATACTGTTTTCTTTATCAAAATAAGAATGTAATGTTTCGTCATGATGAAATGCATATGCTGTCCCACCATCTCAACAGTGGTGGAAAAACGTCTATGAGTAGGTATTGCCGCTCTTCCTTTGTCGTCCTAGGAGAAAGAAGACCTTGAGACTGGCCAAGGAGGACGATCCGGAGACCGGGAACGAAGATCCAATGGGCCCAGTGGACCGCCCAATACTCCCATCAGGACTGGCGAGGAGAACCGATCGATCAGTACCGGATGGAGAAGAAGATGATGAACTGTGCCATCTATTGGAAGAAGATGAGGAAACATCCCAGATCTTGCGAGTCCCATAAGTGAAACCGAATGGCCATCGCAAGAGGGGGGCTTGTGGGATGTATTTACCCATGCATCCGAGCCCTACCTCAAAACTGTGCAGTACTGACATGAAAACATCATGATGGCCAGAGCTTCCCAGAAAATGCACAGGGAAATGCATGAAGAATAGGCTGCCACTCATTTTTGCCGATGTTATGGGCACAGAAGGACACTGCCTAAAACCACCATTGGACTACCCGCACAGTAGTCTGAAACCATTGGGAATGGCAATGCTGATTGCCAAATGCAACCTAGAATTGTGGGGAATTCATTTTCTTAAATCCCAAAAATGGGTGCAGTACCAGTACTCACCACTATCCAAAAGCCGGCGTTTTAAAACCACTCTGTTTCCCTGAAGGCAAGCCAAAGTGCCTATTTCAAACATTGCAATATGTGCAAAATATTCACTGAACACCAGCAGACATTTGGTAGAATGGAGTTTTGTGTGCCTACAAAATCTGGGAAATGAAGAGCCCAGAACAATGCTTATAACAAAACTGGCTGAGCTATGGAGTCAGCAGTTTAAGTTGCACTGGATTTAAAGACACTAAAATCGAAAATGTTTAGATTAAATGAGTGAGCTATGTTTGGTGTCACATGCCTTTGTAATTGTTTAAATGTCATAGTTTTAAACTTAGAATCAGCCTTCTAGCTGCATATGTGAAAATGTTTAGTTTTATTTGAATGCAGGAACTGGGGAACAAAAAGTGACATTTATCTGAAACCTGGCTTAAGGAACTGAATTCTGCCTGGCAACTACCCCCATCAGAAGGGAAACTTGAGTCACAGCTGTGTTCCCAGGCCAACCTTCCTTTTGCTGCCCACACTAAGGATATGCCATCTATCTGATAATTGAATTATCTGTGCTCTGTAGGAGAGTGAACAAAGCCCTCTTCACTCAGGCAAAGGTTTTTATTACGCAGTCGTAAAATGTAGCTTCCTCTTGGCAGGAGCTGGGAGGGGCACTGCCTGTGAGAGCAAGCTGGCTTGGCAGAAACTGGAAAGACTGGTTTCTATACCATGTGACCTGGGAAACCACACCCCTTTGGAGCCAGAACATAACTTTAAAAAGATGAATAACTCATAGAGCGGACATGTGAAAATTTTATAAAGGACACCATAATTCTTGTGATTTTTCTGCCCACATTTTAAGAGGTTTTTCGACCCGGTGGCGTGTTCAGGGGGGTTTTAGCGGAAAAGTGGATATTACTCTAAATGTATGCATGTTAAAAATCTGAAACTTCATCAGTTAATGTCCCTACTCCCTGCACACATGTATGTAAAGTTGGGTCAATGTCAGAAATTGCAAAATCAGTTAAAAAGTGAAATATGTGCCATTTCTGAATGCAAGCTCCCAGGAAGAGCAGAGTTTGAACAGGGTATACCTCCTGTAATGCATGATGGGTGCATATGATTTTAAAACAATATGTACCTCTGCAAATATGTATTTGTTTCAAATCTAGATTTGTGTGTAAGTTGACAGGAGGAGTGGACTTTCTGCAGGCTGTAAAATGACATCACTCTGACTCACAGTTCATTCCCCAATCAAATGATAAATGGAAGTTTGACCAATTAGAAGCTGAGAGAGAGGTAGGGTCAGTGATGCTAGAACACACCCACATTCTAAACACATAAAAGCAGACAGACAGGACAGATAGAGACTTTCCAAATCCATCTGCAGCGGGACGCTCTGCCGGAAAAATCCATACTTACCTCCATCAACCTCCAGAAAGCCAAACTAGAGACTTCAATCTATCCAGAACTAAGAGAACCAGAGAGAAAGCAGTGCTGTACCCAGAGAGACCCAGACCAGCAGAGAGAGCTGACCCAGATCACTGTGAAGTGCAGAGGCCAGACCAGACCAGACCAGAGTCCAGTCTAAAACCCTGACCAGATCCGTGGCGAGGCCCATTTCACTCAAGAATATAGTGTGAGTACCTAGAAACTGTGCAGAACCAATCTCCTAGTTAAAATAATATAATTCAATCTATTTAATCTAAGTAGAACTGCCTCCTAACTGTCACCTGTCATTTGTAAAGCTGTCACTTGTCATTTCTAGTCGCAAGCTGCACTTGTCTTTTGGAACTTTAAAATTTCAAATCTGAAAAACGACCTCTATTCAATCGCTCATATCTCCGCAACCGTTTGTGCTAGAGACTTGCAATAACTTTTATTTGAAAGCTTAGAATCGTAGCTTTGAATCGCACCAAGAACCGCATTCCTACCCCTTATAGTTTTACCGCAATCGCGGAACACGCATCCGCGAATTTTACCGCGATTTGCAATTTCTTCACATGTAAAAACTGCTGCTGCTTGCCTTCCATTTGCCAGAAATTCGTTTAACCTGCTAACTATCCCTGCCTCATTGCTAGTGTGAGCCTGGACTAATATTAACTAGATACCACTCACCCTGAACCTCTGAAAGGGAATAAAAAGCATTTCCAGCATATTTTTCAATTCATTGCCAGCACATATCAAAGCAATTTGGGCCTGTGTTTTCAAACTTATGTAGTCTAAGCTTGCTGGATTGAACTGAATCACATTTGATTGCATTTCTGAGAACTGTGTGTTTTCCTTCCATTTCCTTGCCTTGCATCAAGGGGGGGAGGGGATTGCCAGAGAAAAGTGATTACATTGTTTTGTTGAAATCATATTGAGTATTTCTATACTGCATTTCATTCATTCAACCTTGCATCCATTTGAACTCTATAAAGCAATTTGTACCACCTTATACTTTTGTTCCTATTTACCAGTGTGCTACCTTATCCATTTCATGTCAACTCATTAGTGATTATAAGAAGTGTGCTAGTGCCAGATTCTCCGTTGTTGATCTTTATCATATCAGATTAAGTGTGCTATTCAATTATTAATTTATTATAAAGTGTCATATATATATCTATTGTTTAAATTATCAAATAAACCTTTTAAACTTGCAAAACAGAACTACTTCTTGGCTCAGTGGGGTCAGGGGGATTCCAAGAGAGGGGTGTTATATAGGGGTAGTCATCCAGAACGCATGAACTGGACCTAAAGATATATCAATAAGGGTTTTCATTCAGTATTATAGACTAGGCGTTGACTTAGCTGTAGTGTTGAATTGAATCCTCTTACATAACCATACTGCAAAATAAAATCAACTCCAAAAAATTACTCCTAGCAACCAAGAACTCCCCCACCCCTACCCCGCGCACCCCAGCCAATGACAATTCCAAACCCCCCTTTCAGTTCACACCAGTCACCCACGAACTCGTATTGGACACTATTTCCAAACTAAAAGCATCCAACTGCAAAGGAGATACTGTCCCAGCCAAACTAGTCAAAGCCTGTGCACCCACCCTGACCCCCCTCATCACTAAATTTGTCAATGCCTCTTTCAACTCCAACACAGTCCCAACCTGCATCAAAGAAGCCTGGGTTACCCCGCTTCTAAAAAAACCAAATCTAGACCCCACCATTCCAATCAATTATCGCCCCATAACCACTGTCCCATTCTTACTTAAAATTATTGACAAACTAGCCTATAACCAAATTCAAACCCACTTAGAATCTAACCAGCTCCTCGGTACCAGGCAATCAGGATTCAGGCCCAATCACAGCACTGAAACAGCTCTTTTGGACCTCAAAATCCAGATGGATGCCATCAGAGATTCAGGGACACTCTGCATTCTCCTGCTGTTGGACCTCTCAGCCGCGTTCGACCTGGTGGACCATGACAAACTCTGTAACTCACTTGCCCGGGAGTTCAATTTCTCCAGTGCAGCCACTACCTGGGTGAAATCATTCTTAACCGACCGCACCTCTAGAGTGTCCATAGGCAAAGAAGCAGCCAACCCCATCTCAGTCCCCATAGGAGTACCTCAAGGCTCCTGCCTTTCTCCCACACTTTACAACGCTTATACCAAGCTCCTGTTCTCAGCTCTTGACGATATGGGTGTCATATAAACAAATTTTGCAGATGACACCCAGATCCTCATACCTCTTACAGGCAACTATGACCAGGATACATTAACAATCAACAAAATCTACGTCATCATACAAAATTGGATGGCACTAAACAGTCTATGTCTTAACGACGAGAAGACTGAAATCCTCATCGTAGGATCTCCAGCCAAGATAGCAACCCTCCAGCCAGAATATTCAACCATCAACATCGACGGTACCAATATCCCAGTATCGAATCAAGTAAAAACACTGGGAGTGTACATCCATGCTAGCCTGACTATGACTAAACAGATCAATGTACTTTCATCCTCAACGGCCTACACCTCCAAACTAATTGCGCTCAGCCGACAATTTCTGACCCCAGCAAATTGTCTTACCCTAGCCAGAGCTCTGGTCCTATCGAAATTGGACTACTGCAATGTATTACTACTGGGTACCTCCAACACTAACCTAGCCGAAATGCAACTATTGCAAAATAAAGTCCTGAGGGCAGCCCTAGGCTTAAAAAAATCAGACCATATATCCAAGACCAGGAAGGATGCCCATTGGCTCCCTATCAAAGCCCGAATTATATTTAAAACATTATGCATCACCTACAAATGCCTCACCAAAAAAGGACCTATCTACCTCAATAATACTCTGCATCCCAAAACCGACATGAGATTACTTAGATCCAATGACAAACTCCTCCTGGACCCCCCCGATTCAAAACCACTAGAGCAGGGGGCAGCAGTTTCACCACTTTAGCCCCCAAACACTGGAACTCCCTACCCATCAACATCAAAAAAGCTCCCTCATTCACGGTCTTCAAGAAACAGTTAAAAACATGGTTATTCAACCAATATTAGCACCTTACGACAGGACCCCGTCCATCTTATACGGGTGTGAATATTTAGTCCATTGTATACTACTGTGATTACTCTGCAATTGCGAATACTCTGTAACTCACAGAATGTAATGTTTTGAATTTTGCTAACTCCTAAGTTGTCTTATATTGTTGTGTATATTCTGTATATCATGTAATGTAATGTTTTGAATTTTACTAATTGCTAAGCTGTCTTATAACCACGCCGTGACACCCGAGGGTCTGGGCGTGTAACAAATATATAAAATAAATAAATAAATAAATAAATAAATAAATAAATAGGAAGCTATAGGGCAGATTTTGTAAATGCAGTTATGACACAGTTAAGCTATAGGGAAGCCTTTTTTAGACTTTGGCACAGTGCTGTTATTAGGGGTACTGTCTAAATTCTGTCATACCAGAGAGATATTAGGCACACTTCTAAAGTCAACGAGGACACGCTATTCGGCACGCTTCTACATTCAACCAAGGCACACTAATAGGCACACATCTAAATTCAACTTTGCACAGAGATGACATTAGGCACACTTCTAATTCAACCAAGGCACGCTATTAGGCACACTTCTAAGTTCAACTTTGCAAAGAGATGATATTAGGCAACTTCTAAGGTCAGCGAGGGCACGCTTTTCGACACACTTCTAAATCCAACCAAGGCACACAAATAGGCACACAGCTAAATTCAACCACGGCACGCTATTAGGTACACTTCTAAATTCACCTTTGCACAGAGAAGATATTAGGCACACTTCTAAATTCAATCAGGGCGCGCTATTAGGCACACTTCTAAATTCAAGCAAGGCACGCTATTAGGCACACTCGTGAATTCAGCTTTGCACAGATAGGATATTAGGTACACTTCTAAATTCAACTATGCACAGGGCGGGTATTAGGCAACCAAATTCAATTTTGCACAGAGGGGATATTAGATACCCTTCTAAATTCAACCAAGGCACGCTAATAGGCAACTTCTAAAGTCAACGAGGGCATGCTATTCGGCACACTTCTAAATTCAACGAAGGCAAACTAATAGGCACACATTTAAATTCAACTTTGCCCAGAGATGCTATTAGGCACACTTCTAATTCAACCAGGGCACGCTTTTAGGCACACGTCTAAATTCAGCTTTGCACACAGATGATATTAGGCACACTTCTAATTCAACCAGGGCACGCTGTTAGGCACACTTATAAATTCAACTTTGCACAGAGATGGTATTAGGCACACTTCTAAGGTCAGCGAGGGCACGCTTTTAGGCACACGTCTAAATTCAGCTTTGCACACAGATGATATTAGGCACACTTCTAATTCAACCAGGGCACGCTGTTAGGCACACTTATAAATTCAACTTTGCACAGAGATGGTATTAGGCACACTTCTAAGGTCAGCGAGGGCACGCTATTCGGCACACTTCTAAATTCAACCAAGGCACGCTATTCGGCACACAGCTAAATTCAACCACGGCACGCTATTAGGCACACTTCTAAATTCACTTTTGCACAGAGATGGTATTAGGCACACTTCTAAATTCAACCAGGGCACGCTATTAGGCACACTTTTAAATTTAACTTTGCACAGAGAGGGTAATAGGCACACTTCTAAAGTCAACTTTGCACAGGAGGATATTAGACACACTTCTAAATTCGACCAGGGCACGCTATTAGGCACACTTCTAAATTCAACTTTGAACAGCAATGATATTAGGCACACTTCTAAATCAACCAGGGCACGCTATTAGGCACACTTCTAAATTCAACTTTGCACAGAGATGGTGTTAGGGACACTTCTAAGGTCAGCGAGGGCACGCTATTCGGCACACTTCTTAATTCAACCAAGGCACACTAATAGGCACACAGCTAAATTCTACCACGGCACCCTATTAGGCACACTTCTAAATTCAATTTTGTGCAGAGATGGTATTAGGCACACTTCTAAATTCAACCAAGGCACGCTAATAGGCACACTTCTGAAGTCACCCAGGGCACGCCATTAGGCACACTTCTAATTTCAACTTTGCACAGGAGGATTTTAGGCACACTTCTAAATTCAACCAAGGTAAGCTATTAGGCACACAGCTATATTCAACTTTGCACAGAGAGGATATTAGGCACACTTCTAAATTCAACTTTGCACAGGGATGATATTAGGTAATTAAGTTCAAATTTTGCACAGCAAAGATCTTAGGGACCCTTCTAAATTCAATCAAGGCATGCTAATAGGCACACTTCTAGATTCAACTTTGCACAGGAGGATATTAGGCACACTTCTAAATGTAACCAGGGCACGCTAATAAGCACACTTCTAAATTCAACTTTGCACAGGAGGATATTAGGCACACTTCTAAATTTAACCAGGGCATGCTATTAGGCACACTTCTAAATTCAACTTTGCACAGGAGGATATTAGGCACACTTCTAAATTTAACCAGGGCACACTATTAGGCACACTTCTAAATTCAACTTTGCACACAGAGGATATTAGGCACACTTCTAAATTCAACTTTGCACAGGGATGATTATAGGCAATTAAGTTCAATTTCGCACAGCAAGGATCTTAGGGACGCTTCTAAATTCACCCAGGGCACGCTATTAGGCACACTTCTAATTTCAACTTTGCACAGGAGGATATTAGTCACACTTCTAAATTCAACTTTGCACAGGGATGATATTAGGCAATTAAATTCAAATTTTGCACAGCAAAGATCTTAGGGACGCTTCTAAATTCAATCAAGGCACGCTAATAGGCACACTTCTAGATTCAACTTTGCATAGGAGGATATTAGGCACACTGCTAAATGTAACCAGGGCACGCTAATAGGCACACTTCTAAATTCAACTTTGCACAGGAGGATATTAGGCACACTTCTAAATTTAACCAGGGCACGCTATTAGGCACACTTCTAAATTCAACTTTGCACAGGAGGATATTAGGCACACTTCTAAATTTAACCAGGGCACGCTATTGGGCACACTTCTAAATTCAACTTTGCACACAGAGGATATTAGGCACACTTCTAAATTCAACTTTGCACAGGGATGATATTAGGCAATTAAGTTCAATTTCACACAGCAAGGATCTTAGGGACGCTTCTAAATTTACCCAGGGAACGCTATTAGGCACACTTCTAATTTCAACTTTGCACAGGAGGATATTAGTCACACTTCTAAATTCAACCAAGGTACGCTATTAGGCACACAGCTAAATTCAACTTTGCACAGAGAGGATATTAGGCACACTTCTAAATTCAACTTTGCACAGGGATGATATTAGGCAATTAAATTCAAATTTTGCACAGCAAAGATCTTAGGGACACTTCTAAATTCAATCAACGCATGCTAATAGGCACACTTCTAGATTCAACTTTGCACAGGAGGATATTAGGCACACTTCTAAATTTAACCAGGGCACGCTATCAAGCACACTTCTAAATTCAACTTTGCACAGGAGGATATTTGGCACACTTCTAAATTCAACCAGGGCACACTATTGGGTACACTTCTAAATTCAACTTTGCACAGAGTGTATATTAGGCACACTTCTAAATTCGACCAGGGCACGCTATTAGGCACACTTCTAAATTCAACTTTGCACAGGAGGATATTAGGCATACTTCTAAATTCACCAGTGAATTCCCCCTTTCTAGAAGCAACTATACCACAGATACGCTGTTTAGGCACACATTCTCGAAGCAGCACTATCACAGCAATGCTATTATGCGGGCTTTTAGGTGCAATGCCACCACAGTATGAAGATTTTACAATAGTTTGGCTACTAGGGTTGAGTGGTAGGGTAGTAAGGTGTGAAGTAATTGCTTCTGTCCCCTCCCTTGCCACACTTACTTATTGTTGGCTTTTTGCTTCTCCTGCTGATATCTGCAGATACAGCCTGGAGCCGTCGCTGAAGGAGCCGTCCTTTGCCTTGGGTCCTTAGCCGATGGGCTGCCGGGCAGAGGGCTGCCCTGGGAAGACTAATAATGAAGGAGGTCGCTCTTGACAGGGCCAATCAGGGCGGTGCGGGAGGCAGGAGGAAGGGAAACCAGGAAGCGGGTGCAGGGAGGGAGCGGGGCTCGTGGCAAGGGGATCTAGGGCCTGGGGGCACTCAAATTGGATTTTTAAGGTACTGAATCAAAGGAGGTACGCACTATACTCACGAGCAGCTACAGTGGGAGTGGGGGTCTTGAGTATCCACACGACGCTGTTGTATTCACGGGGCACGGACACACGAGCCAATCTCGGTGGGCGGGGCGGAGCGGGAGGTGGGGGGAAGGGAAACCAGGAAGCGGGTGTGGGGAGGTAGCGGGGAGCGCGGCAAGGGGATCTAGGGCCTGGGGGCACTCAAATGGGAATTTAAAGGGACTGAAACAAAGGAGGTATGCACTATACTCACGAGCAGCTACAGTGGGAGTGGGGGTCTTGAGTATCCACACGACGCTGTTGTATTCACGGGGCACGGACACACAAGCCAATCATGGCGGGTGGGGGCGGTGCGGGAGGTGGGAGGAAGGGAAACAAGGAAGTGGGTGCGGGGAGGGAGCGGGGAGCGCAGCAAGGGGATCTAGGGCCTGGGGGCACTCAAATTGGATTTTTCAGGGACTAAATCAAAGGAGGTACGCACTATACGCTTTACATAAAGACCCCACATCGAATCTGGAAAATGACATTCACCAAATGTGTAATCGTCGACAAATCAAGCCTCCCTCTGTGCCTTGGTTCTTATATCTAGCTGAAATTAGAGCACCTGGAAACACGGGTGCTCGGCGCATCTGAAAACTCTTAAGGTCGTTTGTCATCACTTCCTGTGATGTCACTTGGGGTGGGGTCAAATTACAGCACTTCCTGTGATGTCATCAGGGGGTCGAGGGTCGTGTGATGTCACTTCCGATACCCCAGGCATTTTGTTGAAATGACCCTACTACTCCACCTTCTACTACTGCTCTCTCTCTTGGTCTGCACCTGAGGGGGATTTGTATGCCTCCAAGTCCTCCTCAGCTGTGGGTCATTAGTCCTAATTGACTGCACTTCTTCGTCCAGGTACCTTGGGAATTATGGAACTGGAAGTCCAGAATGTCCCATTGAGCTTTTTCCATAAATGTTATCATTTCCAATTAATGACTCTACTCATACATAATCTGCAAAGGAGTACATAAGGATTCCATTAAGTATTTGGTTTTACAGAAGAAAGGGGTATGAAATTAATAACCTTTAAAGACTCCTCTTCCTTATTTCTCTGGTACATTTCTATGAATCTCCGAAACTTTTAATTAGTTTTTTCTTACACCTAATACCGGACAGGTTGTAATTGTCTTCACCCCCATTCTGCCAGTTATTTGCAGAAACGAACAATTCTGGCATCAAGGATATTTCCTTCCTTGAGGAAGATAAATACTGTGTTTCATCCCAAGAAGTCCTCCTGTTCCCTGGGGCCTTCTCCTCCCAGGTGATCCTCCCGGCTAATACCGCCCAGGGTTAGGATCAGGAAGTGTCTGCCTTTCCCTGGCCGCCTGGGAGGGGATCAGGAAGCGTCTGCCTTTCCCTGGCCGCCTGGGAGGGGATCAGGAAGCGTCTGCCGTTCCCTGGCCGCCTGGGAAGGGATCAGGAAGCGTCTGCCTTTCCCTGGCCGCCTGGGAGGGGATCAGGAAGCGTCTGCCTTTCCCTGGCCGCCTGGGAGGGGATCAGGAAGCATCTGCCTTTCCCTGGCCGACTGGGAGGGGATCAGGAAGTGTCTGCCTTTCCCTGCCACCTGGGAGGGGATCAGGAAGCGTCTGCCTTTCCCTGGCCACCTGGGAGGGTATCAGGAAGCGTCAGCCATTCCCTGGCCACCTGGGAGGGGATCAGGAAGCATTTGCCTTTCCCTGGCCGCCTGGGAGGAGACTTAGGGTTTTTGTGAGGACTCTGTAGGATTCATCACACTTCCTTGGGGGCAGATGAATGGTAGCTACCATTCATCTGCCCCCAAGGAAGGCTAAACTGCAAACTGTAATTACTTCATGCCTGGTGGGAAAGGGGGATGAGGGCAAGGGGCATGTGGAAACCCCCATCATCCAGAACATAGTTTTTCAGATGGCCTAGTGGCCATTGCTGCCCTCCCGGGGTCGGCAAAATGGTGGGCCAACCCTCCAAATTGCCCTCCCCATGGCATTGGGGGCATTTCATGGCCTGACCCTGCAATTTAGGCCCAACCCACTGAAATACACCCATGCACAGGTGAGGAATTAGGCTGGAACAAGACGGAGCTGATGAAAAGCACATTCCATTGATCTGACCTCAAGGAACACTAAGGGGCATATGCAAACATATTGTTCATTGCTGCTTCCCGGGGAGGCAAAAATGGTGGGAAAACGTACAAAATGCCCCCCAGGGAGAAGCAGCGTTCTGCCAGCATAGGGGACATTTCGTGGATTGACCCTGCAGTTGTGCCCCAGGCCACTGGAATCCCTCCTCCCCATGCACAGGGGATAAATTGGGCTGGAACAAGATAGAGCAGCGCATTGGCAAAAACGAACAAACCCCCTCTACTCAACAGTGCAAACACATGGAACATGGAATTATAAATGCCACTCTTGATGGCGTCCTTGGGTACTGAGTCCTCTCCTCTTTGGGCATAGCAAACTGTGTGCCCAATTCCCTCTCTAGTGTCTCCAGCGATGCACAAGCAGAAAAGTGTGTCCTAGATTTAAGGTGACAGGCAATGCATAGTGACATAACATAACATCACACAAGGGAGTCAGATTGTCACTGCATTGGGCCCTTCTCACTCTCTCGCCCTACCCACAGAGGCGTACACAGGGTAGGGCCTGAGCGGGCAAGGCCCACCCAAAATCTGTAAGTGCCCACTCAGAAGTGATGTGTGGGCATTTACAGAAGTTAATGCCATTGCGGTGGGCCCAACTACATTAGCTTCAGGTCCCACTTGTTACAATCCTGGCTACGCCTCTGCCTGCCTGCCCTGTTTGTCCCACGTCAACATCCGCCTTTCACACAGTCTAATGAACTCAGCCCGAATACTTAGCCCAGCGTACATTTTATTCCTATAGACGGCTATGTAGTACTACTAATCATGAAGATGTTTGTGTTCACTTCATTCAACAGGTCAGCGCTATATTTGTATCCAATTTAAAGCATTTCTACTCAATTGTTTTAACAGTGCTACACAATATTATATAACACATTTCTACTGCATTAACTCAGTGTTTGAGACAATTAGGCATGCATTGAATGTTTCTTCGAGTTATCTTGACAAATGTGCATGTTATTTGCAGGCCACTGCTGGTTATTCAGTGTGCATGTGTTCTGCATGTACATTATAGCAGATCCCTCAACTGTAGACAGTTGCTCTTGGGGTTGATAGACTACTTTATAGTGGCCCATTTACCCTTTAGTGATGTGACCCACAGATTATAGCTGGGCCCCAAGATAAATTCAGTTCTGCTGTCACAGAGTCATTGACACATCACTCCTAGCTGTGCCTGAATACAGTGCATTGAATTGCTAGAATTTTGTTTTTAAACTAATGCTCTCTTTTACCAAAGGAATGTCACCTACATTTTAAATACTAATTCAGTTGCAATATAATCATTTATTCTTATGTTTGTTTAGACTATGGTCTGTCAAAGGACTTCAGCACCCTACATAGCTCCAAGGCCAGCTATCCCCCTTCACTTCAGCCAGAAAACATCCCCTACACCTTTTCTACCTTCACTTCTCATACACTTACTGAGTCTACCTTCACTTCCCCCCTACACTTAGTGAGCCCACCTTCACTTTCCATACACTTAGTGAGTCTACCTTCACCTCTCTAAAAAGACTGCAAAACAACCTCATTTGTTATGTTTTTCTCATTTATGTCGTGGTTACTGCAAGGCTTTTCTTCTAAAATTCACCAAACCCAAGGCTTGTGCTGCTCGGAAAAGGACAAAAATATTTGTCACATTGCTATTATTTATAATGATATCGTATGATATGGCATTTATAACGCGCCTATACACAAGTGTTTCCAGGCGTGATGATGCAAGGGAGGGGAACAGAGGGAAGGCAGAGACAACGATCTTACTAGGCTAGGTGACATTGAGATTGTGCAAGTGCAGGGGAGGGTGTAAGGGGAGAAGTGCAGGGGGAAAGGGGAGGCGGCAGTGCAGTACATAGGATAACAGTAAATAAATAAAAACAATAAATAAGAACAATAATAAGAAGTGCGGCCAGCTGGTGGCAGGTGTAAGGTTAAGTGTAGACATCAGGTGTCAAGTGCTGGTAGGGGGCTGTAGGGATACAGAAACAGTCCCAAGTGCAATGGTTGCCAAGGGCCCTGGGCCCGAGAACAGAGGGTAGCCTGGTGACCAGTGCAGTTTCAGTTTCAGCCAGGAGTTCAGCAGGAGAGAGGAGGAGAGAAAACAGAAGTCAAAAGGAAGGTCTTGAGGTGCTTCCAGAACCGGAATGGTTCTCCTCAATTTTCAGTGAGGCAGGGAGGCTGTACCAGAGGGAGGCCCCAGCAGAAGAAAGAGATCTACCACCAACTTGTTGCTTGGAGAAGCGACTGACCCTGTGGGAGTTGGAGGCGGATGAGCGAAGAGCTCAAGAAGGAAGAAATTTAGGAAGAGAGAGTTGAAGGTATTGAAGCCCCAAGCCCCAGAAGGCCTTGTGGACAATGCAGAGGGTTTCGAACTTAATCCTCACAGCCACTTGGAGCAAGTGCAGAGATTTAAGTCCTGAAGAGATACATGAGGCCAAGGACAAGTCTTGCAGTCCTGTTTTGAATGCGTTGCAGAGGGCGGAGAGTAGAGGCAGGCAGATTTAGAAAGAGGCTGTTGCAGAAGTGCAGCCTAGAGAGAACCAGAGCTCTGGAGACAGTGAGCTTCTGGGGAAGGAGAGGAAAGGAAGAATACCTCTGGGGAGGTGCAGCTGGTAGTGTGACTTCTTAGAGATTTCAGAGATGTGAGGAGAGAAGAATAGTGTGGAGACGAAGATGACCCCTGAGGTTTTTATTAGCATCACAGGTGGAAGCAGGACGAGGGCCAAGAGAGGCCGGCCAGAGAGTGACAGGAAAGGAGGGAGCGGGTGTGTCGATGAGGAGAATCCCAGTCTTACTGGCATTAAGGCAGACATCATTGGCGGTACACCACTCCTGAACAGCAGACAGACAGTCAGAGATGGGAGAAGGAGAAGAGGTGGCTGAAGATGGCCTAGAAATGAGCTGAGTGTCATCCGCATGGTACTGAAAGTTGGGGGGAACAGCCAGGAAGAGAGGATAGACCCCTAGGGAATACCACAGGTAGAGATAGAGATAGAGGAGAGTAAGTTGGACCTGGGAAGGTCGATCGGAGAGGAAAGAAGTCAGCCAAGCCAGGGCCTGATCAGTGATACCCAGGTTATCACAGAGACTGTTGAGCAGGATGGCATGGTTGACCGTGTCAAAGGCAGAAGAGAGATCAAGTAAGATGAGGACACAGGGGGGGGTTGGAATCAAGGTTGCAGAGCAGGTCTTCACGGATGTTCAGGAGAGCAGTTTCAGTGCTCCTGGCAGCTCTGAAGCCAGACTGATGGTATGGAGATAGCCAGCAGATTCAGTGTGAAGATTAAGCTGGGAGATGGCCAGCTTTTCCAGGAGTTTTCCCAGGAAAGGAGTAATGGAGATTGGGTGATAGTTAGCCGGGCAGGACAGGTCGGCAGAGGGTTTCTTAAGAAGAGGGTGTTAGGAAAGATTTCATAATTGTATGTAATTTTCCCTCCATGTGTACACCCCCAAACTTTTTGCTGCTGTTTAAACACCATAGACTGACTTTACATGAGAAGCACAGCCTTCAGCTGCACTCCTCTGGGCTTTCGCTCACTTTTTATGGGAAACTGACATGCCCTTAAAACAGTCAGTACTGGGAGACTTTCTTTCCCTTAGTCCTTTTCCAATGTTGCAACTTTTCTGCAACATGTAGCAAGCACACAATGTACCTTCTAGTACAGTGTGCTTGGGTCTGTAGTCATTTTCCAAAGGCCTTAGATACTCACGATGGACTTTTTGTGAGATGTGCAGATGTGTCATGGACAGGGCTGGTGGCAGCTATCTTTTCGCATTATTGTTTGCCCTTTTCTGACATGTTAACCGCCTTAACCGTGTTTGGCACGAATAGGTGGCCTGGCTCCAAAATGACCATGCCACGAGGTTCTTTCTCCTGTCCTTTGGCCATCTTGCCCCTTCACCTTCCCCAGGTCGAGTTGACCCGGGTCCGTCCTTATGCATTTTCCCGCCAAGCGCAATGCTTTCACTGGCTTCTGCATGCCTTGTGTGTGTGCCTCCAGGATGTGGGCTGGAACGTCTGAGTCCAATACACATCCTGGGTACCAAAGAGTCCGGAGTGCCATGAATGACTGGGACCACCGTGGTCTGTGATTGGTCCATGTATGCAGTGTGTGTTTGTGAGAGGATCCCCCATTGGGTCCTCTTCGTTTTGACGCAAAGGGAACTTTGGATAAGAAGAGGCCAAAAACACCCATACCATGTCGATCTCTGGAGTTCTCACTGAACGAAGGATAGGATCCAAGTAGCCTGACACTACAAAGCTGAGTCGAGGAACCGCTGGTGACCCGCTGGAAGGGTTGGCACCCTGAGCCCGCTGTTGTCCCGTGGGACCCCTCTGCCTCTGATCGTCCTAGAAGGTCTGCGAAGACGCTTTGATCCATTAGAATAGTGGGACCAACTATTCTCGGCACCTTCATCAAACCCTGCAAGTAAGCTTTCTCGGAAGTGTCCCTGGGCCAACCAGTGGGCTGACCAGTTTACCAGTTGCTTTGCTCTGTCACCGCTGCCGTTTTGAGGAGGTCCTCAAAACTTGGTATACTGCTAGCTCTGTGTCCATGGCATCGTCACACCAAATTTCGTATACTTGGCATTCCCAGGTCTGAAGTGAGACGAGTGCTCCAGGACCGGAGCATACGCGGTTACCGTGTTGCCCTGCCGCGGCAATGACCTTTGCAGGTGCGCTGCATTTGTGACCCTCTTGCCCCTGAAGCCTGCTGCAGTGAAAATGGGTCAATTCATCCACCCCGAGTGGAGAAATTGCCACTGTCCCGTTTGGGAATCATCGCTGTATCTCAGGAACTGAAAGCCGCAGAGACATCCTTTTTGTCCCGTTCTAACCCACAAGCGAAGTGGACTGAACTGGCGAAGTTTGGGTCCGAGTGCGCCTGGGACCGGTGAGTACTTCCAACACTAACCAGTGACCCCTAGTGCCAGGGCCCCTTTTTACGTATGAGTGGCCCCTGAGGGTCCCTCTCCTTTCCACTACTAGTGCGAACTAGCGACTCCATCCCACACTCTGGAACTGCCTCTGCCTTCAAGTGGAGGTTCTCCCTGAATAGTGGGAACATATTCTTCATCACCTCATCCACCTTCCTGAGCTGCTAGAGACGCCTGAAGAGACCCTGTTTTGCCCATTGGAAAAACCGCGTGCACTTGCACTGCATGTACTATTGAGGACAAGGCTCCCCTCTTCTTAGGGCTTGGACTGCCTCTTAGGTGTGTTGTTGATGTTGAAGGGGCCTAAAGACAACCTGCACTGCCTGTTTCCTTCCATTCTAGGTTGTAGACATATTTCGTGCGTTTAACCCTTTAGACACCAAAAGGTCTTGTATATACATTGTATTGATAGTGTTGTGTTGGTTTACTGAGTGTTACTGTGATTCTTTTGCTATGGTCTGAGTTACAAAGACATTGTAATAAATGTGTCTATATGTTTGATATAACACCTGTCTTGGAGTAATTTGTAAGTGTCCTTGCTGTGTGTGCTCATTGAGATCTTTCAGTCACCCTCACTCCTCCTGAGACTTAGGGCCTCATTACGAGGTTGGAGGTAAGGGATTACCGGCACCAGTAAGGGTGTCGGTGCCGGTAATCCCTTGCCTCCATATTCCGAGGTCCCTTAGCGGGTCCCGCTAAGGGCACCTGGTTTTACCAGGCGCCCCTAGCGGGAGCCGCTAAGGGATCAGGGAGCTAATAACGGGCCCGCTAATAGCTCCATCCCCAATACCATTGAGCCCTATAGGGGCTCAAATGGGAATGGGGAATGCTTCTCGGAATGGGGACTTATCGGGTCCTCCAAGGTTGGAATGACCCGGTAAGTCCCTATTTCGAGTACCTGGACCCGGAATGCGGTAAGGGGGTAGCCATGGTTACCGCCTACCTCGTAATGAGGCCCTTAGTCTTGACCGACTGCCAAAGCTACCTTGATTGGTCCTGCGTGTCCAGAGGTTACCCTGTTCCAAGAAACTAGGCTGGCCTTCTGAACCTCTGCCTACCAGGTCAGAGTTCAGAAATCCATCTTAACAGAGGGTGCACAAGGGAGTGTTTCAGGGGGGAAGGGAAGACCCCAGTGGCGAAGGAGTGATTGCAGAAGTCGGCCAGAGCGGGAGCCAGGGTGTCAATGTGGTCCTTGATGGTTTTGGAGGAGCAGGGTTGAACCTGTTTTGACAAGACTTTCATAGACCATACTTGTCTAGAAACCTTGTCTGGGGAGAACAAGGGAAAGGCAGAGAAGGAGGGAGGAGAGGTGGCTGAGAAGGGCCAGAGGAAGAGCAGGGTGTAGAGGGAGGAGGGGGAGAGGAAGAGAGAGAGGACAGGATGTCCTGCATTTTAGAGATGAAATGAGAAGCCAGAGCCTTGCAGAGGGCCTGGGAGGGGGCAGGAGAGGGAGACACTGCAGCAGGATTGGCCAGTTCCTTGCAGATTTTAAACAGTTTGGCCGAGTTGTTAGATGCCGCAGAGACACAGACTTGGATGTGAGCTCTCTTCTTGGTGCGGACAGAGAGCCGGTATTGTCTTTGGAGCAAGCAGCAGGCCAGTTTGTCAGAGTATGTACCGGAAGCACCCCATTTCCTCTTATCCACCCTGTACTTGCGTTTGAGGGTGACGAGGTCTGAGTCGGACCAGGAGTTGCACTTGGCTTTGGGCTTCAGGCGGATCCTCATGACAGGGGCAAGGACATCAAGTGTATCATAAATAGCAGAGTGAAGAGAGGAGAGGGCTGTGTCAGGGTGTGATACAGCCAAAGGGGGAGGGGTGAGAAAGTGGCGGCAAAAGCCTCACCTGAAAAACGTTTAATGGGTCGGATAACCGAGGCAGGTGGCTGGCAGATCTGGAGGTAGCTTGGCCTGAAGGGTGGAGAGGGTGAGCTGAGAGGAAAGGAGAAAGTGATCCTTGCTGATCACAAGTTGGCAGATAGCGAATCAGACAGAGCAGGGTCTTAATTCAATAAAAGCAGAATTGCAGGCTGTTCGAGTCATGACCCTCCAGATGTTCTGGATTTACTCACGGCAATGAAAAGAATCATGTGCAAAAAGATAGGATTGTCTTGCTTCAGGTACATACCCCCCAATGATGCAGACAATGATTCTCTAACCCATGCCATAGGGACACTCCACAACCTGCAGATTACCATGCAAAAGGAAGCTGGAGTGAGTGCTGAAGACTGGTGCGATTCAATGTTTTCATGGGCCCGTCTTGTTTGGGGATAGCAGTAAAAGTGCAGGTTTCCATTGTAGTATTTTTTCTTGTCATTTTCTGTTCATGTCAAATGATTCTATGGTGGTGCCCCAAATCACTGCTTAAAAGTTCAATGATGACAGTGATTTCCATAACGGGAGGTAAAGCTGTACCCCGCATAAAACGCGTGTACACGCACAGACTGAAAAGTGGAATGGTGAAATAGAGCACAGAATGGTAACAGTAGAACAACCAGTTGGCCCCCTGGGGACACTGTTTACACCCCACCTGATATAGAAAATTATGTGAAGCATTGGGTGGATTTGGCAGGAGATGGCGGATGTTGCTTTATGACGTGTCCTCCAGAAGAATATGCCCAGATGGGGGAAAGTTTACGCCACGTGTGCAATGTGTCGGTGCCCAAAGATTACGAATATATTAGAAGGGAAGCTGGGCTAGTTAATGAAGTATTAACTAAAGGCGGAATGTTGGGATGCAAGTGCAAGACCCTAGAAAGGCAAAGAGATTTAGACTGCAAAAACAAATGAGCAGGCGTCTAGTGATAGCAGTTCTCATTGGGCGCCGCAGATGGTGCATGTACCCATATGTAGTTAGCTTCAACACATATTATAAATACCATATAGCCACACAGAAAGAGCAACAATGTATTCACGTTGCAGTTGCAGAGGTTAAAGATAGGATGATGTTTGCATTTAGTGATAGTATAATGTGTTAGGCTTTAAGGGATGTGCGAGTAGGTAGCCGACAGAGGTAAGCATATGAGATGGAGCCAGAAAAGTGCTGCTGTAGAGGCGGGGTCCGGGGACTAAAGTAGCAAGAGTTCCGCCATGTTGGATTTTAGGACATGGTACAGGATGCGTTTTTGTTGAGACAAAGGCCCAACGTGGTCTCTGTCCAGCTAGCCCTGAGACAAGTACCCCTTCCGTCCCTGCAGAGAGATGTTATGATGCCAAGGCAGCCGTGCTGTATCGATAATAGTTAATTGAGTTCAGCTGCAGAGCTCAGAGGAGTTGGGAAAGGAATGTTGGGTCCAGGGAGCAGCGTAGGGATGCACACTTTGAAGGTTAAATTCATGTGAACAGAGCATGGGGTCTGTGATGCCAAGAGGCCCAGTGAAGATTGAGAGCTCTACTTCTCTCACTCGAAGAGCGGTCATCCTATTTGAACTGCAGGTGCTCCACTCGAGAGATAAATATATAAGCAAAATTCAGACATAAGAGTGGTGACCCAATCATGCCACTGATGTGCACCTGGGTTGCCAGAGAGATGAGGGTGTAGACATGCTAGAGCTGTACAATGATTTGGGGCGGGAGGAGCAGAGGTGATGCAATAAATGAATCTACAAGGCCAGGGAGATGTTTATGCGTGCGACAGTGTCTGCTTTAATGAGAAGGCCCATTGTATTATAAAGGCAGTGTTGACCTCGCTATTCACACTGTGATCAGGATCCGATGGAGGGTTGCACATCACGTGATGGCCAAGAATATTTATTCGCCTAAAAAATATATTATGGTCACCATGTACCTGGTAGTCAATCAACTGCTAAGTTTCACAATGACGCTGTAGCAGATCATGTGTTTAGGGGAATGTGTTTTAGATAATGTGTGACCAATAGGGTAATGGTATACATGGGATAATTAGAATTGTGTATAGGTGTTAGCCAATGGGGAGTGCAGGATCATGTTGTAAGCTTTATTATGCATAGTTTTGCTAATTTGCTGTTTTCCGCTATAAAAGATGTAACTTGTCTGGGTGGAGCCAGCTCATGTTAGTTCAGTTCTATGGGACCGTCTAATACTTTGCATGTAATAAAACTTTGTTTTCCTTGCAAATGGTGCATCGATTGATTGGCCTATTTGGGAGTGTTTATATCATTTGGGTTTTGGGTCTTTCACCCCACAGTGGTGCAGGTGGAAGAAGTGAAGAGGAGAATAGAAGATTGTCAGCGTACAGGTACGATAGGTGTGGGAGATGTGTATATGCCAAAAGGAACTTTGGTGAAAGTGTAGTAGGGAAGGAGATTGGATACAGGTGGTTCACGACCCTCAAGAAAGTTGATGGTTGAGGAAGACATGGGAAATACTGTGAGGGTGAGCAAAGGAGAAAAGTGGTGCAAGGAGAGGGTGGTTCTGCTACCAAAGCTGCAAGGGGGAAACACTGGCACCACGTGGCAGTAGGCTGTTAATATGCTTTGTAAGGGAAGGTGGTGTGTTATATATGTTGTGAGTGTACATATTCTGTTTGTGTATGCATGTTATTGAGGAACCAGAGGTGACAGAACTGTATGAAAGGAATGTGGAATACAGATGCCTTTGGTGGAATGAAGGGGAGAATGTTTGGATTTGAAGGAGAGGGGTTGAAGGAAGAGAGAGCTGAAAGGAGGGGGTAGCTGGGACTGCTGCGAGAGAACTTCAAATAAAGGAAGGCCCCTCAACAACTCACCTGCATCCTGTGTGGTGATTAGGGCTGCAACATAATACTGGTCAACATGGCATAGCTTATGCTCTCAGTATGGGGGTGTTGCTCATATCCCACGGGAGCTGTTAAGTGTTAGGGGTGTTGCTGTGTACCAGGTTTTATACTATTTTCCAATCCTTCTGCTCAGTAGAAAATGGGCTGCTTTGCGCCACAGGGGCCATGTTCTATTCCTGCTGCTTTGTGTGAATGGTGCCCTCATCGCTGAGGGTGTACTAATGTTTTCTCTGCTTCTCTGGTAGTGACCCCTAACTTCTCCTGCCTATTTGTGCAAGGCCTGAATTTTCTCCTGACAGCCCCCCCTTTGGTTTTCAGGGCGCAGAAGCTGCTTATCCTTCGGTACTCTTGCAATCGATTCTGCAGCATCCGGAGCCCAGGTCTCAAAATAAGCGTGCTGAGGTGTTCCGCGGGCTCATGAAACCGAAATGGGGGCTATGAACTAGGCGGAAGTGGGTATTTAAGGGCATCCTTTGGGTATCCTTTCCAGCCATTGCCTTCACTATTCTGACAGGTGATGCAAGCGTTGGAACACATAAGGCGCCGTTCAGTGCTCATTCTGCCAAAGCGTCTACGGCATCCAAAGCGTTTATTGCCCAGGGTAGATTAGAATTGATCTTGCGATCAGAAGATTTATTTAATATGTTGTACTACCGTGCACTCAAAGCCAACACAAGTACTGCCACTGCATGCCATCCCTCAAAGCCAACAGAATAAATTCCACTGCATGCCATTACTCAAAGCCAACAGAAGAAATTCCACTGCATGCCATCCCTCAAAGCCAACAGAATGAATTCCACTGCATGCCATCACTCAAAGCCAACAGAAGACATGCCACTACATGCCATCCCTCAAAGCCAACAGAATAAATCCCACTGCATGCCATCACTCAAAGCCAACAGAAGAAATTCCACTGCATGCCATCACTCAAAGCCAACACAAGTACTGCCACTGCATTCCATCCCTCAAAGCCACCAGAAGAAAGGCCACTGCATGCCATCCCTTAAAGCCAACAGAGGAAATGCCACTGCATGCCATCCCTCAAAGCCAACAGAAGAAATGCCACTGCATGCCATCACTCAAAGCCAACTCAAATACTGTAACTGCATGCCATTACATAGAGACAACAGAAGAAATTCCACTGCATGCCATCCCTCAAAGCCAACACAAGTACTGCCACTGCATGCCATCCCTCAAAGCCACCAGAAAAAATTGCCACTGCATGCCATCCCTCAAAACCAACAGAAGAAAGGCCACTGCATGCCATCCCTCAAAGCCAACAGAAGAAATGCCACTGCATGCCATCCCTCAAAGCCAACAGAAGAAAGGCCACTGCATGCCATCACTCAAGCCCAACTCAAATACTGTAACTGCATGCCATTACATAGAGACAACAGAATAAATGCCACTGCATGCCATCCCTCAATGCCAACACAAGTACTGCCACTGCATGCCATCCCTCAAAGCCAACAGAATACATTCCACTGCATGCCATCACTCAAAGCCAACAGAAGAAATGCCACTGCATGCCATCCCTCAAAGCCAACAGAATTAATTCCACTGCATGCCATCACTCAAAGCCAACAGAAGAAATGCCACTGCATGCCATCACTCAAAGCCAACAGAAGAAATGCCACTGCATGCCATCCCTCAAAGCCAACAGAATAAATTCCACTGCATGCCATCACTCAAAGCCAACAGACGAAATGCCACTGCATGCTATCACTCAAAGCCAACACAAGTACTGCCACTGCATGCCATCTCTCAAAGCCACCAGAAGAATTGCCACTGCATGCCATCCCTCAAAGCCAACAGAAGAAATGCCACTGCATGCCATCCCTCAAAGCCAACAGAAGAAATGCCACTGCATGCCATCCCTCAAAGCCAACAGAAGAAATGCCACTGCATGCCATCACTCAAAGCCAACTCAAGTACTGTAACTGCATGCCATTACACAGAGACAACAGAATAAATGCCACTGCATGCCATCCCTCAATGCCAACACAGGTACTGTCACTGCATGCCATCACACAGAGCCAACACAAGAAATGCCACTGCATGCCATCCCTCAACACCAACACAAGTACTGTCACTGCATGCCATCACACAGAGCCAACAGAAGAAATGCCACTGCATGCCATCCCTCAAGGCCAACAAAGAAAATGCCTCTTTATGCCATCACTCAAAGCCAATAGAAGAATCATCACTTCATGCTGTCCCTCCAAGCCAAAAAAAGAACCGTCACTTCATGCTGTCACTCAAAGCCAAAAGAAGAACCGTCACTTCATGTTGTCAGTCAAAGCTAAAAGAAGAACCGTCACTTCATGTTGTCAGTCAAAGCTAAAAGAAGAACCGTCACTTCAAGCCATCACTCAAAGCCAATACAAGAACCGTCACTTCATGCTGTCACTCAAAGCCAAAAGAAGAATCGTCACTTCATGTTGTCAGTCAAAGCTAAAAGAAGAACCGTCACTTCATGTTGTCAGTCAAAGTTAAAAGAAGAACCGTCACTTCATGTCGTCATTCAAAGCCAACAGAAGAACAGTCACTTCATGCTGTCACTGAAAGCTAATAGAAGAACTATCACTGCATACTGTCACTCAAAGCTAACAGAAGAGCTTTCACTCAAAGCCAACAGAAGAACTGTCACCTCATGTCGTCACTCAAAGCTAACAGAAGAGCCATCCCTTCACTTCTTGCTGTCACTCAAAGCCAACAGAAGAACTGTCACCTCATGCCGTCACTCAAAGCTAACAGAAGAACCGTCATTTCATGCCGTCACTCAAAGCTAACAGAAGAACCGTCATTTCATGCCGTCACTCAAAGCTAACAGAAGAACCATCCCTTTGAACTTATGGTTCTTTAATATCGTGCATGCAATGCATGGGGTTCGCAGAATAACTCTGAGTCCAAATAATAGAACCAACTCAGGAAAATGGCAAAGGTTGCTGTTTTAGTAACAATTATCTAAAGCAGGGAGGTTACAACGGACATCAACGGACCGTCGCTCGGTTATTGACAATTTTCAGATAAAAACATCCTTATATGCAAAAAAAAACTTCAGCAGTGACTTCATACTACGTCGCAAATAAGAAAAACCTACTAGGGATTGTGATATGTTCAAGGAGAACATCTAAGTATACTTTTTATAAGGTCTGGGATTGTGATTGACTGTCTACTGTCAGATCAACAACTTATGCCTACCTCTAAAACATGTCATATTCAACACTGTTAAGTACACGGTACATCATTGGCTCTCAAACTATAAGGCCATCATTATACACCACTTTACAATTGGTTGGCACGCTCGTGCCATGTCTCGAACATTCTGTTCACTTAGCAGCACATAAACTCATTCCCAGGTGCCAGAAGGTGGACTTGACTTTACCTCCCCACCCAATTAGCCCAACATTTCTCATCACCCATGATTGTCTTTGAACATGGCCTTGCAAAGTATTCTTGTCTGTGGTAATATATGGGAGTACAGGCTTTCCCTATCATTGTTCTAGGACTCCAAGCTCAACTCTATTTCCATCCTCAGCTCGCGTGACAGGAGACCATGGTCCTGGCCCATTCAGCAGCATTTAAATGTCTTAAATGAATAAAACTTGGCACTCTTGGTGTTCATTCTTTGTCCCTCGATAAGGGATGATTCATCCTTCTAACGTTTATTGGCTACTTCTGTTTTGATGCCAGGCCAGACAGCCCTGCCAGGCTCTTCCACGATTCTCAGCTTATTCGTGCTGCGACACAATTCTTGACCTTTCCACTCCATGGGTTCTGGCTTACTAAAATTCATGACACCGATGTCCAGCTTCTATACAATGGCGGCTTCGCCTGCAGTCTATTCACTATGTAGAGCCAGCTTCTAGGATCACTTAGTCTACTTGCGTTTCAGCGTCTGTACAATCATTGAACGGTTGCATTTCTATAGCACTTTGCATGGATGCAATCTTCTTTTCTGCATATGAAAGTCTACTGAATTCTTAACTTTGTCACCAGTTTCCATAAGAATCCTACATTCCTTTCAGTCAGAATTCTCAGTGCATCACACTCGTCTCTTGTGACATCACTAACTTCTCTTTCACTCTTTTTCATATTCCTTCAGGAGGTTCTTCAGATTATCATCTCTTTGGAGATATATTCGATAGGTTTTTCTCAGAGGATACCTTTTCTCAAACACTTAGTGCGGAATTGGTACAACAGCTGGTGTCAAACATGGAGCAGTCTCTGATATCCAACATATAGGAGCCAGGTGGGTGGGATTTTCTGCAGAGGCATGCAGCTGCTCCTCTACATTCCCCCTCTGGACGAGTCATTGACCACCTCTTCATTGGTTTCCACATCTTGATATTTTCTTTTGAAGAAGTGCTTCTTCGGAGTCCAGATCTTCATCACCCCCCTGTGCTTGCCGGCTGATTTAACATGTTCGCCCACACTCCAGGTCATGTAGTTGCACTATCCATTTGGATTACAATAGACCCATTGTCCCATGTACTTTTTGTGATTCTTAGGATAAAGGAACTTTGTTTTCTCAGGTGCTACAGTGCAGTCCTCTATGTATTTTCTATCATCTTTATCCGTCAATTCCTTGGGTCCAAACCCTGATTCAGCATCAATCATGATCTTCATTCCTACTGCCTTCTTTGCTGTCTTCTTGCATTGGGCAATTATTATCCTGATCACGCAGAATCCAAACATCACCATGACCAATATCGCTCCAAGGATCTTAAATATGTTTGGCAACCACTGCAGAATCCTTGAGAATATGGAGGCAAACCAACTGTCATCCGTAATGTCCTCAGTCTCGTCTTCCATCTTGTTATGCAGGTTTGTTAACACCATTATGGCCTCTGTCAAGGTCCCATTCTCGTCATGAGATGTTGTGAATGTGCAACATGAAGGCTTGATTTTGGCACAAACTCCTCCTTCAACCGCTGTGATAATGTCAAGGACATATCTGTCCTGCTGGGTCATCAGTCGTATGGCCCTCAGCTCTTCTTTGATTGCATTGAATCCCGCTATGGTGGCATTGATTATCTGCAGGAGCTCCCATCTTGTGATCTGCAACCACTTGGCATTGGGCATCATTCGGATCCCAGGTATAAAGGTAGTTGTGAAGATTGAAGCAGTCTTGCTGAACAACCTGTGCTCATAAGGAATGGCATCACATGCTTCTATTTTGGCTGAGAAGTAATTCTCTCTCTTGGTTCGATTGAGAAACTCAAGTGATCTCTTTCTCAAATGGGCATCTGCTTCTGAAAATTCTCCAATGCTTAAGTCGCTTTGAGGAATCACTGATGCTGGAACATGAATAAGTACCAAGGAGCACGTTCCTCCCCAATCATTGGGCAGCTTCATGTAGGCTCTAGACCCTGGGTCTCCAACCAGTAGATTGTGAGCTAATGGTAGCTCTCCTGGGGTTTCCCAGTAGCTCTTTGCATCAGAAATCAAAATGAGCGCTGTGTGTTTATTTTGGTGTCTGAAGTCCCTGGGTCTCTTCACCTGACGCCTCGATCTCTTATTCTTGCAAAGAAAACAGTCAAAAGCTGTGTGCACAGTGAGAGGAGAGTCAGCATCTGGGCTTGAAAGGCTCAGACGGTGTCACAACAAGGGGTTACAGATCAATAACAAATGCAAATAGGAATTGTGTGTTGTGGCAATTGTCACCAAGAGGTGCAAATGATGGCTGATTAAAAAGCAAAGGGGTGCATAAATATGCATGCCATGTGAAAAAAGCTGGGGCTGCGATCGTTTCGGTTTTACTGTGTTTTTTTAGATTTGTTTTGGTTAGCATTACTTTGCATGCTAGTATTTGAAGACCTTCATTCAAGACGGGGAAAATAAAGCTACAGGTGTAATCGTTGTTTGCTCAGTGTGGATGTGTGTGTGTGCGTGTGTGTACGGTGCCCAAGTCACAGTGGGAAAAAAGTGTAACGTTGATAGGCATTTCACAATAATACACACACAATATGAAAATAATGTTCCTAAAGGAAGCTGTCTGCGATCCTAAAAAGTAGGTAAACTAAATTATGAAATGCAAATGCTGTTAGAGAGGCATCCTTCAAAGTTGCTAATTATTTGATTAAAAACAAATGTCCTTTTATCGATGGTGAATTGTGTAGGACGCAGTGACTCCATTGACTGAGTCTGTTGTAAAAGATTTTAAAAACTGTTCTGAATGTATGTCTGCCATGTCAGGCGTGCACTTAGGTGCAAACACTCTGACAAGGAGTGTATCTGCACCATGATAGTCTATCTCTGTGTGAATCTGCCCTTTTCAGATGAACTTCCTGAAATCAAAACTTTGATCCTATTAGACAGCATTTGAGTGCTGTGCTGTTTCAAGCTACGCACCAAATTACTAAGCACTGGTGGATAGCAAGCAGTGTCAGCCTTCACATTGAATGCCCCGAATAGTTTCCTATATTCTGATATGCTCGACAATTTTTAAGAGACAGCTACTAATCAGTCATGGGACCTGATTCATCTTCTACCCATGTCAGTGACTTCAAACACCCATCATTTACTCTCTGTACATCTTGTACTCTAGCTTTACTAAATGATTTCACTCATCCATAGACTAAGACTTGAGTGCGCTCCCAACATCCAGGCGATCCAGCTATTTCTGTCACATCAGGGCAATTAATTCTCTTCATCTCTTCAATGACCACCGCATCTTGTCCTTTTGCAGGATACACAAGCATCCTGCTCTTCCACCCAGGTTCCTTTTCCATCTGTGTGGTCTTGATGTAGTCATCCTGGTATGGAAACAACCATTTTGATCTCCATCATAAAGTGGCCCAACTTCCCTGAAATTGTCCTCCGGTCGTGCATGCTGCAAGATGGCTTAGGCACCTAGAATCATGTTCTGGAACTTCTCTGGCAATGAAAGTTTGCACTGTATTCGTGGCATAGCGTATGAGAGAGCAAACATAGCAAGTCTCCTTGGATGTTTTTTCTCCCACCTTTCTCATGTGTTGATACCACATGTCATTCCTGAAATGTGCTGCATTGTCTAAATAGGTATTTATCCCCTCAGTATCTTCCTCTGTATTTCTCCTGTTTCTCCCAAAAGTTGTGTAATACTCATGAAGCAAATCGAAAGTAGATCTCATAGTGGGGAGAGCCATAGGCACCTCTCCCTCAGCAGAAATACCAACAGGATAGAGAGTCTGAAAGATGAGCAAGAGCAAGACAAAGAGAACCATCATGCAGGCATATAGAATGCATAAGAACATTGACATCCATCTCTCGCCCCATCCTACTACTCGTTGCACTTGTTCTTTGCCTTGAACCGTGCCACTTTCCTCTTAAAATATTTTTAATACATTTTCATCAACATTCTTTTATATTTGTAACTGCTAAATGTGCTCGATAATGGCAATAAGGAGCCTCCTTATCAATTGCCCATAAGAACCTGTAAGAAAGTGCGAACATCAATGTTTCTTCTCACAAGAGCAGGGTAAGCTTGAAGTATGAACACAAAGACAGCAAGCAAAAGTCGATGAACGTCACTGTCGGTAAGCACCATATGATTAACTGCTTAGATCAAGTTTTGTCCACTAAATGAATCTGGATACTGATCTTGTTTCCAATTTCTAATCAAGAACTGACTTTTAGGCATGACACTGACACTTCAATGTGCATTTCTAAAGTTCATTTTCGGCCTACTGAAATTCACTGCAAGTCTTTTCACTCACTGCTAAAATATCTATAAGGAGTGTCCACTTCTTCTTCGCCATCGATCAAGTCTGCACACGCTGAAATTCTCTTTCTCTTGTCTTGCTTCTGGATCGGCAACGGTGGGAGGGCAGTTCTCACCTTTGCAGTCCTTCACATCCCCTAATTGAAGCAAAGCTCGTCTCTCCTGGACTTTCACAGCTGAAGGAGTTATATTCTATATGCAAAAGGGACCATTAAAATGTGGCTCATGCCACCTTTTAGTAAACTTCTTGATTAAGACTAGCTCTCCAACATATAACTGCCAATAATAATTGAATTGGGTTGGTTGTTGAATTGTCTTCTCCTGTGTTCTGAGACTAACCCCCCCTTGTGCTTGACTTGATCTCAAATGAGAGAGATGCTAAAGGTCATACATGTCAAATAATTATGCATTTCATCACCTAATGTTTTAGCAACACTCTGGGCCTCACTTCTAGTCCTAGAAAGAGGTGTAAGGGGCATTCTCATATGCCGCCCTGTCACTACTTGATGAGGGGTGAGGTACTGGTCTGATCCTGGCTGATTCCGAGGAGCATACAAGGCTAAAGGTAGGCAATATAGCCAACCCTTCTTCAAAGTAATTTTAATCTTGGCAATCCTTTCTTTGAGGAGGCTGTTGAGTCTCACATATATCGTTTGCTTGCAGGTGATAAGCAAATGAAAATGTATGTTTAATGTTCTGTAGAAGCCCTATCTGTTCAAAGAAGGACCATTGTTGCCTACGGTAAGATGCGTGCAGTTCCCTTCCCAAACCGCAACCTTAGGTTCTTTCATCAGTTGTTACCATTCCCGGAGTCTCTGCTTGCCGTCTATGATAGACTTCCTTCCACATACCGCCAGCTTACATTTGAATGCTTACCGATCGTTGCCACCTGTGGATGAGAACTCACATCTGTTCGATGCACGGCCTCTATCTTTGTGGTTGCAAAAAATCACTCATGCTCCTAACACTCACTGTGGCAATAACACTGGTCACCTCAGCGAGCTACTGTCTACGTCTCTTACCGTCTCTGCACTGCTCTCATCGTGGACACTGTCTTAGTCCAGTATGACCATTATATTCTTCCCGGAACCTATAATAATCTTGTTATCACCGAATGATTTAGTGCCGAAGAATGTTCCATAAGTACTCTGAGTCTATTAGCGTACTCACTCTTCATGTAACTCTGTTCATGCTATTGTATGCTACGTACTATCTTCTTGCAACTCTTACGTATACATGCTCGCTTCATCTCTCTGCCCATTGTGCACGACGTTTGTATTTTTAGCTTACCTTAATAGCTATCGTAGTATCTTAATTCATATGCACACTGTGCTAGATCAATATTATCTTTCCTGGCAAATCCTTAAAGTTTTGGTGTAACATGGGGCAGGCACCATGAAATTTCCCTTTATTTACTTTTTGCATCTGTGTGTTGCTGCCGCCCTGCAACATGGGGCAGGCTCCATGTATTTCCCCATGATCGACTTTTCGCATCTGTGTGTTGCTGCCGCCCTGCGACATGGGGCAGGCACCATGTATTTGCCCATGATTGACGGTAGGCACCATGTATTTGCGCATGATTGACTTTTCGGATCTGTTCATTTTTACTGCCCTGCAACATGGGGCAGGCACCATGTATTTGCCAATGATTGACTTTGCGCTTCTTTGTGTTGCTGCCGCCCTGCAACATGGGGCAGGCACCATGTATTTGCCCATGATTGACTTTTCACATCTGTGTGTTGTTACTGCCCTGCACATGGGGAAGGCACCATGTATTTGCCAATGATTGACTTTGCGCTTCTTTGTGTTGCTGCCGCCCTGCAACATGGGGCAGGCACCATGTATTTGCCTATAGAATCTGTAAATTTCCATGTAACATGAAGCACTTACTGTAACCGTAGTGTTAAGCTAAAAGTGCCTAGATACCTCTGGGTTTTGTGTGCTATTTAAGTGTCAAATAAATAAAAATAAAATAAATAACTCATTAACAAAATGTGGCCCATTGTCGAATCTCAGCACTTCACACACACCCCTTCGCGGGAGGACTTTGCACACTAAAATCTTCTCTTTGAAAGTGGCATCAGGGTGTGCATACGAACCTGCCTCCATCCACCTGGAAAAGGGGCACACTACCACTAATAGATACCTACATCCATTAAACACCTGCAGCATATCAACATAATCGATGTGTAATGGCTGAAGCTGACCATTTGGTCGCGTTATCACCCCTCTAATCATCCGCAGTGTATGCCCAGCAGTAAAAATTTGACACATGATGCAGTTCACCATAAATAATGCAACGTGTTCCAAAAAATTCGGAATGAACCAGTCTTCCCCAATGGTAGGAGCAAGACTTTCCCTAGTTACATGTGCAGGGTAACGCAGCTGTTCAAGCGTGACCTTTAATAATGCTACTGGCATCACCAGCTTTCCAGTGCTATTTTGTCGGCATAATGCTTCTTTGGGGGATAAAGAAGACCCCCTTGTCAGTATCAAAACTCGAAATATCTGTGGAATAGGCAACCCTTTCGGCTTCTTCGTCTGCAGCTTTGTTCCCGCAAGAGATAAAAACCTGTTTGTTTAGTGTGCACTGTGCATTTAACGACTATGGCTACTGGAAGTTGTAGTGCCTTAATAAGCCTATCCAATAAGTATGCGTGCTGTACTGGAGTGTCATCTGTATGGAGGTAGCCCCTCCTTTTCCAATGTGTTAACCCAGCATTTATGGTTGAAGTCACGTAGGAGGAGTCACTATACACTATACACTTCCTGCCCTACATGTTACTCGAGTGCGTCAATGAGCGCTACCAATTCCGCTGCTCACGCTGAAAAGTGAGACGCTAGCCTTGCACTTGATACAACCTCAAATTCTCCATTTAATCTATGTCTCACTACTGCTGCGCCTGAATGCCTTTCCCCACTAGTCTGATCAATTTTCGCAGAACTATCAATAAAGAGAATTTCCCCTCCTGTTAAAGCATTCTCCTTCACGTGGGGTATATCATGATAAAATTCAATATAATTAACTTAGTACTGCACATGATCACCTTCTTCTATTGGCTCAGCTATAAACGTGGCAGGTTTAATTATTTTGCATCTTACAATTTGAATTGCTGGGTTCAAAATCATTACCTCATATGCTAAAGCTCTTTGGGATGTCAATGTACCCTTAGGTTTCTCTAAAATGGCAAACAGAGCATGCACCACGAAGAGAGTCATAGAGCAGCCCATAACAATACTTGTAGACTTCTCAATTGCAAACTCGGCAGCTGCCAATGACTGTTCGCAAGGAAAGTGTCCTTTTTATCTGGGTCTAAAATCCCACTGTAATATGCTAAAGGTGTGTACCCCAATGTAGTTCTCCGTGTAAGAACTGCTGTCATGAGTGTCCCATTTGTGTGCAAAAACAAATAAAATTCCCACAACAGGTCTGTACAAATTGTTTTTTTCAGTTCCTCAAACCCTTCTGTAGAGGAGGAGTCAAGCACCCCACTCCAACTGCCCCGCCTCTATTACCTATAAAATGGGAACCAAAGCATGTGACACCTAAGGAACAGTTGAACCAACAGAGAACAGAGCGTGGACTTTGTGCAGTATCCATAAGAATACCCGTACCTAAGAGAATCTGAGAGGTAAAGTACCCATTGAGAAAACCATACCTACATACAAGACAATATGATGGCCATTTGAATAAAATTCCTGAAGAAGCAAGGAAGATGAATGACGAAAATGAATGGTGACGTCACATAGGACGGAACTGACGCCCATAGAAGAGATATAAAGACCAGAGAATGCAGACAACCTATAAGGCATCAAGAAAGCACCAAGGATAAGTGACATATTGGGATCAAGGGTAAGAAGCCTATGCCGCAGACCTGATGAAGATAATTAGTTAGCTTAAATGTGTACAGATGCAACAGAATCGCAAGCAGCAAAGCAATCATGAAGCTAGCCTTATGCTTTTTTAATAGATAGATCGCAGTAAGTATCAAAATATATACATATATAGATACATATGGACAAGTAAAGGATGGGTGTTTCCACTACGCATTATAAGCAGTACTGAGCAAAAGCAAGAAGGCCTTATTTCAGTGTGTCGCAGTAAAAAAGCAATTGAATTAACAAAATAAATCTCAGCTGAAGGAGTTGACTGAGCCAAGGAAGCCAAGGTCTTATCAAACTGGAGCAGACAGGCATTGGATACAAATCGCTTGAAGGAACAGAAACTCCTGTTTTGAAGACAAGGAAAAAACAAAAGACGTCAGAGGACTATTCGAAAATAGAATTAAATACACTAAAAGCTCGATTTCATGGTGTCCAGTCACGTGGAAGAAGGAAGTTGGACGGTCGAGGTGGTCACACCTATGCATGAAGGCAGGCTGTGCCCACACTTATTAAAACTCACAGAGCACAGTACAAACTCAAGGCCAATCTTCAGGGCACTAATTGACACTGGGTCATTGAGGTGATGATGGATGGATACAGTAATTGGTGGGAAGCTAGTGTTAGGATGAGCTCACCCGCACCTGGATGTTCAGTCTGCATGCTGCTAGACATAGGTGGAAAAGTACTGACGGGTGTTAGAAGCCAACCAGTTATAGAGGACCGCATAATTAAGGGTCCTATAGCTTCTGTAGCCAATGGGACGTTGAGTATTAAGTGACGTTCATATTGGCCATTTTGAGGGGAGGGCTTAGTTGCCTCACCTGATGTTAAGTATCCTATCACCTTCCTCCACTCTTATATACTGATATGAAACTTATACTTAGATAGTCACTTAGAGCCAATCACTCCCTCCGTTAGGTTTTTGTAGTTTGCCACTTAGGATGACGTTGGTAGTAAGGCAGGTTAAACGTCATTGATGACCAATTCTGGGTATAAGAGCCGGGTTTTTTATAAAGTGATTTGAGTAAGAAGAGCGATTGCTGTTGTTTGTCGTACTCCCTGTTTTAGAGACTTGTTAATAAAAGGGACTCACTTTGCCAAACTACTTGAGTCGTCTTGATTATTGATGTATGAATAAACTCTGCATCCCCATCCATCTCCAGGGTATTGCTACTCATCTTAAAGGGCTATCTGAGAAAGCACCCAGCTCACTTCCTCCACTTCTTCAGTCCATTCTATTTTTACGTTTTCCACCTGTGCTTTCTTTAAAGCTTTCAGAAGTGGTCTTGTATACATACTATAATCAAACACCCAGGCTCTGACATAGTTGAATAACCCCAAGATCCTTTGCATCTGTTTCACTTTGTTTGGTTTTGGCGTTTTCATAATCACCTCAGCTCTTTCAGTTGTTACTTTCTGTCCTTCATACGAAACCAATTGACCTATGTATAACAACTCTTCTTGACAATATTGCAATTTCTTCTTGTCTACCTTATATCCCTTGTCTGCTAAAATGGTCATCAACTGAACAGAATCTTGTCTGCGCTCATCTTCTGTGGTGCTGCAAATTAAAATGTCATCACTATACTCTTAAAATCAATATTGCCTAAATCCATCTGAGGCAAATGAGTATGTTTCAGTCGGGTTTGATGAAACATTAATGACGTCAAGTCCTGCGAGTCCTTGTGCAATGGGATCGAGAAAAACGCATTCTTCAAATCGATCACTGTGAAATATCGAGCTTCCACCGGGATATTGCACAGTATCGTTGCCGGATTAGGAACTAAAGGAAACTCTGCATCTACAATCTGGTTATTCTGTGTCATATCTTGTATAAATATCTACAACCCTCCTTTAGATTTTGTGATCGGATACACCAAATTATTACATGATGATTCCGATTGCACCAGAATTCCTTGTTTCATCAGTGCTGAGATAGTCTGGAATATACCCTCATCAGCTTCTCGAGACATGGACCACCACCGTCCCGACCCCCTCACAATCGCTCTGTGACTCACTCTCTCTCCACTTTTACACCACAGCTCTCGAAAGAACAAAGGCTCTAACCAACAAACTGGCTCTCTTACACCCACCAGGCAACCCACCCTCCATACTGGCCAACCCTCCACCTGCGACCACTATCCAACCAACGTTCGACTCCTTTAGTCCAATATCAGCTGACCAATTTCTCAAACTTCTCTCTGCCCGCAAACCATCCGGCTCTCCGCTGAACCCCTGCCCAACAACAACCCTCAAAGAAATCTTCGCATCTACCTGCGCAGGAGAACACGCAAGAACCATCATAAATGACTCCCTTGCCTCAGGAATCTTTCCAGATGCATTCAAAACGGTTCACGTCAAACCGCTAATAAAAAAACCTTCCCTCGACCCTCTCAAGCCCAAAAACTACCATCCAATCTCAAACACAAGATTCCTTGCAAAACTCATTGACTGAACTGCCTACTCCCAACTAAATGCCTTTGTTGAAGCCAACAACCTCCTAGACCCTGCTCAATCAGGTTTCAGAGCCCGACACGGAACCAAAACCACCCTAACCTCAATCTGGGATGACCTTAAAAACACGCATTAATCCTTCTTGACCTATCCGCCGCCTTTGACACAATCAACCACTCAATCCTCCTTGACCGCCTCCACTCCGTAGGAATCCATGGAACCGCTCTCAAATGGATAGCATCCTTCCTCAAAAATAGGAACCAAATAACCCTACTCTCCACCTATTCCTCCCAAGCCCGACCAGTCGACACAGGAGTTCCACAAGGAGCATGCCTATCAGCCCTCCTGTTCATTCTATACATGGCCACCCTCCCACGAATAATTCATTCACACAACATCCTGTGCTACAACTACGTGGATGATACTCAACTAATTCTAAATCTCTTGATCTCAAACCCCAACTCCCGACCTGACCTTGCATCCTGCCTCCTCGACATAGAGCTCTGGATGACCACAAACCACCTCTTGCTAAACCCCTCCAAAACCGAAATCATGGTATGTGGCAACACCGAACTTCTTCCACACCCACTACCCTGGCCATCTGCCATGGGCAATTCACCGACCCACTCTAATTCAGTAAGAAATCCTGGATGCACCCTAGACTCTGACCTAACACTCTCGCGCCAAGTCAACAACATCTCAAAGTCCTGCCACTACCACCTTAAAACTCTTAGACGCATTTTTCCATACCTCTCCTTTCCCAACAGACTCTCTGCGGTACAATCAATTGTTATATCAAGACTGGACTACGCTAACCCCCTCTACCTCAGAATCCATGCATACAAACTGACTAAACTACGAAGAGCACAAAACGCCGCAGCCAAACTGCTACAAGCGCTTGGCCCGAGAGAACACATCTTCCCAGCCCTCAAAACATCCGGTTGCCCGAAGGGTGACCTTCAAAACCTTATGCATTTTTCACCGAGCACTTCATAAAACCGGACCCCAATATCTTCAAGACAAACTAAAACCCTACCAGCCAGCATGTACTCTAAGATCAAGCTCAGCCAGCCTCCTGGTCATACCAAAAACAAACTCAGTCAAGTTAGGCGGATCGTCCTTCTCAGCCTTGGCCCCCACGCTGTGGAACGCACTCCCACCCCACATCCGACTCTCTGAAGACCTCATGTCTTTCCGCAAATTACTGAGAACTTGGCTCTTCCCCTAAAACCGACCCAAACTCAAACTAACTCAAACTGGATAACAGCATTGCACTGACGTTGCCAAATGCTAAATCATAAATTACAATGTAACATCATGATCCGAGTGAGAGATCGAAAACTAATAACCTACATTGGTTAACTAAAAAAGTACAAACAAATTAGAATGAGTATAAAAAAAAGAAAAATAAATAAATAAATAAATAAAATAATAAGGGTGAACGAACGAAGTGAGTGGAGCTGATGAAGTCGGTGAAGTGGATGAAGCGCGTAGAGCGGATGAGTGCGTAGAGCGGATGAGTGCGTAGAGCGGATGAGTGCGTAGAGCGGATGAGTGCGTAGAGCGGACGAATGCGTAGAGCGGAGGAGTGCGTAGAGCCAAGGAGTGTGCTGAGTGGATGAGCACGCAGAGCGAATGAGTGCGCAGAGCGGATGAGCGTGCAGAGCGCAAGAGTGCGTAGAGCGGATGAGTGCGTAGAGCGGATGAGTGTGTAGAGCGGATGAGTGCGTAGAGCGGACGAGTGTGTAGAACTGACGAGTGCGCAGAGCGGATGAGTGCGTAGAGCGGATGAGTGCGTAGAGCAGATGAGTGTGCAGAGCGGATGAGGGCACAGAGCGGATGAGGGCACAGAGCAGATGAGGGCACAGAGCGGATGAGGGTGCAGGGCGGATGAATGCGTAGTTGGTGGTGCGGATATAGGTTATGGTGCGGATGTAGGATGTGAGTGGATAATAGAGTGGAACAGGTGTAGAATGTTGAGCAGATTTAGGGTGTGGAGTGGATGCAGGGCCTGATGGTGCTGAGCAGATGTAGAGTGTTGAGCGGATCTAGGGTATTGAGCAGATGTAAGGTGCGGTGGTATTGAGCCGATGTGAGGCGTTGTGCAGACGTAGGGTATCGTGCGGGTGCGGAGCGGGTTTAGAGTGCGGAGCGAGTATAGAGTGCGGAGCGGGTGTAGTATGCAGAGTGAGAAGTGGGTGTAAAATGCAGAGCAGGAAGCGGGTGTAGAGTGTGGAGCGGGTCTAGAGTACGGAGCGGGCGTCGGGTGCGGATCAAAAGGGCGATGTATGTGGATGGAAGTGGGTGGTAGGAACGAAGGATGGAGCTGGAAGAACGTATGACGTTGATGGAAGATACGGGTAAAGTACGAGGAAGGAACGGGTGAAGTATGTGGACAAAATAGGTCAAATATACTGAATACAACGATTGCAAGTATGTGGATGAAATGGGTGAAGTGGATGGATAAAATGAAAAATATGGTCAGAACGGAGGAAGTATGAAATTGGAACAGAGGAACTATGTGAGTGGAACAGATGATTCTGGGTCGAACGGATGATTCTGGGTCGAACGGATGAATCTGGGTCAAACGGATGTACTGGGTTGAACGAATGGACTGGGTCAAACGGATGGACTGGGTGGACTGGGTGGAACAGATGGACCGGCTGGAACGGATGGACCAGGTGGAACGGATGGGCTGGAAGGAACGGATGCACTTGGTGGAACAGATGGAGTATATAGATGGAAAAGGTGAAGTATGTGGATGAAACGCGTGAAGCATGTGGATGGAACGCGTGAAGTATGTGGATGGAACGCATGAAGTATGTGGATAGATCGCTTGAAGTATGTGGATGAAATGGATAAAGCATGTGGTTGGAATGGATGAAGCATGTGGTTGGAACGGATGAAGCATGTGGATGGAATGGGTGAAGTGTGTGGATGGAACGGGTGAAATATGGGGATGGAACGGGTGAAACATGTAGAAGGAACCAGTGAAGTAAGTGATAGAACGAGTGAAGCATGTGGATGGAACGGGTGAACTGATGTAGAATGGGTGAAGTGGGTGGAACGGGTGGGATGGTACAATGGATGAAGTAGGTGGATGGAACCGGTAAAGTGGGTAAAACGGGTGAAGTGGATAGAACATGTGAAATAGGTAGAACCGATTAAGTGGCCGGAACGTGTGAAGATGACGTATGTGGATGGATGGAAATATTGGAGTGGGCTCGGCCTCAAGCAGCTAAAGGTAAACCACCATATCCACATCTCCACGCTTACTCTCTTCTTTACACCACCACTCAAATAGAAAACAGTGATACTATGACACCATTCGGTATAGCTGTTCTCATACCATCATTTGCCTCATACTCCCCATCACCCTAACTAAACACTGCTGGCTACACACCCTCCAGCCTAAGCATTTCTCCTCAGGCCTAACGCAGCCAAATCGGTCTGGATAACAACCTGCCAGAACGAACACATACTCCTGATCTCTCAACCTCCACACCTACAACTATGAAGCAGCTATCACACGATTGCCACACCAGCTGCAGACATATCCGGTGCTCACACGCACCTTTTGACTCTCTCAATTTCTCTCTACTGACCTGAACTTCGGTTCCCGAGGGCGTTCAACCTACCAGTGCCTTGAGACCATACCAATGGTACATGAGGCGCTATATAAATGCAAAGGAGCATAACATAACATGGGGTACTGCTTTTATCGAGGTAAAATCGCTCCTGGCTTAAGCTTCATTTTAACTTGCCCTATTCCCTTCAATAAACCTACATTATAAGGGCCTGTAGACAAAAGGACGCTTGGCACCTTCTCCAAGTCTTCCTGAAAAAATGCTGGACGTTGCCACATTATTACCATTCGCTGTGGAACTTACCTTTTCTCTATTCTTATCCAGTATGTGATGCTCATAAAGAACACCACTTCACTGGCTGTTTGGTCTTCCCTGAACATGTCATCATCAGTTATGTCAGTCAAACTGTACACTTCCTCGAGAGCAATTACTGTCCTGCATGGTCTACCCTCATCATCTACTCCTTCAAGCATTACCATTTCCTTTTGTACTATGGCTGCTTCCAGTTCTATAGGGATAGTCTGTCCCCCCTCTTTGTCCATAGGTATTCGCAGTCTAAACAAATACTTGTCAGATATCCTAACAATCTTCCCCACTAAACCAGGTAGCCATGTCAATAGAATACCCACTCCATACAGAAAAATCTCTGGATCTACTGGAACGCCTCTCAGAGCAACTTGCCCTGTGAATGCCAGCACAAATTCTCACACATTTAAATAGTGTATTCCTGGAGTGGAGCACACTATCCCTTGATCAGTGAATTAAATCGGCATGTTAGGTTTTGTCATTAAATCTCTTCCCAAAATGTTAACTGGTGTCTGTTGGGAATATACCAAAGGAACACTCTGCTATAGAGACTGGTAATTCATGAGTAAAAGGAACTCGACTCGTAGCTCCAGAGAACCCTTGAGCATTAATGGCAATTCCCGACATTGGATATTTTCCCTCTAGTAAACATAAGCGAGTAGCTCCAGTGTCTACTAGAAAAGAAAAAGATTTGCCTCCTATCATCACATCGGCCCTGGGTTCCTCTTGGGGGTCTGGTGTCACAGAATGCATCAAGTCAGCCTGTGAGTCCTTTTATGGGTACATCCACATCCCTGTGAAAGGATTCCCTCCTACCATAGTGACACCTCCGATGCTGAGTGTCAGTACTTGTCCTGTATTCGCATATAGCTGTGTTTGCATGGAGGCTTGTTGCGACTGCCCTTCCGTTGTATTTATTTGCACTCGTTCTCCCTGTTGCACCCGCTGTACTCGGGGACCTTGTGTCTGATACAATGTCTGATCCTGGGCGTACCTTTCTCTTGTTTGTGTACTATATGGTGGAGGATAAACTGTTCCCCTCTTGAAAATTAGCCATTCAGTACATTCCCTTGGCTTCCACATACACATGCAATGCGCCCTGTCATCCCACAAGTCCAACATACTCGGGGTGCCCATCTGACAAGCCCCCCTTGAATACTCTGGCTTTCATTCTGTGTACCTTGAAACCCACCCAGACTATTTTGAAATCCTCCTCTTCCTCTATATCCCATACCTCTGCCTCATGGCACAAACCTATATCCACCTTGGTCCATTGGGCGCAGATTACTCGCCTGCGATGTACCCACTGCTTCCTGCATTCACAATCCTTCTCCACTTGTCAATACAGCCCCTTATATGGCAAATTTTGGAAACAAATATTGAGCTAACTTGGCTTCATTAATTTTCCTATTCTCATCTTTCTTCGTATTTTTCTCCTGTAATAGCCGACAATGGTGTACTATTGTCAACTGTATCTCAGCCCACATGTTTCTTCATCTGCCTCTGCACTGGCTCAGGAAACCCCTGACATAAAATGTCATGAAATAATGCCACTGTCTTTTCCTACAGCTTGCAGGTTTCAAGTTACCATTTCTCCTGAATATCCTGAATGTAAGCAATAAGGTCTTCATCTTCCTTCATCTTGCGTGTCATAATTGTACCCAAATCTGATGTGTCAGAATACTGTACCCTGAGAGCCCTCCAAACATCTGCTCTACAATTATTAAATGGCACCCCATCATTCGCTATATTCTGTGCAGTCAGACTTGAATACCCTGCTCTTCTCCATATGTTGTCAGCTCTCTTCCCAAGAATAGCTGCCAGGAGACCTTTTATGTCCCTTATGGCCTACATGTTTCCTCCTTTCATTTTTTCTTATTCGAATATCCATTTCTCAGTGTCCGAAGTCAAACTCAGGAGCTTGCACCTTAAATTATTCTTGTTCATCTGCTGCCATGGAATATACTGCGGTCTTGCTCCCCCTTTTTCCAATAAGGGAAACTGTGTAAACCCTGCCCCACAGTCAGATCCACCTATTAGTCTATCCCTGGCAGGGACGATCATCCCTGTCTGACTCCTTGTGGGTAACGACCTTAACTGCACACATACGGTGGTGACTCTCCCTTCTCACTATACGATCGTCCTCAGGGACCCTCAGGATATGTTAGGGGATCTGGCATCCTATCCTTAGGTTGTTCCAGATCAGACCATGTCACTCCTTTGCCCATTTGCAAGCTTCCTTCAGGGGCACACACGCTCCCTCCTCCTACCTCGAGGGTAGACTCAATTTCCTCATCTGACATGTCTTGTCCCCAACTAGTGTGACTATCATCCCCTCCACCCTTATCCAGATTCAATCTCCTTAAAGACAATGCTCAACATTCATCACTGAACAGGCTTCTCTCCTCTCTTCATGATTGAGTCATTAGGGATTTATTTCGTCTCCACTTTTGATAGGCCTTATTGATCCTTTCTCCAATCCTTTCTGCATCAAATCTTTCTTCATTTAATGCAACTCTAAATGCCCCTGACGTTGCTTCCTTTATCGGAAGGAACTCTTCCATTCTATTCCATTGTATTTCTGGGCTTGGCCCCAGTGGTTCTTTACGAGTGAGACGGGTGTGAAGACCTCATTGCCTCCTCTTTCGTTCCACTTCTTCATCAATCTCTCTTTGCTTTCTCGCATCCCTTCTAATTTTTTCTTCCTCTTGCCTTCGCTCTTCCCCTCTCTTTATTCCTTCCCTTCTTTCCTCTTCTTCCCTTCATCTCTGTAATCTTTTGTCCCTTAGTCTTTGCGCTTCCTCCTCTTCTTTCTTCCTTTGCTGTCTATCTCTTTCTTCTATCACTCTCTGTCTAGTGTCATACTTCCTTTGTTCTTCTGCCTGTTCTTCCTTTCTCTTGCTCCTCCTGCTATATTTTTTCTCGTTGCTCTCTGCTCTTTCTTTTCTACTCATCTTTGCTTAATCTCTTCTCTCGTTCCTTATCCTTTCTTTCTTGTTGTTCCTTGTCTTCTCTTTGCCTAACTTCTGCGATACTCTTCCCATATATTTAAGTAAGATCTGTCATCCCATCCATTCATTCTGCACAAGCACTATCTCGTCAGCTTTATCCTTCTCTCCTTTCCATCTCCATATTTCCCTATCTATTTCTGTCGACAATTTCAACCACTCAATCCTTTCTTCTTTGTCTTGTATGATCTTATAGACCTCTTCTTTTATCTTATTTTCCTCTGGACTATCATCACTATTGTAAACTGTTGGTTCATATATCTGATTACTATACTCCATTGCCGCTTTCAACTCCTTTAAAGGGTACAACCCTACTTCTTCCGTGCTAGCACCTTTTACTTCAGGTGAGGTCATGGGAGCTGAAGGCTCAACACCTTTCTCCTTTCACTAAGCAGCCACTCCTCAGGTTAAAGGTCTTCCCTTTCTTCCTGGTACATTTTCCAGAGCTCTACAATCATTAATCTTTTCTCTAATTTCTTCCCCGTGTACGCAGCGTGCAAGTATGTGGCCATGTGTTGCAATACCGCTTTTGCCAATGATCCCCCTTGTGGCCATGGCATGAACATTTTATCTGCTGTGCCTTTCACCCATTCCGCACTGTACTGTTTGAGCTTGGGTTTATGCTTTGGTAATGTTTTACATAAATGCATCAGAGGAGTATCTCCCATAATGACAAGTCTCAATTGACTGTCAATACTTACCAGATTTATGAAATAACCTTTGTACACTTGCTCAAATCACCACTTTTTCATCACCTTTAAAATAACAAATATGAGCGCGCACCATCAATCCCTGCTCAGGCCTATCATTTCTTGATTGGCTATCTCTATCTTTTGATTGGCGCCAATCACTTTGCTAGGCTTAATCACTATTGCTCCTCAACTCTTTCAATTCCTTCACAACTTTTATCTCTCTTCGATATTTTTACTCAAACAACATACAGACTAATCGACATTACACATTAATGAACACTGTGATTACCTTTTTCTCTCTCGCCTTTACTTTATACCCTATAAAGGGTTTGAGACGTCACCTTACGTAAACCTTTTTACGCGTTATATGTTTCTGCTCTACCCTGTTGGGATTTGAAATGTCTCCTTCTGAAACTCCCTTAAGTCAAGACTTCTAGGCACTACCTTTTCTTCACACAATATTTCCCGTTACTTAAAAAATGATCACAATACCATCCCCTTCATTTGCCATTCTCCTTAGTCTACTCACCATTTGTTCATTAATCGACTTGAGGCCTTCCATATTGACTCCTCCTCCAATCCGACCACTTTGCCTTCCATCCGCAGAGCGCCTGTGGAAACCAAGCAGGGATTTCATCAAAGGGGAACCTGCCCACCTTCTCGGTTCTTCTTGCAAGTTTATTTCTATCGGCCGCTCTCCACAGGCAACCCTGCGATCTTCCGGCTAATGGCGGAGGATACTCGATCGTCCGAAAGACTGGGGACAAATTAGTTTGGATCTTTTCTAACCATCCGCACCGCTACCATGTGAACTTATGGTGCTTTAGTATTGTGCATGCAAAGGATGGGGTTTGCAGAATAACTCTGAGTCCAAATAATTGAACCAACTCAGGAAGATGGCAAAGGATGCTGTTTTATTAACAATTATCTAAAACAGGGAGGTTACAACGGCCATCAATGGACGTTGAATCAGTTCTCGACAAATTTTATATGAAAACATCCTTGTATGCAAAAAATGACGTCATACTACATGGCAATGTCATACTACGTGGCAAATAAGAAAAACCTACGAGGGATTGTGATACATTCAAGGGGAACATCTAAGTATACTTTCTTTAAGGGCTGAGATTTTGATTGGCTGTCTACTGTCAGCTGGACAATGTATGCCTACCTCTAAAACATGTAATCTTCAACACTGTTAAGTACACAGTATATCATTTGCTCTCAAACTATAAGGCCCTTTGTTATATGGCCCTCTACAATTAGTTGGAATGCTCGTGCCATGTCTGGAACATTCGGTTCACCTAGCAGCACGTAAGCTCATTCCCAGGTGCCCGGAGGTGGACTTGACTTTACCTCCCCACTCAATTAGCCCAACATCTCTCATCACCTATGCCTTCTGCCATGCAGATTGTCTTTGAACTTGGCCTTGAAAAGTGTCCTTGTCTGTGGGAATATATGGGAGTACAGGCTTTCACTATCATTGTTCTAGGACTCCAAGCTCAACTCTATTTCCATCCTCAGCTCATGTGACAAGAGACCATGATCCTGGTCCATTCTGCAGCATTTAAATGTCTTAAATAAATACAACTTGGCACTCTTGGTGTTCTTTCTTTGCCCCTCTGTAGAAGAGGTGCCAAGTGCTCCCACCTCAACCACACTGCCTCTGTTGCCTATAGATTGGAAACTAGAGTTTGTGACATACAAGGAGCAGTTAAAAGAACAAAAGGCAAAGTATGAAAACCGTGCAGTACCTTTAGGTATCTCAATACCTAAGAGAATTCTAGAAGCAAGATTCCCGTTGAGGAAAGCATACCTGCGTACAAACAAGTATGATAGTCGTTTAAATGAGATTCCTGAAGAAGCAGAGCAGATAAGCGGTAAAGATGAATGGTGACGTCACACTGAGTCGAGCTGACATACATAAAAGATGCAGAGACATAAAAGAATGAAGATATTCTAAAAGGCATCAAGAAAGTATTGAGGATAAATGACATCTTGGGATCAAGGTGAAGAAGCTTATGCCACAGAGATGATGAAGAAATCCAGTCATTTTACATGTGTACAGATGCAATAAATGCAAGCAGGTGAAGTATTCATGAGGCTAGCTTTATAGTGAATAGATTGCAGCTAACGCCAATATACAACATATATAACAAGATTTAATTTTTTAGACGAAATGCGACTGTTGTGTCAGGATGAGAAAAACCAAAAAAGAGGCAGGGGTCGTGGCAAAGCAAGAGGAAGAGGAAGAGGACAGAAACCACAGGTAGGAAGACTACCCGCCGAGGCCGACGTGGGAAGCGGCTCAAAGGGGCACCAACAGGGCAGATCAATGCGCTCTTGGATAAAAAAGTAATGACTGATACCATGCAGTGCTGTCAAATAATCAACCTATCGTCCCATGTCCTTACCAAACCTCAAACCTCGCTCCTTTCATTGGGTCTCAATTTTTGCCCCACCAGGAGTTTTGACTATGTACAAGCATGCATCGATCTTGACAAATTTCTGCGTAAAATTAAACTCAAGGAGTTCTTTGCTACTAATCCTACCACTGTCAAACATCCGACACCACGCACCGGTGGCACCGATCTTCTTATTTCAGACATTCCTTCACTCATGGACCTAGCTTGCCTCGATGATGACAAATTTGAATCAGCCAACTTTGACCTTCTTGATTTTGACATTAATCCAAATTGGGATATACGTACCAATTTGAAGAGTAAATCAAGATTTAACCCACAATTTCCAGTGGGGGCTGCATTGAGGCATTTCATGATCTTTGTGTAAGTGATTTTCGAAGGTTGCGGCAAAAAACCAGCATCACCAAGCAGAATCTCACTCTTGCACAACGCTCGGCTATTGGAGATCTTCATCAATTATCCAATATTTTTATTAAACCAGCCGATAAAGGCTCTAATATTGTGATTCAAGACAGAACGAAGTATGTGGCTGAGGCCAATTGGCAATTGCGTGACCGTTTGTGTTACACTGAGCTTTCCAAAGATCCTTTTGCAGAAATAAGAGCAGAACTTACTGCTCTTTGCACCAGTTGGGCAAGTGAAGATATATTAGAGGATGATTTGATCAAATTCCTCATTCTTGCATGCCATACAATACCCACTATTTATTTTCTTCCCAAAACATACAAATCACTTAAATATCCCCCTGGCAGGCCTATTGTTACCTTATGTGGCTCACTATTAGAACATCTGGCTCAATTTATTGACGAAACTATCTTCCCATTTGTATCAGTGCTGCCATCCTACCGAAGGGGTACTAAGGATTTCTTACAACATATCACCAATACACTTTGGGAAGAGGATCTGATTCTGGCTACACTCGATGTGGTTTCTTTATACACCTCTATTGACCACATTGTCGGAATTAATGCATGTAAATACTATCTGGACACCCGCTCTCTTAATTATTTTGGACACAGCTCTATGATATTGGATACGCTTCTGTTCTGTCTAAACAACAATGTTTTTCTGTTTGAGGGGTCTTTCTCTTGTCAATTTACCAGGTGCAGTACATTTGCCCCATCTTATGCCAATCTTACGATGGGGTGGTGGGAGGCTACGTTCCTGTCTGACCTACTTTCGTCCAGTTTTCCAACACAGATTGTTTCTTGGTGGCGGTACATTGATGACGTTTTTATTATTTGGAAGGGCACGGAAAGTGTTTGGCTATCATTTGTTAAGAGTATTAGCAACAACAAGGCCAACCTCAGCTTTACGGAATGCCATAGTCGCACTTAAATTATCTATCTGGATGTCATTGTCATGTTTCATAGCTTAGGTATCCATACGGCACTCCACAAGAAACCTTCAAATACTGGTTTGCCCCTTCATGCCAACAGCTGTCACCTTCCTTCATGTAAAAAATCGATTCCATATGGTGAATGTATCTGTTTTCGCCGGAACTGCACCAACATTGCTTGGTTTGATCATCATTGTGCGTTGGCAGCTGCTGACTTCGTGAAACAAGGGTATGACAAGAGAATCATCGAAATGGCTTATACTAAGGCACGTTGAATGTCCAGAGACAAACTGTTGTATGATATCAACTCTGTTAAATCTATCACCAACGATGAACCCAGACTGATCATCTCGTTTGACACTGCTTCCAATAACATCGGCAAAATTGTCGAGTAACATTGGCGTGTCCTCACTTTAGACAATGATCTCCGGCCTATATTGTCTAAGCGTCCTACTATGACATATAAACGTGTACCCTCCCTTAGAGACAAAGTTTCCCCAGCAGAAAAAAAATCTTTTTGCTAGGACCTGGCTCTCCGCCTCTCCTATGTGGTTCAATAAATTCATGAAATGCAAAGCTTGCGCGCATGCCACTGTGCTGAAATCATTTGTACACCCTGTCACTAAAATCCATCACAAGATAAAATATTCCATCAATTGTGACACTACCTTAGTGGTGTAAGTTCTCTCATGCCCTTGTATGAAATGGTACATTGGGAGTAGGACATGTAAACTCAAATTGAGAATTCTTCAACACCTCAGAGCCATCAAGAACTCTGATCCTGCGTACCACATGGCCAAACATTTTAAACAGGAACATGAAAATAATTTCAATTTGTTAACATTCTTTGCAGTGGCACATGTGCCCGTTCACCCCAGGGGCGGGGATCATGTCTTGAAACTAAGACAACTTGAAACAATATTCATTTTGGACTTTGATACCAAGTACCCAAAGGGTCACAATGTGGATGAGGAACTGTGTACATTTTTGGGCATTTAGTTTCCCTCCTTTTGCGTTTCTCCCTAAGCCTGGTTTTGATTCTTCTTTTTCTCTTATCTTGTTCCTTCATGATTAGGTCTATTTATGACTTTAATTTTTGTTCCTTAATGGGTTCCTTTAGCCTTGGGTATGATGGTCTTATTTTTCATCTTTTTAACATTAATTCTTCTCACTCATGATTCAGCTGCTTACTTTCGCAATCTGTGGGTGGAGTGGTATTTATATATTTTTTTTCCTCATGTAGGGTTTATTTTTTGGCTTTCTTACCTTTGTGGCCTCGGTCTACTGTCTTTCTTTTTCTGTCTCTTGGTGGTCTGCTCTGCCTGTTTCATCCAATGGATTTTATATCTGTCTAATGTAACTTTATCTTGGTATTGATATTGCTAGGTGTTTACATTACCACAGGGTCATGATAATTGCCATTGGGGCATTTTGTTTTCAGGACTGTTCCAGCTGCTCTGCACTTGTACTTTATTCTGGCCCTGATAATTTGAGGCCTTGACGACAAACTGTTGTTTTGTTGTCATGAATGCTCTTTATCTGTGGAACATTACCTGTACCTGTATTATGTATCACATACTATTTTCCCTGACTCCCTTTTAAGAGCAGCGACCACCCCTTATATTAGCTGCCTTGGTTGGCTTTTACAGTGGAATGAATCCTTGTATTATTTTATATTATGAGGTGTGCATTAGTTTACCATTACTATTGTGGTTTTTTCCATTTTTCTTACAATCTTGTTTGCAACTAAGTGTGTAGATTTGAGTATTTTTACACATAGGACTTATTATATTCGGTATGTCCTACGCTCAGGTATGGTTGCTTTTTACAGTGACTCCGTACTTTGGGTCATTATTGTATTGCCCCCAATGGCGGTGATTCCATCTCCATTCCTGCACTAGCACTTTAGCCCTTTGCATATTTTTATAATCTTTGCAACTTCCACACCTACTTTTTGCCCCATCTGTATTTGGTTGTTATCGCTTGCCCTTTTCTTTTGTGCTGCATATAGCTCTGTTGATTTTAACAATCGATATTTGCTATTCTTCCATACAGCCATTTCTAATATGTAGAACAAAATCTCCTGTTTTACTATGTGCATGTCTATTTGAAATTCGGGGATTATCCTGCCACATCTTGTTTTATACTTGCTTTTATCGATTACTGTGTACATATGGTATTTTCAAATGTATGTTGATTTCAACACTATGCTGATTTTCTTTATGTCGTGTTTTTATACATATTTAGCAGTACATGTGCACTATGCATCTAGTTTGTGGTCTTACCCCTTGATCCACCTCTACGCAGGTTTGATTTCAGCTCCCCTTGTATATTCATGCTCCTGACTCCATTCCATCATGGCTGCCTGTGTTCCTACCTACTGCCATGGCACTTTCAGAGTCTGACTGACAGAGTTGTAGGACTGCCTGTATTGTCTATATTTATATCAGATAACCCTTTCTCACCTCACGTGATCAAGCGCTCAGTGTAGCGCAAAACGCGTTGTGTTGCAGGTCGTGCACCACAACGTCCTGCCTCTGTTTGTATTTGTGTTGCTGCTCGTTGTGCTGTATACTTTTTTTGTACAACTTATTAAACATTAAAAAACATCTGTAACCACCACACAGTGTTTTCTTGATTTTGTCTGCTATTTTGGAGTCTGCAAATGATATTTGTGATGTCATCTTTGATGTCCTGGGTGTTAGTCTTAGCAGTGCACGCTGGTGGTGCGAGTTTTGGTTGCTTAGCTTACCGTAACTGGTGAATTTCAGGGGTTTTTCGATTTTACTTGTAACCATAACGTCCTTTTAACAACGTTTTTTACAGAATTTCATAGGTTTTTATTAGTGCAACTCGACCATAACGTCCCTTTAACAAAGTTTTTTCATTGAATTTTATAGGTTTTTATTAGTGCAACCTAACCATAACGTCCCTTTAACAAACTTTTTTCATTGAATTTCATAGGTTTTTATTAGTCCAACTTAATCATAACTTCCCTTTAACAACGTTTTTTTCAGTGAATTTCATGGGTTTTTACCAGTGCTTGCTATTTTCCTTCAACTTACTAATATCATACTTACCAAATATAACAATATTTGTGTCCAATTTACAAAATGTCACCTTCAAACTCTGCCATTTCCCACCCTCTAGAATCATTTTTACGACGTCTATACACTTTTTGCAACTATTTCAACTAGTTTTGCATCCGTAGATATCTACGAACATCTGACTTCAATGCAAACCTTCCGGACAGTGCTACATGACCATACGCTGGCACGCGGCATGATGACATGTCTGAGAACCCGTCCGCACTTCACGATAAGATCCATCCTTTGCGGACAGTTCGGAACTGCATTTTCTACTTATCTAGGAACTTTCAACTTCAAAATTTCCCTTGCACACCTCCTACACCTTTTCATACTCGTTATCCATTACCAATCTAGTACACAGTACATACTTGGAAGAATGTTATCAAAACTGCTATTTATCTTAAAAATGGCATCGGCTATTGCCATGCCTCCTCCCCAAGAGCCACCACCACCAGCTGGAGGACCTACACAACAAAAAAAGTGCAGTACCTCCAAAGACAATGAAGAGGACCAAGAAGATGAGGTAGAGGAAGTGCCTACTTCTAGCACCAAGATCGAATCATGAGTGTGCCAGTTCTTTGCTACTGTTGGGAGTGTACCAAAGGCTAAAGCTACCAAAGTGAAATCCACTGAGTGTAATTTTGTACTCAGTCGCAGACTACCTGGACAGTACTCCTCCGGGACCACCTCCATGCGCCGCCACACCAAATCCAATGATGGCAATGCTCTCAGAAAGGTTATTCCTTTCTCAGCAAGTAGTAAGCTGTCTTCCTCCACCTCATCTTCCTCAACAAATACTATAACCACACAGCCTGATGTCTGGGGGCATTGGTGCGTTATAAATAAATAAATAAATAAATAAATAAATAAATAAATAAATAAATAAGGAGGGCTACGGAACATTATCGTCCATTGCAGCCCCTGAAATGGGGAATAAAGGCCATTAGCACCCCTGGTTCCCAAAGCGGGAACCCAGGGTGCTAAAACATAGATTTTTCTTCCTATAGCGGGATACCTGCGGCGTCCCTCTGTAATAAGGAAGGATTATTTTTCCTACAGCGGGACCCCTGCGGCGTCCCGCTGTAGGAAGGAAAATCCTTTTCAAAGACAGCCAACATGGAAAGAGGAGGCGGGGCTCCATACACAGCCCCTCTTCCCTTGCCATGGCAGCCCTCAAAACCCTATGAACATATTACCACAAGCACTTTTTTTCCCTTTCAATCCTATCCTACCTTTGAATATCTTTACCACATAGCCGGTCCCAGGTAGACATAGCCACTTTAACATCATTTTTCGTCCCTAGCCTTCATGGCCTGTAGCCAGATTGTCCGTGTCATAAACTTATGCCATGACCCAGACAATCTCTACTGCCCACGGCCACAGGCTATACCTCAGTCACCAAAGGTATATAACTATTTTCTGTACCTACATTATTACACGTGTCAAAAAATAAAACACAGGCACATTTGCAAAACCATGCTTTAATGTCCTTGCCAATGCTCCTCACGAGTTTGCTCGAAATACGCCCATGTTTTATTTTTTTTTAAAGTGTCAAAATGTATGTACATACAATAGTCAAATAACTTAGCCCACACTCGACAAAATCCATTCAGTCTTTACTCAAACATTGAAGGTTTGGTCTATAATCTTTCACAAAACTTTTGTCCACATTCGTCAAATAGCAACAAAGTTATAAGCCATCAAAAAATGTTGAGACCCCTCTCTAATTTCGCCCCCTCTTGAGAAAATCCCACCAAACTTTAGAAAACCATTTATATCTAGATCCAAAATCGTTTTGCCAAATGTTGTGCAGATTTGTCAAATGGCACCACATTTATATGGCTTTACAATATTTTGGGACCCCCCCTCTATTTTTGCCCCCTCAGAATCCCAAAACATTTTGCAAAACCATTCAGGATTAGTTCTAGAATAAAATTGCTAAATTACATGCAGTTTCATTGGATGGCGCAAAAGTTATAATCCATCCAAAAACTGCTTTTCCCCAACCCTGTAATGCAGAAATAGGGACAGAAGTCCTAGGACATCTGAAGTGTCTGCGAACACCACAGGACTGTCCCAGGACATCCAGAGTGTTCACGGACCTTTGGGGGTGAAACAACCCGTTTTCTGCCTTTTTATGGCCATATCCAACCAAATCCTCACCCCCCCCCACATCCCCAGAGATTGTTTGTCGAGTTTGACAAGTGAAATGCTGCTTTTTTTTCTGCTTTTTTTTTTAGGATTTCACTGCGCTGTTCACGGACCCCAAAAAAGTCTGCGAGTTCAAGATGTTCGCCGTTTCAAGAAAACAGACGCATTTCACGTTTTCTCACCATCCAATCAGCGGACCGTCCCGGTGTTCGCGGACTATGCAAAAGTCTGTGAATTTTTCTGGCCAATCGGAAGCCAGTCCGCAGACAGCACAGCCAATCAGAGGCCAGTCCACGGACCGAACAGGGAAGTGAGTCCGCGGACCGGACATAGATATCACAAATTTTTTTGCCTTACGTTTTTGTCATTTAAAAAAAAACTACTGGACGGAATTACACCAAATAAAGAAAAAGCATGCATTTGGGACCAAGCTGCCACTCCTCCCACACATTTGATGACAATCCGTCCAGCGGGTTGGGCTGTAGGCGTGAGCAAAGTTTTTTCCTATTCTGTCTATGGGAAAAAAAGACATTTTGGGACCCCTCCTATAACTTTGCCCCCCCGGACCAAACTTTGCAAAAATTCAGAGTGGGCCATATGCTTTTTTTTACAAAGTTTGGTGAGGATTCGTCCAGGGGGAGCGAAGTTATAAGCCGCCAAAAAAGTGCTCTTCCCATGGAAACAGCAACTAGTGTGGCTGTGTAATGGACAAGTAAAGGATGGATGTTACCACTACGCATTATAGAAGCGCTGAACAGTAACAAGAAAGCCTCATTTCAGTGTGTCGCAGTTAAAAAGCAGCTGAATTAACAAAATTCATCTCAGAATGCAAAATCGGATGAGCCAAAGAAGCCAAGGTCTTATCAAACCTGAGCATACTGACATTGGATACAAACTCGTGCGAAAGAACAGAACTCCTGTTCTGAAGGCTTGGACAAAACAAAAGACCTCAGAGGTCTATTAAAAATGTGTATTTTTAGTATTTTAAATGCACCAGAAGCTCGATTCCATGATCTCTAGTCACGTGGAAGGATGAAGTTGGACAAACGAGATGGTCACACCTACGCACGAGGGCAGACCGTGCCTTCACTCCCTGAATTTCGGAGAGTTAACAAGAACGAGCTTCAAAGCCCTAATTGAAAGTTGACCAATGAGGTGATGATGGATTAGTATGCTAATTGGTGGGAAACTAGTGTTAAGACGAGCTCACCAGCACCTGGATGATCAGCTTGCCTGCTGCTAGACGTAGGTGGAAAAGGGCTGATGGAGGTTAGAAGCCAACCAATTGTAGAGGACCGCGTAATTAAGGGTCCTATATTTTTTGTAGCCAATGGGACGTTGTTCATTTAGTGACGTTCATAGTGGCCATATCGCGGAGAGGGCTTAGTTGCCCCACATGATGTTAAGTACCCTATCACTTGCCACGTAGGATGACGTTGGTAGTGACGCAGGTTAATGGCACTGATGACTAATTTAGGGTATAAGAACCCACTTTTTTATAAGATGCTTTGAGAAAGATAATCGAGCGAGTGCGTTGATGTTTGTTGTACTCCCTGTTTTAGACAATTGAAAATAAAATAGTTATCCTTTTGCCAAACTACCTGAGTAATTTTGATTATTGATGTATGAATAAAATCTGCATCCGCATCCATCTCCAGGGTATTGCTACTCGCCTTAAATGGCTGGTATTATCCAGTTCACGTGGTAGTGGAGAGAGGTTGGTTTATTAAAAAATCATATCGCCATAAGTAAACTTTAGAGTCCCAGAAATATCGCACAACCTTTGCCATTCGGCTGACAGGACGTGAAGCTCCCCGTAGATAGTGGTTAGTGTGATTACCAAAAACCTTGCTAGGTGGGTGTGATGGGTCCCCTGGTTTCAGGCAAGATCCCCTCCCACGTCTACGAGAAGCTGATCGGACGGCAGTTCGAAGAGGCGGTGAAAGAGGCATACGATCCCGAGAATCGGTAGGCGAACATGCGAATGGTGAGTAAAAAACTATGGAGAGTGGCAAATTGATGCATGGGCAGTGCATGAAAGGAAGTGTTAAGGGACAAGAAAGTAATGGAGGGAGGCGGGACAAACATAACGCGAGATTAAGAGTGTTAAATATTGAGTAGAACTTGACTTGAGTGTGGCCGAACAAGTAAAAGGCATCGCGAGAGAGGCCACGATAAAGAGGATACATCACGTGCCTATGTTGTAAGAACGTTAGAAGAAATCTTAATCTAGAGCCCCATAGCAGATGACGTAGGAGACAAGTCTAGTTAAAGACAGACTTAAAGAGATTGATTTGGACTCTGTAGGAGTATCCTAGGGGGTAAAACAGGTCCCGAGAAGGGCTGTAGAGAAGTATGTATGTGACCGGTCAAGTATGTTTGTTTGTCTGTTCGTTTTATGTATTCATGCTTTGATGATAACATCATAATTGAAAAAAACTGGTAACAAATAGAGAAGCGCGAAGATGAAGAAGAAATTGATTATTTTTTAAATTGAACTTGATGGTTGTTTTTTAACAAGATTAAAGTAAAGACTGATTGATGAGATTGGAGCCTGCAACAAGTGGTGCCCGCTCATATGATTTTGTTTTTCTGAAACGTACCTTTTTAAAATCTGTGATAAAAGCAAATAAAGTGTTAGAAGTTAAAGGGTGACGTGATAAGAATGGAGCGGGTTACTCCACTTATGCATCTTTGTAAGCCAAAACATGCACCTAAGCTTAGACTGTACAGTGCAGAATGGGTTAAAGGAACCGCAGACAAAATGTTTATGCCATGGCCGTAAGGAGGGTCACTATCGAAGGCAGTCTTGCAGCATATGATGCCATTTTTGCATGCAGTGTATACTGGGAAGAAGATAGACAAGCGACTTGCGAGTTTAGATCTCTGGAAGATTTACCAACAGGAGAAAAAGGAGCAGCCTCCTTTCGATTGGATACTTAATGTATGCAAAGAGGGGGGTGAAGAGCCTTCTGCTCCACCCGCCCCAGCTGAAATATAAAATGAGAATAAGAAAGACTATGGGTTATAACCATTAAGGGAGCTTAAAGCAGCTGCAGGGTATAGAAACCCGACGTATGAATCATCTACGCAAAGTAGTGATGAGGGCCCAGAGAAAATACTGAGAAAGATGTAATCTAAGGTCCCTAGGGACAAGGAGAGACGCGATAAGGAGAGAAGCGATCGAGCAAGCACAGCTCTAGATATAGGAGGAGAAATAAAGAGATGGAAGGGAGAAAGAGATAAAACTGATGAGTTAACACTTATACAGAACGAATGGATGGGTTGTCAGATTTTCCTTAAACTCGATGGTAAAGGCATCGAGGATGTAAGGCAAAGGGAAGATCGAGACGAGCAAGATAAAAAGGGCAAAGAAAGGGAGGAACGATTGAAAGATGAAGGGATGAAAAGGAAAGATTGACAGAGACGGGAACAATTATATCAAGATGAGCAAGTTAAAAACAAGAGAGAGCAGAGGAACAAAGTAAATGTGACAACTAACAGAGAGCAATTGATGAGCAGGAAAGACTAGAAAGAAAAAGAATAGAAGAGGAAGAGCAAAAGGTAAGGGACAAGAGAATACAGAGACAAAGGGATGAGGAGATACGAAGGGCAAATGAGAGAAGGGATATGAAGAAAAAAGAGGAAGACAGAGTGAGAGAGGAAGCAAGAAAGAGAAGAGAATTTGATGATGATATAGAGGTCAAACAAAGGCAAAGGGCACGCGATCTTGATCACCCAGAGAAGATAGTAAGAAATCCCGATCAAGAAGTAGCATGGGAGGACATAGAGGAATTCTTCTCAGACTACAAGTCATTACCAGGCACGCCCAGAGTAGATCTGGAAGACAAGTTTGACTCTAGGAGCATAGGGGAAGCAATCGATAAAGTTTATCATCAAATAAGAGCCCAGAAAGAATTAATGGGGAATGGAAAAAATGATTGTCTCGAAAGCACGTAGTTGTACAAACCAGAGGGAGCCTCATGTAACCCGAGGCCAAAGGAGCTGTCTTTGGATAGACTGACTCTGAATAAAGATGAAGAGGAGAGAAGTTGCACGAGTTGGGCACAGGAGATGTCAGACAAAGACAGAGATACCTTTCATGGGCAGGAGAGAGGTGGCGCATGTGGTCCTAAGGGATGCTTTTCTATGGATAAAGAAGTAAGATGGTCGGATTTAAAACCCCTATATCTAGGGCATCAGAACCATTAACACAGTCAGACCGACCTAAAGGGCAACTCCATGGTGAGAGGGGGGGAATCACCACCATATGTGAACAGACTGAGATCATTGCCAGGTAGAAGACGGTGCAGGAATATCACCCCAGCTTTGGATAGACAGATGATGAGAATTGGAGCATCGCAGTTTCCCTTGCTAGAGAAAGGAGGAACTAGACCACAGTATATATCTTGGCCTCTTATGGACAGAGATAATTTAAGGTGAGCCTAACTTCTGCACTGGAAAGTGGATACATGAGCTAGAAAAGATGACGGGAGGAAATACACTAGCTATAGGGGACATTAAGGTCTCCTAATCGCCATACTTGGTGAGAGAGCTGATGACGTTTGGACAAGGGCAGGGTACCCTGGTGTTACTACGGTCAACACTGCTCATGATGGAGCACTGTTTCATAATTGCAGAGCAGCAGCGTGGAAAGCGCTTAGAGTGCTGTATCCGGACACATCTGATATGGAAGCTATGATAACGAAAAAGATGCTTGAAGGAGATGATCCGTTGGTTTACATTCAAAATGCTCTTGAGGCATGGGCCTTGGAAACGTGCAAGGCTTGGGGAAAATCTATACCAGTATTTTATCATATATTATGCCAAGGGCTGCCACATTCAGTGCAGAAGCAGCTCAAGCAGTTAGTGGGTATGGAAGCAAAACCGTGGTCAGAGATTCAACTGTCCATTGCGCATTACTGAAGACTCTTGCAGGAAAATAATCTAAAAAATAAAGATGTAAGGAAAGACGAAGAGGCAAGGCTAGTGCAGAAGAAATTGTCCAAGTACGCCACTGAAGGGGCAATGCTGACTACTGTAGATGGATTGAATTCACAGCAGACAGCAAACTTGCCGCAGGGGAATAATCAAAGGCAGTTTGATCAAAGTAATAATGGGTTTGCTCCACGGGGAAGAGGAGGATTTTGTGGAAGAAATCGGCAAGGCAACTAATGGAATTGGCAGAACAATCAGGGTGGCTTCCAGAATAATCAAAGTGGGTTTCAGAATATGCAGAATGATCATTAGAATATGCAAGATGGGCAGGGTAGGAGACCTCCGCCTATATGTTGGACATGTGGGATGATAGTGCACTTTGCTTGTATGTGTAGAAGTCAAGGGTTCGAGCAGAACAGCCAGTATTCAAGAGGGGGGATGTCAAACCCGCCTGCGTATTCGCAGCAAAGTGGAGATGGATTTGCTCAGAATCAAACGATGCAACAGACAAAAGAACCGAGAGTGCAGCAAGGCTTGCAAACACAGCAGGTAGCAGCCAATCCACCACAAGGGCAGTCACAGCGGTCACCGATGCAGCTTCAGCAGAGAGGACAGGACATTTGATGACTCCTAGAATAGGGAGTATCACTGGCAACGCAGGGAATTCTTTTACAGGTAATGGAATGAGGCTGTACCCACAATAGGACAGCTCACTGGGAGACCTGATGTGTTAAATACTATCTGTGAAGGAACCAAGGGTTGACGTCAGTATAGGAGGCAAACGTTTTTCATTTCTAGTAGACACGGGTGCCCCACTTTCATGTATACGAGAGGGAAAATTTTCAATGTCTGGCAAAGCCATGAATAATCAAGGTTTTGCAGGAGCTACAAGCAGAGTTCCTTTCACTAAAGAATTGCCAGTCTCTATAGGAGAGTGTGACATGTCGGTACCATTGCTATATTCAAGGCAGACACCTGTCAATATATTGGGTCAAGATTTAATGACAAAGTTGAAAATGACAATCTCGTTTACTGATGAAGGCATAGTATGTTCAACGCCAGGAATGCACTATTTAAACGTGTGTGAATTTATCATGGCGTTTGCAGGACAAGTAGCCATGAGGGCGATGCCTTTAGAACCAGAGGTCTTTCATTATGGAGTACGCATTCCTTTGACATGAATACCAGGCCTAGAAGGCAGAATGATGAGAATACCTGATTAATTTTTGTTCAGACCAAGAATACCTATGCTTGAAGACTAAGGACAAGTCTTTCCCTTAGAGCTACAAGCAGCCATAGTGCGAGGAGAAATGGCTTTGCTTGAAGGAAATGATGATGAAGGCAAATGATGGTGTGTAATAATCGCCATTGGGGAAGGTTAAAGATTAACTGACGTCACTGATGATAATCTGTTTCGAGATCATTCATCTGATGATCATGTAATATTTGAAATGAGCATTACTTATTGGGTGAGAGCAATTAAACGAGAAGTTCCTCAGAAAATGATGATCGTGCAAAATCGTCCTGAGTATTTTGACGAGGATATGGCAAAGTGCCAGCTTCCTTATGGACCATAGGCCCCTATGACGTAGGCCTGCTGAAGGGGGTTGGAGAAGTAAAGATTAAATTGAAACCAGGAGCAATTTTACATCAAGCACGACAGTATCCCATGTCTCAAGAGGCAGATGAAGGTATTTTTAAGACGATTTCCACCATGATGGATCAGGGCATCTTAGTGACGTCAGAGGCCTCCTGTAATACTGCAATTTACCCTGTGAAAAAGGGGAAAGGGGAAAGGGGGGTCTTGGAGCCTAATTCAAGATTTAAGGCTGATAAACCAGATTGTAGAGGACGAGTTCCCTCTAGTTCCTTACCCGGCTACAATTCTATGTAATATACCTGTTGAGGCATGATATTTCACTGTGATTGACTTGAAAAATGTGTTTTTCTCAATCCCATTGCACAAATACTCGCAGGATCTGACGTCATTTACGTTCAGACAAACTCCTCTGAAAAGCACTCGTTTACCACACGGGTATTGTGAGTCTCCATCGATTTTCAACAGAGTCCTACAGATGGACTTAAGCAATACTGATTTAGAAAGCATTGTGTTGCAATACGTAGATGACATTTTAGTTTGCAGCACTACAGAGGAAGAGTGCAGATGTGATTCAGTTCAGCTGATGATTAGACTCGCTGACAAAGGATGTAAAGTTGACAAAGAGAAGTTACAGTATTGTCAACAAGAAGTGCTGTACATAGGCCAACTGATTTCACATGAAGGAAAGAAGGTAGCCACAGATGATAAAACACATTCAGAGATTTCTGAGATTATGTAACTGTGTCAGAGCATGGGTCTTTAACTACAGCTCATACATAACGCCTTTATTACACGCTTTAAAGAAAGCTCAGGCAACTCAGGAATAAAAAATGTGTGGACTCAGGAGATTGAGGAAGGGTTTGGCGAATCGAAAAAAGCAATTTGCACAGCTCCAGTTTTAGGGATTCCTAATTATGCCGAGGAATTATTTTTATTTTCGTACACAGATGCCACTGTTATAACAGCAGTAATCACACAGGGAACCACGTTGGGGTACAAGTCCCTTGCATACTACAGTGGGATTTTAGACCCAGTAATGAGAGGTAATTTTCCTTGCGAACAATCTTTAGCAGCCGCCTCGTTCACCATACAGAAGGCTGCAAGCATAGTGATGGGATGTTCCATGACGTTATTTGATGAGCATGCATTATTTGCTTTTCTAGAGAAACCAAAAGGCACAACAACATCACAAAGGGCTTCTGCCTATGAGCTACTTATATCAAATCCAGCGATTAAAATAGTCTGATGCAAAATAGTGAATCCTGCCATGTTTGTACCTGAGTCAATGACAGAAGGATAGCCTGTACACGATTGCACAAACTGTGAAGAGTTCTATGATGAAATCCCTAGAATAAAAGAAAACGCCTTAGTAGGGGAGAGATTGTTTTTATTGATGGTTCTTCAAGGATAGATCAAAATGATGGACAAAGATATACAGGTGCCGCTGTGCTGAAGCACACGGCTGATGGGGAATTTCGGGTGCTTATAAGTACCCGATTGCCATCTCATTATTCAGCACAGGCTGCAGAATTTTTGGTGTTGATACTCGCGCTCGAGAATCATGCAGACCAGGATGGGACAGTGCAAAAACAGAAAGACGCAGGAAAACTCTATCCCCTGGGCCAGAGTATTATCATGAAGCGAGAAACTGAAGAAATGTCCAGGGAGCAAGACGGTGTTGCTTACAAAAGTATCAAAATGTTTTTATTTACCATGATACAAAAAATTCGAAAAAGTCAATTAATGACATATTACTTTGTTAAACGTCAATTAGTCACATAACACGACAGCATAGGTGAACAAAATACTTGGCTAAAATGCATCCATCTCAACAAACATTCACAGTGCAGCATCCAAACCATACATCATACATAGTGACATTCAACCAACCAACAATGGCTAAAAATGACTGAATTAATGAACATTGCTTGCCAATTGGGGATGGGACAAACATTCATCACATCCCATTTGATTATTTCAATGTTTAAAATGTATTTAACAAACAGCAATAGAACTCATTAAAAACAATCTATCACAAGGGTGGATCTGAGAAAAAGAAGGTTATGTAGATCACATCCCTAAGAAGTAAACTCAACCGGTTTCGACGTAGATTGTGTAATGGACAACGTCTTCATTAGGAGATACAAAGTGAGAAGCTTGTATAAGTAGCCATTAATATGCAGAATGGAAAAGGTTGTATGCTGGAGTCATACCGCCAATGGAACTGTGGCTGTAATTAACATAGCGCTGCTAACGGTGGCCCCCTCCAGAAATTATGATGCGGTGGCCTGACGGGTAGTAATGCAGCGAAGAAAGTTGTGTCAGCGAAAGTGCGCCTGATGTGTTAGGACTTGCATCAGGAGTGGCATGGGCGGCTGGAGTTAATGAAAACAGCCCTGCCGTAAATCACAGAGAGCAAGCTCCTAACACATCAGGCGCACTTTCGGTGACACGATATTTCTTCGCTGCATTACTACCTAGCAGGCCACCGCATCATAATTTCTGGAGGGGGCCACCGTTAGCAGCGCTATGTTAATTACAGCCACAGTTCCATTGGCGGTATGACTCCAGCATACAACCTTTTCCATTCTGCATATTAATGGCTACTTATACAAGCTTCTCGCTTTGTATCTCCTGATGAAGACGTTGTCCATTACACACTCTACGTCGAAACTGGTTGAGTTTACTTCTTAGGGATGTGATCTACATAACCTTCTTTTTCTCAGATCCACCCTTGTGATAGATTGTTTTTAATGAGTTCTATTGCTGTTTAAAATGTTAAATACATTTTAAACATTAAAATAATCAAATGGGATGTGATGAATGTTTGTCCCATCCCCAATTGGCAAGCAATGTTAATTAATTCAGTCATTTTTAGCCATTGTTGGTTGGTTGAATGTCACTATGTATGATGTATGGTTTGGATGCTGCACTGTGAATGTTTGTTGAGATGGATGCATTTTAGCCAAGTATTTTGTTCACCTATGCTGTCGTGTTATGTGACTAATTGATGTTTAACAAAGTAATATGTCATTAATTGACTTTTTCGAATTTTTTGTATCATGGTAAATAAAAACATTTTGATACTTTTGTAAGCAACACCGTCTTGCTCCTGGACATTTCTTCAGTTTCTCGCAGGATGGGACAGTGTACAGTGACTCCGCCTGGGTGACATCAACGGTGCACGCAGGGTTAGCACGTTGGAAAAGGAGGGGCTACCTCCAAGCAGACGTCACGCCAGTGCAACACGCCGCCTTATTGGACAGGTTTATTAAGGCACTACAACTCCCGGTAGGCACCGCAGTTGTTAAATGCGCAGCGTATACTAATTAAACAGACTTTATCTCACGTGGAAGTCAAGCAGCATAGAATGAGGCCTAGCGCGTAGCGGTTGTAGATAAAGTGATGATGAATGTTGAGACGCCTGATGTGTATGAAAAAATGGTTGCTATGATGAATATATCTGAAAGTTATAATAACCTGTCAAAGACGCAGCTAATAGAGGTCCAGGGGGAAGCACCTCAAGATGAAAAGAATTTGTGGACGCAAAGAGGGGGTTCTTTAAACCGCTCTGAAGCATTGTGGAAACAAAACAGCACTGGTAAACCAGTGATGCCTGTAGCCTTTTTAAGGGTGGTGCTGGAACAGCTACACTACCCCGCCCACACAACTAGCGAGAAACTCGCTGCAACTATTGCTGAGGATTGGTTCGTGCAAAATCTGGTAGAGCATGTTGCATTCTATGAAGGGAATTGTATAGTGTGTCAGAAATGTATGGCTGGGCACACACTGCACACAGTTAGGGAGGTTATCCCGAGACCTAATGGCCCTTTTCAGCATTTGCATATCGACTATGTCAACATGATACAAGTATGTAAATGATACAGATACACGATTGTAATGGTATGTCCCTTTTCAAGGTGGATTGAAACAGGTCAGTGTACACACCCAGAGTACCTGTGCAGCAAAATTCTTAGTGCGGGAAGTGTTTCCTAGATGGTGAATATGTGAAGTAATGAGGTCAGATAATGGTCCTCACTTTGGAATCAGATATTTGAACAGATAAACGTATTGCTTGGTATAAAGCACAAGTTTTCTTTGGCTTATACTCCAAAAGGAAATGGGATGTGCAAACGACTCAACTGTTTGCTTAAAGAAAGAATAGCCAAGTTGAAGCTTACCTTGAAGAAAGGGAAGTTGCATTGCCTACCACTGGCATTATATGCATTGAGGAACCAACCAGGTTCTGGACACTGTGATGTCCTCACTTCCTTCTCGTTTGGAAGGAAGTCCCATGTTTATGTTTATACACGGGCTGCGACCCGTGTGTGCATAGGGGCGGGGTTAGCCGCCCATGTGGGCAGTTAGAAGAAGGATCCCGAGCAATAAAGATGTGTTGCACCCCAGCTCCGTGTGTGTCTCTTCCTGTGATGCGGCTGGACGAGAGTTCCATGTAGGAGGGTGAGGAGGTCCACAGAGGGGATACCACACTGGCGACGAGGGAAACGAAGTTCCCGCCGTGCCCGCGATCACTGGTCCACAGCTCGTGGTGTGCCGACTGTCACCACTGGGAGCCTGGATTTGATTGCACGCGGGCCGATAGCGGTGGGTGGAGCGCGAAGGCTCCCCACTCTACGAACTTGGGCGCAAGCGTGTTTCGCGCGGGTGGAGCAGCTGCCGGCTCCCCGCGTAAACACCATTCCGGGCGGTGAAAAAAAAAAAAAAAAAAATCCTCACGCCGACGGCAACGCCTGCGGAGGCCCGGCCCAGCACAAAGGAATTAAGAATAAGCAACAAACAGCGGGTGGAGCAGAGACTCCCCGCGCGGGTGGAGCAGCTGTTAGCTCCCCGCCACCAGCATCCCCGGGCGGGGGAGGAGTTTGGCTCCCGCCAACGGCAACGCTCACACGAGCGGTGGAAGAGCGAATCTCCCGCTCCAACGATCGGGAAGACATAGGGGTAAGAGTGAGCCCCCTCCTGTCCCCAAGAAAAAAAAAAATAAAAATAAATCAATCACACCATGCACGAGGGCCAAATGTGCAGCCCCCCCAAATAAAAACAAGGTGCCACCGCCCCAAGAAGAGGGACCACAACACCCCCTACTGGCAGCAAGGTGTCACCGTGCCAAAAACAGGCAACACAGCAACCCTGCTGGCAACAAGGTGCCACTGCACCAAGAAGAGGCACCACAGCACCCCTGCTGGCAACAAGGCGCCACAGCGCCAAGACTTACATCATTAAAACAAAACCGGCACTACTGTGCCCCTGCTGCAAAGTGAACCACACTTAGCTCAGCCAAACAACACACAGAGACACTTCCATGAGCAACTCAGAGGAAGACTCACTGACCATCCCAGTGACACCAAACAGCACAAGCCAAAAAAAAATGACAGACAGCCTCCTGACACAGCTACCAGCAAAATTTGACCTCACTGACACTGGCACCCTTGGTTCAAGATGGAAGAGGTGGCTGAGGGACTTTGAAGTATGTCTGAAGGCGGCAGGCGCACTAGATGAGGAACAAAAACTCAATCTTCTAAATCATGCCGTAGGACCAAATGTCAGAGACATTCTTGAAGAAATCCCCGAGGACAACATAGACACGTACGTCAAGCTAAAAACAACACTCACGGAATACTTCACACCGCACACTAATGTGGACTATGAACGACACGTGTTCCATACCACAAAACAACAAAAGGGTGAAACCATAGACGCATTCGTCATGAGACTAAGAGCAAAAATGAAACACTGTGACTTCAACAATTATTCAAATGAAGAAGCCCTCAGGTCACAAATAATAGTGGGGTGTGAAAGTGCCGACTTCCGCAAAAGACTCTTACAACAACCACGCAACCTCGAGGAAATCCTACGGCTGGCACGTTCGGAGGCGGCCCTAGCCGCACAAGTGGAAGGTTTGGATGACATAAAAATAACCCATGGAAAACACGAAAGTCTCAACAAATTGGAAGGGACTGCAAGGAACAGTGATCCTTTCTGCTACCGGTGCGGACACGAATACCCCCACGAAGGGACGTGCCCCGCAATGGGACAGAACTGTTCCGCGTGCGGTGGAGAAGACCACTACAAAGCCGTGTGTCTAATTTTCCGCAGCAAGATGAGAGGGGATGGAAGGAGTTACAAGCCCATGCCAGAACAAGAACAACATCAAATAACACCCCACCGCCATCATCGAGGATCACACCAAATCCCTGAACAAGGGCGCCACAAACACCACGACGAACAGACGGAAAGAAGACATGATAAGAGAGAATGGAGGGAGAACAGGACACCCCTCCCCAGGACAAGAAGAAGACCACGGAGATACGTACGGTGTCTCATTGAACAGTCACAGTCTGACAGCGTGTCCAGTGCATCGTCAGACGAGAGAACACCAAAATTGGAAAGAAGCCAGGAGACACCAAGAAAGAAAGGATACCTATACGCTCTAGGGAACAGCACAGCAAAAGAACAGAGCCCCATCCTCAGAATACAAGTAAATCAGACGGCCGCTGAGTTTTTGATTGACACAGGGGCAACTGTAAATGTGATCAGTGAGAAAGTCTACGAGAGCATACCCCATGCCCCCCGCCTGCAACCAGCTCGAACACTCATTTTCCATATGGATCAAAGACCCCGCTTGCATGCAAAGGTTTCTTCATGGCCTCGTGCCGATACAAAGAACATGAAAAAAGGATACCCATGCACGTCCTGGAGGCAGCGACGGAGAGCGGGTGCATACTGAGTTATAAGGCAGCCATAGAAATGGGACTAATACACGTATTATACCGTCTCATGGTACACAAATACCTTGACCCCACAGCAAGCATAGAACAGGTTTTTCCATCGCTATTCAAAGGCCTTGGGATGTTGAAGGACAGGCAAATAGAACTCCACATCGACACCAAGGTCCCACCCATAGCTCAACACTATAGAGGAATACCCATAAACATTCAAAGACAAGTAGAAAATGAACTAACCAAGCTGCTGGATGCAGACATCATTGAGCCGGCGGAAGGACCCACCCCATGGGTCTCCCCAATCGTACCAGTACCCAAGAAGGACTCCCAAGACATCCGTATATGTGTGGACATGAGAAGGCCCAACGAGGCCATACTAAGGGAACGCCATCAAGCCCCTAGGATAACGGACATGGTACATCTGCTAAACGGTGCCACCGTATTCTCCAAGCTGGACCTCAACAAAGGGTACCACCAGCTGGAACTATGCAAAAGCTCACGATACATAACCACCTTCGCCACCCATCTAGGACTCTTCCGCTACAAGCGGTTAAGTTTCGGCGTGTCGTCTGCAGCTGAAATTTTCCAAGCAGAAATTCACAATGTCATCAAGCATGTACCCAACTGCTTGAACTACAGCGACGACATCCTGGTGTTCGGTCAAACTCAAGAGCAACACGACGACACACTAATGAGAGTGTGCATGGCTCTGGAAGAGGCACAGCTCACACTAAACAAAGACAAATGTGAGTTTCGCAAGAAAACACTCCGTTTCTTCGGTCACATATTCTCTGAAAAAGGAATGACACCCGACCCGGAGAAAGTCAGCGCACTCCGAGAAGCCCCGCCACCCGCCACCACATCAGACCTCAGGTCTTTTCTGGGCCTTGCGAGCTACTGCACACGATATATAAGAGACTTTGCATCCATCAGCGAACCTCTCCGAGCACTCATCAAACTCAACACAGAATTCACATGGTCCCCACAGTGTCAAGAAGCTTTTCAAGCAATTAAAGATCGCATATCCGACGCCCGGAACATGGCATATTTCGACCCCAAAAGAACGACAGAACTCATCGTCGACGCCAGCCCCGTAGGCCTAGGTGCCATCCTGACACAACTTGACGACAGAGAAGAAAGCAAAAAACACATAATATCCTACGCCAGTCGAAGTCTCTCCAAGACCGAACAAGCCTACTCTCAGGCGGAGAAGGAAGGTCTGGCCGTAGTGTGGGCTTGTGAACACTTCCACTTGTTCCTATACGGAAAACCTTTCGTAGTGGTAACAGACCACCAAGCCCTCATTTTCATTTACGGCAACCCTCAAGCGAAAATGCCTCCACGCATAGCTCGATGGGCCCTCCGGCTACAGGACTATCAATTCTCCATCACTCATAGACCTGGGAAAGAACAGAACCCTGCTGACTTCCTCTCGAGACACCCGAAGGACGCGTGTGGACCTGAACCATCCATAGCTGACCAGTACATACGATATGTTATCAACAGCAACACACCTCAAGGACTGGACATGGACCACATCATTAGTGAGTCCAATACGGACCAAGGGATACAAACCATCCTCAGATGCGTAGAGACAGGGCGATGGAAGCATGCTAAGCAAATTCGAGAAATTATGAACGAAGAGGTCAAGAGGGATATCACATGCTTCCTAGCTGTGAAAGAAGAACTCGCAAAATCAGATGAAGGGATGCTGCTGAAGGGGACAAAGCTGGTGATACCACGCAGTCTGCGCCAGAAGGTACTCGAACTCGCTCATGAAGGACACCGGGGAATCGTATCCACCAAAAGGATGCTGAGGCAGAAACTATGGTTCCCCCATCTAGACACGGCAGTAGAGGAACTATTACAAGACTGCCCCACCTGTGCACTGGTAAAACCACACACCTCCCCAGAACCCCTAAACATGACCACCCTCCCCAAAGGAACATGGGAAGAAATAGCTGTTGATCATTTCGGGCCCATGGAAGGAGGAGAATACATTCTGGTGGCTGTTGATGAATACTCAAGGTACCCTGACCTACAGATAGTTTCTTCCACATCAGCCCATCATACCATACCAGTGTTAGACCGGATGTTCGCAACGTATGGAGTGCCCAAGGTAGTAAAGTCCGACAATGGACCCCCATTCACTGGCCAGGACTTTCAGAGATTTGCTGAGTACATGGGTTTCAAGCACCGAAAAGTGACACCCCTATGGCCACAGGCCAACGGAACAGTCGAGCGTTTTATGAGCAACATCAAGCGTACCACACAAATTGCCCGAATCACGGGAGAACCGGTCGAGAAGTTATTGTATCAACTGATGAGAGACTACAGAAATACTCCGCATAGCACTACGGGAAAAACACCATCAGAGGTGATGTTCGGGCGAGCAATACGAACACGGATACCCCATGTGACCAGTGAGGGAGAGAAATACACGGGGGATGATGAAATGAGGGAAAAGGACACCGCTATGAAGGAGGTCATGAAAAGGGCAGCTGACACCAAACGGCGAGCAAAAACAAATAACATGGAGCCGGGAGATTTAGTGATAGTACGTCAGCCCCAGCCGCGAAAAAATGTAGCCCCGTTTAGCGAGGAGCCTCTCATCATCATCCACAAGAAAGGGTCACTCATCACAGCAGAAGGAGACCAGAGGACAATAACAAGGAACTCATCCCATTTCAGGCGGGTATCGAGAGCCCCAGCCAGAGCAGAAGCTAACTTGAGTGACGAGATCACTCCATGGGATGCTCCCTATGACGGAGACAGAGAAGATTCCGAAGGAGAAGAGACTCCCGAGAGAGGAACAGACATTCCGACAGGAACGGAAGGTCGACCCGCTAGGAAGAGGAAAAAGCCCCACCGCCTCATTGAGGAAATGAACTAGTTGGACTAAATGTTTAGTAATGGGAGGATGTGATGTCCTCACTTCCTTCTCGTTTGGAAGGAAGTCCCATGTTTATGTTTATACACGGGCTGCGACCCGTGTGTGCATAGGGGCGGGGTTAGCCGCCCATGTGGGCAGTTAGAAGAAGGATCCCGAGCAATAAAGATGTGTTGCACCCCAGCTCCGTGTGTGTCTCTTCATGTGATGCGGCTGGACGAGAGTTCCATGTAGGAGGGTGAGGAGGTCCACAGAGGGGATACCACAGACACCATCTCACCCCCCACCATATAGTGCAAGGGAGGAGAATGAGAACACCCCTAATGCCTCCATCCACAGTTAGAAGTGATGGTCAGCCAACTGCAGAAGTATTAGGGTTGGAATTGGTGATTATTTGAATAGTATGACTTCCAACATCCCTGTCATTTCAGGTCAGCTACAGCGATCAGGGTGTGGGGCAGCACAGAACACAGAAGGAGATGCTTCAACAGACAAATCTAAAGAATTAGGTATTCCCCAACTATACCCCAGAGATGCAGTCCTAACCCGCAACCATACAAGGAAGAAGTGGGATGAACCCGCTTCAACGGCCCATTTATTGTGGAAGACATCACCCGTCTGCAGTCTGAGTTCAAGGCAGACGTGCTTGGACTTTCATAGGTGACGTAACAATGTATGCTGGAGAAACCCCTCTGCCCCGACACCCATCCGAAGCAAGTAAAGGCATTGGTGGAGAACCAAAGTACGTGCAGACAAGGTCTATGATTAGAGTGAAAGAGTTAATTGGGATGTTTCGAATACTCTGTGCAGTCATTGCAGGGTTAAGGAGCAATCTTTGTTCTCTAGCCACAGAGGAGCTTGTTGAAACTTTGGACTGAGGCATGTTTAAGCCTTGATAAGAAGAGAAACATGCCAAATTTCTGTTTGAATGTACCCATGGTTTTACCCAATGACAATGTTTCACGGATCATTCTTGCTTATTTCGAGTTTGTGTTGCGTGCATGACCTTCGATTTTGGGGAGAACTAATCGCATTCCTGATTTCTTGCAAGATCGTAAAAATGGCCCAGTTGTGAGAAGGTTGCTTATAGTTATCACTGAGCAAATGTTGAAGGTGCCCAAGTACAGTGGGGAGTGCACAAATGCCCCTATCAACTGATGACGCACACAGACTGGTTAGCGTGGTGTTCTTTCGTTTGATTGAGGAGTACCCGCATCTTGTTGGAAGGCACACTGATGTGCATACATTTTTAAGGGATCCTAGAAATCCTGCAGACTTGAATGTAATCTTGGAAGGCATCATGATCCAAGTAAGTTTATATTCCGAGTGAGCTCTCAGGTCAGAGTAAAACTTTTCTTCGAGGGACAGATCGAGAGATTGCTGGTCACGAAAGACTTTTGTGTCATGCTGAAAGAAGATTCATCATGTTGTCTGGCCTGAGGCAGATTCGAGGCATAGACCGGGAGCTGACATATGTCATTGAACCTGTTTAAACAGTGGAGCAAATGAGAACATTCTAAAAGGAGACTTTCTGCAGAAAAGCGTCTAAAGTACATTGGTGAAATCGTTTTCTTTATGCATGCTTGAGAGACATCCACATTTCGTCGGATGAAAAGACCGTTGCAAGGAGATCATTGAGAGTCTTGTCTTTGATCAGCCAGGACAAAACGCTGAGTCATGTCGATAGTTTCCAGAAGCAGTACATAATGTTACTGTATTAAAGTTTGGGTTTTCTCATTCCTTAGGCAATAAATATGAGTACTATTAGTAGTAATGTTGTCATGCCTGACCGAGAAAGACGTCCACATTGTTCACAAAGTAGATGATGTAAGATTTCCTGCTTGTGCATAATCTACTTTTGCATTCTGTTCATAATTGTACTGGTTTCACTCACAGTGTGCACGTCGTACTACATAGATGTACATGGAGCTAAGACTCCAGTGAATCTTCATGAACAGAAGGAAGGTATGAACGTCGCAACTACTAGGCAGCTGAGACCCCATGTAGTCATTCCTATTCCAAAGAAAGATGAACCTATTACAGAAATGCACTCAAATGTCTTTACTCCTGAGATAGACAAGTCTAAGTTGCCTTTTGGGGGAAGGTCACGTACAGAGGTTATAGTAGATTTCCTATGGCCAACCTATGCGAGGACAAAACAGAACATTCTGGATAGAAAGAAACTTTTAGACCTTTCTCCTACACAGGTGATGCACGCAAACACACATAGCCTTGTGACAAATGGCCCCAGGTTAGTCCCTAAAAGAAGGTCACACATGGAAATTTTGCAAGACATGTTTATGCCTAAAAGGTATGTTGAGAGAATGAAGCTTTCTGAACTTTTTCCTACTCAAGTAGCACAGACGAACGTGCCCAGACAACTGATACATGTTCCTAGAATTGGTCCAGTAAGAAAGGGTTATGCTGCAGTTCTTCATGAAATAATAATGGAAGATCACGAGAGAAGAATGAGATTGAAGAGAAGTACCAAAGAGGATGACTTTGAGCTGAATGATTACCTGGACAGCACAGCACACTTGGGACATAACATCTGGTATCAACATATGAAGCAAGTGGGACGAAGGACTTCAAAGGAGGGATGCTCTGTGTGTGCACTCCTGCCTTACAGCATGAGAAAGTCCAAGATCTTCATAGCCATCGAAATAGATGTCCAGACAGCACATTGTCGGTCACATATAGCACTTTGCCGAACCAGAGGCCAGGTCATGGGCCGAGATGCCTATCTCAAATAGGCAACTGAATGGACAGATCCAGATGAAGATGATTATGTGCAAGACTCAAAGACAAGAGACAGAGAACACACCAAGAATCATGTGATAAGATCTAAAAATCCTGGAGAAAAGGGAACTGGAATCAGATGGGAGGTGAACAAGAAACTTGAAAGCCCAGGAAAATCCACAGAGGAAATGCGTAGATGGAAGAACAGAGGCCAAATGCAGATCTGGGGGATCAGTGTTATCACCAGACGGATGGGAAGGAGTGGTGATCTGCAGAGCCTGGTGGCTATTGGTTTTTACAAGCCTGTCATTGACATTACGGAGAATGGCTGCAAGCCATTATGGCCAAGACTTGCTAAGCTACTGGCTTGGGTCGAAGATGGAGGAGGACCCTTGCAGATTGTTCCATTGGACTGTGCAAAATTGTGCTTCAGAAATAACGGCACAAGAAAAATGGGAGAAAACCAGAAGTGTGGATGTATGTTTGATGTACCAGGAATAAAGATTGGGACAGCAGTGATAATGGATCACTACTGCGCCTGTGGATCCAAAGCTTATATGAACCTGCCAGAGAATTGGGGATTACTTTGCTCAATAGTGAATGTTCATGTTCCAGCTTTGGTGATTCCAAAGAGTGACCTAAATCTTGACAGTTTCCCGAAAGCAGATGCTCACCTGAGGAAGAAGAGATCTGTGGAGCTAATGAGAAGAATGAAGAGAGGGAACTACTTCTCAGCAAAATCAATAGAAGCCTTTGATGCCATTCCATATGAGCACAGGCTGTTCAGCCAGCCAGCTTCAGTGTTTACACTGATATTTATGCCAGCTATCCAGGTTGGAGCAAAAACCAAATGGCTGCAGATTACCAGATGGGAATTGCTACAGACGGTCAACATGACTTTCAAAGGATTCAATACAATCAGAGAAGAAATGAGAGCCATAAAACTGATGACTCTCCAGAATAGATATGTATTGGACATGATCACAGCAATGGATGGAGGTGTTTGTGCAAAAATCGGAGAATCATGTTGCACATTCATACTTTCTCATGATGACGAGAATGGAACCTTGACAGAGGCCATAGGCATGCTGACGAAGCTACATGGCCAGATGATAGACGAAGTTGAAGACATTGCTGATGATAGCTGGTTTGGATCACTCTTCTCTTGGATTCCACAGTGGATGGCAGACATTTCAAGTTCCTTGGAGCCCTGATAGTGATGGTATTGCTTTGATTCTGTGTAATCAAGTTGATAAACTCGCAATGCAAGAAGACAGCAAAGAAAGCAATAGGGATGAAGATCATGATCGATGTTGAGCAGGGATGGAAGGCCAAAGACCTGACAAATGAAGAAATCAGAGACTTTGTATAGGCCAGAAACCATGCACCTGAGAGAATGAACTTCCTGTAGCCGAAGAATCATAAGAAATATGTGGGAAGATGGATCTATTGCAGTCCAAGTGGCCAATGCCAACACATGACATGGACTAAAGATGAGCATGTCAAAACAGCAGGTTGCCTGAAGGGAGTCATAAAGATATGGGTCCTGAAGAAGCTCTTTTTCAGAAGAGGATGCCTGCATGAAAAGGATGATGAAAGGGTGGTTGATGAATCGCCCAGAGGGGGGAGTGTAGAGGAGGAGCCAAGTACCCACACCTCAACCACATCGCCTATGTTGCCTGTAGATTGGAAACCAGAGTATGTGACATACACGGAGCAGTTAAAACAAGAAAAGGCAGAGTATGAAAACCGTGCAGAACCTTTAGGTATCTCAATACCTAAGAGAATCCTAGAAGCAAGATTCCCATTGAGGAAACCATACCTGCATACAAAGAAGTATGATAGTCGTTTAAATGATATACCTGAAGAAGCAGAGCAGATAAACGGTAAAGATTAAGGGTGATGTCACACTGAGTCGAGCTGACATACATAAAAGATGCAGAGACATAAGAGAATGAAGAAATTCTATAAGGCATCAAGAAAGAATCGAGGATAAGTGACATCTTGGGATCATGGTGAAGAAGCTTATGCCACAGAGATGATGAAGATGTCAAGTCATTTTACATGTGTACAGATGCAAGAAATGCAAGCAGACAAAGTAATCATGAGGCTAGCTTCATAGTGAATAGATTGCAGCAAGCGCCAATATATATATATATAGATATATGGACAAGTAAAGGATGGATGTTTCCACTACGCATTATAGCAGTGCTGAACAGTAAGAAGAAGGCCTCATTTCAGTGTGTCGCAGTTAAAAAGCAGCTGAATTAACAAAATGAATCTCAGAAGGCAAAGTCGGATGAGCCAAAGAAGCCAAGGTCTTATCAAAACGGAGCAAACTGACATTGGATACAAATTGTGTGAAAGAATAGAACTCCTGTTCTGAAGGCATGGACAAAACAAAAGACGTCAGAGGTTTATTAAAAATTAGTATTTTAAATGCACCAGAAGCTCGATTCCATGGTCTCTAGTCACGTGGAAGGATGAAGTTAGACAAACGAGATGAAGTTACACCTACGCACGAGGTCAGACCGTGCCTTCACTCCCTGAATTTCTCAGAGTTAAGAACACTCTCAAGGACGAGCTTCAAAACCCTAATTGACATTAGACCACTGAGGTGATGATGGATTAGTATGCTAATTGGTGGGAAACTAGTGTTAAAACGAGCTCACCAGCACCTGGATGTTCAGCCTCCCTGCTGCTAGACGTAGGTGGAAAAGTACTGACGGAGGTTAGAAGCCAACCAATTGTAGAGGACTGTGTAATTAAGGGTCCAATAGTTTTTGTAGCCAATGGGATGTCTTACATTTAGTGACGTTCATAGTGGCCATTTTGGGGGGAGGGCTTACCCCACCTGATGTTAAGTACCCTATCACTTTCATTCACTGTCCCATACTAGTATAGAGTGTATGCTTAGATATTCACTTAGAACCTATCACTACTGCCCATAGGTTTTTGTAGTTTGCCACTTAGGATGACGTTGGTAGTGACGCAGGTTAACGTCACTGATGACTAATTTTGGGTATAAGAACCCAGTTTTTTATAAGATGCTTTGAGTAAGAGGATCGAACGAGTGTGTTGATGTTCGTTGTACTCCCTGTTTTAGACAATTGAAAATAAAACAGTTATCCTTTTGCCAAACTACCTGAGTTGTTTCAATTATTGATGTATGAATAAAATCTGCATCCCCTTCCATCTCAAGGGTATTGCTACTTGCCTTAAAGGGCTGGGATTATCCAGTTCACCTCGATAAGGGATGATTCATCCTTCTAACATTTATTGCTTTTGAGAATAGATAACCAACCTTGGCTACTTCTGTTTTGATGCCAGGCCAGACAGCCCTGCCAGGCTCTTCCACAATCTCAGCTTATTCATGCTGCGACACAATTCTTGACCTTTCCTCTCCATGGGTTCTGGCTTAATAAAATTCATGACACTGATGTCCAGCTTCTATACAATGGCGGCTTCGCTTGCACTCTATTCACTACGTAGAGCCAGCTTCTAGGATCACTTAATCTACTTGCGTTTCAGTGTCTGTCCAATCATTGAACAGTTGCATTTCTGTAGCACTTCGCATACATGCAATCAGTTTCTGTATCGCCCATGCATTCTCTTCAGCCAGTATTCTCAGTGCGTCACACTCATCTCTTGTGACGTCACTTCTCTTACACTCTTTCTCATATTCCTTCAGGGAGTTCCTCCCTCAGATTGTCGTCTCTTCGGGGGTACATTAGATAGGGTTTTCTCAGAGGATACCTTTTCTGAAACACTCGCTGTGGAATTGTTACAACTGCTGGTCTCAAACATGGCACAGTTTGTTTGTTTGTTTGTTTATTTTATTTATATAGCGTGCCTGACCTGCGGGTATCCAGGCGCTAGTAGAAGAACAATTGAATTGGTCACATATTGCAAAAACTTATGCAGGTACATAGGTCACATAATATATGTTACAATCATTTAAGATTAAATCAATACAGTGCAATGGTTCAAGCATATGTTGCATAGTAGAAGTCATGCAGGATCAAGTGGAGTCATGAGCTTGGTGTAGAAGGCTGGGATGAAGATGAGGTTAATTCTTATTGAGTAGCCAGGTGATAACACCTCTTCTGAAATTTTCGAAAACGTGTATCATTTTTATATCCTGAGGGAGTGTGTTCCAAAGCTGGGCGGCCAGGACGGGGAAGCTGGAGCCACCCGCTCTTTTAAGGCCGTATCTTGGAACCAAGAGGCAGGTGGTGTTGGAGGATCTGGTGGTACGGGTAGACGATCTGATGGTGAATTGGTCCATCAGATGGGGCGGGGCACTGTGGTTCAGTGCTTTGTGGGTAAGGCAGAGAGTGTTAAGGTTGATTTTGTCTTGAATGGAGAGCCATTTGCAGAGCTTTCTAGTTGCAGATATGTGCTCTCTGCTCGGTGTATTCAATGCGGCTCTGAGCGCATTGTTTTGCAAAATCTGCAGTTTGTTCAAGATGGACTTATCAGCACCTAAGTAAAGGCCATTACAGTAGTCCAGTTTGGATTGTATAAGTGCTCTGGCGAGAATGAGACAGCTGTTCAGTGATAGTAGTGGTCTACGCACCCTGATCAGCTTTCCTGTGTAGGCAGTAGCTGAAGCAATCATATTTACATGTTTAGTAAATTTGGGATTAGCATCGAAGTAAAAGCCTAAGGTTTTTACGTCTTTGGCAATGGGTATGACGTTCCCGATGATGCAGATATTGGTATAGTTTGGGCTGAGTTTCTGTTAGTTGGTTTGTGATCCTACCAGGAGAATCTCAGTCTTCTCATCATTCAGGCAGAGGCCATGATGGGCCATCCATGCCTGAATGATCGAATAGATTTCGTTGATCCTGGCTACATCTGTGTTATATGTGCCTGATAAAGGTAAGAGTATCTGGGTGTCATCTGCATAATTAGTGTATAATTAGTCTCCGAAATCCAACATATAGGAGGCCAGGGGGAGGTATTTCCTGCAGAGGCATGCAGCTGCCCCTCTACAACTTCATGCTGTTACTTAAAGCCAACAGAAGAACCGTCACTTCGTGCTGTCTCTCAAAGCCAACATAAGGACTGTCACTACATGCCATCACTCAAAGCCAACAGAAGAACCGTCACTTCATGCTGTTACTCAAAGCCAACAGAAGAACGTCACTTCATGCTGTTACTCAAAGCCAACAGAAGGACTGTCACTACATGCTGTTACTCAAAGCCAACAGAAGAACCGTCACTTCATGCTGTTACTCAAAGCCAACAGAAGAACGTCACTTCATGCTGTTACTCAAAGCCAACAGAAGGACTGTCACTACATGCCGTCTCTCAAAGCCAACAGAAGAACCGTCACTTCTTGCTGTCTCTCAAAGCCAACATAAGAACCGTCACTTCATGCTGTTACTCAAAGCCAACAGAAGAACCGTCACTTCTTGCTGTCTCTCAAAGCCAACATAAGGACTGTCACTACATGCCATCACTCAAAGCCAACAGAAGAACTGTCACTTCATGCTGTTACTCAAAGCCAACAGAAGAACGTCACTTCATGCTGTTACTCAAAGCCAACAGAAGGACTGTCACTACATGCTGTTACTCAAAGCCAACAGAAGAACCGTCACTTCATGCTGTTACTCAAAGCCAACAGAAGAACGTCACTTCATGCTGTTACTCAAAGCCAACAGAAGAACGTCACTTCATGCTGTTACTCAAAGCCAACAGAAGGACTGTCACTACATGCCATCACTCAAAGCCAACAGAAGAACCGTCACTTCATGCTGTTACTCAAAGCCAACAGATGAACCGTCACTTCATGCTGTTACTCAAAGCCAACAGAAGAACGTCACTTCATGCTGTTACTCAAAGTCAACAGAAGGACTGTCACTACATGCCGTCTCTCAAAGCCAACAGAAGAACCGTCACTTCTTGCTGTCTCTCAAAGCCAACAGAAGAACCGTCACTTCATGCTGTTACTCAAAGCCAACAGAAGTACTGTCACTTCATGCTGTTACTCAAAGCCAACAGAAGAACCGTCACTTCATGCTGTTACTCAAAGCCAACAGAAGACCTGTCACTTCGTGCTGTTACTCAAGGCCAACAGAAGACCTGTCACTTCATGCTGTTACTCAAGGCCAACAGAAGACCTGTCACTTCGTGCTGTTACTCAAGGCCAACAGAAGACCTGTGACTTCATGCTGTTACTCAAGGCCAGCAGAACAATCGTGAATGAATGCAGCAAAACCTCTTGCACATACGTAATGGACGAGTCTCCGGTCTGTGCACAGAACGACAATTCTGACAGCCTCGTGGACAGGGAACTCTAGATACAGAAAAAGACACCAAAGTGAGTATTATCCCTCCCGGGACTACCAAAGACGAATTTATGAACACGACACGAAGACCTCCATAGTATAATTATATCAGCGATGCAATCCATAGTATAATTATATGGGCGATACTTTGAGCTTGCTGTGCATGTTACGTGTTTTTGACGCCTCAGTCACAAAGCGTTTTTGAATTGGATTTTCCCATTGAAAAGCAATTCTGCAAATCATACCCTTAGTCTACTTAACGTTCTCTTTGTTGCTTCGTTAGCCTGATTGGCCAGCCTGAGAAGGGGCTGGCTCCGAAGGTCTGGGGTTTATTGAACAAAATACACCCCGTCCGGTTTGAGGGAATGTGAGCCATTGGAACAAACATGTTCTGGCTCAGCGTTTTTTTTTCTCTTTTAAAAACAAATAAATGATATTATTGCTTCCAAAAAGCAGCCACTAAACAAACAGAGAAGACGGGTAACGCTCGCCTAAAGTGCCGATGGCCTGGGCCCCGGAGGACGCCTGCGCGCTGCGGGAGGGAGGGCAATTCCTATGCGAAGGGACGCGTAGAAGAGGACGGGCGGGGGGGCTTAGGAGGGGCGGAGGGGAGGGGGGTCGCAATGATGATGCTGGCAATCAAGATAGTAACAATAATTACAAGTGGCGAAAGTAAAATATGAGCAGAGAGGGGGCAAGGGGGGAGGAAAATAAAGGAATAGGAAAGTGATGCGCCTGCAGAAGGAATTGCCGGTAACAGCGTCCTCTCTGCCGGGCCGCTGCACCGACGCGCGCTCGTTATCTCCACGGGTGGGGCTGTTGCGCTCTGGGGGCCCGCTGCCCCTCGCTGGCCACGGCAGGGGTCTGTGTGCTGCGCCGTGTGCTTCTCTGGAATCACTCCTGCAAACGCATCGCTCTCCTTACATGTCCACAGCAGATGGGGTGGGGGCTGGGGAGGGGGGGCTGTGCATGAGCGCCCCTCCAGCACGTACCAGGATCCCGCAAGCAAGCGGCGTGCAAAGAATACTGCATTCAAATGGACCGCACCCTGGTATAATGTGCGCAAAATCCCGTGTCACAGTGCGCACAATTCACCGACAGTGCGCACAATTCGCCACCGCCGGGGTGCTCGGAATAGTGCTGCGGTGGTCACGGGTGGGGAAATGAGCCGTCGGTGCTGGAAATGCTGGGACCACGCGTGGCTGAGTAATGCTGCTGCAGACGTGTGTACTCGTGCATTCGAGATCAAGAAACAGCACTGCGACAAAAGTGCGCAACTGCCCCCAACCCCTATTAAAATATACGAACAAAGTATATTCTTTGCATCGTGTGACAGGGAACCCCGTAGGGGGCACGTGTTCGCGGACCCCACAATCGGTTGCCTTCGCGCTCGAGTACTCTAGGGTGCGTCGTTCTTGCCATGTGATCTTATGATCAGTTGTAGCCAACCTGCAACAAGGGGTCGGTTCATGGAATGTTTTACACCGTTCAAGGTGGCTTTGCACTGCTGAAAAGTGGCGGGTTCATAGAACTGTGCAAAGTCCTTGCAAAGTCATTGTGTACTGCAAACATGGCTGTGCACTGACTTTGCACGGACTTTCCACAGCAAAAATATACTTTGCACAGTTCTATGAATTTGGGTTTTTATTCAGCAGTGCAAAGTCACTTTTCATGCGCAAAGTCACCGGACCATGCACATAATTTCGTCAATAGGGCCCATACAGTTCCTTGAATCAGGGTTTGTGTCGGCAGTTCAAAGTCACTTTGGACCGTGCAAAAAATTTCATGGATCAGAATTGTGCCATTACGCACACGCAATTCCACGAGGCAGAACATCCGTAAAAGTTCGCCTGAAGCTGCGCCATTAAAGGGTGACTTTTGAGGGCTTTAGTAAAGAGACACGCATTTTCTCTGCAGGTCACTGGCCCAACTAGGCACTTATCCCTCCGAGGTCGATACTCCGAATACTGTTAAATTGGACAACACAAATTCATTTTTGTAGCGCTGCTCGGACGCGGCAAGAGCTGCCCTCCTACAGCGCTAACTGTGACCAGGTCGTTGCTGCTAAGACTGAAAGAATGGCGTCGATTTTTTTTCTTCATGTATTTAACAGAATCTTGTTGCTAATTGTTAACAATGCCCGCCATCACACGTTTGCGTTCCTTTTAACGGGCGGGCAGAATTATTCTCCAAACTATTTGGAAAGTCGCGGGGACGCACCACTGTGTGCTGTGCGATGTGTTTTTGTGCAATATTACAGGCCCCGTTTTTGACTGGAAAGGTGTGACTGTGGCACCGATGTGTGAAGTTCCCTGCGGGAAAGCGGGCAGAGTTTTGTAGCCCCAGAATTAGTAACTAACGTTACAGCGCCTAGATGCCATAGCGCCTAGGTGCTTTTGGGTTAGGAGCGCTATATTAATCTCAAAATAAAAATAAATAAATAAGCGTCCCCGGTACAGAATGAGGAAACTGGGGCCAGGGAGGGCAAGTGGGCAGACACGGCCACACTAGTGCAGGGCAGGCGTGTGGTGGGGACCGGGGTGAGCTCTGGGGTAGAGTCCCTCTGTATGATCCGATATCCCCTGCCCTGATGGAAAGCAGATATGCACACGCAGGGCACCTTGGCCGAGTAATTGGGGGGCGCAGTTATGCTTTATGCCACGTCCCTGGGGCCGAGGTTCTGGGGTGGTTTTACTGCCGACATCTGGACGGCGGGTTAAGCAGGGGGTGGTGTTTGTTTGAAATTAGAAACAACGAAAATGCTCTTTTTTATAACAAAAAAAGAGTGAAAATGTCAATTGAATAAATGAATGGCGGGCATGTTGAGGTTTAACTGTGATTGGATTTCCAGGCGGGGAGTGGGGGGCAGAGAGAAGATGATGTCACCGCGAGCGAGGGGCGCAAAAATGGGTTTCTCTTTTTGTTAAAATATATGTGGGACAAAGCCCCCTGGCACTGCCCCTCCCCAGAAGGGAGAGGTGGCGATGAAGATGAAATGCAGAGGGGTAGGTAGGGGGGGGGCGGGGGCAGATGGCGTTGAGTCCCGGGGGCTTCATGTCTGTGCTATGAACATGTATCCATCGCCGTACATGATTAGTGCTTAGACCTCGCGTCAGTGAGCATTGAGAATACCGGCGTCCCGAGATTTCAAACACACGATTTTTGCAATATATCCTTATGCATTTTTTATTCAAAACTCACAAACGTTCATTGTGTAGAATTTATGAAACAAAAGGAAAGCGAAATCTACCACGAGCTCCTAAATACGCGAAGAGCCAGGAGCATCGGCGCCAGGCCCCCGGCATCGACGGAGCAATACCCGTTCAGGGGGAACACGAGTATTGGCGACTCTGCAATTTGCTTCCGGTAAAACAGACATGGGACCGTGAGATCTGGGCGAGGAGCGGGTAAAAGCTCAAGTTTCCCAACACCCCCGTGCGCCCCCAGCCCCCTAGAGTGATAGAGCGGCCTCTATCGAGCGTGCAAGGCACTCTAGTGATTAAGTAGCAGAGGCAGAGAGCGCCTTCACCTGCCCCCACACTCGCGCTTTCCCCCGTCTTCCCCTCTTCTAGACAGGCCGCAGGGTTTTGGTTTCTGTTGCACAGTCATTAACCATTCATAGGGGCTGATCTATACAGCTCTATCACTATGCGGCCGGAAGACGACATCTTTCATTCATGTCAGCCCCGGAAATGGACGTGCGTTTAAAGAACTAAATACAAGTAGATAGAGCTACTGAAAGGTGCATAGATTGATTGTCAGAGAGATGGATGGGTGGATGGGCAGATCGATAGCCACAAGAGCGATCGATCACTAGAGAAAGGCAGAGATGGATAGATGGAGAGATAGAGAGATTGATATATATATATATATACACTAAAAAAACTCTTTTAAGGGGATGTTATGGTTAAGTTGCCCTACCAAAAACCTGTGCACTTCACTAAAAAAACTTTTCACACATGCCATTATGGTTCAAAGTAAAACCAAAAAACCCCAGAAATTCGACAGTTATGGTAAACTAAGCAACCATAACTCGCACCACCACTGTGCACTGCTAACACTAACACCCAGGACATCAAAGATGACATCACAAATGTCATTGATGACATCACTGATGATATCACATGTCTTGCCCCTTCGTGTTTGCTCACTGCCACATCTAGGCCACGTGGTTTTATTTACTGACAGTCGGAAAGTTAACTTTGAAAAGGTTTTACATTTATAGATATTGCTATTCTCACATGTTCTTGCACTACTTTCTTTAGAATTTAATCGCATCTTATGATGTACATATATAAGGGAAGAAGCAGGCTTGAAACACAGCAATCATTTTTGTACGTGAATACAATCATGTAGATTATACACAGTTGCTAATAGTACTGCCTCTTGTTTGCTTACTTTACTCTCCATATATAAGCCCCATATTTGTATGCATTGTGGTCTATTTATGTTTTGTGTGTATTAGTAGAGATATCTAGTAAGTGATGCATTATTAGCTACTTAGTACATGTTTCACCGTACGGAAAAGTCTGATATAGAAGCAATCACCGTTTATTATATAACTTTGGAAAATTACAAATATAGCAACTGTGTGGTGTATGCTGCAGCCAATACCTACATTTCTGTATGAGTAAGTTCCTGTACTAGAAAGAACACTGCAATGGAATGTTCTTTAGAACACTACATTGCGTAATGAAGTATGTAGTTTATTACACATTTCCCGACAATCCCTGATACTTTTTTGCCAACATTACATTCACAACCCCTTGTCTGAAAAGTAAATACACATGTGATGTCATCAGTGATGTCATCAATGACATTTGTGATGTCATCTTTGATGTCCTGGGTGTTAGTGTTAGCAGAGGACAGTGGTGCGGGCAGTTATAGTCGCTTAGCCTACCCTAACTGGCGAATTTCAGGGGTTTTTCAGTTCTACTTTGAACCATAATGGCACGTGTGAAAAGTTTTTTTAGTGACGTGCACAGGTTTTCGGTTGGGCAACTTAACCATAACGTCCCCTTAACAAAGTTTTTTTTAGTGAATTTTACGGGTTTTTAGTAGGGCAACTTAACCATAACGTCCCTTTAACTACATTTTCTTTAACTGAATTTCATAGGTTTTCTGAAGGGGAACCTAATCATAACATCGCGTTAATAAAGTATTTCTGCTGAATATACACTATCATCATGTGATCTTGGGAGATATGTAGTATAATTTGATTACTTTATAAACATATAACATAGACCATACAGAACCCCCTCGCTATCGATACTGGAAAGGCACGGACTGAGCGCCTGTCCGCGGACGGGCGTGTACAAGTTCAACACTACCCAGTCAGGGGGCATCTGAAATTGTACTATTGTGTTACATAAAAAATGCTCAACTTTGAAAAAGGACACATAAAGACATTATAATTACTAGTAAATAAATAGGGAAACCTAAACATCTGAAACAAAAATCATGCATTTAATGACCATGTAGAATGAGATGGATTGTACCATAAAAAAAGAAATTATGACTCCAACGTAAGTACCTCACAGAAACTCTGCTGCCAGGACCGACAGTGGACGCACGCACTACAGCGAAGACAAATTACAACAAAAGAGAAAGTCAACTTCATTTTTCTTATATGTGTGTGTACTTTTTTTTGGTATGAGGGTCAGAAAAAATAATTTGTTTCTGTTCTTTTGACACAGAAATGTGCCGTACTTTGGAGTGGCTGGAGGAGAATTTTCTGCATGGTGAAATGGGTGAAGGTAGCGATAATATTGGTACAGAGTGCTCTGCATAAGCAAAATAATGGTCAGTATATTATGGGCATTTAACATATATATTTATTTGTAGCAGACAAGGGAAAAAATGAACAATTGCCAACAAACGACACAGAGGAAGACAGGCTGAAAAGGATAGAACTTAAAATGGAGACACTGAATGACAATTTTAACAGTTTAAGACAATTTGTGGAGGGGTTTGTGAGAGGAAAAATACATTATCACTGTCCCACCTGTACCTGCCCCCCTTCTCCATTTCCTAGTGAACCGTCCCCAAACCTTCAAGAAGAAAATAAACGTTTTGATGGAACATCCATCCCTTCTTCCCCACACATATCATCTCCTCACAATCAGCCCGTGTTGAACCCTAAGTCCCCTATAGTCGTGTCAGTGTCTGCATCCCCTGTATTACTCTTGATTGAAGTGTGTGCGTGTTTTTAGAAAGTTTTTGTATATTTGTTGTAGAGTAAGGGTTTAAGTAAAGAAAGTTTTTAAAAAAAGACTTAAAATGTTCATGAACATCGCGCCTGTTCAAGCTAGCCGTAAGCAATTCAATGTGGATGTTCTAATGGCAATACACCTGCCTGTACCAATGCCAACCAAGATGGAACTGATCTTAGAATGCACCATCTATGCAAGTTGTGCGTAAATGAACAGAATGGGGCGTGCTAAGGACATTATTGCTCTCCGTACGGCTCACACATGAGATAAAACATGTTCCTAGAACATAGCAGTTGGGTGGGATGTATGTAAATGAGCCAAATTGGAAGTGTCCTAAGGACACTATACCTGTCCGTATCGTACGCAGCAAGATGGAACCATCCGTAGAACAGGTGCAGTGGCCGGCATGTTTATTGTCAAACAAAATGGAGGTGTCCTAAGGACACTGGACCTGTCCGTACAGTCATCAGATCAGGTACGCACATGCGCAGTGTACCCATAAGTACTGCGAGCATCCCGCCTGTCCCTAACTGTCCGTCTCACTTGTGTCACACTTTTAATTAGTTGCAGGACCCGCACACTGTCCGTAGAACACTGGCGCGCATGCACACATTTGTTAGTCTGCATTTTGTAAGAGGATTCAATTCAGCACTATAGCTAAGTCAACGCCTAGTCTAGAATACTGAATGAAAACCCTTATTGATATATCTTTATGTCCAGTTCATGCGTTCTGGATGACTACCCCTATATAACACCCCTCTCTTGGAATCCTCCTGACCCCACTGAGCCAAGAAGTAGTTCTGTTTTGCAAGTTTAAAAGGTTTATTTGATCATTTAAACAATAGATAGATATATCACACTTTATAATAAATTAATAATTGAATATCACACTTAATCTGATCAGTAATCAATAATGGATAGTCTGGCACTAGCACACTGGTGAATAGGAACAGAAGAATAAGGTGGTAGAGAATACTTTATATAAGTTCAGATGGATGTAATGTTGAATGAAAAATGCAATACAGAAAATACTCAATATGATTTCAACAAAACAATGTAATCACTTTTCTCTGGCAATCCCCTCCCCCCTTTATGCAATGCAAGGAAATGGAAGGAAAGCAAACAGTTCTCAGAAATGCAATCAAATGTAATTCAGTTCACCCCAGCAAGCTTAGAGTACAGATCAGAGTTTTAAACACAGGCCCAAAATGCTTTTATATGTGCTGGCAATGAAGTGAAAAATATACTAAAATGCTTTTAATTCCCTCTACGAGGTTCAGGGTGAGGGAAATATACTTGGGATGAGTTCAGGCTCACTTTAGCAAGGATCTAGGGTGTAACTAGCAGGTTAAACGAATCTTTGGCAACTGAAAGCAAGAAAACTGCTGTTTTCACACGTTGAGAAATTTGCAAATCACGGTAAATTCGCGTGTGCGTTTTTCGCGATTGCGGCAAAAGTATGAGGAAAGTTACTGCAAGTCTCTAGCACAAACGGTCACAGAGATATGAGCGATTAAATAAAGGTTGTTTTTCGGATTTGGAATGTTAAAGTTCAAAAAGACAAGTGCAGCTTGCAACTAGAAAATGGCAGGTGACAGGAGGCAGTTCTACTTAGATTAAAATAGATTGAATTATATTATTTTAACTAAGAGATTGGTTCTGCACAGTTCTACTAGGTACTCACACTATATTCTTGAATTAAATGGGCCTCGCCACGGATCTGGTCAGGTTTTCTTCACTCGCCCCGGACGGTCTCTGCGCACAGCGTCTGGGTCAGCTCTACTCTGCTGGTCTGGTCTGGGTCTCTGGTTCTGCTAACAGTGATCTGGGTCAGCTCTGCTCTCTCTCTGGTTCTGGAAATTTGATAGATTTGAAGTCTCTATGTCTGCTCTCTGAAGGTTGAGGGAGGTAAAGTATGGATTTTCCCGGCAGAGCTTCCAGCTGCAAATGGATTTGAAGGTCCCTATCTGTCCTGTCTGTCTGCTTTTATCTGTTTTTAAAATGGGTGTGTGTGCAGCATCACTAGACCCTACCCCTCTCCACTTGTCATTGGCCACTTCATCCGCTTCCACTTGATTGGGGGAATGAAATGAAGTGTCATCATGATGAGGTCTGTTTATGATACAGAGAACCCACCCCTGTCAACTTTACACACAATCTATATTTGCTCAAAAAACATATTTGCACAGGTACACATTTGTTTAAAATTACACGCACCCCTCACATATCACAGGAGGTATACCCTTGTCCAAATCTGCTCTTCCTGGGAGCTTGCATTCAGAAATGGCACATATTTCACTTTTTAACTGATTTTGCAATATCGGACATTAACCCAAATTTACACACATGTGCGCAAGGAGTATGGACATTAATTGATGAAGTGTCAGATTTTTCACATGCACACATTTTGAGTAATATCCTCTTTTCTGCTAAAACCCCCCTGAACATACCACCGGGTCCTAACACGTCTTAAAATGTGGGCAGAAAAATCACAAGAATTATGGTGTCATTTAAATAATTTTCACAAGTCCGTACTGAGGTATTCATCTTTTTAGAGTTATGTTCTGGCCCCAAAGGGGTGTGGTTTCCCCCCAGCACAAGGTTGAATTTCTGGTTTTTCCAGTTCTGCCAAGCCAGCTTGCTCTCACAGGCAGTGCTCCTCCCCTGTCCTTCCAGGAGGAAGCTCCATTTACGACTCCCGCCAATAAAACATTTGCCTGAGTCAGGACAGGGCTTTGTTCAGAGCTCCTGTATTCTGTGGGGGCTCCCCTTAATTCAATTATCAGAGAGATGGCATATCCTTAGTGTGGCCAGCAAAAGGCAGATAGGCCTGGGAACACAGCTGTGACTCAAGTTTCATCTCCTGTCGGGGGTAGCTGGTGGGCAGAATTCAGTTCCTTAAGCCAGGTTTCAGATAAAATGTCACTTTTTGTTACCCAGTTTAAGTCAAGACAATGTTTACATATGCAGCTAGAATTCTGATTCTAAGTTTAAAACTATGACATTTAAACAATTGCAACCTATGTGACACTCAAAGTAGGTCACTCATTTCTTTTAAACATTTAGATTTTTAGTGTCTTTCAGTCCAAATTTACTTAAACTGCTGAAATCCACAACTCAGCCAGTCCTGTTATAAACCTTCAAGTCACTTCAGAATATAACTTTACATTGGATGCACCTCTCAGTAAGTCTTTCTTTGGCTTGCCTTGGGTTGATTTATTCAGTTTTATACAAAAAGTAAAATCTGGTGTTGTTTTAAAACGCCGGTTTTTGGATAGTGGTGAGTACTGGTACTGCACCCCTTTTTGGGATTTAAGAAAATGAATTCCCAACAGTTATGGGTTTGCTTTTGGCAATCAGCATTGCCATTCCCAATGGTTTCAGACTACTGTGTGGGTAGTCCAATGGTGGTTTTAGGCAGTGTCCTTCTGTGCCCATAACATCGGCAAAATGGGTGGCAGCCTATTCTTCATGCACTTCCTTGTGCATTTTCTGGGAAGCTCTGGCCATCATGATGTTTTCCATGTCAGTACTGCACAGTTTTGAGGTAGGGCTTGGATGCGTGGATAAAAACATCCCACAAGCCCCCCTCTTGCGATGGCCATTCTATTTCACTAATGGGACTCGCAAGACCTGGGATGTTTCCCCATCTTCTTCCAATAGATGGCACAGTTCAGCATCTTTTTCTCCATCCGGTCGGATCGATCGGTTCTCCTCGCCGGTCCTGATGGGAAGATTGGGCGGTACCCCGGGCCCGTTGCGTCTCTGCTCCCGGTCTCCGGATCGTCCTCCTTGGCCCGTCTCAAGGTTTTCTTTCTCCTAGGACGACAAAGGAAGAGCGGCAATACCTATTCATAGACGTTTTTCCACCACTGTTGAGATAGTGGGGCAGCATGTGCATTTCATCATAACGAAACATTACATTCTTATTTTGAAAAAAAAACAGTATAACTAAGAGACAGTTTCATGCAAATCACGATATTTTAGAGACTAGATGTGGTATGTTTTATGGTTGGAACTGAATTAGTCTGAGACAGTACCCGCTAGGATTCCAGAGGATTCCTCCAGTTGTTGCAGAGTGTGCCTGGGATGGCAACATTTCAACTGGTTTATGTGGACCCACTTGTCTTCCCCCTCTGCCAAACCGCCTTTGGGGATGCGGATCTTGTAGGCCACAGGGGAGATCTTGTCGATGATCTCACAGGGTCCCTTCCATGTAGGCAAAAATTTGCGCTGCTTGGCCTGGTTCCTTTGGAAGTTGTATAGATAGACCCGGTCTCCCACCTGATATTCCTTCCTGGAAGTTTTCAGGTCATAATGGGTCTTCATGCTATCAGCCGATCTTTCTAGATTCCGCTGAGCATAAGCAAAAGCATGTTGAAGGTGTTTCCTTAAATTCTCCACATACTCATGAGTTGTGGTGGCATTTATCAGTGTCTGCTCTTGGGTCCTATAGAGCAAATGCTGAGGAAGCACCATCTTGCGTCCAGTCATCAACTCAAATGGTGACATTTTGGTTGCAGATGAAGGGGTAGATCTGATGGCCATTAGGACCAGAGGTAATCGGATATCCCAACTTGGCCCAGAATCTGCCACAAACTTCTTTAATATGCTCACAATGGTTCGGTTATATCTCTCTACTGCCCCAGAAGAAGCTGGCCGGTAATCAATATGTAACTTCCTTTTGACCCCCAGTATCTCCCACATCTTTGTCATTACTTCACTGGTGAAGTGGCTACCCCTGTCTGACTCAATCCTTTGAGGTAGACCAAAACGGGAAAAGATGTGGTTAATCATCAGGGCAGCTGCAGTTTCTGCCTTGCAATTGGTGGCTGGGAGACATTCCACCCACTTGGTAAACAAGCATGTCACAGTCAACATGTACTTATTCCCCCTAGCAGAGCGAATCACGGGGCCTACAAAGTCGATTTGTAAATCTGACCATGGCAGTGTCATCCCCCTCTTTTGGAGAGGCGCACGGTGCGTGAGGGATGATGGCTGAAATTGTGCACACACAAGACACCCCTTCAAGTATTGGTTAAGGTCCTGCCCCATGTGTGGCCAGTATGCAACCTCTCTTAAGATTTCCAATGTTGTGTGAAACCCCCTATGACCGGCGGTGGCCGCATCATGGGCGTGACTTAACATCAGGCTTCGGAATGAGGTAGGAACCACCCACTGATCGTGGCCAGCTTTGGATTTCCTTACCAACAAACCGTCTTGGATCCGGAACATTTTTGGACATTTCATCAACACTCTTAGGTCCTCTTTCCCAATGTAATCGGTATCCGTCAGGGGAAAGTTCTCAGGGTCCTCAAGGTGTTGGTAAAACTTACCAATAATTGGATCCCCCTTCTGAGCGGTATTCAAATCAGCATCAGGGGTCTCCTTGCTCCATTGTGCAATTGAAAGGTCATTGTGAGCATTTGTCTGGGACCTAGTGATAGCAGTGACCTGGATTTCCCCCAACAGGGACTCAATCTCAATTAGATCCCCTTGGATGGCCCCGGTTTTGGCCAGCTGATCCGCTAAGTCGTTTCCAGTTTTGTCTGGTCCCTCTACTTTGGAATGACCCTTGATCTTTTTCCAATAGATGGTCATCTCATTCGAGATGACCAGATCGTCAATGTTTTGGATCAACTTCCCATGTTTCAAGGGTTTGTTGTTAGCACATAACATGCCTCTGGTTTTCCAATTAACCAGGTGCTCCACGAACCCGTTCCGTACATAATCCGAATCTGTGATTATGACCAGTTCGTGGAGTTGATGCTGGACAGCAGTGAGGATGGCCTGATGCACAGCCATCAATTCTGCCACCTGACTACTTCGGGGACCAATTTTGTATCCAGCGGAGGGTTCTGGGGACTCATTCACCCATGCATTCCCTACGCCGGCCACTAGTTCTTTCTCCCCGTCGTTGTCAACATGGTAAGAGCATCCATCCACATAGACAGTGGGCATTCCCTCACACTTGTCCTCTTCAAAGACTTTGTGTGGGGAATTAAGGTATGCCTCCGTGTTGTCCTTGATTTTTAGACTTTCGTCCTCGAGACAGTTTTCTCTGGCACAATCATGCAAGTCAGCCAGACCTTGCGCGAGGGGACTCTTCTTGTTTTGGCCATATCTGACCTCCACAGGAAAGCCTTGCATTGACAGAATCCAGGAAGTAATTCGGGAATTACTCACATTTCCGGCCCGGATTCTGTCACTTTGGAGATATTGCAGAGGCTGGTGTGGAGTCTCCACTATGATGTGTTCCCCCTGGATAAACGGGCGGTAATTCTTCAATGCCCACACCGTTGCCAGGAGTGCCTTCTCACAATCATTGAATTTTTCCTCCACAGAGGATAAAGTTTTGCTCGCATAGGAGATTACTTTATTGACCTTGTCATGCTTTTGGTATAATACTGCCGTCAAGCACGTATTAGAGAAACCCCGTCTCCAGGAAGAACTCCTTGTTTCTGACAGGGTAAGCTAGGCAAGGCGCTTGTGAGAGGCTTCTTTTGAGTTGTCTTACTGCCTCGGCTTGTTCTGGACCCCATTCCCACTTGCCCCCCCTTTCAGGAGATGAATCAGGGGTCTGGTGATCTCTGCGTAGCCCTCAATGAACTTTCTGCTGTAATTAGTCAGTCCAAGGAGGCTCCTTAGTTCCCGCAGAGTTGTGGGGTCTTTCAGTTTCTGAAGTGCTTCCACTTTCTTTTCCTGGGGACAGAGACCCTGAGGAGTAATCTCATGCCCCAAGAAATTACCACGGGTTCTACACCACTGTGCTTTCTGAAAGGAAAGTTTTTCTCCGGCGGCCCTCAACTGGGTCAGAACATAACGAATCTCTGCTATGTGTTCCTCAACAGTTGAGCTTTTGATGAGGACATCGTCTACATAAGCCAGGTTACCCCTCGCACCCAGGTCGGGCATGGCCTTATGTAGGAAAATATTGAACTCATTACCGGAGTTAAGGTATCCGAAGGGAGTCGGGGTCCATGTGTATTGCTGGCCCCCAAAGGTAAAAGCCAGCTTGTATTGGTCCTCCCTACTGACAGGCACGGTCCAGAATCCATTGGTCAGGTCTATTGCAGTGAATACCTGCGACCCCTGAATCTGGGCCAGCCCTTGGTCAATGTAGGGCAGAGGCCATCGGGAAGTATGGACCCGTTTGTTGAGCTCCCTGAGGTCGGCGCAGAGTCTCCACTGGCCGTTTGGCTTTAATATTCCCAGCACCGGATTATTGAAGGTGCTGTGGACTGGACGGATTATTCCCCGGGACTCAAGGTTCTTAATTATTTCAGTAAGGGACTCCATTGATGCGAGAGGCAAGCGATATTGCTTCACAAACACAGGAGTCATGCCAGGGTCCGTGGGGATTGTTGTTGTGTGGATGTCGGTGCGACCTCAGTCATATGAGTCTACCGCAAAGAGATCTTGGAAATCCAAGAAAACTTCAACTTTTGCTTTTGTTCCAGAGTCACACAGGCATCAGCTAGGTTGACTATCTCTTCCACCATCTGCCTGAAGCCTGGAAAGACTTCTGGTTTGGCTATTTCAGCGGCCTCCTCCAGCTGGGTGGAGAAGTCCCTGGTCAGAGTGCTGATTTGGACCGGAGGCTTCAGGTATGAAAGGCAGCCCTCATGGACCTGAAAAATCACCTCATCCCTCCTGAAGTCACAAGTCACATCTTCCTTACCATAAGGGCAAGAAGTGTACACCAGGAAGTTCCCCCCATGCCGGGTAAAAATCCTGTCTGGTGTCGTATCGTCATCACTGTCACTGTCAAAGCAGTCCTTGGGGATTGGCCCTAACAGTTCATTACCTAAATCTAAGGAAAAATGTCGGTCATCAACCGCCGTTCCAATAATGGTGCCTGCGGCTAGAGTAATACACTTTAAGTCGCTGTTATCCACCTCTATTAGAATGGTGTCATGTTCTATGTTGACTAATGGTGTTGGTTTTACCCCCAACCCTTGCTGTTGGAGAGAAGCATTTAGATGTATGTAAGCATCAGGGTTTTTCAACTCTTGTCCCCTTTTAACTTTCACTTCCAGGGAGAATTGTCGGGTCCTTTCTGGGATGGTGACTTCCTCTTTAACCTGAATTTCAACTGCATAAGGTAGCAATTGAGCTGACCTAAATGCTTTTTCTGGATCATCAAAGCCCATGGGATTATCCGCTAATCGGGACCAAGCTTTGAAGTTTATTAGGTCCAAACTAATGGCAAAGCGATTGAGAATGTCACTGCCTAATTAAAAGGCAGCAGTGACGTCTCGCACGACCCAACAATTATGGACTATGCTCTTGTTGCCAATGGAGATTTTGAGCATACACCTGCTTGGCAGGAGATGTTTGGAATTAGGTGCTTCCAGGTCCATTTCCCATTTGTCTATCAGTTTGAATGTGGGAATGGCTGGATCTTTTGGGAGTTGGCGGAACATGGCTTCGCTGATGAAGCTCTTACCGTTGTTCACACACACTCGAGCGAGAACAGAGTCCTTCCCATCATTTAATTGGACAGGGATGAACAACTGCTCTCCAATTTGCTGAATATCAGCCAGGCTCTGAGCTGATTTCACATCTTTCTGGACAATAGGAGTGGGAGTTTCTGATTGTGGATTAGTATAGAATCTCAGAGTGTTTCCTTTCAGCGTGGAGTACCACTTTAGACTGGAAGGAAGGTTGATTTTCAGAACTAGAGAGGACCCTCCATCACCAGTCTGTTGTCCTACTGCTATTACTGTCACGTCTGGAATTTGGCTATTCTGGAAGTGAAATTCTACTTGGTCAGATTTTTGTTCAACCATGTGGCAGGTGCCGTTTAAACTAACATGGTTGACACTCTGTTTTAATTTTATTGGTCGGCTAGTCTGGGTCCAGAGGACCTTGTTTACGCAATCTATTAGGGGTGACAACCTTCTCAGGAGGTCATTCCCTAGTAAACAAGGGGTGCCCTCTGGAGTCACAACTATGACCGGGTGTTTCAACTTGTGTCGCCCAATTTTAATGTCCAAGTCTGCAGTCCCCTCAACGGGAATTTCCTTCGCGTCAAAGTTCTGCAGTTGTCCAGGAAGAGAGGTGAGAGGAATTTGGTAATTCCCTCCCCTTCCTGCATTCGATTCATCAAAGGCCCTTCTGGACAGCAGGGTAGCTTGAGATCCTGTGTCCACCAGCGCTAAAATTGTACCCTGCCCCTGTACTTGTACCGGGGCATAATATCTTCCCTCCTTCTCCTCAAGGGGGCACAGATAATGCACATTTTTGGACAACTGGCGGGCTAACTTTCTGGTTTTGGACATTGCTAGCGAAGAGATTTGGGCAGAATTCTGTGGAGAGCCTTGGGAATCTGAAAGAAAAAGTTGGCAACTGGAGATCAGAGCCATTGTGGGTTCCCCTGGCTCCGGTTCCGGGCCGCCCCCCCTTTTTGGAGGCAGTCACCAGGATGGGTTTGGACCAGGGGATTTTCTTGCTGTTGGTTCTGGGATGAGATGGTGGGCGGCGGTAGCTCAGTCTCCACATCTCCCCAGTCTGGATTTGCATCCCTAGGGACCCATTTTTCTTTGGGAGGAGTTCCCCCCTCTCTGAAGGAGAAGATCCTTTTCCCAGGATCCTCTGAGGATCCCTCTCCCTCAAATTGGAAGATCTGTACCTCCTCCTCAAACTGTGTCTGTTTGGGTCTTTTGTTTCTCCTACCCCCCCTCTGCTCCTTAGGAGGCAGACTTTCAGGGGCAAGAGATTTTGTTTCCGGTTCCTGGGTTTCCAGGGGCTGTTTACAAGTGAGGAAGGAAGCTTCCTCCAAGGCTTTACACCCCCCTTCCCTTTGTGCCTCCTCCCTGGGAACCGGTGAGTTATCGGGGTGCTGCCCCCGTCATTGTTCTGGGGCACCAGGTCCAGAGTTGGGTGCGTTCTGCGCCGGCATGCCCATCTGGGGGTTCTGCTGTGCCCTCAGTATTTGACCCAGATCCCGCGCCATGTTTTGAACCTGGCGCTCTAACTGGGAAACCCGCTCAGGCTGATACAGGGCCCTGTTTTCTCCCCTGGGCTGATCCCGGGAAGGGTAGCTATCCCTTCTTTGGTAGTACCCCTGGTTGGGAAGATTTGTGTACCCCTCCACCCTTGGCCTCCCCTCTCCCGGATTAGGTTGTCCGGGCTCAGGGAATTGGGGAAAGAAGGATGGATGATTTTGGGGTTGGAAATTGGGTGGATATCTGGGGAAAAAGTTGTGCCCAGGGTTTGGTAAATTTCTGCCCTCCGGTGGGAAGTTAGGAGGGAAGTTCCCTGGGTTAGGTGCTTGGCTGGATCCCCCCCCCTTGGGCTGGAGGAGTCCACACATAACCCAGGATGGGTCTGTTTCCCTTGTAACGGGGACTTACATAATCAGGAGAGCGAGGGACCCCATTTGTGGGGCTGCCTCCCTGGCTCCCTGTCTGTGACTGGCCCGAGGACCTTCTGGGCCTAGCATTATTAGGTGCAGGTAGGTTTTTAGGCCCCACCATCTCCAAATCTAAAACGGGGGTGACCTTTACCTCTGCCACCTTGGCAGCAGCAGGGGTGCTGTTGGCTTTGGGGTTTTTCTGGGCATTACTTTTGCTATCTACCGGTTTCTGCACCTCATAGATCCGGGTAGCCTGTTCAATGACCCAGTCTAAAGATCTTTTCTCGTGAAAATCCCTCACGAGCTGGGTCATTATGTATTTGGGCAAGGCATGAAAAAATGTATTTATGAATTCTCTACTGTCTGTGCGCACCCTTCTGGTGGTCTGCGCAAAAGCACGTTTCAGTTCTTGCACAAATTCTTGTGGGGCCTGATCCTCCCCACATTGCAAATTGTAGGCTGCCTTGCGAGCCTCTTGAGGATTTCTGTGAACAGAAAAATGTTTCAAGATGGCCGCCTTATAGGTGGACCATCTTAAATGATTTTGGTCCTCCAGCCCCGTAAAGAAACTGGAGTATTCCGGGGAGAAGGTCCACTTTACATATTGAATACAGCTTTGGCTGTCCTTCAAATGGAAAGTCTCCATCATTTGCTCAAACAACTCTAAGTGCTCCCAAACAGAATACTTAGCGTTCTTATGGTAAGGCGTGATGACGCTCCTGATCGCCTTAATCTGCTTTAAGGGGTCCTTAAGCAAGGCCCTTTTTGCCTTACTGGCCCTTTTGGTTCGGGTAACCCTGGTCCATTCATCTTCTGACTCAGAGGCACTGCTCCCATTGGTTCCCGTCAGATCTTCCAGGTTTTCCAGGATTCTGCGAGCCTGGGAATGGCTGGCAGAATGTGGGGACCTGGTCTCCTGTTTCCTGTGGTGCTCAGAGGAGTCTTCAGATCCCTCCTGGCTGCCAGGATTTGATGGGTACCCCCTCCACTGACCTAACTGGGCAGAGGTTTTCAGGATGCCCTTAATGGGCCTACTCTCCTGGGGTTCCCCATTAAATTGCACTGTGCTTGGGTGCCCATACCCGGATGCCCGCCCCTCCATTCCTGGGTGGTACTGGCCTATGAGCCCCATGCTTCTGGCTGGATAGTAATCTGCCATCCCTGTAGCCCTGTGCTCATGTGTGCCAGGGAACATGGGGGTGGCAGAGTCCAGGGACTGAGAGAAATAAAGGCCTCTGGTACTAGGGCTCCTGGGGTTATGCTCCAGAGTTTCTCTTTCCCAGCGAACCTCATCTCTATCCGCCCCTGCTCCCTGTTGCAATGCAAGAGCCTGCGCCTTCAGTTCCTCAGTTAAGGCCTTACTAGACTCTATCAGTCTCTCCTGCATCGCTACCTGTTGTTGGAGCCTATCATTGTGCTGGCAGAGAGCCTCATTCTCTCTCTGTGTTTCCTGATTGGTCCTGGAGCACTGGGCCAGTCTTTGCTGCAGGAGGGTTACCTCCTGAGCTGTGTCCCTCTTGGCCTGCTCCTGTCTTGCCAGAGCCTCCTCCACCCTCCTGGTGTGCTCCAGCAAGTTCTGGTGTTCTTTTTGGAGGTCACCCAGTCCCTGGAGGGCCAGGTGATTTTCTTCCATTTTCCTTTTTAAGTGGCAGACTTCCTGGCCTAAGGTATCCCTTTCCTGACTAAGAGCCTGCATCTGTGCCGCCAGGTCGTCCCTTTGCCTTTGGAAGGCACCAGCTTTCTGGCGCTCCTGATCAAACTCTGCCTGGGTATCCAGGTCTTTCAGAATCAGTTTATTGCTCTCTGCCTTCTCCCTATCTAGGTGGCTTTGCAGGGTGACTACCTGCTCAGCACATGCCCTATTGAAATCTAACTGTTGCTCCAGCTTTTTCTGGCTCTGCAGTAGGGAGTCCAAACCTTCTTGGTACTCCTTCTGCAAGGCCAGAAATCTGGTATCCTGGTCAGCCTTTTCCTGTTGCAGTATATCCATGTCCTCTTTTATTTTAATGATATACTGCCTACTATCATTTTCTGACTCCTTGCTCCTCTGCAGCCTCTGCTCAGAAGAGTCCAGATCAGATTGGGCCTTCTGTAATGCCAGCAGTTGCCTACTCGCCAAATCTTGGCCTTCAGCACATTTGTCCTGCATGGCTCCCATATGTAAATATAAATATGCTGCTACCCTGGCAATCTTGTGGTGCTCATCCTTGGCCTTCGGGGCCATGTATAGTTCACTCAGGGCCACATGTAGGGGACCCTGATCTCTATATATATCTGACCCTGTTTCAGTGACCTGTTGTGTGATTGCCTGCAACCACGCATCCTGGCCCTGTTCGGTCCATTCACCTCTCACAAATAGCTTATGTAAGAGGTGCTCTCTGGCTATTTTCATGTCCACGAGTGTCGTCATTCTGGAAATTTGATTTCCTTCCTGACTTACAAGAGTTAGTATTTTATTCTTGCAAAACAGACCGTTTCCTTGGAGCTTTCCTTTTGAGGAGTGCTTTACAGCGTAACACAGCGTGGTGATCCGACCGGATATGTGTATCTGGTCAGCTGGCACGCTGTATTAATCTGCACAAATGGTAGATCTAACCCAAACGTCCGGCCCGAGCCCACAATTTGTAAGAGGATTCAATTCAGCACTATAGCTAAGTCAATGCCTAGTCTAGAATACTGAATGAAAACCCTTATTGATATACCTTTATGTCCAGTTCATGCGTTCTGGATGACTACCCCTATATAACACCCCTCTCTTGGAATCCTCCTGACCCCACTGAGCCAAGAAGTAGTTCTGTTTTGCAAGTTTAAAAGGTTTATTTGATAATTTAAACAATAGATATATATATCACACTTTATAATAAATTAATAATTGAATATCACACTTAATCTGATCAGTAATCAATAATGGATGGTCTGGCACTAGCACACTGGTGAATAGGAACAGAAGAATAAGGTGGTAGAGAATAGTTTATATAAGTTCAGATGGATGTAATGTTGAATGAAAAATGCAATACAGAAAATACTCAATATGATTTCAACAAAACAATGTAATCACTTTTCTCTGGCAATCCCCTCCCCCCTTTATGCAATGCAAGGAAATGGAAGGAAAGCACACAGTTCTCAGAAAAGCAATCAAATGTAATTCAGTTCACCCCAGCAAGCTTAGAGTACAGATCGGAGTTTTAAACACAGGCCCAAAATGCTTTTATATGTGCTGGCAATGAAGTGAAAAATATACTAAAATGCTTTTAATTCCCTCTAGGAGGTTCAGGGTGAGGGAAATATACTTGGGATGAGTTCAGGCTTACTTTAGCAAGGATCTAGGGTGTAACTAGCAGGTTAAACGAATCTTTGGCAACTGAAAGCAAGAAAACTGCTGTTTTCACACGTTGAGAAATTTGCAAATCGCGGTAAATTTGCGAGTGCGTTTTTCGCGATTGCGGCAAAAGTATCGGGGGTAGGAATGCGGTTCTAGGTTCGTAGGAAAGTCACGATTCTAAGCTTTCTGAGGAAAGTTACTGCAAGTCTCTAGCACAAACGGTCACGGAGATATGAGCGATTAAATAAAGGTCGTTTTTCGGATTTGGAATGTTAAAGTTCAAAAAGACAAGTGCAGCTTGCAACTAGAAAATGGCAGGCGACAGGAGGCAGTTCTACTTAGATTAAAATAGATTGAATTATATTATTTTAACTAAGAGATTGGTTCTGCACAGTTCTACTAGGTACTCACACTATATTCTTGAATTAAATGGGCCTCGCCACGGATCTGGTCAGGTTTTCTTCACTCACCCCGGACGGTCTCTGCGCACAGCGTCTGGGTCAGCTCTACTCTGCTGGTCTGGTCTGGGTCTCTGGTTCTGCTAACAGTGATCTGGGTCAGCTCTGCTCTCTCTCTGGTTCTGGAAATTTGATAGATTTGAAGTCTCTATGTCTGCTCTCTGAAGGTTGAGGGAGGTAAAGTATGGATTTTCCCGGCAGAGCTTCCAGGTGCAAATGGATTTGAAGGTCCCTAACTGTCCTGTCTGTCTGCTTTTATCTGTTTTTAAAATGGGTGTGTGTGCAGCATCACTAGAACCTACCCCTCTCCACTTGTCATTGGCCACTTCATCCGCTTCCACTTGATTGGGGGAATGAAATGAAGTGTCATCATGATGAGGTCTGTTTATGATACAGAGAACCCACCCCTGTCAACTTTACACACAATCTATATTTGCTCAAAAAACATATTTGCACAGGTACACATTTGTTTAAAATTACACGCACCCCTCACATATCACAGGAGGTATACCCTTGTCCAAATCTGCTCTTCCTGGGAGCTTGCATTCAGAAATGACACATATTTCACTTTTTAACTGATTTTGCAATATCGGACATTAACCCAAATTTACACACATGTGCGCAAGGAGTATGGACATTAATTGATGAAGTGTCAGATTTTTCACATGCACACATTTTGAGTGATATCCTCTTTTCCGCTAAAACCCCCCTGAACATACCACCGGGTCCTAACACGTCTTAAAATGTGGGCAGAAAAATCACAAGAATTATGGTGTCATTTAAATAATTTTCACAAGTCCGTACTATGAGTTATTCATCTTTTTAGAGTTATGTTCTGGCCCCAAAGGGGTGTGGTTTCCCCCCAGCACAAGGTTGAATTTCTGGTTTTTCCAGTTCTGCCAAGCCAGCTTGCTCTCACGGGCAGTGCTCCTCCCCTGTCCTTCCAGGAGGAAGCTCCATTTACGACTCCCGCCAATAAAACATTTGCCTGAGTCAGGACAGGGCTTTGTTCAGAGCTCCTGTATTCTGTGGGGGCTCCCCTTAATTCAATTATCAGAGAGATGGCATATCCTTAGTGTGGCCAGCAAAAGGCAGATAGGCCTGGGAACACAGCTGTGACTCAAGTTTCATCTCCTGTCGGGGGTAGCTGGTAGGCAGAATTCAGTTCCTTAAGCCAGGTTTCAGATAAAATGTCACTTTTTGTTACCCAGTTTAAGTCAAGACAATGTTTACATATGCAGCTAGAATTCTGATTCTAAGTTTAAAACTATGACATTTAAACAATTGCAACCTATGTGACACTCAAAGTAGGTCACTCATTTCTTTTAAACATTTAGATTTTTAGTATCTTTCAGTCCAAATTTACTTAAACTGCTGAAATCCACAGCTCAGCCAGTCCTGTTATAAACCTTCAAGTCACTTCAGAATATAACTTTACATTGGATGCACCTCTCAGTAAGTCTTTCTTTGGCTTGCCTTGGGTTCATTTATTCAGTTTTATACAAAAAGTAAAATCTGGTGTTGTTTTAAAACGCCGGTTTTTGGATAGTGGTGAGTACTGGTACTGCACCCCTTTTTGGGATTTAAGAAAATGAATTCCCAACAGTTATGGGTTTGCTTTTGGCAATCAGCATTGCCATTCCCAATGGTTTCAGACTACTGTGTGGGTAGTCCAATGGTGGTTTTAGGCAGTGTCCTTCTGTGCCCATAACATCGGCAAAATGGGTGGCAGCCTATTCTTCATGCACTTCCTTGTGCATTTTCTGGGAAGCTCTGGCCATCATGATGTTTTCCATGTCAGTACTGCACAGTTTTGAGGTAGGGCTTGGATGCGTGGATAAAAACATCCCACAATTTGCTGTCCAGCGGTCAGGCTTTTCCCTCGCGGATGTGTTCAGGATGTCATCATGTGACCCCACCCACGCTGAGCGTGTAGACTAATTTGTGCACGTTGTCTGCTTCCGCAACATTGCAAAATAACTTACGCATGCATGGGAAATTATTTTTCAGTATAAAATTACCATTTGACATGTCCCATACAATAGCTCTACATGTGAACGTGTCGTTTACAATTTTTGCAGCGCTTTTGAGTGATCAATATGGTCACGAGCCACACCCCTCAAACCCTATAAATGGCCACACCCCCAAGCTCATCTTCATTGTGCTTCTGGACATAGCAGTTAGAGTTGTGCTGCCTTTACTACTGTAGCAACCATTAGGTAAATAATCCTTATGGCATCCATGGCTGCTGTTGCTGCATTAGCCTCAGCGCCACCACCAAACCCTCCACCGCCCCCCACCTCCCCAAGGGCCTGCAGAGGGATATACGGGTGAGGATGTAGAGATCAAGGAAGAAGAGGAAGAAGAGAATGAGGTGGAGGAACTCCGCACTACAAACACTCGCCGGGAGTCGTGGGTGTGGCGTTTTTTTTCTTCAGTTTTTGGGAACATACAGAAAGCACGTGCAAACCTGGTCATGTGCAACCAGTGCCAGTTGGTGCTGAGTCACGGGAGACCTGGTGCGTACAGCTTTGGTACGACAACCATGAAGTGACACCTAACGTCGTTCCACAGTGTGGACATTCGCAAGGTGGTGCCATGTGAAGAACGTAGTAGATTGAGTTCCCCCACAGCATCCTCCGTGTCCGATCCTCTTACCACAAGAGACACTCCTGTGGGGGAGCACATCCCTCCAGCTGCTTCACAAGCCATTCACGATGCTGTTGACCCTTACCTTTCGAGGGCCACAATATTGTGTGTGTACTGTGACGCAGTACTCTGCAGGGGGGAGAGTCTTCGAAGTGTTGGTGTCCCTTCCTTACCCTCTTTGCCCTCCTCTCCTAGTGTGTCGTGTCCATAAAAGCAGTAAACTGGAAGATTACAAAAATTACAAAAAAGGCTCTTTTCAGAGCCGCCTTTCTCAGTTTAACACTAGAACCATCAAGTGACCATCGTAGGCCCCCTCACATTTTTTGAAAAGTCCGCGGACAGTCGTAGGACACTCAAAAATGGAGGGGGTAAGCAAAGCAAAACCAATGTACTTATTGCTGGGAGTAAATGGTGGCTCTGAAAAGAGCCCTTCGGTGGGGTTGTGTGTGCTTCAAAAACTGTAGGTTGGAAAAAACAGATTGCCAAATAGGTGACTATGATTCCAAAAAAAGTTGCAATGCATGTTGTACATTGTGAAGAAAAATCTGATTGCCAGCATATGTGAGATGGACTCCATCTGTGCGAAATACGAAAGAGCTGCGAAACAAAATTTTTTCATTGTGGAATGAGGACATGCCAACATCTCTTAGAAAGGCACAAACAGCCTTATTCACATTGCGCCTTGCTTTCTCCATTTGTGGGCCAAATGCAGAAGAACGCAGCCACTTTTGTCTTTGTGCAATACGGGAAAAAACTATTTGGCAATTTGGAAACATGTCCATGACATTCGCAAGTCCTTCCTTTATTGCAAATTGCAAAGAAATTCCAGAAACATGACCTACACTATTTCCTCCGCAATGAATGATAAGTATATCAGGATGACGCTCTGTCTGTAAAGTAGAGCAGAGAGGTAACAAGTCCATCCACCTCATTCCACGCACGCCATGCCAGTGCACTTCCACATGAGGAAATCCAAGATCTGCAGATAGACCACAACTTTCTGCATGCACCTTCAACCAATGTATCCATGAGTCTCCCAAAATCCAGATAATCTGTTTTCGAGCACCCAGAGCCATGGCTGTCTGGTCTCCTGTCAGGGAAAAGACGTTCTGACTAAATTTCTCCATACAGAACACACCCACTGACCTTTACCGACCAATCCCTACCTTCGCACATTCTCATTTGCATGTGTCTCCACCCCGAAAACCCACGTTGGTAATAAGCGCCGCCTCGAAACTACCACCATGTTTGCGGACACGTACAGGATCAGAGCGTGCCTACTGTACATTTAAATATTATTCCCCTTTTCCCGTTGAAGGTGGGCTCTGAAAAGAGCCGCTTTATTTTTTTTGGGCAGATGCCTTACAGACACCTGTTATTTTGTTTTTTTTAAATATTTTTTGTTCTTACTTTACTCCTACAACCATTACAGAACCTTCTCCAAAGCAAGCCTCACATTCCAAAAGAACATGGCATTTCCCAAAGAAGATAACGCAACACCATCTGCTTCTAAATAACCGCATTATTGGGAACAATGTTCTTGTGGCTGCAGAAAAACATACCAGCACGTAACATAAAAGCACGCATGCCGCGATTGATGTTACACCTCCCAATGCTTTGATCAGGACAGAAAACAGAACTGTTGTCCCATTTTCCTCTAGGGAGTAAGCCAAAAAAAATTAATTTCGCAGTTGGAAAGATGTTCATGACTGCTTCAACCAACTGTTCCAAATCTTTCAACAAAGTACGTGAACTCATGTAGCCCAAATGGCAAGCACCGTAGTGCAAAAGTACCACATGAGGAGTGGTGATCGTACGCATCTCGGTGCAAACTTGGAGAAGTGCCGCAACATTGCAATCAGTCTCAGTGCTCCACACCTCCTCCACTCCTCTCACATCAAAATGATGTGCCACATGCCTATTTCGGCATAGAGCTGTAAACCTTGGACAAAAACATCTCCAAGGACCAAAACCCTGACCCTATGCACCTCTGCCATTTTCAGTATACGGACTGTCTTTCGACACAAAGGAATAATGTAAACATCTGACTGGCTGATGCCCACAGTCCCCTTTCCATGCTGGATATGCTGTAGAAACCTGTATGTGACACGCCCTCCCCGCGGACAAGTGTTGTCTATATGCGACACTTAACTCTTAGCCAGTCCTTCTACCCTTTCCACATCACTTGCGATTCCATTTCCTCATTGGACACAGTTAAGCAGTCACACAACCATCCACCAGTCACATTAACCATCCCTACATCTAACTCAGTCATTAAAATTTTGCACTTCAAATGTACTATTGATCACTCTGAATGCAAGTCGAATATCATTGCAAAGCACCTACTTCAAAAACTACTGTGCAAGTGTCGCGGATTTCTACGTACAGCTCCATCCATGCGCATATGCATGCGTATAAACTACAGGTATGCATATTTTACTCAGAGAACATGTGCAACCCTTATGATTTAATTTAAACAAATTAATGCCACTAAATCTGCATAGCTAATACATACCAATGGTCGCCCTTTAAGTACAAGATGTCAGATTTTTCATTGACAAACCGCACTACTTCTTACTGTCTCCCACATAACCTATACATACGTTAGAACCCTCCCTATTTAGTGGGAAACTTTGATTTTCCATTAGAAAATGGCACGATTTTTTACTGTTTAGCGTCTACATAAATGCTACTTCCAATGCGATCGTATGAGAAAAAGTAAACGCTCCCAATTGCTGTGGTGACATCTCCCTTCAAGGGTCTCCCGATCTTTCAAAATCGTACTTATGATATGAAAGTACAGATTTTTTCGCCATTTACTGTAATGACCTATCGCTTACAAACCTCTCTGCTATAGGTAACACAGCTTAAAAGAAACAAGACATTTTCGTAATCTAAAAATTGTACGCATTTCTGAAGCACGTGCAACTGACATACTGCAAGTAACATAGAAAGGCAGCACATAGTGAAGTGAAATGCACACATGCACTGTGTTGAAATATCAAAGGAGAATACTCTGACGAAAAATACAAATTTAAAATGTACAGTAACATCACAGCTTTAAACACACAAAGTTACTAACTTCTTCTTTTTACAATCGCAGTGAAGACTACTCTCCTGAAAATCAACAGCATCTACACTGTAAATGACATATCTGAAGAAACCTGGTCATTCTGCAAAAAAAAGAAAGTACAATACGGCCGTCATATTGTAACAATTCCTCAAACAGACTGTGTGGGTTATGTATTTAATTTGCACACCAAAGCAAACATTGATTTCTGAATCATTCTACCCACAAATCACCATTTATTAAACAAAGAATAACAGGCAGAATGACTCACAAATCCCCGCATGTTTGGAACTCAAATAACATACAGATCCCTTAGAATCTCAGTACTAGAAAACAAATATCTGTTTCAATTTTATGTCAGTACGTTCACTATTAATGCTTCTCCACACCACTAGCCCACTGTCTACTCTCATCTGAAGCACATTGTAGTAGTACGCAAACAGAAAAATAGCCTTCCCAAATCATTGTAAGAAGCCAATGCACATTCACACACCACCACAAAGAGCTTGGCCATCAAACTCATGCATGTATGCACACAGCACAAATACATTGTACAACAGACCAAACCATGCCTTCTTTTTTTCAACAGACTCCAAAAAATTCCTACCAAAAAGCAAGTCCGTAGAAAGGAACGCAGAAGTAGAGCAAATAAAAATAAAATTTCCAACCTAAGAATCCATCTGTAGCAGAGTTTGTAGAGAACCTTGGAACAAAACAGCTAATACAGTTATTAGCAAAACAAAGGAAGCTTCAACTACCGAAACTTTACCTCCTCCAACAAAATGTGGCACCAAGCACAAAACTATCGACAAAAAATCGGCTACCAGTACTGCTAACAATGCTCCTATTAATCCTGATATATTAACAAGAACCTATAGTAAAAAAAATATTTTAGCAAAAATGTTTCGCCACAGAGTCCATCAGAATCTAATATGAAAAGGACTGAAATCATCCTTACCCCTTAAAACCTACCATAGAAAAATAATCCTACAAGCTCTCGTGGACAGTGCAATCATTCTCAAAAGGAAGTTGTTTATATTAGTGTCAAATAGAATGAAACCCCTAACAAAGCTAAGTACCAAACTGCAAAAGAAACATATCAATAAACGGAATGTGAACAAACATAACTTCTTACATATTTGTGGAGGTGAATGGAGTCACACAACAACCACAGAACCATATTTTAATGAAGAAGCATACAAACAAAATTAAACAAACACAATTGCCATCCATAGCAGTGGACGAGGGTATGGAAAAATCAATAATAGCATCATGGAACAAGAAACACTGCTTACAAAAGTATCCCCTGAAAACTCAGAATTACCCCTCGATTCGACTGAACCAGACCGCCCAGTATACAAATGGCCGTGCACATCAATGTGTGCCATTCCTAACAAATCTTTCAAATCTTTACGTCAGTTCCTCAATCAGTATGTGACAAAAAATATAGACATAGAATACAAAATAGAAGACAATGAAGATTCCAAATGGTTTGAATTAGCTCTCTACCTTTTAGCCAAAACAAATATCAAATAAGTGAACCCCTAATATGTTGTAGTTACTGCACTACAAACCTAGTCAACAACCAAAGTCCTTCACGTGCTATCACACATCATTTGTAATTGTTCCCACTACCTAAAAACCTGGAACAACTCAATTTGTACGAGAGCATCATAATTCAAACAGTTCACCCATTTCAAGCAATTATATGCCTTGACCCAAAAACAGCAAAATTACCTCCCTCTGAATTGGTGAAAGGCATTCATGGCAAAGTAGTTTATTTGCCATTAGATCTTACTGAAAATGTACACACTCTAGGAGTGCAACGTTCAATAGAACATTCTTTAATTGTCTTGGTAAATGGTGTACCAACAAAAGACAAAAGAATTTGGCAACAACTGATGGACTTACATAAAGTTAGACAAGCCTTGCAATATCTAAAAGACAATAACGAATACTACAAGGAAATAAATATTGAAGAAAGCTTAAGGGAAACAACTGAAATAATTGAAGAGTCATCAGAAACTGGACAATTCGAACTTCTGGATCCTGCTGCAGTATCCACTCTTTTGGACCAGTACACAATTCATCCATTGCATTCCAATGAAAGCATAGATGACGCACTAGAAACTTACCAAATGCGACAAACCAAAGGTTCACCAATGAGCATATGGGAAAAAGGTATAGAAGCACGTGCTTTTCCACTGCTATTTCCGACTGGCAAAGGTGGAAGGTACGATGATAGACCCACTTAGATTACGGCATCAGAATACTGCTCATTACGAATGTATTCACAAGATCCCAGGTTTAGACAAAATGTGGAATAAATATTCCACCTACTCTTTGAAAGTGAACTAGCAACCCTATGTCACGGAGTTGCACACATTTTAAAATCTGGAACCCACTTTCAAACATGTCAGCTACGCAATTAATCAAAAAGTACAAGAAAAAGATGAGGGTTTACTGTCAAGCATAACAAATTTGTTTGCAAACATGCGTGGTACAAAAGAATATTGGTTCCGATGGCACGGAGATGTACATTGTATGATCAGAAACTTTGGACCACCAACTTGGTTTCTTACACTAAGTTGTGCAGAATATGCATGGAAAGATCTACATGAGTTCCTACGCATATCAAACAACAAAACCAACATATAATTATTAACACCTGGAAAACTTTGCTCTCTAAATCCAGTTAATGTGTCAAGATATTTCCATCATCGTTTCATTGCTATGCTACACTTTATTTGCAATAAAACTGTTCCTCCCCTTGGAGAAGTGCAGCACTTCTTTTGGAGAAAGGAATACCAAGCCAGAGGAGAACCACATATTCACATGCTATTATAGATCAAAGGTGCACCTAAATTTGGTGATGATACTGATGCCACTGTTTTGCAGCTCATCCAAAAATATGTCACTTGTGAAATCCCTTTACAACGGACACATAGTGATTTGCACGGGCAGATTGTACAATTTCAAAGACACAAATGTGGCAAATATTGTCGGCGCAGATACAAAAACTAAGGAAATACTACACCAAATGCCAGTTTGGTTTCCCTAGACCAGTTACAGAAACAGGTGAAGTGAACAACTTCATGTCTTCAGTTCAACATAGTGTGAAAGGTAAATCACCTAAGAACACGTACTACATAAAAAGAACTGAAGAATGTAAATATATCAATGATTACAATGCAATCATTGCCCTCTTATGGAATGCAAACATAGATGTGCAGTACATTGCAGACAATTCCACTGCTGTTGCACGATATGTTACAGCCTACTTAACAAAAGCAGAAAAAACCAAGCTTCAAGACCTCTGGGATGACGTATCATCAGACAAAACACTATCTCAGAAATTGTACAGCCTAGGCATAAAAATGCTCTCTCATAGAGAATGTGGCGCCTATGAAGCGGCAGATCGTTTAACTGGTACTGCTTTGCACGGAAAATCAGACAACATAGTATGGCTAAGTCTTGGTCCTGCTAAATCTAGAAAAAGAGTTCTGAAATCATATGAGGACATGGAAACAATTGCTAGAAATGATCCCAACAGACAAGACATTTTAAAATACAATTTACTGGACACATACTATCCGAACAGGAGTAGCACTTTGGAAAGCATGTGTCTATACCACATAGCTCAAAACTTTGCATACAAAACGAATATAAAACCAGATTAAAGCAAAGACAGATATAGGCCCTCATTACAACACCAGCGCTAAACCATGGCGCTATTAGCACCATGGTTGGTGCCGGTGTTGCAACGGGTCCGCCATGGTTCAATGGGGAATTACCACCCCATTCCAAGGTTGGCGGGGCGGTAATTCCCCATTGAACCATGGCCCTTCCCCATTCCCATTTTTGCCCCATAGGGCTCTATGGGAATGGGGAAGGCGCTAAGTACGGGACCGCAAATTGCGGTACCGTACTTAGCACCAAGGTCCCTTTGCGGGTCCCTCCTTTAACGGCTGGTCTAGACCAGCCTTTAAGGTCGGGTCCTGCAAAGGGACCTTGTAGTAAGGCGCTAAGTATTTAACGGCACCGCAGCCTTTTACGGCGCCGTTAAACACTTAGCGCCAGGGTCGTAATGAGGCCCATAGAGTCACAGATTGTGAAGGCAGCTTAGCGAAACTTACAAAACGAAGCTTAATTAATCATGTTAAATTGTCATTAAAAACTCCTCAACAGAAAGAACTATACTACATGTCTCTTTAAACCATGGAGAAAAGAGGAAGAAATACTAGATAACTATGACTGCTATGAAGATGCTTTTAAAGCAAATGAAATCACAATCACCGATGTGAACTTCACGCAGTACAAAGCAATGTTGCAAAATGAACAGCAACACGAAGAATAACTTCAGGCCCAACTAGATAAGGACTCTTCTGACAGTAGTCAACCTTCTATAACAGGAAGTCAAGAACCACTAGGAGAGCCAGTAATAGCAAATGAGGCAGAATTACCAATGACAGAAGTGGAAAACATCATGGGTCACTATCAAGAAAATATAGAAGACTTAACTGTACAACAAGCAAAACTTAACAAAGATCAGTGCACCATTTTTGAAGATTTAACAAAACAAATTGCACATGGTGTACAACACAAAAATAAAGAATGTACCTGCCAAAATTACAAACCAATAGTGCTGTACGTCAGTGGTGAAGCTGGGTCAGGAAAAACATTCTTAATCAAAATCATCAACAAGTTCCTTCAGCAAAAGACAAACAACAAACTGTCAGCTGTTGTAACTGCCGCCACAGGTTTAGCTGCCTACAACATAGGCGGTGTCACTTTACACTGATTACTACTTCTTCCAGTAGAACATCAAAACAAATTAGACTACTACAAACTTTCTGCAGAAACCGCAATGGAACTATGCAGAGTAATAAAGCAAATGAAAATGCTACTAATAGATGAAGTGAGCATGGTCTCCAACCTAATGTTGGCTTTGATTCACCTCAGATTGCAAGAAGTACTTAAAACAAACTACGAAGAACTCTTTGGTGGGAAACACATTATAGTTTTCGGAGATCTTCTACAATTGACACCAGTGAAAGGTGAACCTATTTTTAAAACCTTAGGACACAAACTCTGCCGTAAAACTGTTGGCAGCATAGGAAATGTCAACCTTTGGCAACATTTCCAATACAGACAATTAACAGAAAACATGGATCAATCTGCAGATCTCACTTATGCCAACATCGTAAAAAGTATTAGAGTTGGTGTACTATCTCAGGAAGCACAAGCAATATTGAAAAACCGACACAATCATGCACTTTATGGCGATAATGCATGTGCTACTGATGTTATGGAACAATGAGCGCACAAAAAAGTCACTTGTATGGCCTTAATGCCAACTCTTGCAAGCTGTGTCAAATTCAATGAAACAATGTTAAATAAAGAAATGCAACCAATAATTGAAATTTGCACACAAACAAACTAGACGTACATGGCATGACCCTACCCATGTTTGAGCAAGCCACAACAAGACTAAGTAGTTTAGAAAATTCAATATCCAACACAGCTCAGAAAACTCAGAAAAAAGTACTCTGATACGGAACTAGCTGGTCCATTCAAATTTTCAAATGAAACAAAGTTATACGCACTGGATATATATGCCACTTCACACCCATACATTGAAATATGTTTGGACATACATCTAAGACTTTAGGCCCTGCCCACAACCACTGCTGCATATCACAGCTACAGATATGCCTATAGTATTGCACATCACTCACAGAAAATGAGAAAATGAGGGTTTTAATAGGGGTACTATTTCAGTCCGTGCCGCGCATAGGCACCTTGAAACTGTTCTAAGGACACGCGTGGTGTTAGCGAATATTGAATTTGAGTACATGTCGTTATTACATTATTTTTTCCTATGGGTGTGCTATTTATTAGTATGCCGCCATGGGTGTGACATGCTGCGGTGGTTGTGGCCAGGGCCTAGAGTCTTGGGTACATGGCCGCAGGCCGTAGGCTGTAAGCCATACACGCAAGACTCTTGGCCCTGGCCACAACCACCACAGCATATCACACCCATAGAATCGAATATCTATTAGGTGGTTGTGGGCAGGGCCTAGAGTCTTGGGTGCAAATTCAGTATATGCCGCAGTTAAAATGTTTATTTCTATGGGTGTGATAATGAGTTATAAGCCACCATGGGTGTGATATGCTGCGGTGGTTGTGGCCAGGGCCTATAGTCTTGGGTGCATGGCCACAGGCCATGCACCCAAGACTTAAGTTATAAGCACTGAAGTTATAAGCCACCATGAGTTTCAAATAGTGTGCTGGTTGTGGGCAGGGCGTAGAGTCTTGGGTGCATGGCCACCAAGACCAAATTTATAAGTACTGAAGTTATAAGGTAGCATGGGTGTGATATGGTGCAGTGGTTGTGGTTGTGATATGCTGTGGTGGTTGTAGCCAGGGCTTATAGTCTTGGGTGCATGGCTGCAGGCTGTAGGCTATACACCCAATACTCTAGGCCCTGAACACAACCACTGCACCATATCACAGCCATAGATCACACCTATAGATTCGATAATCTATCAAATGTTTGAAATTATACTTACTGTTTCATTTGTTGAGATTTGATGTATTTTTTACATGAGTTCGTTACCTGGAGGAAATATTCTTTTTCAATTTCTGTGATAAAAGAAAAGAGCATGTTAGTGTATGTATTCTATAAAGACTTATTACATTGCATAATAGATATTTCAGCTTTTTTTTTTACCCTCATATTTGGTTTACAAACCAGTGTACTGTGTATTTTGCTCAGTTTATGTGTTTGTTTTTCAAATCATTGGGTCTGTGGGAAAAGAAATCCTTGTCGGAGTAAAAAAAAACTTTTTTTGTTATGCTACAGTCTATTTGTTTGTTTCCTTTCAGTGTTCACTTGTTCTTTCTGGTTAATGTTCTATCTGTTGGATTGTTGCAGATTTCTGAAGCAGTTAGATACCTGTTGGCATATTCTGTCTATTTTTTGTTACAATTTAGTGATATTAATTTATCTGTTTGGTCATTATAGAATCCTGGGCCAGTTAGATACCTGTTGGCGTATTATAATTGTTTATAGTTTTTTATTTGAATTTTTGTTAATGTTGAAGTACAGATTAGTTATTAAATTTTGGTTTTAATAAGATTAAATAAGCGTTTGTAACATTTGCAGCTAATCTCTGCTTTAGAGTAATGGTACTATCATTACATTTGAACCATCCTCATTTTTGTTGCAGATTTCTGAAGCAGTTAGATACCTATTGGCGTATTATAACTGTCTATTTTTTGTTGCAATTTAGTGATATTCATTTATCTGTTTGGTTGTTATAGAATCTTGGGACAGTTAGATACCTGTTGGCGTATTCTAACTGTTTATAGTTTTTTATTTGAATTTTTGTTAATGTTGAAGTACATATTAGTTATTAAATTTTGGTTTTAAGAAGATTAAATAAGCGTTTGTAAGATTTGCTGCTAATATCTGCTTTAGAGTAATGGTACTATCATTACATTTGAACCATCCACATTTCTTTTTAATATATTCAGTGTAGTGATCTGCATTGGTTGTGGCTCCTGCATGGTAGATTATACCTATTGTTGTGAAGGTTTTCTTACCAAGTGATAGTTGACCGTGTGTAAATCCAGTCAGCTTGCAGTTGTTTTTGGTACCATCTGCATTGTAACGTAGAAGCATTAGTATTACGTAGTTACTATGTGTTTGTAATAGTAAGGTGGAGCGATTATCTGAATTGCAGGTAGTACATAATCTGCCATGGTTTGCATTTTGTACAAGTTGCTGAAATGGAATTGATTCACAATTAGGTATGGATACATACACAAAGCACTCATTAGGGATTTGTTCTTGTGTCACATTGTTGCAGAGAGTGCATGTATGTTTTAACATGTAGAAAATATAGGGCGCCTGGCGGAGTCCTGATTTACCCAGGTGGGTATATGTACAAAAAAAGGAATATTCAGGATGAAGAAGATCCTACAAGTAAGCCAGTTGAGCCGTGCATGTATGTTTATTTTACATTGACACAGTCCTTTTTTAGTTCATTCAACAATTTATTTTACAGGTCTTTCGATAAGCACGAAAGTTTTTTGGCATCAAACGGACAAAAGTGATTGTGAACGGTGGTAACACGGGTTAAGTGTCAACCTCTGATGTATTGAGGTTAAAACTCCACACTGAAGTACATTCCCTGTATAGATGTGATAGAGAAAGAACTATCAAGCAGGGAAAGTATACCTGAGGCTTGAAAATGGCCCCAGGGTTAGTTCACACAAGGTGTACACAACAGATATTTACACAACATACACAAGGGGGAAGATACAGTTGTGTCACGGGGATCGACACAGGTGTGTTTCGGCCAAAACATGGCTTGATTGAAGCCGGTCTATATGCTGGCCTTCGTCAGGAAAGTCACCATTGGTGGTGCTGTCCGTTGATTCTGTGGGTTTAAGAGAGGCAGTGAGGATCTTCAAAAAGGGGTGATTTAATTAATTTAGGATAGTATTAAATACTGGCCAAATTTGGCCATGGTGTTACATCTCATGGTGCAACTGAGAAACGGCTTACCTGCTGCTCCGGTGGCAGTGGCAAGCTGGGAAATATCCTCACGTGGTTGAAGGATAGTGTGTGCGTGATTGCACTTAGGAATATGCCTGAGAGTGCTTCAGGCCGACATCTCTCGGGTTCCCGCTGACTGTGAAGGGCCACAGTGGGTCCCAGATCTGAGAGAAAGAGAATATAGGATCAGAATGCATGATCCTGGATAAGGATTCAGAGGAGTGGATTCGATGATGGTGAGAGAATCCTACTCGGGGTAGACTGCCCTCGAAGAGCATGGTGGTGGGCGAGTACGTGCCTATGAGGTGTAGACGTCTGACCAGTGGTTCAGGTGGTCTGTGATGAGTACATCTCGGTGAGCAGGGTGGCTCCCACGGGGGTAGAGTCGTTCCGGTGCAGCGGGGGTCCATGGGGGTGGAACTAGCCGCATGTCGAAATCCTGTGTGGCTATCGGGAGTGCGAGAGCGCGCATCGAGTAGCGCTGAGGTCTAGGCAGGAAAATGACCGGTGAAAAGACTGAAATCGATGCAGTGAGACCGAGTTGGGAAAAACGGCACGAGGGGTGTGGAGGACTTAGAGTGCCTGAAGGTGCGCGCATGAAGTGGCGCTGAGGTGTAGTAGGGAGCACTATATTCAATGCAGTGAGATCGTGTTGGGATCTGGGGAGTGAGAAAAGGCACGTGGGAGGTGCGAAAATTCGGGTAATTAGGTGCCTGTATGTGGCGTTGTGGACACCTGAAATGCCTACTTTTAGTTAAGAGTGGAGCCCGGCAGCAGGGTATAGTAAGTGCAGACTGGCAAGCCAAGTCAAAAAGGGGCGCGCTCTGGTCAACAATTAAAAAGCTAAGGTGCTGTTCCCTGGCTAGCTTACCGCAGTATGTCTGGCGTACCTCTGTATACGGGGTCCTCAGCTCGAAATGAAACTGTGAGGAGAATGCTGGCTGCTGTGTAAATATACATATTACAGGCTAGGCGGCAGCCAATCAAAAACGCGCATTGGAAGTACCCAATGGGTACAGGAAGGAGTTTGAACCAATCGCGTGTTGTCAAGAAGGTGGAGCATAATTGAACTACTCGAATGGTGGAGCATCATGGGAGGTGTGGTCCCAGAAACGGTGCTTGCAGGCTAAAGCAATGCTGAATGGGATGCACTGAATGCAAAATGTGGAAAAGGGTGTGTAGAAAAGGCAAACCGGTTGGCTCTGAGTCTGGTAGCATTTCATAATAGCTCCCTATTGTTTATTAATTATTACCAGCGGGAAGTGCGTTGTAAATATACATTTTACAAGCTAGGCGGCAGCCAATCAAAAACGCGCATTGGAAGTACCCAATGGGTACAGGAAGGAGTTTGAACCAATCGCGTGTTGTCAAGAAGGTGGAGCATAATTGAACTACTCAAATGGTGGAGCATCATGGGAGGTGTGGTCCCAGAAACGGTGCTTGCAGGCTAAAGCAATGCTGAATGGGATGCACTGAATGCAAAGTGTGGAAAAGGGTGTGTGGAAACGGGCAAACCGGTTGGCTCTGAGTCTGGTAGCATTTCATAATGGCTCCATAGAGACACCTATTGTTTATTAATTATTACCAGCGGGAAGTGCGTTGTATATACCGGTGCATGATCTGTCCAAACTGCCTATTGTGAGTGCTGGCATAATACAGGTAGAGAGGTCCACTATACATGCTGTTGAGTGCATACGCATCCATTCATTGTACGGGTCCATAAAATAAAAGGTTAATTAGCATTGGACATATATGCATGTCATATCACATGTCACCCGTGGTGGTAATTAATACATGTGTACACTTGGTGTTAACGGGAGATGCATTAGTACTGATTGCCAGATGTCAAAACAATTGGTGAAAAAACCACAGTCCATGTGAATACATGTGTACACTTGGTGTTACATAGGTTCTGATTGCCAGAGACTAAAACAATTGGTGACAGTAATACAGTTGTTAATGTATGCAAGCTGAGATATCTATATAGGTTGCCCCTGGTGTCCCGAAATGATAAAAGAGGGTGAGGGGGTTTTTGTTTTTAGAAATGTTTCCATTCAACGGTTATATTTAAACCGTGACGTACGGTGTCCAATTTGTGAACCCATTTCTGTTCCAGTTTTGTCAGAATCAAATTGATATCCCCCCCACGACGTTGTGGTTGGAGCTGTTGCAGCACGGTCCATGAAAATTGTTCATGAGTATGGCCCTTTTTGGTGTAGTGTTCAACGAGTGGTTTGTCTTGGACTGAGTTCTTTATGCAGGACCTGTGTTCATTAATCCTTTGTTTTACGGGCCTTATTGTTTTGCCAATGTAGACCATGTCGCAGGGACATTTGATGGCGTAGATAACACATCTGCTCTCGCAGTTGGTGTGGTTGTTCATCTTCCATGTGAAGTCCTTGTGTGTGAAGGTCTTACTGTTGGTGGTGTATTTACAGGCGACACAGTGTCCACAACTGAAGTGACCAGTAACTGGAGGGATACTCCATAGGGTTGCAGTCGTTTTCGTGGGTTCCAAAAATGTGTGTACAAGGGTATCCCTCAGGTTCCTGTTTTTCTTGAAAGCGAACAGTGGTTTCTTCGCTAGGCTTCCCTCGTTCTTAATCAAATGCCAGTTTCTGTTGATGGTGCTCTTTATGAGATTGCTGACCGGGTTGAAGGTAGTTACACAGACAGTCCTGTTGGTGGGATTTTTTTCTTTTGCTGTCAAGCAAATCGAGCGGTCGGTGTTCTCTGCTCTCTTCCTGGCAGTCCTGATGGATTTTTTCGGATAGCCTCTCTGTCCTAGGCGTATTTGAAGTTGTTTTGCATGATGGAAGAATTTCTCTCTGTCGGTGCAATTTCGACGGATGCGAAGAAACTGGCCGTATGGGAGGTTGTACTTTAACCCTTCTGGGTGGTAACTCGTGAAATGTAGCAAGGTGTTTCTGTCGGTGGGCTTTCTGAAAAGTTCTGTTTTCAACCTATCTCCAGATCGATAAATATGTAGATCGAGAAAGTTGATTGCTTGGTAATCCCACTCGATGGTGAACTTTATGTGGGTATTCTGTGTGTTCAGCCATTGATGAAAAGCCAGTAGTGATTCTCGATTGCCTTCCCAGATCAAGAGCACATCGTCAATGTAGCGGCGCCAAATTTTGATGTGTGATCTGTGAGGGTTGTTGTTATAAATGTTATCTTCCTCATACTGGGCCATGTAGAGGTTCGCGACGTCTGGTGCAAAGGTGGCCCCCATACTAACGCCTTTGATCTGTTGGTACATTTGTTGGCCGAATAGAAAAAAGTTTTCTCCCATGGCTATTCGGATACATTCTATAAGGAAGTTGGTGGGTATGGTGGTGGTGTCGGTTCTTCTTTCAAGGCAGGTCGCCAGTGCTTGTAGTCCTTCCAGTTGTGGGATGGAGGTGTATAGTGCCTCTACGTCCATGGTGACAAGGATGGAATCAGTGGTGAGATGTATGGCGTCCAGGATCTTAATGATCTCAGTGCTGTCTTTTATGTAGGAAGCCATTTTTCCGATAAAAGGTTTCATAAAAAAAATCTGTGTACAACGAAAGGGGTTCTAGAAGAGAGTCACAAGCAGAGACAATAGGTCTTCCTGGGGGTTTTGTTGCATGCTTATGGATTTTGGGTAGTATATAGAATGCTGGGATCCTGGGGTGCGTTTTGTTTAAGAACGCCCGTTCATCCTGACAAATCCATCCTTCGTCTTCGGCGTGTTTCGTTAGGTTGCCGATTTCCTCTTTTAGGCGAAATGTCGGGTCCGTGTTCAATTTCTTATATGCGGTCGTGTCACTGAGTAGACGTTGGCACTCTTTGTTGTAATCTCCGGTGTTCATGATCACAATACCTCCACCCTTGTCGGCTGGTTTTATGGTGATGGTAGTGTCTTGGTTGAGGTCCATTAGAGACTTTCTCTCGTCTCTGTTGAGGTTGTCTTGATAGAAGTTTTTTGTCATGAGGCCGCTGGTGATGGTCTTCATCACGATTTTTTCGAACGTGTCGAATTCGCTCGGGATGGTGTGTGGAGGCGGAGTGAAGGTTGATTTGGGTTTGAAGCCTGTCATGTTATCTACTGGTCTCTCTGGTCCTCCGGTGGCGATGGTTTCGGAGTTTTGTTTCTCAGGTAGGTACACCTCAAAAAAGTATTTTAGTCTTAGAGTGCGGAAGAATTTCCTGAGTTCAACTTCTGTGTTAAAAGGGTCCGCCTTGGTGGCTGGGACAAAAGATAGACCTCTCTCCAGCAGAGTTTGTTCTGCTTTGACTAGGGTTCTACAAGAAAGATTGAAGATAGGGATGGTGGCTAAGGCTGGTTCGAGTACCACTGGCGCGTTCTCATGTATTGGCCCATTTGTTGTGGTCGTCTCCTCGGTCGGCCCCGTTGGCCCACTCTCTGAAAAAAAGGATGTTGGGGTGGTGGTCCGGTGCTCTTGCTCCCTCCAGGTGAACTAGATGTGCTTCCGCTTGAGGAACCTGAGCTCCCAGAAAATTGCACCATGCGGTTGCGTCTATCGTAATGAGTTTTTTGTTGCTGTTGTAAGTCACTGTAGAACGTCTCTTTGAGGTAGGGATATGTTTTTTCCTCAGCGTAGTTAGTGAGGTCTTTCCTGAACTTCTGCACCTTGCGTTCCACCGTTAGTTGGTTAAATTTCACTACTTCTTCCTCCATTTTCTCCAATTTCTTCTTGGCGTCATTGATGGTTTTGTCTTCGGCGAATTTTTTCTCCAGAGTCGTTAGATCTTCTCCTTGTTTTTTACATTCCTCCTGTGCCGTGTCTATAATAAGAATGATCCAGTCACGGCTGCATTTATTGCCGACGCCGCTGAAGTTAGTTTTGAACTTGGGGTTGTCGGTGAACACCCGGGGAATATTTTTCACTTGTAATCCTTCGGGAATAATGCCGGCCTTAAGGTATTCCAGCATGAAGGTTCCGTGCATCTCTGTGCGTATCAGTTTCTTCCTTTTTTGGAGAATGGTGTCCAGTTCGTCTTTATTTGCGCCTTGCGCGATAGGTCCACCTTCTGATCCTAAAGTGGACATCGTACCCATCAGTTTCTGAAAATATTCGTCCGTGTAGGACACAATATTTACTTTGTCCATGTCGGTGGGTAGTAGGAGAAAAGACTAGGTTCTATTGTCTGCTCCTATTTGTGAGATAGCCCTACAACCATGGGTTGTGCTAAATATGGTAGAAAATATAGGGCGCCTGGCGGAGTCCTGATTTACCCAGGTGGGTATATGTACAAAAAAAGGAATAATCAGGATGAAGAAGATCCTACAAGTAAGCCAGTTGTGCCGTGCATGTATGTTTATTTTACATTGACACAGTCCTTTTTTAGTTCATTCAACAATTTATTTTACAGGTCTTTCGATAAGCACGAAAGTTTTTTGGCATCAAACGGACAAAAGTGATTGTGAACGGTGGTAACACGGGTTAAGTGTCAACCTCTGATGTATTGAGGTTAAAACTCCACACTGAAGTACATTCCCTGTATAGATGTGATAGAGAAAGAACTATCAAGCAGGGAAAGTATACCTGAGGCTTGAAAATGGCCCCAGGGTTAGTTCACACAAGGTGTACAAAACAGATATTTACACAACATACACAAGGGGGAAGATACAGTTGTGTCACGGGGATCGACACAGGTGTGTTTCGGCCAAAACATGGCTTGATTGAAGCCGGTCTATATGCTGGCCTTCGTCAGGAAAGTCACCATTGGTGGTGCTGTCCGTTGATTCTGTGGGTTTAAGAGAGGCAGTGAGGATCTTCAAAAAGGGGTGATTTAATTAATTTAGGATAGTATTAAATACTGGCCAAATTTGGCCATGGTGTTACATCTCATGGTGCAACTGAGAAACGGCTTACCTGCTGCTCCGGTGGCAGTGGCAAGCTGGGAAATATCCTCACGTGGTTGAAGGATAGTGTGTGCGTGATTGCACTTAGGAATATGCCTGAGAGTGCTTCAGGCCGACATCTCTCGGGTTCCCGCTGACTGTGAAGGGCCACAGTGGGTCCCAGATCTGAGAGAAAGAGAATATAGGATCAGAATGCATGATCCTGGATAAGGATTCAGAGGAGTGGATTCGATGATGGTGAGAGAATCCTACTCGGGGTAGACTGCCCTCGAAGAGCATGGTGGTGGGCGAGTACGTGCCTATGAGGTGTAGACGTCTGACCAGTGGTTCAGGTGGTCTGTGATGAGTACATCTCGGTGAGCAGGGTGGCTCCCACGGGGGTAGAGTCGTTCCGGTGCAGCGGGGGTCCATGGGGGTGGAACTAGCCGCATGTCGAAATCCTGTGTGGCTATCGGGAGTGCGAGAGCGCGCATCGAGTAGCGCTGAGGTCTAGGCAGGAAAATGACCGGTGAAAAGACTGAAATCGATGCAGTGAGACCGAGTTGGGAAAAACGGCACGAGGGGTGTGGAGGACTTAGAGTGCCTGAAGGTGCGCGCATGAAGTGGCGCTGAGGTGTAGTAGGGAGCACTATATTCAATGCAGTGAGATCGTGTTGGGATCTGGGGAGTGAGAAAAGGCACGTGGGAGGTGCGAAAATTCGGGTAATTAGGTGCCTGTATGTGGCGTTGTGGACACCTGAAATGCCTACTTTTAGTTAAGAGTGGAGCCCGGCAGCAGGGTATAGTAAGTGCAGACTGGCAAGCCAAGTCAAAAAGGGGCGCGCTCTGGTCAACAATTAAAAAGCTATGGTGCTGTTCCCTGGCTAGCTTACCGCAGTATGTCTGGCGTACCTCTGTATACGGGGTCCTCAGCTCGAAATGAAACTGTGAGGAGAATGCTGGCTGCTGTGCAAATATACATATTACAGGCTAGGCGGCAGCCAATCAAAAACGCGCATTGGAAGTACCCAATGGGTACAGGAAGGAGTTTGAACCAATCGCGTGTTGTCAAGAAGGTGGAGCATAATTGAACTACTCGAATGGTGGAGCATCATGGGAGGTGTGGTCCCAGAAACGGTGCTTGCAGGCTAAAGCAATGCTGAATGGGATGCACTGAATGCAAAATGTGGAAAAGGGTGTGTAGAAAAGGCAAACCGGTTGGCTCTGAGTCTGGTAGCATTTCATAATAGCTCCCTATTGTTTATTAATTATTACCAGCGGGAAGTGCGTTGTAAATATACATTTTACAAGCTAGGCGGCAGCCAATCAAAAACGCGCATTGGAAGTACCCAATGGGTACAGGAAGGAGTTTGAACCAATCGCGTGTTGTCAAGAAGGTGGAGCATAATTGAACTACTCAAATGGTGGAGCATCATGGGAGGTGTGGTCCCAGAAACGGTGCTTGCAGGCTAAAGCAATGCTGAATGGGATGCACTGAATGCAAAGTGTGGAAAAGGGTGTGTGGAAACGGGCAAACCGGTTGGCTCTGAGTCTGGTAGCATTTCATAATAGCTCCATAGAGACACCTATTGTTTATTAATTATTACCAGCGGGAAGTGCGTTGTATATACCGGTGCATGATCTGTCCAAACTGCCTATTGTGAGTGCTGGCATAATACAGGTAGAGAGGTCCACTATACATGCTGTTGAGTGCATACGCATCCATTCATTGTACGGGTCCATAAAATAAAAGGTTAATTAGCATTGGACATATATGCATGTCATATCACATGTCACCCGTGGTGGTAATTAATACATGTGTACACTTGGTGTTAACGGGAGATGCATAAGTACTGATTGCCAGATGTCAAAACAATTGGTGAAAAAACCACAGTCCATGTGAATACATGTGTACACTTGGTGTTACATAGGTTCTGATTGCCAGAGATTAAAACAATTGGTGACAGTAATACAGTTGTTAATGTATGCAAGCTGAGATATCTATATAGGTTGCCCCTGGTGTCTAAAAACAAAAACCCCCTCACCCTCTTTTATCATTTCGGGACACCAGGGGCAACCTATATAGATATCTCAGCTTGCATACATTAACAACTGTATTACTGTCACCAATTGTTTTAATCTCTGGCAATCAGAACCTATGTAACACCAAGTGTACACATGTATTCACATGGACTGTGGTTTTTTCACCAATTGTTTTGACATCTGGCAATCAGCACTTATGCATCTCCCGTTAACACCAAGTGTACACATGTATTAATTACCACCACGGGTGACATGTGATATGACATGCATATATGTCCAATGCTAATTAACCTTTTATTTTATGGACCCGTACAATGAATGGATGCGTATGCACTCAACAGCATGTATAGTGGACCTCTCTACCTGTATTATGCCAGCACTCACAATAGGCAGTTTGGACAGATCATGCACCGGTATATACAACGCACTTCCCGCTGGTAATAATTAATAAACAATAGGTGTCTCTATGGAGCCATTATGAAATGCTACCAGACTCAGAGCCAACCGGTTTGCCCGTTTCCACACACCCTTTTCCACACTTTGCATTCAGTGCATCCCATTCAGCATTGCTTTAGCCTGCAAGCACCGTTTCTGGGACCACACCTCCCATGATGCTCCACCATTTGAGTAGTTCAATTATGCTCCACCTTCTTGACAACACGCGATTGGTTCAAACTCCTTCCTGTACCCATTGGGTACTTCCAATGCGCGTTTTTGATTGGCTGCCGCCTAGCTTGTAAAATGTATATTTACAACGCACTTCCCGCTGGTAATAATTAATAAACAATAGGGAGCTATTATGAAATGCTACCAGACTCAGAGCCAACCGGTTTGCCTTTTCTACACACCCTTTTCCACATTTTGCATTCAGTGCATCCCTTTCAGCATTGCTTTAGCCTGCAAGCACCGTTTCTGGGACCACACCTCCCATGATGCTCCACCATTCGAGTAGTTCAATTATGCTCCACCTTCTTGACAACACGCGATTGGTTCAAACTCCTTCCTGTACCCATTGGGTACTTCCAATGCGCATTTTTGATTGGCTGCCGCCTAGCCTGTAATATGTATATTTACACAGCAGCCAGCATTCTCCTCACAGTTTCATTTCGAGCTGAGGACCCCGTATACAGAGGTACGCCAGACATACTGCGGTAAGCTAGCCAGGGAACAGCACCTTAGCTTTTTAATTGTTGACCAGAGCGCGCCCCTTTTTGACTTGGCTTGCCAGTCTGCACCTACTATACCCTGCTGCCGGGCTCCACTCTTAACTAAAAGTAGGCATTTCAGGTGTCCACAACGCCACATACAGGCACCTAATTACCCGAATTTTCGCACCTCCCACGTGCCTTTTCTCACTCCCCAGATCCCAACACGATCTCACTGCATTGAATATAGTGCTCCCTACTACACCTCAGCGCCACTTCATGCGCGCACCTTCAGGCACTCTAAGTCCTCCACACCCCTCGTGCCGTTTTTCCCAACTCGGTCTCACTGCATCGATTTCAGTCTTTTCACCGGTCATTTTCCTGCGTAGACCTCAGCGCTACTCGATGCGCGCTCTCGCACTCCCGATAGCCACACAGGATTTCGACATGCGGCTAGTTCCACCCCCATGGACCCCCGCTGCACCGGAACGACTCTACCCCCGTGGGAGCCACCCTGCTCACCGAGATGTACTCATCACAGACCACCTGAACCACTGGTCAGACGTCTACACCTCATAGGCACGTACTCGCCCACCACCATGCTCTTCGAGGGCAGTCTACCCCGAGTAGGATTCTCTCACCATCATCAAATCCACTCCTCTGAATCCTTATCCAGGATCATGCATTCTGATCCTATATTCTCTTTCTCTCAGATCTGGGACCCACTGTGGCCCTTCACAGTCAGCGGGAACCCGAGAGATGTCGGCCTGAAGCACTCTCAGGCATATTCCTAAGTGCAATCACGCACACACTATCCTTCAACCACGTGAGGATATTTCCCAGCTTGCCACTGCCACCGGAGCAGCAGGTAAGCCGTTTCTCAGTTGCACCATGAGATGTAACACCATGGCCAAATTTGGCCAGTATTTAATACTATCCTAAATTAATTAAATCACCCCTTTTTGAAGATCCTCACTGCCTCTCTTAAACCCACAGAATCAACGGACAGCACCACCAATGGTGACTTTCCTGACGAAGGCCAGCATATAGACCGGCTTCAATCAAGCCATGTTTTGGCCGAAACACACCTGTGTCGATCCCCGTGACACAACTGTATCTTCCCCCTTGTGTATGTTGTGTAAATATCTGTTGTGTACACCTTGTGTGAACTAACCCTGGGGCCATTTTCAAGCCTCAGGTATACTTTCCCTGCTTGATAGTTCTTTCTCTATCACATCTATACAGGGAATGTACTTCAGTGTGGAGTTTTAACCTCAATACATCAGAGGTTGACACTTAACCCGTGTTACCACCGTTCACAATCACTTTTGTCCGTTTGATGCCAAAAAACATTCGTGCTTATCGAAAGACCTGTAAAATAAATTGTTGAATGAACTAAAAAAGGACTGTGTCAATGTAAAATAAACATACATGCACGGCACAACTGGCTTACTTGTAGGATCTTCTTCATCCTGATTATTCCTTTTTTTGTACATATACCCACCTGGGTAAATCAGGACTCCGCCAGGCGCCCTATATTTTCTACCATATTTAGCACAACCCACGGTTGTAGGGCTATCTCACAAATAGGAGCAGACAATAGAACCTAGTCTTTTCTCCTACTACCCACCGACATGGACAAAGTAAATATTGTGTCCTACACGGACGAATATTTTCAGAAACTGATGGGTACGATGTCCACTTTAGGATCAGAAGGTGGACCTATCGCGCAAGGCGGAAATAAAGACGAACTGGACACCATTCTCCAAAAAAGGAAGAAACTGATACGCACAGAGATGCACGGAACCTTCATGCTGGAATACCTTAAGGCCGGCATTATTCCCGAAGGATTACAAGTGAAAAATATTCCCCGGGTGTTCACCGACAACCCCAAGTTCAAAACTAACTTCAGTGGCGTCGGCAATAAATGCAGCCGTGACTGGATCATTCTTATTATAGACACGGCACAGGAGCAATGTAAAAAACAGGGAGAAGATCTAACGACTCTGGAGAAAAAATTCGCCGAAGACAAAACCATCAATGACGCCAAGAAGAAATTGGAGAAAATGGAGGAAGAAGTAGTGAAATTTAACCAACTAACGGTGGAACGCAAGGTGCAGAAGTTCAGGAAAGACCTCACTAACTACGCTGAGGAAAAAACATATCCCTACCTCAAAGAGACGTTCTACAGTGACTTACAACAGCAACAAAAAACTCATTACGATAGACGCAACCGCATGGTGCAATTTTCTGGGAGCTCAGGTTCCTCAAGCGGAAGCACATCTAGTCCACCTGGAGGGAGCAAGAGCACCGGACCACCACCCCAACATCCTTTTTTTCAGAGAGTGGGCCAACGGGGCCGACCGAGGAGACGACCACAACAAATGGGCCAATACATGAGAACGCGCCAGTGGTACTCGAACCAGCCTTAGCCACCATCCCTATCTTCAATCTTTCTTGTAGAACCCTAGTCAAAGCAGAACAAACTCTACTGGAGAGAGGTCTATCTTTTGTCCCAGCCACCAAGGCGGACCCTTTTAACACAGAAGTTGAACTCAGGAAATTCTTCCGCACTCTAAGACTAAAATACTTTTTTGAGGTGTACCTACCTGAGAAACAAAACTCCGAAACCATCGCCACCGGAGGACCAGAGAGACCAGTAGATAACATGACAGGCTTCAAACCCAAATCAACCTTCACTCCGCCTCCACACACCATCCCGAGCGAATTCGACACGTTCGAAAAAATCGTGATGAAGACCATCACCAGCGGCCTCATGACAAAAAACTTCTATCAAGACAACCTCAACAGAGACGAGAGAAAGTCTCTAATGGACCTCAACCAAGACACTACCATCACCATAAAACCAGCCGACAAGGGTGGAGGTATTGTGATCATGAACACCAGAGATTACAACAAAGAGTGCCAACGTCTACTCAGTGACACGACCGCATATAAGAAATTGAACACGGACCCGACATTTCGCCTAAAAGAGGAAATCGGCAACCTAACGAAACACGCCGAAGACGAAGGATGGATTTGTCAGGATGAACGGGCGTTCTTAAACAAAACGCACCCCAGGATCCCAGCATTCTATATACTACCCAAAATCCATAAGCATGCAACAAAACCCCCAGGAAGACCTATTGTCTCTGCTTGTGACTCTCTTCTAGAACCCCTTTCGTTGTACACAGATTTTTTTATGAAACCTTTTATCGGAAAAATGGCTTCCTACATAAAAGACAGCACTGAGACCATTAAGATCCTGGACGCCATACATCTCACCACTGATTCCATCATTGTCACCATGGACGTAGAGGCACTATACACCTCCATCCCACAACTGGAAGGACTACAAGCACTGGCGACCTGCCTTGAAAGAAGAACCGACACCACCACCATACCCACCAACTTCCTTATAGAATGTATCCGAATAGCCATGGGAGAAAACTTTTTTCTATTCGGCCAACAAATGTACCAACAGATCAAAGGCGTTAGTATGGGGGCCACCTTTGCACCAGACGTCGCGAACCTCTACATGGCCCAGTATGAGGAAGATAACATTTATAACAACAACCCTCACAGATCACACATCAAAATTTGGCGCCGCTACATTGACGATGTGCTCTTGATCTGGGAAGGCAATCGAGAATCACTACTGGCCTTTCATCAATGGCTGAACACACAGAATACCCACATAAAGTTCACCATCGAGTGGGATTACCAAGCAATCAACTTTCTCGATCTACATATTTATCGATCTGGAGATAGGTTGAAAACAGAACTTTTCAGAAAGCCCACCGACAGAAACACCTTGCTACATTTCACGAGTTACCACCCAGAAGGGTTAAAGTACAACCTCCCATACGGCCAGTTTCTTCGCATCCGTCGAAATTGCACCGACAGAGAGAAATTCTTCCATCATGCAAAACAACTTCAAATACGCCTAGGACAGAGAGGCTATCCGAAAAAATCCATCAGGACTGCCAGGAAGAGAGCAGAGAACACCGACCGCTCGATTTGCTTGACAGCAAAAGAAAAAAATCCCACCAACAGGACTGTCTGTGTAACTACCTTCAACCCGGTCAGCAATCTCATAAAGAGCACCATCAACAGAAACTGGCATTTGATTAAGAACGAGGGAAGCCTAGCGAAGAAACCACTGTTCGCTTTCAAGAAAAACAGGAACCTGAGGGATACCCTTGTACACACATTTTTGGAACCCACGAAAACGACTGCAACCCTATGGAGTATCCCTCCAGTTACTGGTCACTTCAGTTGTGGACACTGTGTCGCCTGTAAATACACCACCAACAGTAAGACCTTCACACACAAGGACTTCACATGGAAGATGAACAACCACACCAACTGCGAGAGCAGATGTGTTATCTACGCCATCAAATGTCCCTGCGACATGGTCTACATTGGCAAAACAATAAGGCCCGTAAAACAAAGGATTAATGAACACAGGTCCTGCATAAAGAACTCAGTCCAAGACAAACCACTCGTTGAACACTACACCAAAAAGGGCCATACTCATGAACAATTTTCATGGACCGTGCCGCAACAGCTCCAACCACAACGTCGTGGGGGGGATATCAATTTGATTCTGACAAAACTGGAACAGAAATGGGTTCACAAATTGGACACCGTACGTCACGGTTTAAATATAACCGTTGAATGGAAACATTTCTAAAAACAAAAACCCCCTCACCCTCTTTTATCATTTCGGGACACCAGGGGCAACCTATATAGATATCTCAGCTTGCATACATTAACAACTGTATTACTGTCACCAATTGTTTTAATCTCTGGCAATCAGAACCTATGTAACACCAAGTGTACACATGTATTCACATGGACTGTGGTTTTTTCACCAATTGTTTTGACATCTGGCAATCAGCACTTATGCATCTCCCGTTAACACCAAGTGTACACATGTATTAATTACCACCACGGGTGACATGTGATATGACATGCATATATGTCCAATGCTAATTAACCTTTTATTTTATGGACCCGTACAATGAATGGATGCGTATGCACTCAACAGCATGTATAGTGGACCTCTCTACCTGTATTATGCCAGCACTCACAATAGGCAGTTTGGACAGATCATGCACCGGTATATACAACGCACTTCCCGCTGGTAATAATTAATAAACAATAGGTGTCTCTATGGAGCCATTATGAAATGCTACCAGACTCAGAGCCAACCGGTTTGCCCGTTTCCACACACCCTTTTCCACACTTTGCATTCAGTGCATCCCATTCAGCATTGCTTTAGCCTGCAAGCACCGTTTCTGGGACCACACCTCCCATGATGCTCCACCATTTGAGTAGTTCAATTATGCTCCACCTTCTTGACAACACGCGATTGGTTCAAACTCCTTCCTGTACCCATTGGGTACTTCCAATGCGCGTTTTTGATTGGCTGCCGCCTAGCTTGTAAAATGTATATTTACAACGCACTTCCCGCTGGTAATAATTAATAAACAATAGGGAGCTATTATGAAATGCTACCAGACTCAGAGCCAACCGGTTTGCCTTTTCTACACACCCTTTTCCACATTTTGCATTCAGTGCATCCCATTTAGCATTGCTTTAGCCTGCAAGCACCGTTTCTGGGACCACACCTCCCATGATGCTCCACCATTCGAGTAGTTCAATTATGCTCCACCTTCTTGACAACACGCGATTGGTTCAAACTCCTTCCTGTACCCATTGGGTACTTCCAATGCGCGTTTTTGATTGGCTGCCGCCTAGCCTGTAATATGTATATTTACACAGCAGCCAGCATTCTCCTCACAGTTTCATTTCGAGCTGAGGACCCCGTATACAGAGGTACGCCAGACATACTGCGGTAAGCTAGCCAGGGAACAGCACCTTAGCTTTTTAATTGTTGACCAGAGCGCGCCCCTTTTTGACTTGGCTTGCCAGTCTGCACCTACTATACCCTGCTGCCGGGCTCCACTCTTAACTAAAAGTAGGCATTTCAGGTGTCCACAACGCCACATACAGGCACCTAATTACCCGAATTTTCGCACCTCCCACGTGCCTTTTCTCACTCCCCAGATCCCAACACGATCTCACTGCATTGAATATAGTGCTCCCTACTACACCTCAGCGCCACTTCATGCGCGCACCTTCAGGCACTCTAAGTCCTCCACACCCCTCGTGCCGTTTTTCCCAACTCGGTCTCACTGCATCGATTTCAGTCTTTTCACCGGTCATTTTCCTGCCTAGACCTCAGCGCTACTCGATGCGCGCTCTCGCACTCCCGATAGCCACACAGGATTTCGACATGCGGCTAGTTCCACCCCCATGGACCCCCGCTGCACCGGAACGACTCTACCCCCGTGGGAGCCACCCTGCTCACCGAGATGTACTCATCACAGACCACCTGAACCACTGGTCAGACGTCTACACCTCATAGGCACGTACTCGCCCACCACCATGCTCTTCGAGGGCAGTCTACCCCGAGTAGGATTCTCTCACCATCATCGAATCCACTCCTCTGAATCCTTATCCAGGATCATGCATTCTGATCCTATATTCTCTTTCTCTCAGATCTGGGACCCACTGTGGCCCTTCACAGTCAGCGGGAACCCGAGAGATGTCGGCCTGAAGCACTCTCAGGCATATTCCTAAGTGCAATCACGCACACACTATCCTTCAACCACGTGAGGATATTTCCCAGCTTGCCACTGCCACCGGAGCAGCAGGTAAGCCGTTTCTCAGTTGCACCATGAGATGTAACACCATGGCCAAATTTGGCCAGTATTTAATACTATCCTAAATTAATTAAATCACCCCTTTTTGAAGATCCTCACTGCCTCTCTTAAACCCACAGAATCAACGGACAGCACCACCAATGGTGACTTTCCTGACGAAGGCCAGCATATAGACCGGCTTCAATCAAGCCATGTTTTGGCCGAAACACACCTGTGTCGATCCCCGTGACACAACTGTATCTTCCCCCTTGTGTATGTTGTGTAAATATCTGTTGTGCACACATATTGTGTGAACTAACCCTGGGGCCATTTTCAAGCCTCAGGTATACTTTCCCTGCTTGATAGTTCTTTCTCTATCACATCTATACAGGGAATGTACTTCAGTGTGGAGTTTTAACCTCAATACATCAGAGGTTGACACTTAACCCGTATTACCACCATTCACAATCACTTTTGTCCGTTTGATGCCAAAAAATTTTCGTGCTTATCGAAAGACCTGTAAAATAAATTGTTGAATGAACTAAAAAAGGACTGTGTCAATGTAAAATAAACATACATGCACGGCACAACTGGCTTACTTGTAGGATCTTCTTCATCCTGATTATTCCTTTATTTGTTTTAACATGTATGAAATCTGGAATATTTCATTTATGGGTATGTTTTTGCTTTCCAGTACTTGTAGTAAGTACATTAGAAATTCGTGTGGATCTTCTTGTGAGTTTATAGTGAATTTCAACATTCCAGCACAGTAGTCCAATTCTTGTCTTATTCCGTGAACACTATACGTGTTGTCAGGATTATTTGTTGCGTTTCTATGAAGACTAACATTTGCAAACACAATTGGTCTTTACTGTGTAAGTAAATGTCAACAATTGGTGGCAATTGAAATAGAATATTCATTGCTACATTTGCAGAACAACTTACACCAGTTACATTTGAAAATTTGAATGGACCAGATAGTTCTGTGTCCAAGTCATTTTTTCTGAGTGTGTGTTGCTTCTTTGAAGAAGTAACTGAGTTACTTTGACTAACAGGTTCTTCTTTGGTTATGGTAATTGATGAAGTATTGCCTTCTTTTACTCTCTTTGGAGGATTTGCAGTCAGACTGTGTTGAATTTCAGTTTGAATTAGTTTTCTTTTACAATGTCTTCCTTTTTGTGGAACAGGATATGCTTTAGGTGGGGGGGTGCATAGTGAACGTAGTCTATTGTATTCTAGAATGCAAGAAATATCAGCGTTTGATGCAACTTTACTTGCATCAAAGTTGATTAGAAATAGACCGTCAAGTATACGTAAGCAGGATAGTGCTACGTAGGTCATGCCTTCTTTAAAGACTGTGGTACCAATATCTATCAATGCTTTGTCTAGGGGACGACCTTCGGATTTATGAATGGTGACTGCATATGCAAGAGTTAAAGAAAATTGTTCTCTGCGTACATACATGTCTTTGAAGAGAAGGAATCGAGCTGTTGAGCGCCCTATCCTTTTTACTTCTGAAAGTTTGTCAAAGAGAATATTGACAAACTGAATGTTGTTGTCACGTGGGTATGTTTGAAAGTCAACAACTGTACCCAGTGCTCCATTGACTAGTCCCTGCTCCACGTCAAGGTAACATTTAAGCATTACTCTACAGTTTAAGGATAATTTTAACATTTTCTCCAACCCAGCTGTGTTGGAGATAGAATTTTTTAAGGTATTTAGTCTTGTTGTGACTTGTTGACACATTGGTAGTGTCATACCATGTACATCCAGTTTGTCTGTGGAGCAAATTTCAATTATTGGTTGCATTTCTTTTTTTAACATTTTTCATTGAATTTGGAACAGCTTGCAAGAGTTGCCATTAAGGCCATACAATTGACATTTTTGTGCGCTAATTGTTCCATAACATCAGTAGCACATGAGTTATCACCATAAAGTGCATGGATGTGCCGGTTTTTTGCTTCTTGAGATAGTACACCAACTCTAATACTTTTTTAAATGTTGGCGTAGGTGAGGTCTGCAGATTGGCACATGTTTTCTGTTAATTCTTTGTATTGGAAATGTTGCCAAAGGTTGACATTTCCTATGCTTCCAACAGTTTTACAGCAGAGTTTGTGTCCTAAGGTTTTAAAAATAGGTTCACCTTTCACTGGTGTCAATTGAAGCAGATCTCCGAAAACAATAATGTGTTTTCCTCCAAAGAGTTCTTCGTAGTTTGTTTTAAGTACTTCGTGCAGTCTGAGGTGAATCAAAGCTAACATTAGGTTGGGAACCCTGCTCACCTCATCTATTAGTAGCATTTTCATTTGTTTTAGTACTCTGCGTAGTTCCATTGCAGCTTGTGTAGAAAGTTTGTAATAGTCTAATTTGTTTTAGTGCTCTACTGGAAGGAGTAGTAATCGGTGTAAAGTGACACCGCCTATGTTGTAGGCAGCTAAACCTGTGGGGGCAGTTACAACAGCTAACAGTTTGTTGTTTGTCAATTGTTGAAGGAACTTGCTGATGATTTTGATTAAGTGTGTTTTGCCTGAACCAGCTTCACCACTGATGTATAGCAGTATAGCTTTGTAATTTTGGCAGGTACTTTCTTTATTTTCGTGTTGTACATCATGTGCAATTTCTTTTGTACTTCTTCAAAAATGGTGTGCTGGTCTTTTTTAAATTTTGATTGTAGTACAGTTAAGTCTTCTGTATATTCTTCATAGTGATACATGGTGTTTTCTACTTCTGTCATAGCTAATTCTGCCTCATTTGCTGTTAGTGGCTGTCTCAGTGGTTCTTGGCTTCCTGTTACAGAAGGTTGACTACTGTCAGAAGTGTCCTTATCTAGTTGGGCCTGGAGTGCTTCTTCGTGTTGCTGTTCATTTTGCAACATTGTTTTGTACTGCATAAAGTTCACATTGGTCATACTGCTTTCATTTGCTTTGAAAGCGTCTTCATAGCAGTCATAGTTATCTAGTATCTCTTCTTCTTTTATCCATGGTTTAAAAAGTTGTAGCAGGGACATGTAATATAGTTCTTTCTGTTGAGGAGATTTTAATGACAATTTGATATGATTAATTAAGCTTCGTTTGGTAAGTTTCACTAAACTGCCTTCACAATCTGTCACTCTATATTTACCTTTGTTTTCATCGTGTTTTATATTATTTTTGTATGCAAAGTTTTGGGCTATGTGGCATAGACACATGTTTTCCAAAGTGGTACTCCTGTTCGGGTAGTATGTGTCTAGTACATTGTTTTTCAAAATGTCTTGGCTGTTGGGATCATTTTTTGCTATTGTTTCTATGTCGTCATATGATTTGAGACTCTTATTCTAGATTTAGCAGGACCAAGACTTAGCCATACTATATTTTCAGATTTTCCTTACAAAGCAGTACCGGTTAAACGATCTGCAGCTTCGTAGGCGCCACATTCTCTATGAGAGAGCATTTTAATGCCTAAGCTGTACAATTTCTGAGATAGTGTTTTGTATGATGATAGGTCATTCCAGAGGTCTTGAAGCTCTGTTTTTTCTGCTTTTGTTAAGTAGGCTGTAACATATTGTGCAACTGCAGTGGAATTGTCTGCAATGTACTGCACATGTATGTTTGCATTCCATAAGAGGGCAATGATTGCATTGTAATCATTGATATATTTTGATTTTTTTGTTCTTTTTATGTAATACATGTTCTTAGGTGATTTACCTTTAACACTATGTCTAACTGAAGACATGAAGTTGTTCACTTCACCTGTTTCTGTAACTGGTCTAGGGAAACCAAAGCAGCATTTGTTGTAGTATTTGCCTTGTTTTTGTATTTGCGACGACAATATTTGCCACATTCGTGTCTTTGAAATTGCACAATTTGTGCATGAAGGTCACAATGTCTCGTTAGTGAAGGGATTTCACAAGTGACATATTTTTTGGATGAACTGCAAAACAGTGGCATCACTGTCCTTGTAAACGCATAAGGAACTATCAAGGCTGAGTAACCCAAAAGGAAATACACCAAACACAGATTTATAAAGATTCTCTGATCTTTATTCAAACAACTGTAGAGTTTACATAGTAACAAAATATCAGATAGCTATCTGGCCCTCAGTACAACACAGCGAATACCACCCCTTTCGGTTGAGAAGTGAGAGGTACTGGACATCTAAACAATTGCATCTTTTATACAGTTTCCAATCGTACTGTCCAACCCCTCTGTAGGTTAATAATTTTCAGTCTATTGTTCGTGCCGAGTTCACCTACAGTTTATCCCACTATATGCATGTGGATTATTTCCAGTTTGTACAACAACAAATCACAATGGCAACAGAGTATCTTCAAATTTAACATTTAAGCCTTAGTACACATCCTATACAATGTAGTTCAACAAGTGTTCACCTTTAGTATTTAAACAACATTGTGTTTGATGTATGTCCGCAGATCGGCTTGTTGGCGTAGGTAATCCTCGATCTACAGGTCAAACGTAGGACAAGGTCTCATTACACGGTCCTAACATTTGGCCTACGGGCAGTTTGGACATTAACTCTGTGCGAAGTTCAGGACGGCTAGGTTACAAGTGGGAAAACACTTTCCACCATTTTAGAACACAGAGTGACTTTGAAACAGAAATCAAAATGGCGGATGTACCCAAAATGGCAGCTAGGTCGATCTAAGGTCGGACCCTTGCAATGCGGATCTCTTCGCAGAGCGACTGGGCTTAGGCCAATATATACAATAAAGGAGGTACAATATGATATCCCGTTTAACATCCGGACCAAATTTAGGAGCATCTTTAATCCATAAAAGCATGTGGATATAAGGTGCTCCTCTGGCTTGGTATTCTTTTCTCCAAAAGAAGTATTGCACTTCTCCGAGGGGAGGAACAGTTTTATTACAAATAAAGTGTAGCATAGCAATGAAACTATGGTGGAAATATCTTGAAACATTAACAGGATGTAGAGTGCGAAGTTCTCCAGGTTTTAGTATATCTATGTTTGTTTTGTTTTTGTTTGATATGCGTAGGAAATCAAGTAAATCTTCCCATGCATATTCTGCACAACTTAATGTAAGAAACTAAGTGGGTGGTCAAAGGATTCTGATCATGCAACGTACATCTCTGTGACATCGGAACCAGTATTCTTTTGTACCACGCATGTTTGCAAACAGATTTGTAATGCTTGATTGTAAAACCTCATCTTTTTCTTGCACTTTTTGTATTAATTGCGTAGCTGACATATTTTGAAAGTGGGTTCCCGATTTCAATATGTGTGCAACTCACTCCGTAACATAGAGTTGCTAGTTCACTTTCAAAGAATAGGTGGAATATGTGTTCCACATTTTGTCTAAATCTGTGATCTTCAGAATACATTCGCAATGAGCAGTATTCTGATGCTGTTATCTGAGTGGGTCTATCATCGTACCTTCCTCCTTCGCCAGTAGGAAATAGTAGAGGAAAAGCACATGCTTCTATACATTTTTTCCCATATGCTCATTGGTGATCCTTTGGTTTGTCGCATCTGGTACGTTTCTAGTGCATCATCTATGCTGTCTTTAGAGTGCAATGGATGAATTGTATAATGGTCTAAAATATTGGATACTGCAGCAGGATCCAGAAGTTCAAATTGACCAATTTCTGGTGACGCTTGAATTATTTCAGTTGTTCCCCTTAAGTTTTCTTCAATATTTATTTCTTTGTAGTACTCATTATTGTCTTTTAGATATTGCAAGGCTTGTCTAACTTTATGTAAGTCCTCCAGTTGTTGCCAAATTCTTTTGTCTTTTGTTGGTACACCATTTACTAAGACATTTAAAGATTGCTCTATTGGACGTTGCACTTCTGGAGTGTGCACATTTTCTGTCAGATCTAATGGTAAATAAACTACTTTGCCACGAATGCCTTTTACCAATTCAGAGGGAGGTAATTTTGCTGTTTTTGGTTTAAGGCATATTATTGCTTGAAATGGGTGTACTGTTTGAATTATGATTCTCTCATATAAATTGAGTTGTTGCAGGTGTTTTGGTAGTGGGAATAATTCAAAGTTATTTGTGATAGCACGTGAAGGAGTTTGGTTGTTGTCAAGTTTTGTAGTGCAGTAACGGCAAAATATTAAGGGGTAATTTATTTTGTATTTGTTTTCTGCTAAAAGGTAGACAGCTATTTCAAACCATTTGGAATCTTCATTGTCTTCTATTTTGTATGTTACGTCTATAGTTTTTGTGTTACTTTTGTAAAACGTTCTGCGGCAACACACACACACATGGTTTGGTACTTTAGCAGATGTACTTTTAAATGTTAGTATTTCTTTTTTGTATGTGTGTAGTAGAAGTTTGTCATGTGCAGAATTGTTGCTAGTCTGTTCTAAAGCTATTGCATTCGTAAGTGGCTTTCACTTCCAAAATATTTTCTACCATGTAGAAGAGTGTTATTTAAATTGGCTAGTTCTAAAGCAGGACTTCTAGCATAGTACAGTTTATAGACTAGATTTCTTACAGTTGAATGATGTGTTGATATCATTTTGATATAATGGAAGGTGCTTTTGCAAATAGGTCCTGAAATGCAGGCTAATGAATGTCCTTGTAGTCCTGTGTATTTGCGCACTGGACAGGTATCCATATTTTGCAGTAGTTTCATTTTGATTTTGTCTTTACCTTTCACATACTGATTGAGGAACTGGCGTAAAGATTTGAAAGATTTGTTGGGAATGTTACACATTGATGTGCACGGCCATTTGTATACTGGACGTTCTGGTTCAGTCGAATGGAGAGGTAATTCTGAGTTTTCTGAGGATATTTTTGTAAGCAGTGTTTCTTGTTCCATGATGGTATTATACATTTTTTCATAACCTCGTCCACTGATATGGATGGCAATTGTGTTTGTTTGGTTTTGTTTGTATGCTTCTTCATTAAAATATGGTTCTGTGTTTGTGGTGTGACTCCATTCACCTCCACAGATATTTAAGAAGTTTTTTTTGTTGACATTGCGTTTATTGATACGTTTTTTGCAGTTTAGTACTTAGTTTTGTTAGTGGTTTCATCCTCTTTAAAACTAAAATAAATAACTTCCTTTTGAGAAGGATTGCACGGTCTACGAGAGCTTCTAGAATTAATTTTCTACGGTCGGTTTTAAGGGTTGTGCTTGATTTTGCTCCTGTTTTTATCAGATTCTGAAGGACTCTGTGGCAGAACATTTTTGCTAAAATACTTTTTTTGGTATTGTTACTTGCCACTACATCAATATTTATAGGAGCAGTGTTAGCAGTAGTGGTAACTGAATTCTTGTTAATCACTTTCTGTTTTGTTTTACATTTTGATAGAGGAGGCAAAGTTTCTGTACTACAAGCTTCTTTTGTTTCGTTAAATGACTGCATTAGCTGTTTTGTTTGAAAGTTTTGTACAGACTCTGGTAGAGATGGATGCTTATTTCTGCCACTTTTATTTTCATTTGCTCTATTCCTGCATTGCTTTCTACGGACTTGCTTTTTGGCAGGCATTCTTTGGGGTCTGTTAAAAAAAAGAAGGTATGGGTTGGTTTGTTTTGCAATGTATGTGTGCTGTGTGCATGCGTGTATGAGTTTGATGGGAAAGATGTATGTGGTGGTGTGTGAATGTGCATTGGGCAGTTACAATGAGTTGGGAAGGCTATTCTTCTGTTTGTATGTTACTACACTGCGGTTCAGGTGAGAGTAGAAAGTGAGCTAGTGGTGAGGAGAAGCATTCATAGTAAAAGTAATGGTATAAAATTAAAACAGTTCTTTGTTTTGTAGTACTAATATTCTAAGGGTTGAGTATGTCATTTGTGTTCCAAAAAAACAGGGATTTGTGTGCCATTCTTGCTGCTAATCTCTGTTTAATAAATGTGGATATTTGGGCAGAATGGTTCAGAAATTGATGTTTTTTTGGTGCGCAAATGACATGAATGAACCGCACAGTGTCTTCGAGGAACAGTAAGAATATAAAGGTAGTATTGTACGTACTTTCTTTTGTGAAATGAGCAGGTTTCTTCGGATATGTTGTTTGTAGTTTAGATGCTGCTGATTTTCAGGAGAGTGGTCTTCACTGCAATTGTAAAAGGAAGAAGTTAGTCATTTGGTGTGTTTATAGCACTGATGTTAATGTACACGTTGATTTTTATGTTTTTGTGGTAGTATTCTTGTTTGATATTTGAACATAGGGTATGCATGCATTTCATTTGACTATGTGCAGTCTTTATATGTTATTTACAGTATGTTAGTTGGACATGCTTCGCAAATGAGAAGAATTTTAAGTTCATGAAATTCACTTGATTTTTTACAGCTGTGTTCTAGATAGCAGAGAGGTTTGGAAGTGATAGGTCATTATAGTAGATGGGAAACATTTGAATAATTTCATATTATAACTAGAAGTGTGAACAATCGGGAGCACCTGATAGGGATATTTCACCACAGCAATCAGGAACATTTATTTTTCTCATACGATTGCATTGGGATTAGCATTAATTTAGGCAGGAGACAGTAAAATATTGTGACATTTTTCGATGAAAAATCGAGTCTCTTGCGTAAATCGGGAGGGTTGGCATGTATGTATTGGCTATGCAGATTTAGTGGCATTAGTTTGTGTATATGGAATCATAGGAGTTGTACATGTACTCTCAATAAAATATGCATACCTGTAATTTGTAATCATGCATGTGGATATGTGTGGAGCAGTAAGTAGACATTTTCGAGACTTGTACAGTAGTTTTTGTAGTAGATGCTTTCCAATGATATGAGACTTGTATTCAGAGTGATCAACAGTACATTTGAAGTACAGAACTCTGATGATGGAGTTAGATGTAGAGGTCTTGGATGTGATTGGTGGATGGTTGTGTGACTGCTTAGCTGTATCCAATGAGGGAATGGAACCGAGAGTGATGTGGAAAGGGTAGAAGGGCTGGCTAAGAGTTAGGTGCCGCGCAGACACTGCAGCTGTCCGCGGGTAGGGCGTGCCACATACAGGGTTTTCCAGAAAATCCAGCATGGAAAGGGGACTGTAGGGATCAGCCAATCAGATGTTGACGTTGTTGATTTGTCTAGAAAGAGAGTGTGTGTAGTGAAGATGGCAGAGGTGGAGAAAGTCAGGGTTTTTGTTGCTCGGAGAAATGTTTGTCCATGGTTTACAGGAGTATTCTCAATGCAGGCATGCGGCAAACAATTTCGATGTTAGAGGAGTGAAGGTGGTGAGGAGCACTGTGACTGACTGCAATGTAGAGGCAATTCTCCAAGTTTGGAGAGATATGCGTAGGATGAACAGTCCCCATGTGGTAGTTTTGCACTATGGTGATTTCCATTTGGGCTATGTGAGTTCCCCTACGTTGTTGGCAGATTTGGAACAGTTGGTTCAAGCAGTAATCAACATCATTACAAATGCGAAAGTAATTTTTTCCGGATTACTTCCTAGAGCAAAATGGGACAACAGTTCTGTTTTCTGTCCTGATCAAAGCATTGCTAGGTGTGCAATCAATCGAGGCATGTGTGCTTTCATGCTAAGAGCTGGTATGTTTTTCTGTAACAACGGGAATATTGTTTCGAGTAAGCTGCTTATTTTGAAGCAGATGGTGTTTCTCTATCTTTTTTGGGGAATGCCATGTTCTTTTGGAATGTAAGGGCTGCTTTGGAACAGGTTATGTGAAGATTTTAGGAGTAAAGTTAGAAGAAAAAACCCCCAAAAAAATACAAAATAACAGGTGTCTGTCAGGCATCTGCAAAAAAACAAAACAACAGCTCTTTTCAGAGCCCAACTTAAAGGGGAAATGGGGAACATTGTTTACATGAACATTCACCACGCTCAGATCTTCTACATGTCTGCGGACATGGCGGTAGTCTGCGGACAGCGCGTATTACATACGGGCATTCTGGAGTGGAGAGGCATGCAAATGAGAATGAGCGGAGCTAGGGATTGTCAGTAAATTTTAGTGGGTGTGTTGTGTAAGGAGAGATTTAGTGAGGACGTCTTTTTCCTGAGAGAAGAAGAGATATCTATGGCTGTGTGTTTTCGAAAACAGATTATCTGGATTTTAGGAGACTCATGGATACATTGGTTGGAGGTGCATGCAGAACGTTGTGGTTTATCTGCAGATCTTGGATACCCTCATGTGGAAGTGCACTGGCATGGAGTGCGTGAAATGAAGTGGCTGGACTTGGTACCTCTCTGTGCTACTTTACAGATAGACTGTCATCCTGACATAATTATAATTCTTTGTGGAGGGAACAGTTTAGGACATGTGTCTGGAACTTCTTTGCAATTTGCAATGAAAGAAGGACTTGAGAGTAATTTTTTCTCGTATTGCGCAAAGACAAATGTGGCTGCGTTCTTCCTCATATGGTCGACAAATGGAGAAAGTGAAGTGCAATGTCAATAAGGCTGCTTGTGCCTTTCTAAGAGATGTTGACATGTCCTCTTTTCACAATGAAAATATTATGTTTCGTAGCACATTCATTTTTCGCAGAGATGGAGTGCATTTTACATAAACTGGCAATCAGATTTTTCTGAGAAATGTACGCAATGCATTGCGACCTTTTTTGGAATTATAGTAATCTATTTTGCAGTAGATGTTGACGATACCAAGTTTTCCAAACACACAAAAACACCACCAAAAGGCTCTTTTCAAAGCCACCACTTACTCCCAGAGAAAAGTGCATTGGTTTTGCTAGGGCAGCACCCCAAAATATTTTATGTACTAAGACTGTCCGCAGACTTTTAAAAAATGCACAGGGACCTGCACTGTTTATTTGAAAGTTCTATTTTTAAACTGAGAAAGGTGGCTCTGAAAAGAGCCTTTTTTTGGGGGGATTTTTGTTGTTTTATTTTTTTGGCTTTTTTACACACGACACACTAGAAGAGGAGGGCAAAGGAGGGTAAGGAAGGGACACCAACCACAGGGATAAGAAAGGGCAGGTGGAGAGAGGAAGATGTAGGGTGGGCCTTATTTAGGTAGCTAGCAGGTCTGGTGGCCCGTGACCGTAGTCTCGAAAGCACTTCGAAAAAGTTCCCCCCTGCAGAGTACTGTGTCACAATACATACACAATGTTGTGACCCTCTAAAGATAAGGGTCAGCAGCATTTCGAATGGCCCGTGAAGCAGCTGGAGGGATACACTCTCCCACAGGAGTGTCTGTTGTGGTGAGAGGAGCAGAAACGGAGGATGCTGTGGAGGAACTCAACATACTACCTTCATCACAAGGTACAACCTTGCGAATGTCTGCACCGTGGAACGAAGTTAGGTGTCGCTTAATGGATGTAGTACCAAAGCTGTATGAACCCCTTCTCCCATGACTCAGCACTAATTTTCACTGGTTACAGGTGACCTTGTCCGCACATGCTTTTGGTACGTTACCATAAACGGTAAACAACCGCCATACCCAAGACTCCTGGCGAGTGCTGGTAGTAGGGCATTCCTCCAACTCATTCTCGTCATCCTCTTCATCCTCGATCTCTCCATCCTCACGCGTGTTCCCTTCTGCAGGCCCTTGGGGAGCTGGTGGTGGTGGAGGGTTTGTGGGTGGTGCTGAGGCTGATGTAGCAACAGCAGCCATGGATGTCATTAGGGTTGATGAGGTAATCTCAGCTAGAGCACTAAAGGCAGCAAAGGTCAATCTGCAATAGCCAGAAGCACAATGAAGATCAGCTCTGGGGTGTGGCTTTTTATAGGAGTGGAGGGGTGCGCCTCGACAAAATATCGAGCACTCAAAAGTGTTCAAAAAGTTAAAAAAAATATGTGGAAAGCCAGGGCCATTGTCTAGGACATGTGAAATGGTGATTGCTTTACTGTAAAATAATTTGGATTGTCTAAATAAGTTATTTTAAAATAGTGGGCATCTGGACAGAGACCGCAAATTAGGACACACGCTCAGCGTGGGTGCGGTCACATGATGACGTCGGGAACACATCCACGAAGGGAATGGGTGTCCGCAGGACAGAAAATGCGCAGGAGCGGTCGTGCGCATGCGCGCTGGTGTTCTACGGACAATGTTCAGGTCCTGAAATTAATTAAAAGTGCGACACAAGTGAGACGGACAGTTACAGACAGTTGCGATGTTTGCAGGACGTATGGGTCTGGTGCACATATGCATAGATGTTCTGCAGACTGTATGGCGAGGTATAGTGTCCTTAGGATACCTCTATTTTGTTTGTATACGGACATCCCGGACATCGCACCTGTTCTACGGACAGTTACATCTTAGTTGCGAACGGCACGAACAGGTGTAGTGTCCTTAGGACATCCACATTTTATTAACTATGGACAGGCCGGACAGGCGTGCTGTCCACCGACATTTTAACTGCTTTTAAAAAAAAATAAGATAAAAGATTTTCATTACAAGAAATATAACATTTTTTTTATTTATATACATATACACAAATTATGAAAGAGAGGGGGAAGCAGAAACTGATACAAAAATAGGGGAATTAGGGGTTTGGAGAGGATGGATGGGAGTGGATGAAGGGATGGAAATCTCATCAAAACGTTTATTTTGTTGTTCACGGTTTGGGGATAGTTCACTGGGACATGGAGAAGGGACACAGTTACAGGTGGGACAATGGTACTTAATGTTTTCTTTGATGTGGTCCTCCACTAACAGTTTCAAACTATTTAAATTTTCCTTTAGCATGTCTACTTTCTGTTCAATGCGTTCAAGAGTCTTTTCCATTGTGTCTTTTGGAGTCACATTTTCAATGTTTGTATGGTCTGTAAAAAATTAACATATATATGTGAAGTACACATTAGGTAATGATTATTAATTTCCTTGTATTGACAAGTGTCTACCATTATTATCACTCTCTTCAGACATTTCCTCATGTGGAAAGTTTTGCTCAAGCCACTCCAAAGTACTGCACATTTCTGTGTGAAAAACAAAAATATATTAATTATACTGTACCTCACACTCAAAGTAAAGCAATATATACAAAAAATGAAGTTTACTTAGTAGTTTCTGGAAAGTTGTATTTGTTGTGTTGTGTAGGTCTACTGTTGCTTCTAGCTCTGCAGTTTCTGTGAGGTAATTATGTTGGAGGTATATCTTTTTTGGTATGGTATATTGATTGATTGATTTGATTGATTGTTTATTTATATAGCGCCTATACACAATGTGTTTCAAAGCGCTTCAAGGAGGGAGGGAACATAGGAAAATACAGTTACATTCAGTTAAAGTCCTTGAAACAATACAGAATGTGAAAAATAACTATCGAAATAGGCCTGTCGACATTTCTGATAGTTCAAGTGCATAGAAACAAGTAAGGCAAGAGGGAAGGGAAAAGAAGGAGAACAAAGCAAGCAGTAACATTACTATGTCTGACGACAATTGATGTAGTGCAGGAGGTATACAAGAGGAGGGGTGGGAGGGGTGGTACGGGGGGATATGAGTGGACAGAAGGAGATGAACAAGACACGCTGTTGTTCAAATTTTGTCTGTGACAAATTTAAAAAGCAGGGGTGGGGGAGGAGGGAGAAGAACAAGGAGGGGAGATGGGGAGACAGACAAGCTGCTATCAAAAGTGAAGGGAACAGATGATAAGAGTAAGTGCTAAGAGGGGGAAGGCTGAGAGGAGGGAGAAATAAGTGGGATGGGGAGTAGGAAGAAGGTGGAAGAGGAGGGATTTATGGAGGGGGAGGGGGTAGAAAGGCAGGTAAGAGGGGCAAGGGTACACAGAGCCAAAAAAATGGGGGGGAGCAAGGCAGGGTGGGGGCACACAGACACTCATGGGGGGAGAGGGGGCACACAGACACTCATGGGGGAGACGAGGCACACAGACACTCATGGGGGAAGAGGAGGCAAACAGACACTCATGGGGGAGAGGGGGCACACAGACACTCATGGGGGGAGAGGGGGCACACAGACACTCATGGTGGGACAGGGGGCACACAGACACTCATGGGGGAGAGGGGGCACACAGACACTCATGGGGGAAGAGGAGGCAAACAGACACTCATGGGGGAGAGGAGGCACACAGACACTCACGGGGGGTCATCTGGCGTGGACTGGGCTAGACAGGGCCTTCGTTGTGGCCTTAGGTGTAAGGCCGGCTCCCACCTCCCGGATGCAATGATTGGCTTAAGAGCCAAGAGCAACCAATGGGAGGGGGGGAGCAGGGCCAACCCAAGGCTGCAGGACAAGATGGGATTTCCATGCGGCCATGTTGGAAGGCCATAGAACAATGAAGCTGGATCTAAGGTTGCCAAAAGAAGGCACAAATATGCAGTGAGGACGGAGGCACACATAAAGAAGCTCCATCAAAGTTAATCCATAACGTGCGCAATGTCAAAAAGTCAATTAACAGCATTTGTTTCGGTAATTTTTGCCGCGCCACGTGCGCTTTCCCAAAAACACCAGGCTTACCCCAGTAATTATGGAGATGGTTGCAGGAAGCATGGTGGGGCAGGTGGTGAGCCCCCAACGTTGATGGAGTTCAACAGGAGAAGTGGCAGGGGAGAGCGGAGGGTCCTCCTTGTGGCCTTAGGTGTAAGGCCCGCTCCCGCCTCCCGGATGCAATGATACTCCATTTTATCACATATCGTATTTCAAGGGCTGGTTGATGTGTTAAATATGTAGGTTCCACTGCTTAGTTATTAATATATATAATGTGCATATGTGCTGCTTCTTCAACTTGCGTAGTGTTTATATGGTATGATAGAACAATTTCAAATACCCTGTGCTTGTTTGGGTAGTGTTGATGTCGTCCGTGGACATCAAAATCATTAGCAGGGTGTTCGATATGCTCTAAGTTAATTGTATATAAAGTAAGGGAACCCTAGTACACATCTATCAAATTTACACTATGAAAATGTATATTCAGTAATATAACTTTGTTAAAGAGATGTTATGGTAAATTTGCGCTACTAAAAAACTATGAAATTCAGTAAAAAACTGATGTCATTGATGACATCACTGATGACATCACATGTCTTGCTCCCTTTTTTTCCTTTACTGTCATTCTAGTCAGGAACTAAGAAATCATAAACTCATTATTTATATTCAAGTAGTATATTTGTAGAGTTATTTTTCAAATATGTTCTTGCAGTAATTCACTTGGGTTTCACTGAGAGCATCTGAAACATATACATGGGGGAAAACACAGATTGGGAAACAGCATTGGTTTGTGCGTATGAAGATAATCAGTAAGGTTCTCAACACTTTCTTATAGTTCTGCCTTCTTTTAATTACTTTACTTTCCTGGATATGCTCATATTTATATAAATTGTATGCACACTACTCTCCTTAGGGTCCAGTCACATTATATGAAATGTATACATAGCCAATTAGTAGGTTTAAAGCACAGCGATCACTGGTGTGTATAAAGTTAATCAGTTTGGGTATGAAGATTGGCTGTTAGTACTATTCTTTATTTCATTTTCCCTGCATATGCTCATATTTGTATGTGTTGTTGTTATTTGTGTTTCGTTTTGAATAATGCGATTATGAAGTAAGTGGGTTTTATTAGCTAGTTATTAAATGTAGCCCAGTAGACAGAACTGTAATAAGAAGCATGTATCATTTTACTATTCAACATGGTAAGATTAATAACATTGCACATCCATCATATATGTTGCACGCAATGGCTATCTTTCTACATGAGTAGCTTAGTATACTGGAAAGAACCTGATAATAGAATGGTATTCGTATCAATGCATTATTTAATGCACTACGTACCTCATGAAATTTCTTACTATAACTCTTCACACTTTTTGATGAACATTACTATGAGAATCCTTTGTACAGATTTTTTATGAAAATAAATGCACATGTGATGTCATCAGTGATGTAATCAATGACATTTGTGATGTCATCTTTGATGTCCTGGGTGTTAGTCTTAGCAGTGCACAGTGGTGGCACGAGTTTTGGTTGCTTAGTTTACCATAACTGGCGAATTTCAGTTTTTTTTTGGTTTTACTTGGAACCATAACGTCCCCTAAACAAAGTTTTTTTTACTGAATATATATATATATATATATATATATATATATATATATATATATATATATATGCATATATATATATATTGTAGTGCCTGTACCTGAGTGCAGGGGAATTGGAAGGCATTCCAGGAAGCAGTCTTGCGTGCAGGAATCGCGGCAAAACACAGAAGCAGCAGACCATTTATATCAGCCAAAAAGTCTTCTTTAATACATTAGATGTCCAGGATAGAAAGCAAAAACAGCACAAAAATGATGCGTTTCGCGGTAACAAACCGCTTGCTCACGTTAAGGGCGAGAGACACAGAGGAAGGACCATTTATACAGATTTACACTCTATGATCGTGGTATAGAGAGTCACACACACATTTCCTCTGACTCTATTGCACAAATTCGGCCATCTTTGATTGGGTTAAAAAGCTAAGCCACACACAATTGCAAAACAAAACATGCTTATTTGTTTTTTTTATTTTTTTTAAAATAAAGCATTCTAAAAAGCCGGCAATTACATATTACAGAATAGTAAACATTTCATAAAAATTTCCTATGAAATAAGTGGTACGGTATTTCAAATTTAAGTGCCTAGTGCACTACTTTAAGACTCATGTGTATTAAAATTACTTATTTTAATGCAAGTACCTGTTTAGACTTGCTGTGCAAAATATGCCATATGCAACAAATGTTGTTAAAGTGTTGTTAAAGTGCTATGTGCAATCAGCAGCCACGGAGTACAACTCCTAATATGCAAAGTGCAATGTGCATTTAGCAGCCTTACAATATTATTCTCTGTATGAGAATAAAATAAAGTGCTTAGTGCATAAACAGTTATTTTGTACTATAAAAATACACAGACGTCATTAATTACCGCAACCATTAAAAATTCTCAACAGTCCACAAGTCAATTTCCTGCATATTAGAAAGCCTTGGTAGCAGAATAAACCATAAATAATATTGCCAACCCAAAAATTATGATCAAAGATGGAAAGAGACAGGAAAGGAAAAATGTGTGTATACAAATAATTGTGTGCCTCTGTTAATTAATACTTGAACAAAAAATGAGTCGCTCACCCTGACAAGAGAAAGAAGTGAAAAAAATGTGAAAAAAATATATATTAATAAGGAAAAGCAATATCAAGGGAGAGGAAGATCTAAAATATATTCAGTCCTTCATTGATAGAAAAAAAATGATTTGAAAGGCCCTCTAACCTTTATACTAATAGATAACCAGTTTTCTGTCTGAACTGCAAACAAACTTGTAGTCAACAAAAGGAATTAGCATTTACATTGGCACAAGGCTAATGATAAAATTCATTGTGAAAGAAATCATTAAAACACACGTTATTCGAGGAGACAGGAACTACACAATCCTTGCTGGTATCTGGGATTTTCTTAGGCAGTTCATACTTGTACTTATTTCAAAAGTTGTTATAGAAAATCAGTTGCCTATAAATGTATATAATTCTTCATCTAGATTGTGGCCCTGTGGTTTCTTGGTCTCATAATCCAGAATATATCTGGTTTCCGTTTGTCTCAGTAAAGGTTCCCTGTTTCCGCCTCTTACTGGTTTTTTAATGGCGTGTATTCCAAAGTACCCAAAACCATCCAGTTTCCCTCCGTGTTTCTTTTGGAAATGTAGGGCCATCGGATATGTGGGATCGACATTTTTTATCGCTCTTATATGTTGTAAAATTCTGAGTTTTAGTTTGTTGATCATACTCCCAACATAGCACTGGTTACACGGGCAGGTAAGGACATACACAACGTACTCAGTCTCACATGTGATCGTAGACTTTATGGCCACATTATTTTTTAGTACCAGATGTTGGTAGTTTTTGATATTTTTTGCAAATTTGCAAGCCTTACACTTGGTGCATTTGTGGAAACCTTCAGGATTGGCACCTAGCCAGTTCGGGACCATTGGTGTAGTTGTGGGACTCATGTAACTGGACACTAGGCTGTCCTTCAGAGAGGTGAAACGTCTGTAGGTGATGTATGACCCCAAAGTACGCCCCAAATGCTCATCTTGCTTAAGTACATGCCAATGTTTGTGTATTATGTGGCCAATGTGCTGTGAGGCCTTGCTGAATGTCAAGATGAGTTGTGTATCTTTTTCTTCTGTTTCATTTTCTGTTTGAACCTTAGGCATTAGCAACATCAAACGATCCTTTTGTCGAGCTTTAAGATAAGCTCTCTCCAATACTTTTTTCGGATAGCCTCTTTGTTGAAACCTGAGGGCCACAAATCTAGATTCCTTATAAAAAGTTTCCAATAAGGAACAGTTCCGTCTAATGCGGATAAATTCTCCATAGGAGATGCTCCACTTTAAAGACGTGGGATGATTGCTTTTACCATGTAATGGTGTGTTGGAACTTGTGGGTTTCCGGTACATTTCAGTCACTATACTATCTTGTGCCACAGTTACAATTATGTCTAGATAGACAATACTGGTCTTACTGTGGCACTCGGTAAATTGAAGATTGTATTCATTTATGTTAGCGACTTGACAAAATCCAACCATTCGTTGTTGAGACCATCCCAAATTACAAATAGATCGTCTATGTAACGCAGCCACAGGACCACTTTGTCTGTTTGGTGGCTGTTTGAGGGGACCCACACTGCAAACCTCTCCCACCATCCTATCGTTAGATTTGCGTATGATGGAGCAAACATTGTCCCCATGGCTGTTCATTGCAACTGGTTATAAAACTTGTTATCAAATAAGAAACTATTGTTCGTTAGGCAGAAATTGGTCATCTCTAAAATCATTTTTCCATGCTCAAGGTAGTTCAACGATCTGGTTTTGAGGAAGTACTCGCAAGACTGCAGTCCATCTTTGTGTTTGATTGAAGTGTACAAAGATACCACGTCTAGTGTGGCTAGTAGATATGTCTTTTCCCAAGTTATGCCGTCTATTTTATTCAGGAAGTCCTTTATATCTTGTAAATATGACGGCAGGATTGTGACAAATTTTATCAATGTTTTGTCTACTAGTTTCGACACGTTTTCTAATAGTGCCCCACATAGGGTTACAACAGGTCTCCCCGGTGGTCTAGTTTTGTTTTTGTGGACTTTTGGTAAGAAGTAAATTGTGGGCATCATTGGAAACCTAGGATGCAGATATTTACACATTTCTTCCTCCAATAAGCCTTTCTCCCTCCATTTCATCAATAGCTCAAAACGTTTATCATTCATTTCTACTGTTGGGTCCATATCCAGCAATTTGTAACACTTGTGGTCCCTTAGCTGTCTGTTAGCTTCAATGATGTAATCGGACCTATTCATAATGACAATGTTTGTTCCTTTGTCCGAAGGTTTAATGATATAATCTTCCAATGTTCTCATGCTGGATAGGACCTCCTGCTCTCGTCGTGTTAAATTGTTAGAAATGTTGATCTTAGTTTTCCTGAACTTCTTGAGATCATTTATGACCAGATCTTGAAAGGCCTCTATGTTGCCACCAGGATTGAACATGGGATTAAAACGTGATTTGAGTTTGAGTTTACTCTTACAAGACCAATGAGTGCTGATGTTCATAAGTTCCCATTGGGGATCACTTATGTCTTCATTTTCTTGCCATTCGTTTTCTAGATGTATGAGATCTCGTAATACATTCATGTCTTCGATGACCAATGGAGTATATCCCGATCGTGGTTCGTCATCTTTAATCTTGGGGGGATTGGCTGCATAGAATTTTTTCAAGCGGATCTTACGCATATATTTGTCAAAGTCTATTCTTGTCTCAGCGTAGTTATATGGTGTGGAAGGGCAAAAATTCAGACCAAGTTTGAGCACCTCTAATTCTTCTACTGAGAAGACATGTGATGTTAAATTGACAATAGACATGTCTGGTGGTTGGTTTTGTATTTCCATCAATTTTTTGTTCCAGAGCGTGTCTGTCTGTCCGTCTTGTCTGCTCCCGCGGTATCTGAGGTGCTTGCTCCTCCTTGTTTTTTTGTACCTCGAGACTTGGTCGATTTTCCCCGTCCTCGACCTCTTGTTTTTTTGTTGTTTCCACTTCTGCCATCCATCCCTAAGAGTCTCATTTCTTCTAAAAAATTCAATTTTCTTTGGGGCTGGTCTTTTTCACTTTCTGTTGACTCTACATCAGAGGATGATGGTGTACTTGGTGCTGCATTCTCAATATTAGGTGTTGTTGTAGGGATTGTTCTCCTCAGGGTGTCAAACCTTTTTGCAAATGTGAGGACCCTTCCCTTTTCGTAATCCCCCTTGTCTCTCAGAAATGTGCGTTGTTTCCGCAGCTTTATTTCTTCCTCAAATGTTTTGAGTCCCTTTTCCGTATTTGCTCGAATGGCTTTACCTTCTTCGCTTTGGTTGTTCTTTTTGAGTTGTTCCTCAATCTTTTGTATTTTGATCAATGCTTTCTGACGATCAATCTTCGCATATATGATAAGAATATTAAGAAATGTCACTGAGCACCTGTTGCTAGATTCACCCCATTCTTCCAGCATGGCCGGGTCCTGCTCCTCAAAAGTCGGTGTGGTTAATATACGTAAGCCTCTCGGGATCCTTCCCACGTCAATGTAGTTCTGCAGTGAATACTCTTCCCACCATTTGCTTATCTCCCTTCTCTGGAGCTTTTCCAATTCCCTGAGAAGTCTCACCTCTTCATTGCACTGGGTATCTGGTGGTTTGTTATTAGGCTTGCTTGTAGCAGCACTGATTTGCTTTTCACAAAATAAAAACACTGCTTGCTCTTTACGTGCGTTTTCTCTGTCCCTTTGTGTAGACATATTGTCGTTTAAAATGACTGATAATGGTGAGCTGCTTCACCAGAGATAATTCTCACTTCCCTTGCTAAATTCTTAATGAGCCTTAGTACTCAGAGAACAATCCTTTAAACGGCAGCCCAGTCTATGTGAAGCTTATTTAGATGAAAAGTTCAGTAAGCCAGAAAAAACAGTGTTGGACTTACCACTGGGTCAGATGCGCCTCCACCCTCCGATGGCAAGGTACCTCGAGCCCCAATTGTGGCAAGTCCGTCACCGTAAACTGGAACTGTGGCTCCACAGTATTTCCGTGAGTTCAGGGCTGTCCGGAGCGAAAAGTCTGCGGCTCCTTTTTCACGAAAAAAAGCGGATGCTGCGCTTTGCTGCTTATTAGAGGAGCGGGTGCCTCTTCCAACGCCGTTTTTTCCTCGGCGTGATTATATGTTGTAGTCCCTGTACCTGAGTGCAGGGGAATTGGAAGGCACTCCAGGAAGCGGTCTTGCGTGCAGGAATCGCAGCAAAACACAGAGGCAGCAGACCATTTATATCAGCCAAAAAGTCTTCTTTAATACATAAAATGTGCAGGACAGAAAGAAAAAACAGCACAAAAACGACACGTTTCGCGGTAACAAACCGCTTGCTCATGTTAAGGGCGAGAGACACAAAGAAAGGACCATTTATACATATATGTATTGAAAAAACGTTGTAAAAGGGATGTTACGGTTAAGTTGCACTAATAAAAACCTATAAAATTCAAAGAAAAAACGTTGTTAAAGTGACGTTATGGTTACAAATAAAACTGAAAATCCCCAGAAATTTGCCAGTTATGGTAAGCTAAGCAACCATAACTCACACCACCACCTACGCCCATGCACCCAAGACCCTAGTAGCTGGTCAGAATCACCACAGCATAATACAGCCATGCACCTAACAATCTGTACACTGACCGCAACCCACACACATAAGCCAGCCGCCTGGGACCGTGTCCACTTCTGTACACATACTATTACAGTACTTCAACCAGTCAGCACACTCTTGTGTGCAGCAAACCAGCCGCCTGAGGCCCTGTCCACTTCTGTACACATAGTATTCCAGTACATGCAACCAGTCAGCACACTCATGGGTGCAGTAAGCCAGCCGCCTGAGGACCTGTTCACTTCTATACACATACTATTACAGTACTTCAACCCCTGTCCACTGCTCTACACATACTATTACAACACTTGCAACAGTGGGCAGACTCTTGGACTCTTGGATACATGGCCTCCGGCCACGAACCCAAGACTGTAGTAGCTGGCCACAATTACCTCCCAATGCATAGAGTTTCAAACACCCAAGAATCCCAGGGCAGTCCAACAAGCCACCTGCCACACACCCTGTCCACTTCTGTACACATAATATTACACTACTTGAAGCCAGTGGGCAGACTCTTGGGTGCATGGCCTCCAGCCATGCACCCAAGACTCTTGTAGCTCGCCACAATCACCACAGCATAATGCAGCGAAGGACCCTAAAATGTGTACCCTGGCCACAACCCACACACATAAACCAGCCGCCTGGGGCCTTGTCCACTTCTGTGCACATAGTATTGCAGTACATGCAACCAGTCAGCCCACTCTTGCGTGCCATAAACCAGCCACCCATACACAAATAATCTACCCAGTAGTCACAACCCTCAGGGCTCTCCAATAAGCCACCTGCCACACACCCTGTCCACTTTTGTACACATACTATCACACTATTTGCAGCCAGTGGGCAGACTCTTGGATTCGTGGATGCATGGCCTCTGGCCATGCACTCAAGAGTCTAGTAGCTGGCCACAATCACCACAGCATAATACAGCCATGCTCCCAACAATCTAGACACTGGTCACAATCACACACATAAGCCAGCCACCTGAGATCCTGCCCGCTTCTGTACACATAGTATTCCAGTACATGAAACCAGTCAGCACACTCTTGGGTGCAGTAGCCAGCCGCCTGAGGCTCTGTTCACTTCTCTACACATACTATTACAGTACTTCAATCCCTTTCCACTTCTCTAGACATTCTATTACACTACTTGCAGCAGTGGACAGACTCTAGGACTCTTGGATACATGGCCTCTGGCAATGCACCCACGACTGTAGTAGCTAGCCCCAATTACCTCCCACTGCATAGACTACCATAAACCCAAAAATCTCAGGACAGTCTAACAAGCCACCTGCCACATACCCTGTCCACTTTTCTGCATATACTATTACACTACTTACAGCCTGCTCGTCCCGAGGACCTACCTGCGAACTGCTGAGGTATCCACGGCTACCGCGGGCACAACACAGTCTTTTTTCACCTCAATAAACACATCATATGAACCATCTTTCACTCTTCCACCCTTTGCAGCCCCTCTACCCAACGCCAGATGCCACCAAACATGTTTTACAGCTGTCTTTGCTGCTGCGCTATCCGCGGATATCCACGGATACAACATGGCAGGCGTTTCAGAAAAATGTGACACACATCACACTTCCCTCCAGCCATCAGCGGGCGCGTTGGGTTTCTGCCGACATCACGTCGTCATCCAGGCCAATCAGAGTCCAGTGAATTTTCACCAAATTTACAAAAGCACACTTTTGGGACCAAGCCAACGCTCCTGCTGCAAATTTGGTGAAAATCCATCCACTGGTTTGGGCTGTAGGCGTGAGCAAAGTGTTTCTCGATTTAGTCTATGGGAAAAAAAAACATTTTAGGGACCCCCCCATAATTGTGTCCCCCTTGACAAAACCTCACCAAATGTAGCAAAAGAATTCTGAGCGGACTATATACTTTTTTTGCAAAGTTTGGCGAGGATTGGTCCAGGGGGAGTAAAGTTATAAGCCACCCAAAAAAGTGCTCTACCCATGATATTGATATTGATATTGATATTTTATTTCTATCGCGCTTGTACACAAGTGTTTCAGAGCGCGACAAGGCAAGGGAAGGGAACAGGGAAGAACAAAATAACGATCTTACTAGGCCCAGTGACAATGAGAACGCGCAAGTGCATGGGAGAGGGGGAGGGGAAAAGCGCATGGAAGGGGGAAGAAGTGGAAAGTGCGGCACAAAGGAGAAACAGATAAATAATAATTAGTAAATAAATAATGAAAGCAACAAACAATGGTAGTGCAGCAGGAAAGTAGCAGTGCTGGGTTTAAGGCAGCAGACAGGGTAGGTCAGATGAGTGCAGGAAGAAATAGGGGGGCTGTATGGGTACAGATAGAGACCCCAGTGCAAGGAGTGGCCCAGAGGCAGTGCGGCAGGGTGGCTGGGTAAGCAGGTACCTGGGCCCAGAGGACAGTGGGTGGCCAGGTGCACAGTGCCAAGAGAGAACAGATCGGCAGGGGAGAGGGGGAGCGAAGGCAGAAGAAAAGAGGAAGGTCTTGAGGTGCTTCCGGAAACAGAGATGGTTCTCCTCAAGTTCTAGAGTGGCATGGAGGCTGTTCCAGACATCTACCCACAGCTCGTTTCTTGGATAGATAGATAGATAGATAGATAGATAGATAGATAGATAGATAGATAGATAGATAGATAGATAGATAGATAGGCAGATCGATAGATTGATAGATTCATAGATAAATAGAGAGAGAGAGACAGAGAGAGAGAGAGAGAGAGATCAATAGATAGACAGACACATAGATAGATCTGTAGTCAGAGAGATAGATAGACAAATAGGCAGATTGCTAGTCAGATAGACAGATTACACAGCTCGCGTTAGCGGGCGGGTAGTTATGGTTAAGTTGCTACAACCATAGGAAGACCATGTTTTCGGCAAACCAAACTTTGTAAAAAAGTATATGCTCCACTCTGAATTTGGTGAGGTTTCGTGCAGGGGGGAAAAGTTATAGGGAGATACCCAACATTTTTTATTTTCCATAGACTCAATGGGCAAAAACCTTGTGTACGGCTACAGCACGAACGGCTGGATGGATTGGCACCAAATTTGCGGCAGGAGCTGGGGCTTGCTTCAGAAAGTGTGCTTGTGTGTTTGGTGGAAATCCAAGCAGTACTTTTGTTGCAAATAACTGAAATGTACGTCTTTAAAAATTAGTGATATCTGGCTCCGCTCCACGGACCCATTTCCCTGTACGCTCCGCGGACAGAAGTTTCATTGGCTTGCGGTACGGCGTGCTGTCGGAGAACTTTGGATGCAGCTGGTGGTTGACTGGAGTGAAGTGTGCTTTGCGTCAACATTTTTTGCCAAATGCCGCCATGGTGTATTGAAGGACAGTGCAGTGGTGGAAGAGTCTGGAAAATATACTGTACGCCATGTGTTGCGGCAAGAAGGGATGGAAAGGGTGGAGGAGTGAGAAGTGGTTCATGTGACATATGTAATCAGGTGGGAGAAGACGGAGGTGTGCCTGCAGTATTCATGCATATTGCGCCAATTCCTGGGTACCTCAACAGGCAACTACCTTGTGTGGTGAATGGAGGCAGCTGTCGTAACGGCCCGATAGCTTGGGTGGTGACCTGTTTGCGGTCACCTCTTTCCGTGGTGAGTGATGGCAGGCGAATTTCTGAAGGGGAGTTAATTGCACATGACATAGGTTGGGTGGGAGCGTGGGTGGCTGGGCTATGTGGGTGGATTGCGGTAGTTGGGCACATGGGGACATGCATGGTTGCATTACGTTGCAGAGGGTGTGTTGAAGGACTAGACTATTGGCTAAATGGCTGAAAGCCGTAGGCCGAAGGTCATGCACTATAGAGCCTAGGGCTTGAGCACACCCACTGCAGAAATGAATGTTTGACTCTGCATGTGCTTGCATAGTGTGGTGTGTGCAGATTGGTTGGAGTTGGGACAATGTTGTGAACATTATGTGGTTAGGGTGGCAGTGACACAATACTTTGTAAATGGAAGTGGGTAAGACCATAGTATGTGAATGAAAGTGCATAGGGGGCCGCGGACAGTGTTTTTTTGTAGATTATGTGAACTGTTGCATTTTTTGCTGCATAGCGCCATTGTGGAGCTCAGGTTGCGTAGGAGTGCTGGTGGCAGTGGTGTGCATGTGTACTGTGGTAGTTGTTGACATGGTGACATGCATGGTGGCATTACATTGCGGTGGGTGCAAGCCATGCACTCAAGAGCCTAGGACTTGAGCAGACCCACGGCATTAATGCATTTTTGACTGTGCATCAGTTAGTGGGTGGTGACCTGTAAAGAATGGTTGTGGAGCACATTTCATACGCCATAGAGCAGCAGAAGTGAGCTGCCATGCGTGTATATTTGGTTTCTGTGATCCATCAGTGATGCCATCAATGACATTTGTGATGTCATCTTTGATGTCATGGGTGTTAGTCTTAGCAGAGCACAGTGCTGGCGCAAGTTATGGTTGCTTAGCTTACCATAACTAGCGAATTTCTGGGGTTTTTCGGTTTTACCTGTAACTATACTATAGATAGGTTGTGGTTAGTGCAAAGGAACTGTAACGTCCCTGTAACAAAGGTTTTTGCACTGAATTCGCTAGGTTGTTGTTAGTGCAACGGAAGCATAACGTCCCTTTCCCATTTTCTTTCCTGTGATTTTGACAGGTTTTTAGTAGGGCAATGTGAGCAGAATCTTCCTGTAGCATAGTTTTTTTCAGTAAAGGGGATACTTTTTTAGTAGCGCAACTAAACCACAATGCTCCTTCAACAATGTTTTTGTTAGTGTATATATAGATAAATAGATAGGTAGATGGATAGGTGGATAAATGGATAGATGGAGAGAGAGATAGATAGATAGATAGATAGATAGATAGATAGATAGATAGATAGATAGATAGATAGATAGATAGATAGATAGATAGATAGATAGGCAGATCAATAGAATTATAGATAGATCGATCAATAGATACAAAGATAGATACAAAGATAGTCAGAGCGATAGAGAGACAAATAACTGCATATGCAGGTCAATAGACAGACAGATAAATAGATAGATAGATAGACAGACAGACAGACAGACAGACAGACAGATAGATAGATAGATAGATAGATAGATAGATAGATAGATAGATAGATAGATAGATAGATAGATATTGTTGGAGGGATGTGCCAGAGGCCTGTGGATAACTACGAGCTCACCTGTTCAGCTGCCAAGGGCCCAACAACCTTGCCCCCAGAACAAACAGAGGACTCAGCCAAGGGCAAGATAGAACTGGTGTTCATTACAAACACTAACATTGATCATAAAGGACATTCTAAAATCTCCAGAATCAGAAATCCAACAAATATGTTGCCCCGTTTTGATGCAGAATGGTGTCAGCACTTGGGCCCTCAATCCAAAACCTATTTCTCATATTTATTTGGTGCTCAGAGTGGTAGACATTATGGATTGCCCCTATATATCTTACTCTATAGCACCTTTCATGTCAGGTGGCTGGTCTGCCCCTTCCCCATGAAACTATCTATAACATCGTTACAGGGTCGCAGGATTACCATTGTCCCTCAAACCCTGTCATACACCTCTGGATTTCTGTCACCTGATTGGCTGGAACTGGTATCCTCAGGCCTGGGACTCAGTTTCGTTCTCAGCCCTCTGTGCAACTCTTCAAGGTGGTGTGAAATTACTATGTATCCCCTAAGTATCTGTTAGCAACACCACTATTGCCTATGAGAGTGCTCTCATCGTTGCAACATTGTTAACTTGTTCATGTTTCACTTCTCATCTGGGTTGCTGAGAACTGTTTGTCTTCCGACCACAGGTGAATCTAGCACGGCCACATCACATGGTTGAGGACCACAAAATCAAGCTCTTCTGGTCTACAATTATGAGGATTATTTTGTTATTCTGCAGGTGGCTCCTTGTCGTCTTAAGTTTGGAATGTGTCGCTTGTCTCTGACCTTGGCTGCAAGCCCTGGCGTTCCATCTTTGTATACCCTGGTTCTGCTTTTCTCTCATCTCTTGTCCTGCGTTTGAGGCCATATGTGTTTTCTATTACACACATACTATGATTTATTCCTGCACTTATATAGTGCTATATTGCCTATAGGTTAGTCCTACTTGGTCCTGCCAGTCTCCTTACATGATCCTGTAGTTCCATGGGGTTAATTGCCATACACATCTGCAAGCTTGCTCTGCATCTCTTTGTTGCCTTGCGTTCAGCTTTTCTGCACTTAGCTGATGAGAAAAATAATAGCAGCTTTGATAGTATGTACATGTATCTGTCCTCTCTCTATGGAACTGTGTAAGCAAGTGTACTTCATGACTAACGTGGCTACGTCGTGGTGTCACTAGTGATGTCAGCACAGTGGTTTCTCTGCATTTAGTCAACATCATTGATCATGGCATTTGGGTCCATGACCACTGTTGAAGCAAATGCACCTGCATCCATAAAGACATTCACTGGATAAGGTTGGAGTGGCTGTCTGAGGTAATACCTCTCTGCATACGTATCAGTCACTGGTGCTCCAGGGAGTTGTTTCGAGAGAGGGGCGCCCGCTACCTTTGCAAAACTATTTTTCAAGGAACCTGGGATTGGTAACCCTAGGTCTCCTGGGGGCAACCAGACGTGGTCTCCCTCTCACTGTGCTTAGAGAGGCATCAGCTTCACCTCACCGATGATCCCCAACAAGGGTGAAACACGTGTATGGGGTTGCTGGTGGTACTCTCGTTCAGGTTGGAATTGCCATTGCATTTCGGTGCTGGACTGCCCCTGGGCAGGACAAAGACTGATATGCAAATGGATATTTCCCATCTGTGAAAGGCACAGTGAGTAAAAGCAGTGGCTGCGAACTCTCAAGTGGTTAATAACCACTGAACAGGTTATCAAGTCTGTCTTTTCGAGAGAGGGGCGCCCGCTACCTTTGCAAAACTGTTTCTCTGCACTTAGTCAACATCATTGATCATGGCATTTGGGAGGCCTTATGTGTTTTCTATTACACACATACTATGATTTATTCCTGCACTTATATAGTGCTATATTGCCTATAGGTTAGTCCTACTTGGTCCTGCCAGTCTCCTTACATGATCCTGTAGTTCCATGGGGTTAATTGCCATACACATCTGCAAGCTTGCTCTGCATCTCTTTGTTGCTTTGCGTTCAGCTTTTCTGCACTTAGCTGATGAGAAAAATAATAGCAGCTTTGATAGTATGTACATGTATCTGTCCTCTATCTATGGAACTGTGTAAGCAAGTGTACTTCATGACTAACGTGGCTACGACGTGGTGTCACTAGTGATGTCAGCACAGTGGTTTCTCTGCATTTAGTCAACATCATTGATCATGGCATTTGGGTCCATGACCACTGTTGAAGCAAATGCACCTGCATCCATAAAGACATTCACTGGATAAGGTTGGAGTGGCTGTCTGAGGTAATACCTCTCTGCATACGTATCAGTCACTGGTGCTCCAGGGAGTTGTTTCAATATGAGTGGCTTTGTGCGTTCTTGACTCTTCGGGCTGTTATGTTCATGGGTATGACGGGGCATTCCTGCGATCCTCTCTTCAGTCCCCCCCCGGTCGACCTGTCAATCAATCCTCCCTACTTCATCACTTTTGCTCTCGGTACCCATATCTTTGTAATATCCCCACAATGTCCATAGTAATTTGTATGATCATCGAAACTCCAGGTCATATAGCTGCATTCTCCTTCTAGGTTGCACCATACCCATTTCCCCCAGTACTTGTCATTGCTGAGTGGATTGTCGAATGTTATCATATCAGTCGGGAGCAGTGGACATTCCTTTATTCTTGTCCTCAGGTGATCTCTTTCTTCTACTATCTTGTCCTTTCCTTTCTCCATGTTTGATCTACCATCACCTTCATCCCCATTGTCTTCTCAGTAGTTTTGTGGCATTGTGTAATACAGATCTTCACCACACACAGTCCTACTTGTACTAATATTAGTGTCCCTAGTAATACTTTCAGTCCATCTGCTAGCCATGACAGCATCCCAGACCATATGTATGTCAACCAACTCTTTTCTTTTCCTGTCCCTTTGGCTTCCTCCTCGATCTTGGCGTGCATCTTCGATAATCTTGTCACTGCTTCTGTTAGTGTGCCATTCTCTCCATTATTGGCAGGCACCAATGTGCAACAGGAACTCCCGATCCTGGCGCAAACTCCTCCTTCCATTGCTGTGAGACGGTCTTGGAGTGCCATTAACCTTACAGCTTGGAACTCTTCTTTTATTGTATTGAAGCCATTCACTATAGAGTTTATTGTCTGCATCAGCTCCCATCTGGTTATCTGCAACCATTTCGCATTTGTGTATGTCTGAACAGCTGGAACTACTGGCGCGAAAAACATCTCTGTTCTGCTGAACAACCGATGTTCAGGATGTACATCATCCAGTGATGCTTCTGATTCTGATGAAAAACAGTTATCTCTCTTCACTCTACTCACTTCCACTGGCCCATTTTCTCTTCCCTTTTCCTAACCTTTCATCAATCTCTTCTTTCTCTTGTTAATATCCATCTTTGGAAAGTCATCTATCTTCACGTCCTTCTGTGGCACTACCAGTGCTGGCATATTAATGTGAACCAATGAGTAAACCCCTCTCCAGTTGGGTGGCAGCTTCTCGTATGCCTTGGATCCACACGCACAATCGTGGTCCATTAATACTGTTGTGCCTACCTTCATCGCTGAATGCCTCTCTGTGTACCTACACTCTGTATTATCTCCAAACTTTACTGTACCTTCATTCTGGTAACATAATGACGGTTTCTTCAGTGGTATTATGGGCATTGGTCCAGTTTCATTGTCTACCCAAGAGAGGAACTTGGTGCTTGCATCCCATTCTTTCAGGCACTTGTCATATTCTCCTTGCATTGTGTTCATGGGTGCTTGTACTAGGGTGTGTGCTTTGCTTCCTACTATTCCATCTTTCCATCCTTCTGCTGTGCATACTTGGCCATAAACAAGCATCTGTGGTCTCTCCCAGCATCCTGGTTCCCCTCCTATTTCCTTGACCCCCTCTTTGGCATGGTAGTTTCTTCAGTGTTATTGTTTGTTTCTCTCCTTTCTGCGGGCCATCAGTTATGTATTTTATAGCTTGGTCTAACTGCCAGTAATAGTTCATCATGTCATGAGTCTTAATGTAACTATCTTCATAGGGGAATGTGGTCTGAGACATCCATCTCAATGTTGCTGTTTTCCCTTGCAACCTTCCTCGGGTTGTAACCATGGATAGGTACATGAGGCATTGTGCTCTTGCTGCTGGTATTTCAGTTGCTATAAACGTTCTGGAGGCACGCCATGGATAGGTACATGAGGCATTGTGCTCTTGCTGCTGGTATTTCAGTTGCCATAAACGTTCTGGAGGCACGCCATGGATAGGTACATGAGGCATTGTGCTCTTGCTGCTGGTATTTCAGTTGCTATAAACGTTCTGGAGGCACGCCATGGATAGGTACATGAGGCATTGTGCTCTTGCTGCTGGTATTTCAGTTGCTATAAACGTTCTGGAGGCACTCCATGGATAGGTACATGAGGCATTGTGCTCTTGCTGCTGGTATTTCAGTTGCTATAAACGTTCTGGAGGCACGCCATGGATAGGTACATGAGGCATTGTGCTCTTGCTGCTGGTATTTCAGTTGCTATAAACGTTCTGGAGGCACGCCATGGATAGGTACATGAGGCATTGTGCTCTTGCTGCTGGTATTTCAGTTGCTATAAACGTTCTGGAGGCACTCCATGGATAGGTACATGAGGCATTGTGCTCTTGCTGCTGGTATTTCAGTTGCTATAAACGTTCTGGAGGCACGCCATGGATAGGTACATGAGGCATTGTGCTCTTGCTGCTGGTATTTCAGTTGCTATAAACGTTCTGGAGGCACGCCATGGATAGGTACATGAGGCATTGTGCTCTTGCTGCTGGTATTTCAGTTGCTATAAACGTTCTGGAGGCACGCCATGGATAGGTACATGAGGCATTGTGCTCTTGCTGCTGGTATTTCAGTTGCTATAAACGTTCTGGAGGCACTCCATGGATAGGTACATGAGGCATTGTGCTCTTGCTGCTGGTATTTCAGTTGCTATAAACGTTCTGGAGGCACGCCATGGATAGGTACATGAGGCATTGTGCTCTTGCTGCTGGTATTTCAGTTGCTATAAACGTTCTGGAGGCACGCCATGGATAGGTACATGAGGCATTGTGCTCTTGCTGCTGGTATTTCAGTTGCTATAAACGTTCTGGAGGCACGCCATGGATAGGTACATGAGGCATTGTGCTCTTGCTGCTGGTATTTCAGTTGCTATAAACGTTCTGGAGGCACTCATGCCATAGGGGATTAGTGGCCAGACATAGCTGCTCTCCAGGTGGTTCTTTACCTACTTTGGTCATGTGCTTGTACCACATATCGTTAGACACTCGAGCAGTGTCAGTGAGATACAGGTCATCCCCTTCCATGTCTGTGTCAGCACTAGACTTGGGGTAAAGTTAGTAGAGAATATAGCGGTTTCACTAGATACAAGAGATATTCGCCAAAAGAGAAATGCAAAAACACAACTTGGAAATAAGAGACAAGACAAAATAAGCATATGTTTTATAGTTCCTTCCATTACCTGTGCTGCTTGGATCCTTTTGCAGCTTGAAGATAAAAGTTGCCCAAATTAAAAGCGCAAAAATAAGCGGTAATAGGTTAGTGTTGTATTTGTTCAAGCCCCGTTAATCATATTATCGGCCATGGCAAAAATGAATAGCTGTTCCCACACAGTCTAAATTCTAGGATCTCTGAGGACTGTGAGGACAGATGGGTTTCCTTGTTCGAGTTGTGGATAAACTTAGGTAAAATATGCTATGAATACGTGATAATATACATTGGAAGGACGGGCTCAGAATCTGCTGGACCTTCTAATAAATTGGACACATTATTTTTGGAAGGTATCAGGTTGAGGAACAGAGTGCAGCATGGAAGAAATGCAATAAAAACAGTTGCACGTTCACAATGAATGTGTGTTGAATAAGAAATAACAGACAATACACCCTCACTCTGGATGTGTAGGAAGTCCTTGCCCTAACTCTGCTGCCCATGAGCAAGTAACTATTGGTTGTCCTCTGCTTGGCAGTGTGGATTCCAAATTGTCTCTTTGCTCTTGTTGCGGAGGATCATTGGCCCTGTCGATGTCATTGCCATTTGAGGCCACAGCTTTGTAGGGCTTGATGTTGCCGATATGATTCAAAATGTTTTTCCCACTTAGTTTAACTGCTCTCTCAGTCACTGCTCCCACTGTATGGGGACCCGTGAACCTGGGTGTGTCCCACCATCTAGTGAAGTTCCTAAGGAGAACCTGGTCTCCTGGGTATACAGGTGGTGGCTTACGTAGGTCCTCTAGGCTGTTGATGCTGTCACTTTCCTCACCAACTTCAGGCCCCTCCTGGTGTTGTTGTATCTGGCGAGAGATAAAAGAGGCACTAGCAATCAAGGAAGTCACATATTCATACATTTCCTCACCCAATACAGTTACTATACTCTCAGTGTCCTTCACTGCTCTAGTGGGAGGAGCCAGGGGGAGTCGCATGCACTATCATGTTACCACCTTGTGTGTGGTTGAAGGGTGATCAGACCCGGGCTTGTTGCACAATGCAAATAGGGCTAGGGTTAGGCAATGCAATCAACCATTGTTGAGACTCTTTTTAGTCTTGGCTATGGCTTCTTTAAGCAGTCCATTGAGGTATTCACACTCCCTGTTCGCTTGTGGGTGATAAGTACAGGAAAATTTGTGTTGGATGCCCAGCAAGGTTGTAATGTGCTGAAACATCTCATTGGCGTAGTGAGGGCAATTGTCAGACCGCAAGACCTCACACATGCCCCATCTTGGGAATACTTCCGGACCAGGAATTTCGCCGCTCTACTGGCATCAAGATGCGAACAGGGACAAGCTTCAATCCACCGGGAAAAACCACACACAACCACTATCATGTAGTGGTTCACTTGGCAGACTTGGATCATGTCAACATAGTTAATGTTGAGGTGTTGGAATGGACCAACTGGGCGAGGTATGGCTCCTCTCACTACCCTCAATATATGACCTGCTTACATGTCAATTACTCATGAATTCAGCCATCTGTTCTGCCAAATTAGGACAGAACCCTGTTTCTCCAATATGGGCACCAAGCACCTCCTTCCCTGTATGGATTGGATAATGTAATTGTGTCACTGCTGTGCGCAACAATGCGAGTGCCATAACCACTTTCCCTGTGTTGTTTTGCCGCCACAGGGTGCCTGTTGGAGATACTGTACATCCCCTCCTAAGGGGAGTAATGTGATGGCAGTTGTGCACTTGTCACTACCTCACGTATCCTGTCCTCTCTCAGTCTCACTACTGGAGTTCCAGTATGTCTTTCCCCATTCGTATGATTGATTGTTGATAACCTGTCAATGTAAATCATCTCTCTACGCTCAAGAGCATCCTCCTGTACCTTTCAAGTGTCACTGAACTCTTCTAAGTTTGCTGTGTAGTCATGTGCATAGTCATCCTCCTCTAGAAGGTCAGCAAGGAAAGTTGCCGGGTTAACAAGTCTGCATCTCACTATTTTGAGAGCTGGGTTAGATAGTAACACCTCATACCCCATGGCTCTCTGTGTTGTCAGTATGCTCTTTGGTCTTTCCAATATTGCGAAGAGAGCATGCTCCACGTAAGGAGTGGTGCTGCATCCTATGGTAATACTCGATGATTTGTCCACTGCGAATGTGGCTTCAGCCAAAGCTTGTTTACATGGATAGTGTCCTCTCATTACTGAGTCCAACTTCCCACTGTAGTAGGCTAATGGCTTATGCCCCAATCTGGTCTTCTGTGTTAGTACTGCTGTCATCACTACTCCATCGGTGTATGAGAACAAAAATAATTCCTTTTGATAGTCCGGGATCCCTAACACTGGAGCTGTGCATATTGCTTCCTTCAGCTCGTTAAATGCCTCAGTCATATCTGTCGTCAATTGTATTATTTTCTCCCCTTTCTGTGCTTCCTTTAGTGCAACCAATAAAGGCCTGGTCTAAGTGCTGTAATAAAAGAGCCATGCCCTGCAGTAATGACATAACCTCACAAACTGCTGCATTTCTCTAACTGTTGTGGGTTTTGCTGTCCTGCGTATTGCCTCTGCCCTCTCTGGTGTCATTTGTTGGCCATTTTGAGAGATCATCTGTCCAATGTATAGCACATCTGTCTGGCAATACTCTAGTTTGGCCTTGTCCTCCTTGTACCCCTTGTCTGCTAACACTGTCAGCATGTGTACTGAGTCATTCTACATTGTTCTTCTGTCTTGCTGCAGATAAGTATGTCATCTACATGCTGTATAACCATGCTCTCCATCTTCACATTGCCTAGGCCCAGTTGGAGTACCCTGTTGAATATGGAGGGTGATTCATAGTACGCTTGAGGAAGTCTTGTATGTTTACACTTCTTATTTCTATATAGAAATGAAGTTAAGTCCTGTGAGTCTGGGTGTAATGGTATAGAGAAGACGGCATTCTTCAAATCTATGACCATGAAGTAGGCATCTTCCGTAGGGATGCTGCACAAAATTGTCGCTGGGTTTGGAACTAAAGGATATTCTGCTTCTACAATATGGTTAAAAGGGCGCAAGTCCTGTATAAAATGCCATGACCCCCCTGCCGCCTTTTTTGACAGGGTACACAGCCTTGTTGCATGCTGATTATGATAGCACTAGGATACCTTGCTTCACTAGTGCTTCAATGGTTTCATAGATACCTTTGTCCATCTCCCTTGAGAGTGGGTATTGGTTAACTCGTGGTAACATTTCTCCTGGCTTCAGTTTTATCTTCACTGCTCCTATCCCTTTTAGAAGTTCCACATCATAGGGAGTTGTTGTCCATAAGATGCTGGGTACCCTTGCCAAATCCGCCTCAAGAGGTGCTTTCAGTGCCATCCCCATTCTCTGTGGTACTTCTCTGGAATATATTTTCACCCAATATGTGATGGTCTGTTGTCTCTGAATACTTATTTTTCTGTGACTGTGGGTAACCTGTTCCCTTCAACTTTGGTGATAACTGCTCGCCATGGTCGCCCTGTGTCATGTGTCCCATGCACTGCTATCAATCATACCCCACAATCACTGCTTCTAGTTCTAGTGGCACTATTGTCCCTACCTCCGCGTCTATTGGGATCTCTGGCCTGAATACTCATTTGGCAAACGCCACATTTTCCCCTGGATCTCTTGAAGCCATGCTATTATGATTTCAGTCCCATACTGGAACAGCTCCTTGTCCACTTGCACCCCCCGCTGTACCCTTTCCCCATAATAGGCTTGAAAGATTACCCTCAAATTGAGAAGGTGGACCCATGGTGTGAAACACACTATCCCCTGCTCAGTGAATGGGATGGTCATTTTGAATCTGCTCATAATTTGTCTCGCTAGTATATTTACAGGTGTCTGTCGAGAGTAAAGCTAGGGCAAGGATAGATCATGCTCTCCTATAGAAAGTGCAATATTGTCTGTAAAAGAAACCACTTCCATTACCCCAGAGAATCCTGGAACACTCATGGCATTGCCTGTATACTATATTTCCCTTTCCAGATGCAGAATTTAGTCACCCCTATGTCTACAAGAAAGGAAAAAGTCTTGTCACCTGTCGTCACCCCTATGCGTGGTTCCTCCGCAGGGTTGGGTGTAATCAATAGGATGGAATACATCAAGTCCATCTGTGGGCTGTCCTTTTGAGGGTATACGGACATCCCGTTCCTTAGGAATCAGTTGCTTCCCACAACAGTGCCCCCCAGATTCCTAATGGGAGTCGTTGTCATGGAATCAGTGCGTGCCATCGTCCTGTCATATGATTGTGTGCTGTTCTGCATCTGTGGTATTTGCTGTGCTGTGTATGCATGTTGTTTTTTACCCTGCATCTGTGGCATCTGTGGTGCCTATGGGTACCGCTGCATAGGTGCTTGCATCTGTGGTGCCTTCGCCATGGGCTGGTGTGTCTGCCGGTATGCATTCAGTGCATGTGCTTGTTGTGGTGTCTGGTTCTGCATGTAATTCTCGTCCTGTTCCCCCTGATATGCTGCCTGGTATTGCATTCCCCCATTCTGTTGAGCCATTCCCCTGATCCTGCACACCCTTGAGATGTGCCCTATCTGTCTGCACACCCAGCATTGGGACAGCTCTCTCCCATGCCGTTGGAATCCCCCAGAAAATCCACCTGGAGCCTGCTGCATTTGCTGCCCATGTCCTCAAACCCCCCTCGAAATCCCCCTTGATTCTGCTGCATCTGTTGCCTGTACCTGCATCCCCTAGGTGGCCCCCCTCTTCCTCGAAGCCCATGCTGTGCATTTCCCCACCTCATGAATCCTCCCCCCGCGAGCAGTGGTGCATAATGCATCTTTGGGGCTCCTTGTCCTCACATGCTCGTCAATACTGCCCCTTCCATGGCATATTTAGATAGCATTCTCTGTACTAACTTTGCTTCCTCTTGCTTACTTTCCTTGTACTTTTTTCTCACAATCTCTTGCAGTAGCCTACTTTGGTGTACTATCATTAGCTGTATTTCTGGTGAAGGCTTTGCCTCCATTCCCATATGTTTCTTGAGTTGATTTTGTACCAGCTCTGGCAATCCTTGGCCTAATATGTGGTAGAATAATGCTACTGTTTTGTCCAGCGGTTCTCACGTTTCATGGTGCCAAAGCTCTTTAATCTTCAGAATGTAGTGTAGGGGGTCTTTGTCTTCCCCCATTTTGTGTGCCACAATCACACTTATGTCTGACATGTCTGTGTACTGTGTCCTTAGAGCTTTCCACAAGGCCACTCGGTAGGTTGCGAGTGGCGCGCCATTGTGCGCTATGTCCTGGGGGGTTACTTCTGGTTACCCTGCCCTTCTCCATATGTCATCAGCGGCTTCCCCGATTATTGTCACTAGTAGCCTCTTTACATCCTCCACAGCTAATTTCTGTCCCGCTGGCATTGTTTCCATTTCATATATCCATTTCCCTGCACCCGCGGTTAACGAAGGTAGAGTAAACCTCAAGTTCTCCTTGTCTATGTGCTTCCATGTTATGTACTAAGGTCGCCCCATCCCTTTTCCAGTAAGGGCAGTTGTGTGAACCTGATCTCCCCATTCGCTCCTCGTGTCAGTTGGATCTGCCTATCTGGTCCCCCAGTGTCTTTAATGTCAGTACATGCTATGGCCGTCTCCCCTTCTTTTGCCCACGTTTTCCAAGCTATGTGATGCGTCTCTGGCCCGTTGTGATAGATCGTCTTTGTCACCCTTAAATCTCCCTGTATCATTCCCTGCTTCCCATGCCACACTTCTCTCTGCGCTCTTCTGCATCGACCTATGCTTGGGTTGCCCTCTTCCCTTGTCCTCACTTCCCTCTATGTCCCTGCCTGAGTCGGTGTCCATATCACTGCAAAAATCATCCATTAAGCTCAGCCTCCTAGAGGTTATGTCTTTGCTGGGCTTCCCTCCAAAGTCGCTCAAGTCCTCACTACCCCTTGCCCCACAAGACCCCATGTCTGCCCTTTCTGATAAAGTGGCAGTCCTGTCCCATGTGGTAGTGCTGTCTGGATCCATTTTCTACCTTCTCCCATTTTGTCATCTCTCGTGCCCATTGCCCACTTTGTCCTTATGTATCTGATTGTGTGCTCCTCCTCCTCTTTGCATTTGTGCTCTCTTACGAGTCACTCTAGTTCCCACTTTCTCCGTTCCCTCTTTACGAAAACTTGCTTTGCCTTCTCGTCCTCTTCTCTTCACCTCTCAATCTCTTTGAGCTCCCTACTCTTCCTCTCTCGCTGCTCCTGTTCTTTCTTTCTTTTTCTTACTTTGCTTGTCTTTATGCTCTCTCTCGCGTCTCTCCTCTGCTTCCTTTTCCTTTTGTTATACATCATCCATACCGCCGACCAGTCTTGTGCTTCACTGCTTCCCTTAAATCTTTACATTTCCTTGACCACCCGGCTGCTTCTCCCTTTGTCTTCCCATTCAATTTTAGGAGTATATGCACTCCTACCCATTCATTCGAGTCTATGCCCTCTAGCCCGTCCTTAGTGCTTGTCTGCGCCTCGCTGCAGGCTCCCTTTATATCATCTGTCTGTCAGCCCCCTTCTACCTCACCTCCTTGGTATACGGTGGAGGTTTAAATACTGGATTTGTTTACCCCTCTGCTGCATTCAGCTCCCGTACACAGGGGCGCCTCCAAGGGGTGGCCAGTGGGTGCCATGGCCACCCTTATAAAAATGCTGGCCCCCCATCGGCCACCCCATGAAAAAGCAAAAAAATACACTTTTTTTTCTTCCCCTCTGAACTGTGCATGGACAATAATCACATGTGCAGTTCAGTGCGAACACATTTTTTTGTTTGTTGCCGCAGCTCACCACCCGCGATGGACTGGATCAAGCCACGTATGATGGTGGCCCTACCCCCATTGATCGCACAATAAACACAGCCTGAGTGCACGCATTTCTGTTTTGGCTTGCACTTGCAGGCTTTGTTCACTTCCAGGCACTGAAAAGGAGACCTGGGCTGCGGCGCTGAGGGATCGAGTGGTTGTCCTAGGCAAGCACTTCAGAGTTGAGGTATGTGGCACCAGGGGTGGTGCCAGGCATGGGCGTGGGAGGGCTAAAGTCCCCCCCCCTTCTGCAGCTGCCTATTTGCCATGCACAGGCCTGCTCGCTTGACCTCAAGCCGCTTTATTTTCTCCTCACAAAACTGATTGTGGGGGAGGGAGGAGGCGTTAAAATGTAACAAGCCCATTATTATTAAATAGAACAATTGTGGAGGTGAGACGCCCCTGGACGAAGAGAGTACCTGCTGGCTGCGAGATGCATGCTGGCCACCTTAGCAGGATAATCGGTGTCTCTTTCAGTGAGGCCATTCTCCTTGTACCCATCGTGAAGAGTACACCCTTTGTCAAAAACGTGTTGCTGCGGTGCCTGCCAATTGAAAGAGCAGCTCTTTAAATTGTATCTGGCCTACGTGGCCAGACCATGTCGTATGCGAACCCTGCCACGTCGTCATTTGCCAATCGGCAAAGAGCAGTGCTGCCATCATTGCTGCCTATCCAAAAACAGGGCCCCTCCTGTCACAGCCGTCCCCTGGACTAGAGGCCCATGTTCGGTGACCTTTACTTTCTACCCCCAAATACCTTTGCCCTTCTACCTGCCCATTCGACAGGTGGGAGGCATTTCACTGCCCTACTCTCCACACAAGACACATGATTGCTGCCCACCTTCACCCCACCCTTGACCGAGGCCAGCACTGCACTGCCCTGATCTCCCTGCACAATTCTGCTCTCCTCACACACGCAATTTCTTTATACTTACACCTCCTTACGCAATCCCGACCATTCTGTCACCACCCAGAACAAATGAGCTCCTAGGCCTGTTGTGCACAGCTAGATTTGGTCCCTCTATATAGGACTTCTAGAAACATTTAAATTAAATAACTATCAACTTTCCCACTAACAGATGTGACTCCCCTCATTCTTGTGTGCACTTCAGAATGCTGCATTAAAATAGAAACGAGCACCCCTCTCTAATGCTTCAGAGGATGACAGTGTCCATATTACTTGCCAATATGCTTCAATACACCAAGTCCTTCCCTTCCTTGACATAGTCCTTACAACTTGCGGCACTTTCACCTCTCGAGTCACCTTATGTAAGCAAATAGCTTTCAAATAATACTTTAGTTTAATTCAAATGCGGACTCCAAATAGCACTCCTCCCACTCCCAGAATGCTCTCTTTGGCTAGAAAGCTCCTAAGCATGTGCACAGGCTGGCAGCATTACTTGGCAGGGTAGCAGGAGGATTGAGAGTGACAAGAAAGAGTAGGATTTGGAGTAACGCGAATCCCCTGTGGACACTATAGCACCTTCCTCGCCCCAGTTGTAGATGTATGAGCTATAGCAAGCACCATTAAACACACACACTGGAAATGCTGCAACACATTTGCTGAAGACCAGATCCTTAATGAGCAATGCTTTCTGAGCTAAAATGAAGTCCAACAAAGTCTACAACATGAAATGTGTAATGCTTAATGAATGTTAAGGGACACATGCTTACATTGTGGTCCTGCAGATTTTGGGCACTGATACACACCTCCGTTCTGCCCATAAAGCTGCAATGCCACCCGAGTAATGAAATTGGATCACATTAAGTAGTAGAACTTTCTGGTGTCCTTAGTCCAACACAATCATTTGCTTTGCCCATCTGCCTTTGATAGTAGTTGCATGTTTCCAGCTCCATTTCCCTGGAACAAAAGCTACTAACAGTGTGCCAACATAGCGAAAAGGAGCAACCCTGTGTAAATAGATGGCCCTCCCTAGGTAAAACATATGAGGCAGCCCATCAGGGCAGTTTTACAGACTGAAAGTAGGGAGAATATGCTTCAGTGATATATGAAAGGGCATTTACTTACGAACAAACCCAGAGTAGAAGTCATTTCAGATGAGGCTCAGAGGAAAGAAGGGCCCCCCAATTTCCCTAAGCAGTGAGTTGAAGTAATAGTCACTAAATAAATAGTGCCATAAATGACAAAAGCTGCAGGTGCACCTTTTGCAGAAGGGTCTAGTCGGGAGACTCACACTCTAAGTGCATGGCATTTTTTACTGCCATTTTTGGGCAATGGAAAGCCTACTTGAGTGTTTGTATGTGATGGTGGGGTTGGAGTGGGGATGGGTGGGGGAGAATACTACAGTGGGGCTGGCCTGGCAGGGTCTTACTGTGGCATGGAATGTTGTACTCGCATTAAGGTCAAAGGCAACATGAGTGTTCTTACATTGGGAGCACATGCTTCCTTATCTTGACTTGGGTCTTTATTATTTTACTGGTGTTTAAGGTCAAAGGCAACATACATATTGTTACATGGGGGAATATATCATGATGTGTGCAACATAAATGTTCTTATATGGGGGGATTTGTGTGATGATATGCTATTTATATAGCGCTTTCACCAAAGCGATTTTCAGAGAACATATTTACATCAAATGTATCACCCAGCCGAAGTTTGCACTCATTTAATGAGCTTTATTTATTTATTGCATTTATTGACATTGCGCAAACCCATACGTATCACGGCGGTGGTACAACTTGGTGAGCAGGGAAAACAGTACAGTACAGAGTAAGAGAGGTAACAAGTTGCAAAAGCAACATAATAGTACGAGGTCCATATAGGAGGGTAGAGATCACAGAGATCACATTGAAGTAGGAAAGACAGAGTTGGCCTTGCCTGGATTTGAACCTGCGAATCACACTCGGATTACAAAAGCATGCGCTCAGCCCGGTGAGCTATTTTACCGGCTTGCCAGCAAGAGCATGTTTTATTTCTGTGGCATTGCAGTGTATAACTGGTGTTAAGGCCAAAGGCAACATACGTATTCTAACATTGGGGTGGGGGCATTCGTGCTGCCTGCAAGGCTATATGTTTTTTTACTGTGGCATGACATGTTTTATTGCCGTTAGGGAGCAAATACAACATGATGAGTGTTATTATATGTGGAGTGGGGGATTTTTGTAGCCAGCAAGGATATATTTTCTTAATGTGGCATGGCTCTTTTTTCACTGGCATTAAGGCAAAGCCAACAGGAGTATGTTCTTACATGGGGATTCTGGCGCGTATTGGGAGAGCTAGCATAAACATGCTTTGTTATAGTATCGTTACTGGCATTATGGACAAAGCAAACATGATTATTGTCATATATGGAAATATTGGCATATATAGGTGCACCAGAAAGGACATGTGTGAGCACAATCAATATGAAAATGCTTTTTTACACTTGCAGAGTACTGGCATATAGCGGACAAAGGCATTATGAAAATGTGTTTGAAAATGCTCCGGTGCATTGTTGGTGGCTTGGAATCTAACATACTTTTCATGTCTTACCCTACAAAATCGATTGTAAACTGGGTGGTTTTTACCTAATTTATCACAAAGTGTACTGTAAAATGCACTATATTTTAACACATTATTTAAAACCTTTTCTCAAGGGGACAAACCCCCTTTGATTGGTTCGCCCTCCCTCAATACTATGTCACTCCTATGTATTTGGCTGGGGGCAGAACAAGTGCCCTTCCTTCTGCAGGCTCTTCTTAATGTGGGCCCTACTACATTAGCTCCAGGCCCCACTTGTTACAGAATAATGGCTACGCCTCTGGTGAGTTGGGGTGAAAGATGGATCTAATGGGCCAAAGGAAGGCGTGATATCTACTCAGCCTACTGGGCTTGCAAAGCGGATGTTAGGACGAGGGTGGTTCAGTAGCCCAATAGGTTTAATGTCCGGGCTCACTAACAGTTTTCAAAACTGCCATCCAGCCCCGCCAAAATGTTGAGGCTGGATCCGTCCCTCTTTGGCACCCTGTGTGCCACCCCAAGATTTCCTGTGGCCTCATCAGGCCACCCCTATGAAAAATTTCTGGAGGCGCCACTGCCCATACAGGGTAAAATCCCTGCTCGTCTTCCGTATGCCCTTCGCTTGCAGGAGAAGGTGGGGGAGTGGAAGGTGGGGATGCTGGCCCCATGTCTCCTGTTGGCTCAGAATCCATTGACGCCTCGCTACTTCCCCATCATCCTCCTGAAACATTCTCCAGAGTTCAAATATCACCATACAATTGGCTAATTTCTTTCCCTTAAAAGTATCCTGCAAATGTGTCAATAGTGGTTGCTGCACATTTTTGGAAAAACATTTGCATCGTGGCCATGGCTTAGTCAATTTACCTTTGGTACTTTTTGTCCATTCTGTGCTATATTTCCAAATAGCGTGGAAGGGTCCTACACAAGTGCTGTAGTCGCCTGCACTCCCCTTGATATATTGAGTTTATACTTACTTGACCTTGAGTCCGTGCACCGCCGTTCTGCAACTCTCCACCGCCTCAGGCACACCCACCAATCTTGTGCATGTGCCTTCCGAGAAACACCAATGAATAACCTCCTCTGTCAACCTTAAGTTTCTCAACACCATTTCCACAACATCTCATGCTCTCCAAGTCCTATGCACAGACCTAATGGGTGATGTCACCAACTCACTGAACAAGGTAGTGCTAAAAATCACTTACAACGTGCACAATGCTAATGTCCCGTTACACAAAAATGTACACAACCCAACATGAACCCTCAACTGACATCCTGCCTCCTAACAGAGGATACCAATATTTCCCGTGTTCAATCTGTACCTACAGCATCACCTTGTAGATAAAACATTGCTAGACTTAACCAGATGAAAAACTTCTGCAATCTAGGTCAACTCCCCTTGCTAAACCTAACACTGGAATACCATCATCTAAGACCCAAGCTAAAACACCCAATCCACAGGAAATCCATTAGTCACATAACTTCTCTCATCCGTGCCCTTAAGTCAATATGCTAGGTTATTCACGAGGACCGTTACACTTAAGACTAAATGTGCCCTAACCACAAAAACTGCATCTACCTCTGCTCCTTTCCCTACTTTACTTGACAATACTCGAAACTACTAGAGAATACTCAGCAATACTTCAGAGATACTAACAATGCTCAATACCTCCCTCACATCCCTGTTATATTCCCACTCTCCTTAGTTGCTGTGTGGCTGAGTTTACACTCTGTGATTCACTGCTGCTGTTCGGCTAACGGGTCTCCCAGAGCTGCCACACCACCCTTCTGGTCTGCTGGAGTCCTCCCGGACCACAGGCAGGATATTCACAAGCTGGCTCCTGATGGCCTTTGTGCAGGGGTGCACTTCCCCACCGGACTCAAAGTCGGCAAGTCACCACGCAGCCCTCCAGGCACTGAGGTGGAAGAGACGGTTTTATGCCGAACGGACATAGTGAACCGTCCTCTGCTACCAACCTGTAGGAGGGGTATGCCAGAGACCTGGGGGTTCTACGGGTTCACCCATTCATCTCCCAAAGCCTCAGCCAAAAGTAAGTTAGAAATGTTGTTTATTACAAAATCCAACAGGGATCATACAGGACATTTGCAAATCTACAGAATCACAATTCCAACAAACATGTTACCCTGTTGTGATGCAGAATGGCGTCAGCACCTGGGCCTTCCCCCAAAAACCTATTGCCCGTATTCATTAGGTGCTCATAGTGGTAGACATTATGGATTGCCCCTATACATCTTACTCTATTGGACCTTCCATGTCAGGTGGCTGGTCTGCCCCTTCCTCATGAAACTATCTATAACATTGTTACAGGGTCGCAGGATTACCATTGGTCCTTGCCCCCTGTCATCCACACCTGGATTTCTGTCCCCTGATTGGCTGGAACTGGTCTCCTCAGGCCTGGGAACCAGTTTGGTTCTAAGCCCGCTGTGCGCCTCTTCAAGGTGACCTCATACTATTATGATTATCATACTCCTATATGGACCTCATACTATTATGTTGCTTTTGCAACTTGTTACCTCTCTTACTCTGTACTGTACTGTTTTCCCTGCTCACCAAGTTGTACCACCGCCGTGATACGTATGGGTTTGGGCGCAATGTCAATAAATGCAATAAATAAATAAAGCTCATTAAATGAGTGCAAACTTCGGCTGGGTGATACATTTGATGTAAATATGTTCTCTGAAAATCGCTTTGGTGAAAGCGCTATATAAATAGCATATCATCACACAATGTATCTGTTTGCAACAGCACTTTTAATTATGAGAATGCTCTCCCTCTTGCAACATTGGTAACTTGTTCATGTTTCACTTCTTGTCTGTGTTGCTGAGAACTGTTTGTCTTCCCACCACAGGTGAATGCCCATTGTCTAGCTCGGCTGGATTGGTGGTTGAGGACCGTAAAATCAAGCTCTTCTGGTCAGCAATTATGAGGATTTATTCTGTTTTTCAGCATGTGGTTCCTTGTCATCTTAAGTTTGGAATGTGCTGCTTGTCTCTGACCTTGGCTACGAGCCCAGGCCTTCCCTCTTTGTGTAGCCTGGTTCTGCTTTTCTCTCGTCGCTTGTCCTGTGATTGAGGCCTTATGTGTTTTCTATTACAGGAATACTATGATTTCTGCACACTTATGTAGTGCTATATTGCCTATAGGTAAGTCCTATTTGGTCCTGCCAGTCTCCTTATTTGATCCTGTAGTTCCATAGGGTTGATTGCTATACGCATCTGCAAGCTTGCTCTGCATCTCTTTGTTGCCTTGCATTCAGTGTTTCTGCACTTAGCTAATGAGAAAAATAATAAAAGCTTTGACAGTTTGTATATGTATCTGTCCTCTATCTACGGAACTGTGTAAATATTTTCTTCATGTATACGAGTGTGTTTGTCTAGCGTGGCAACGTCGTGGTGTCACTAGTGACATCAGCACAGCAGTTTCTCTGCATTTAGTCAATGTCAACGTCGTGGTGTCACTAGTGACATCAGCACAGCCGTTTCTCTGCATTTAGTCAATGTCATTGATCATGGCATTAGGGTCCATGACAACTGTTGAAGCACCTGTATCATAAAGACATTCACTGGATACGGTTGGAATGGCTGTCTGAGGGAATAGCTCTCTGCATATGTATAAGTCACTTGTGCTCCTGGGGGATGTCCCAATAATGAGTGGCTTTGTGCGTTCTTGACTGTTCAGGCTGTCATGTTCATGGGGATGAGTCGGCCATTCCTGGGACCCTCTCTTCAATATAGATAGATAGATAGATAGATAGATAGATAGATAGATAGATAGATAGATAGATAGATAGATAGATAGATAGATAGATAGAAAAGCAGAGGCGATAGAATGATAGATAGAGAGATATCTCGAGAGATAGATGGATAGATTCATAGAAACACAGATCAACAGATAGATATATACATACATGGATATATAAGAAGATACATAGATAGACAGCTATATAGACAGCACATAGATAGATAGATAGATAGATAGATAGATAGATAGATAGATAGATAGATAGATAGATAGATAGATAGATAGATAGATAGATAGATAGATAGATAGATATGGATAGACCCTGGAGCATTGTGGCACTGTTACAGGATACTTGCTTAGGTGAACAACAGCATATAATTACATAGTGAGGTACCGTATAATTTGCTTATATGAACAGCTGGTTATATGAGCAACAGAATACAATTACTTAGCAAGGTACAATATACTTTGCTTATGTGAGCAGCTGGTTAGAAGACCAACAGAATGCAATTACATAGTCAGGTACAGTATACTTTGCTTAAGTGAGCAGCCGGTTACAAAGGGTGCTACTTACAGTAGTGGTAGTGGTAAGTAAGCATATGGCTGGGAAGCTAGCAGAAAAGTTGTGTTTTCAGTGCCTTGCAGAAAAGAGTTAGGGATGTCTTCTTCCTGAGTTTGGGTGGAAGCGCATTCCAGTTCTTGGGAGCTAGAAGCGTATTGTTCAATGTATCTACACAAAACCTTCCCCAAACAATTAAAGACCAGACTCTGGGTATTTTTTGAAGGTTTGATGCAGTTTTGTTAAGGTTGCAACGTTATAATGGGGGTCCTTACATTTTCAGAATCTTAGTTCACTTGAATTAGAAAAAGAATTATGTCGCACTTTCAGCCTGCACCACTGGACGAATGTTCACCAAACGTGTGCGAGGAACGGCAGAGTGTTCCCAAAAGCCTGCTTTTCTAAATTTGGTGTTCACCTAGTCACTGAAATTGGTGAAACTATAGGTTAAAAAGATGACTTGTGTAGAGAAAACCCTCAATGCTCACACCAGAAAAAATGCAACCCACTACGGGAAAAGGCCCAGCAGACCTCTTGCAAGGGGAACAAAGTATAATTTTCACAAAAATAGAAACGCACCTGCAAAGCACTCTGTTGCCAGGGAATGTTCTGGCTAAATCAGTATGAAGTAACAACAAACGGCCATGGGTGTGAAATTTGCACCACTCTACGCAAATTTATATGTCGGACATTTTGAATTAGAACATGCTGGGAGACAAGAAGCCTTTACCAAATTTAATAATATTGTCTTGTGGGGTCGTTATATTGACGATGTCCTTCTAATTTGGAGCAGAGACAGTGTTAAGATGAGAATCACGGGAATGCTGCGTACCTGTATTTCTGGATGGTCTCGACGGGGCAGCCAGGCTGACGGGAAGACTTGGTGACACAAGCAAACAGCCCTTCCTCCACCCTGAATGGGAACTGGGTGGAAGATGGACCGATTCCCAATGCCACAACCAGATGGCAGAGATGGCAGTTCTGCACAGCGTTGACAGAAGAAGTGGTTGGAGGGAATCCTTGAAGAGAAGTTAGGAGTCCCAAGGTGTGGAAGGCCACACCCACAGCTGGCAATGGGTGCTGAGAAGCTTGGTCCAAAGGTGTGGGAGGCCACACCCGTAGCAGGCAATGGGTGTTGGGAAGCAGAGTCCAAAGGTGTGGGAGGCCACACCCGTAGCAGGCGATGGGTGCTGAAAAGCAGAGTCCAAAGGTGTGGGAGGCCACACCCGTAGCTGGCAATGGATGTTGAGAAGCAGAGTCCAAAGGTGTGGGAGGCCACACCCGTAGCAGGCGATGGGTGCTGAGAAGCAGAGTCCAAAGGTGTGGGAGGCCACACCCGTAGCTGGCAATGGGTGTTGAGAAGCAGAGTCCAAAGGTGTGGGAGGCCACACCCGTAGCAGGCAATGGGTGTTGAGAAGCAGAGCCCCAAGGTGTGGGAGACCACACCCGTAGCAAGCAATGGGTGCTGAGAAGCAGAATCCAAAGGTGTGGGAGGCCACACCTGTAGCAGGCAGTGAAAGCTGGGAGGTAAAGAATCCAAATGGCACAGGAGAACCAGGAAAATAGCCAGGCCAAGGGAAGAGAGGAAGGAGGACAGGGAACCAGGGCTAACAAGAGAGGAAACCAGGAGGGGATGAAGCTGGACCAGAGAATGAAGCCAGGAAGGACCCCGGCCACAGGAGGGAAAAAACCAGCAGCAGGAGAAGGTAAGGACTGGAGGATCAGGGAAACAAGGTAAGCGTTAACTGACAGAACGGGAGAAGGCGAGGACACGATCCGGAACAGAACGCGTTGAGACGCGATCTGCTCCCGACCGCGTCTCTCCCTTTATGGGCCTCCGGCGCCTGCGAGGCCTGGAGCGCAAGCCCGATGGTTGCCAGGCGCCAGCGGCCCCAGAATGAGGCTTGAGCAGCAAGCTGCTCCACGCCTCGGTGGCCGCCCCCACGGCGCATGCGCGGGACCGTAATCGCGGTCCCCGATGCAAGCGCCGCGGAGCTGCCGCCCCTGTCCCTGGAGCTCTCCCCCCGGCACCTCCCCAAACGCGGAAGCGCGGGTAGAGGCGCCAGGGAGGGGGAGCGCGAACAGTGAACCCCGGTCTCCTGGTAAGCGTGACACTATACCCCCTCCTAGGAAGATCCGGAGCCCCAGGCTTCCAGGGAAACCGCCGATAGAATTCGCGCACAAGGCGCGGAGCGTGCACATGCCGAGAGGGTTCCCAAGTGCGATCACAGGCCGGGTACCCCTTCCAATCCACTAGGAAATGGAGCACCCCCCTGCGATAGCGGGCATCACAGATCTCCTGAACCTCAAATTCGGGAACCCCCTGTACTAGAACTGGGGCTGGACAAACACTGGAGCGACCATAAGGATCTACCACATAGGGTTTCAGGAGGGAAACATGAAAAACAGGATGAACGTGCCATGAACGAGGCAGCTGGAGACGAAAAGCTACAGAGGAAAGACGTTTGACAATCCTAAATGGGCCAAAGTATCGGGGAGCTAACTTAACAGGTAGATTGCGGAGAGGCAGATTCCTAGAGGACAGCCAAACCCTATCACCAACCTGGAAATCGGGTTCCATCCGCCTCCCACGGTCAGCCTGAACCTTCATGCGGTCACGAGCGGCCGTCAAAGAGGCACGCGCCAATTCATGCTGTTGTTGGATTGTGGAGACCAAGGCGTCAGCGGAAGGAACCGTACTGGTTGGTACAGGGTGGAAAGGAATCAGCTTAGGATGTTGTCCCATAGAACAACGAAAGGGGCTGGTTCCGATGGACGAATGAAAAGAATTATTGTAGGAGACCTCAGCTAGGTCTAAATAGGTACTCCAATTGGTTTGTGTGGCATTAGCAAAACTACGGAGATAGGCTTCCAAGGTCTGATTAGTTCTCTCCGTGAGACCATTGGTCTGTGGATGATATCCCGAGCTTAAAGCCCTATGAATGCCGAGATGACCACAAACCTTACCCCAAAAGGAAGAGAGAAACTGAGACCCTCGATCTGAAATGATCTTCTCAGGAAGACCATGTAAACGGTAGATTTCGTGAAGAAAAGCAGTGGCCATCTGGACCGCAGTGGGAATTTTTTTAAAAGGAATGAAATGGGCATACTTTGTAAAACAGTCCACTACGACCATAATACAAGTATGTCCTGCAGAAGGGGGAAGATCGACAATAAAGTCGGTAGCAATCGAGTGCCAGGGGTATGGTGGTAATTCAGTAGGAGAGAGCAGCCATAAAGGATGTTGTCTGGGAACCTTGGATTGGGCACAGATGGGACAGGCCTGTACATACTTCCGAACTTCCTCAGCCCAACCAGGCCACCAAAACTGTCGTGATAGTAACTCTTGTGTAGCACGAATTCCGCGATGACCTCCAATGGGGGAATCATGAACACCATGCAGAATGCCATCGCGAATATCCCCTTTAGGGATGTATAGTCTCTTCCGAAAGAACAAGAGGCCATGACTTTCAGACATAGAGGGCCGTTGGAGCAAGACTGACCTCCAAGGATCAGACCGGGTAGCATCAGATATCGACTTTAAGAGTGGCGATACCGTCGACAGAAAACGATGAGAAGGAATCAGAGGTTGAATCTGACTGGAGGTATCTTCGTTCCTCTCTCTCTCCAAAGACCGAGACAAGGCATCTGCTCTTACATTCGAGGATCCGGAGATGTAAGTAATATGGAACACAAACGGAGAAAAGAAGAAGGCCCACCGAGCCTGTCTGGGTGTCCGACATTGTAAAGAGCGTAAATACTGTAGGTTTCGATGATCTGTACGGACCTCAACCGAAAAACGGGCTCCCAACAGATGGTGTCTCCATTCCTCGAAAGCTATCTTGATGGCCAATAGCTCCTTCTCAATAACTGCGTAGTTCCTCTCACTAGGATTTAGCTTGCGAGAGAAGTAAGCCACGGGATGTTCGATTGACGTAGCAGGATCCTTTTGTAACAGTACAGCTCCAACAGCAAAGTCCGAAGCGTCTGCTTCAACGATGAAGGGCAATTCATCCTGTGGGTGGCGTAAGATCTGGGCAGCCATAAAGGCTGATTTCAGAGCGTTAAAGGCTTGCGAAGCAGAACCATCCCACAGAAAAGTTATCTTGCTGCTTGTCAATCTCGTAAGAGGTGCTGAGATTTCAGAGAAGCGTGGAATGAATTGCCTGTAAAAATTGGCAAATCCCAAAAAGCGTTGCAGAGATCTTACGTCATGTGGTAGCTGCCATTCTTGAATTGCCTTTACCTTCTTGGAATCCATCTCAATACCGGACTGAATTATCACAAACCCTAGGAATTCGATCCTGGATTGATGGAAAGAACACTTTTCAGCCTTGACAAACAGATGATTATGGAGCAGCCGATCGAGAACCTCTCGTACATGACTTATGTGTTCCTCCTTAGATCGGGAAAAGATCAAGATGTCATCCAGATAGATCCAGACAGAGATTCCGATTATGTCCCCAAAGATATGATCCATGAGCCGTTGGAAAATCGCCGGGGCATTGCACAGACCAAAAGGCATAACCCTATATTCGAAATGCCCAAAAGGAGTCTTAAATGCCGTCTTCCATTCGTCTCCACACTTGATTCGGACCAGATGATATGCCCCTCGAAGATCTAGCTTAGTAAAAATCTGAGCCTGATGTAGGGTCTCTAAGATACTTCGAATCAGTGGTAATGGGTACCGATCCTTGATGGTGATATCGTTTAAGAGCCGGTAATCCACACAGGGTCTTAAGGAACCTTCCTTCTTCTTTACGAAAAATAGAGGAAACCCAGCGGGAGACTTGGATGGTACGATGTACCCCTTACTCAAGCAGTCCGATAAATAATCCTGTAATACTCGTCTCTCTTCCTGAGACAACGCGTATAGCCTGCCATGCGGAATCTCAACTCCCGGAGACAATTCTATGGCACAATCGAATGACCGATGAGGTGGCAGAGGTATATTACTTGGTTCGGCAAACACTTGTTCGAAGTCAGCATACTCAGGAGGGATCAGCAATGCAGAACAAAGGTGAGTCCCCTTGTCTCGGAGTTCCAGATTAGTTGAAGAAGCCTGAGTCTGGACAGGCAAGCTGCATCTCGAGGTACAAGAGGTGGAGGAGAAGGTCAAGGTATGAGTCCTCCAATTAATAACAGGATTGTGATGCTGGAGCCAAGGTAGCCCCAAGACCAACTTGTAGGTAGGTGACCTGATGACGTCCAAAGCAAGCCTCTCCACATGATCGGCGATCCTAAGTCTTAGTCCGATAGTATGCAGACGAACTGGTCCAGAGGACAAAGGAGTACCATCAATAACCTCCACAGGAAGGACTGAGTGTCTGGGCAAAAGAGGGATTTTATGAGTGCTAGCAAAATCCTCATCAATGTAATTGCCCGATGCTCCACTATCCAACAATCCAAACACTTCAAGTGTCCGGCCGGGCAGTTGAATCTGAATCTTCAAGGTTAATAAAACAGCTGGTTGCATGGGAAGAAGAATCGAGCAAAAGGCGGAAAGGTCTGAAAAAGGGGTGAGACCTGTCGTTGCCTCTCCTCCACACGACAGGTCCTCTAGTTTCCCGACTTCTTCTTTTGAGGCCGTAAAGGACACATTCCCAAATAGTGTCCGGCGGCTCCACAATACAGACATAATCGTAATGTTCTTCTCCTCCTTCTTTCTTCCTCTGATAATGGCCCTCTCACAGCACCCAACTGCATAGGTTCTGGTCCAGAGTCTGTCGAACCAAAGGCGCCGGCGGGAAGACTGGCCGTTCTGGGAGTGTCATGATCTCTGCTTCCAAAAGGTCAGGGTTTTCCCAACTCCCTTGGAAGCAGATCCATAACCCAGGTTACGAGTGCCAACCAGTCCCAATTGGGACCTTTTGGACCCAGTCCTGGCGCCAGTGGCACCAGGCTCATAAATATGCCCAGTCCCAGCGCTGGAAGCGCCGGGCTCATAATGCTTGGGTGGACTTACCTGCAGCAGACCATGCTGCTTACTTGCCTGCCAGTTGAGCCTCTGATCCTCTTCTGTTTGGAACTACTTTTCCTGTTGGGTGGGGCTGGAGCCACTCCCTAGATTCAGAACACTGGAACTCTTCTGGAAGGCAGGAACTCTTTTCTTACCAGGAACTCTTTTCTTACCTAGGCGTGGCTGTGGAAGGAGACACCTAAGCACTACAGGAGGCTATTTAAACCACACCCGGTGGATGAATCTTGCTTTGCGTTATTCTGCAACCTCTGCAGCAGGACGCTCATCGTGTCTTCTGCATCCGGTCCTAGGCCTAAGGAAAAAGGCTTACCATCCTGAATCCAGTCTTCAGCAACACCTATAGAGACAAGAAAGAACAGGTTAGCATTCCGGCATCTGAAAGGCAAAGGCTTACCATTCTGAATCCAGTCTTCAGCAACACCTATAAAGACAAGAAAGAACAGGTTAGCATTCCGGCATCTGAAAGGCAAAGGCTTACCTACTCTTCGTGCGCTCCGGAGGTCTTCACACTGCATTCCGGCATCTGAAAGACAAAAGCTTACCAACTCTTCGCACGCTCCGGAGGCCTTCGGCGCTGCATCCCGCATCTGAAAGACAAAACAAGGTGCGTTTAAAGACATTGGGGAACTTTAATACTCACGTGCCATTACTCCTTTCCACATCTAATCCAGTGGGTATTCCGGCACCCTGCAGCTGCTCCGAACTCGTACCTGCAAAATAAAAAGACAGTTAGAGCGCATCGTGAAGCAGGCAACAAGCGCTTACTTACGTGCTTCCAGGCGCTTCTATTCATCACACGGGCTCCATCTTCAACTCACTTCAGCCCGTCATCCGACATCGCCGGAACCCTGCAAACCAAGAGACATCATTACTAAAGACTTTAAAGACATTTGAATGACTCGAAACTTACCGTTCGTGCAGTAAACGACGGACAGCAGTCCTCTGAAGTCAAGAGGCCTGCGCTACCTATCCAGTGAAGAAACTGGTTACAGCACCCTGCCCCGAGGCAGATGGAGAGCTCGGCATTCACTTACCTAAGGTGAGAGCGTTAACCTTTGGGGGTCTACAGGAGAGGAGAAGAGGAAAGAGATAGGGACACCCCAATAACCCCAGTTCATTAACCCCATATTTTCTATCTGCAGACATCTTACTCTACACGTCAGGCATACAGTGCACAGAGGTCCAGCCCAAAGAGCCAACCGGGTGCTACACATCACCTTTGAAGATACGGTAGTCGCCCAGTCAAGACCGGCGCCTCTGCGAGAATCAGGTGAGCGTTACAGAACGCAAAGCCTACCGCAAAACTCTCGCCCAGGCGCTATGGAAACCTCGGATACTGACCCCCTAGCCCGGTTACTTGGGGAACTAAGGGCAGAAGTGCATTCAGCTCGTCAGGAAACGAATGCTCTAAGAAGGGAACTAATTATTTCCAAGGAGAGAACAGACAATCTTGCTAGACAAGTGCTACAGTCACAAGCCGGACAGACCCCGTTACCCGCATCAGGGGCAAATCTTCCTTCAACATCCTCTATGAATCCAGTGCAGATCAACCTACCTGGGAATGTACCTCTGGCTCCGCCCGAACGATTTTCTGGTGACCCAAAGAGGTTTGCAGTATTTATCAATCAGTGCCGGTTGCACTTCTTATGCCGGCCAGCAGCCTTTCCAACTGATCAAGCAAAAGTAGCTTTTGTACTTTCGTACCTTAGTGGCAATGCGGCAGACTGGTCGATCCCTCTAGTTAATCAAGATGATCCGGTTCTCCATGATTTTCAAGCCTTTCAGCTTAGTATGAAAAAACTGTTCGCAAGACATTCACAGGGGCAGGCCTTGGACAATGAGCTTCTTTCGTTGCGACAGGGTAATCAAGACCTTTTGGCTTATATTGCATCTTTCAATAGACTAATAGTGGAAACTCAATGGCCTGAGGACAAAAGGATTACGCTGTTTTATAGAGGTCTACGTGGAGAGCTCAAAGACGTTTTAGCCCAAGTAGTGAATCCCCCACAAGACTGTTCGGATTATATAGACTTGGTCGTTCAAATAGATCACAGGCTGCAGAACAGGAAGACCGATCGTTCCAAGTTTGATGCTCGAGCATTTTCCAAACCGCCAACTCCTTCCAAAGGAGTAGACTCCGGGGAACCCATGCAAATAGGGGGTCTGAAAGGTCCTCTAACACAAAGGGAGCGGGAAAGGAGGAAACAGTTGCAATTATGCCTACATTGCGGAAACTCAGGGCACTTTCTTCGAGACTGTCCGGTGAAACCTGCCAAGAAGGCAGTAGGAGCTGCAGTTACCAAAGTTACAAACTCTGAGCAGGGAAACGACCTCGCCCGACAAGAATAGAGGTCCTCTTGCCGAGCGTGAAAACCAGTTCCGTGACCTCGCATTTCGTGATACCTATGGTCCTCATTAGCCCTGATAATCCGGATCGATTACATGCAATTGAAGCTTACGTCGACAGCGGTGCCATCGGCAATTATGTGGATCATGAAATGGTTTTGAGGATGAATCTAACTCTTTGTCCCAAGGCTGTAAAGGACGTCATTACTACGGTGGATGGTACGGAGATAGCCTCCGGGCCAGTAACGCATACCACTCAAGAGGTGACGCTAGTAAGTCAAGATGGACACCATGAGAAGATCGTGTTCGATGTGATCAAGGCCCCTCAGTTTCAGATTATTCTAGGAATACCTTGGTTAGAGAAACACAATCCTCTGATCGATTGGCGAGCAAGAACGGTCCAGTTTCCAGAATGTGTCTCTACTTGTCACCCTCCACCTGGTGTTGCACTGGCCGCAATTTCTTCAGAGACTCCCCAGTTACCTCCCGAATACCTAGAATACCAAGATGTTTTCCGGAAGGATCAGGCTAACTCTCTACCTCCTCATAGGTCTTATGACTGCCAGATAGACCTGATACCTGGATCTACTCCTCCTTGTAGTAGAATTTATGCCCTCACCGAGCCTGAGAACCTTCACCTTCGACAATACCTGGATCAATACCTGGCAAATGGGTTTATTCGTCCTTCCAAGTCCCCTGCTTCTTCAGCTTTGTTCTTCGTTCCAAAAAAGGAAGGAGACCTTAGAACTTGTATCGATTATCGCTCCCTGAACCAGATCACCGTTAAGAATAGATATCCGTTACCTTTGATCCCTGAACTCCTGGACCAAGTCTGAAAAGCATGCATATATACAAAGCTGGATCTTAGAGGAGCTTACCACTTGGTACGAGTAAAAGAGGGCGATGAATGGAAGACGGCCTTCCGCACCAAGTATGGGCTATTTGAATATCAGGTCATGCCCTTCGGACTTTGCAATGCCCCGGCCGCCTTTCAATATTTTATGAACGATGTCCTCAGAGAGCTCATAGATGTATGTGTTGTTGTTTACATTGACGACATCCTCGTTTATTCTTCATCGGAATCTGAACATCGGAAACACGTGAAAATGGTCCTCGAAAGATTGCGTCAACACAAACTTTTCGCTAAGTTGGAAAAATGTGTTTTCAACGTGACTGAAGTTGAATTCTTGGGATTCATATTATCACCTGGCGGAGTGCGTATGGATTCAAAGAAGGTCGATGCAGTTCTCAAATGGCCATCACCATCCTCTGTAAAAGGTGTGCAAAGCATGCTAGGCTTCGCTAACTTTTACCGCAGGTTTATCCCCGAATTCTCTCGAATAGTCCAGCCCATCACTGCCTTGTTAAAGAAAAACAAACGTTTTGAATGGTCTACCGAGGCGGAACAAGCATTCCAGGATTTGAAGACTAAATTTATCTCTGCACCAATCTTAAAACACCCTCGCCCCGAACTCCCCTACATCGTGGAAACTGATGCTTCAACCCTTGCCATGGGGGCAGTTCTATCACAAAAGGACCCGGTAACCAATCAGTTGCATCCCGTGGCATTTTGGTCCCGCAAATTCTCGCCTCCTGAAATCAATTACACGATTACTGAAAAGGAACTTCTGGCTATCAAGTCTGCCTTTAAGGCTTGGCGGCATTATCTGCTGGGGGCCCGACACACCGTTACTGTGATTACGGATCACCGAAACCTGCAATATTTGAAAACCGCAAAAGCCCAATCCTCTAGACAACTCCGTTGGGCATTATTCTTTGCCGAGTTTGACTTCATAATTACCTATCGACCTGGTACAAAGAACGGTAAAGCTGATGCCCTTTCTCGGATGGGAGTGGAAGAACACTTGATCAACCCTAAACCTGTACCAATCATTCCCGAACAAAGAATTCTGGGTGTAATCGCCACCGAATCCATAGAGGAAGTTAAGGATAAAGCCAGGCAACTTGTAACTCCAGCAGACATACAGAATTGGCATCTGCAGGGAAAGGACTTTGCAGTAAAGGACAACTTATTGTATTTCCAAGAACGATTATACCTACCCAGCACAGATTTACAGAAAAAAGTAATCTCTTGTTATCACGACTCTTTAATGGAAGGTCATCCCGGTATGGCCAAGACCTCAGAAAAGATCAAGCGCTACTTCTGGTGGCCGTCTTGGAAGAAAGATATCAGAGACTTTATAATGTCCTGTGGAGTATGCGCCCAAAACAAGAGTCAAAAGGAAAGACCAGCAGGCCTCTTACGCCCGATCTACCTCCATGCTCCGGATACAATACGATTCTAGTAATCGTGGACCTATTCTCCAAGATGGCGCATTTCATTCCGCTCAAAGGCTTGCCAACAGCAGCAACTCTGGCCCGAGAATTTCTCGAAAACATCGTCCGACTGCACGGTTTTCCTTCGGTTCTAATTTCGGATCGAGGTAGTCAATTTATTTCTCATTTTTGGCGAAGTTGCTGTCGGTCGGCTCAAATTGATGTGAGACTATCGACCAGTCACCACCCTCAGACCGACGGACAAACCGAGAGGACCAATCAAACTCTGGAACAGTATTTACGCTGCATGCTGCAACAAACTGAAAAAACTTGGAAAGATATCCTTTGGATAGCCGAATATGCCTACAATAACTCTGTCCATTCGGGAACTGGGAAAACCCCGTTTTTTCTTTTGTACGGCAGTCACCCTCGAACCTCGGAGTTGGATCCCCTCCATTATCTTGAAACACCAGCAGTAGACTACCTGCATTCTACAATCACCCAAGCCTTTAAAGAAGCTGTTTCTCACCTTCAAAGGGCTAAAGAACAATACAAGAAAGGAGCAGATCAACATCGGAAGGAAGCCCCTCACTATCAAGTAGGGGATCAAGTCTGGTTATCCACCAAATATCTATCTCTAAAAGGGCCACGCACATTCAACCCAAGATACCTTGGTCCCTATTCCATCACTACCATAGTAAACCCAGTAGCGGTCAAGTTGGACTTGCCCCCGCACATGAAGATACATCCGGTCTTCCACGTCTCTCTATTAAAACCCGTGCAACCTCAAACCCGACTAACCAAATCTCCAAAACCTATCCTAGTTGATGGAGAACTCGAGTTTGAAGTCAAAAGTATTCTGGACTCCAAGATCTCCAAATCTAAACTATTCTACCTAATTGACTGGAAAGGCTACGGCCCCCAAGAGAGATTCTGGGAACCTGCTGAATATGTCCACGCTCCTCGCCTAATCAAAAGATTTCACCGAACATTTCCTGACAAGCCAAAACCCCCGGAGAAGCCCGGTTTCGGAGGGGCCTTGAGGGGGGGTACTGTCATGATCTCTGCTTCCAAAAGGTCAGGGTTTTCCCAACTCCCTTGGAAGCAGATCCATAACCCAGGTTACGAGTGCCAACCAGTCCCAATTGGGACCTTTTGGACCCAGTCCTGGCGCCAGTGGCACCAGGCTCATAAATATGCCCAGTCCCAGCGCTGGAAGCGCCGGGCTCATAATGCTTGGGTGGACTTACCTGCAGCAGACCATGCTGCTTACTTGCCTGCCAGTTGAGCCTCTGATCCTCTTCTGTTTGGAACTACTTTTCCTGTTGGGTGGGGCTGGAGCCACTCCCTAGATTCAGAACACTGGAACTCTTCTGGAAGGCAGGAACTCTTTTCTTACCAGGAACTCTTTTCTTACCTAGGCGTGGCTGTGGAAGGAGACACCTAAGCACTACAGGAGGCTATTTAAACCACACCCGGTGGATGAATCTTGCTTTGCGTTATTCTGCAACCTCTGCAGCAGGACGCTCATCGTGTCTTCTGCATCCGGTCCTAGGCCTAAGGAAAAAGGCTTACCATCCTGAATCCAGTCTTCAGCAACACCTATAGAGACAAGAAAGAACAGGTTAGCATTCCGGCATCTGAAAGGCAAAGGCTTACCATTCTGAATCCAGTCTTCAGCAACACCTATAAAGACAAGAAAGAACAGGTTAGCATTCCGGCATCTGAAAGGCAAAGGCTTACCTACTCTTCGTGCGCTCCGGAGGTCTTCACACTGCATTCCGGCATCTGAAAGACAAAAGCTTACCAACTCTTCGCACGCTCCGGAGGCCTTCGGCGCTGCATCCCGCATCTGAAAGACAAAACAAGGTGCGTTTAAAGACATTGGGGAACTTTAATACTCACGTGCCATTACTCCTTTCCACATCTAATCCAGTGGGTATTCCGGCACCCTGCAGCTGCTCCGAACTCGTACCTGCAAAATAAAAAGACAGTTAGAGCGCATCGTGAAGCAGGCAACAAGCGCTTACTTACGTGCTTCCAGGCGCTTCTATTCATCACACGGGCTCCATCTTCAACTCACTTCAGCCCGTCATCCGACATCGCCGGAACCCTGCAAAACAAGAGACATCATTACTAAAGACTTTAAAGACATTTGAATGACTCAAAACTTACCGTTCGTGCAGTAAACGACGGACAGCAGTCCTCTGAAGTCAAGAGGCCTGCGCTACCTATCCAGTGAAGAAACTGGTTACAGCACCCTGCCCCGAGGCAGATGGAGAGCTCGGCATTCACTTACCTAAGGTGAGAGCGTTAACCTTTGGGGGTCTACAGGAGAGGAGAAGAGGAAAGAGATAGGGACACCCCAATAACCCCAGTTCATTAACCCCATATTTTCTATCTGCAGACATCTTACTCTACACGTCAGGCATACAGTGCACAGAGGTCCAGCCCAAAGAGCCAACCGGGTGCTACACATCACCTTTGAAGATACGGTAGTCGCCCAGTCAAGACCGGCGCCTCTGCGAGAATCAGGTGAGCGTTACAGGGAGTGACTCTCTCTAGTCGACGTCTCTCGGTCTTTCGTTCGGTTAGTCTCTGGTCTATGCGAAGCACCTGGTTAATTAAGAGTTGGAGACTTTCAGGTTCAGGGATGTGGAGTAGTTCGTCCTTATATTCCTCCCTAAGCCCCCGGCGAAACAGGGTCTTTTGCGTAACTTCGGGCCATTGCGAATCCGTAGCCAGCAGGCGGAAGCGACTGATATATGTTATTATGTCTGAGCTGCCCTGTTTGATGTCCATTAACTGGTTCTGCGCAGCGGCAGCCAAGTTTGGTGTCTGAAAGACCTCCAGAAATGCCTTCTCGAAAGCAGCAAAATCGTTAAGAATGGGACTGTTGGTAGCCACAAAAGGTGTCGCCCAGGCTAGGGCGTTTCCAGTTAAGTTTCCCAAGATATAACCGATCTTGGCCTTATCATTATTAAAATAGGTTGACCTGAAAAGGAAATGGATACGACAGTGGTTGCAAAATTCCGCCACTCGACGCGGGTCTCCATCGAACCTGATTGGGGCAGTATGGGCCAATGAACTTTCGGCCTGTGGAGCACCTCCGGTCCCCTGAGTTACCATCTGTCGTAGGACTTGATTTTCTTGATGAAGAGCAGTCATCTCTGCCCTGAGGGCTTGCAACTCACTACGCAGGTCCTGCGTGTCCTCCATATCCAAATCGGAAGGAAGGCGTCTCAATCTGTTAAGATGAGAATCACGGGAATGCTGCGTACCTGTATTTCTGGATGGTCTCAACGGGGCAGCCAGGCTGACGGGAAGACTTGGTGACACAAGCAACCAGCCCTTCCTCCACCCTGAATGGGAACTGGGTGGAAGATGGACCGATTCCCAATGCCACAACCAGATGGCAGAGATGGCAGTTCTGCACAGCGTTGACAGAAGAAGTGGTTGGAGGGAATCCTTGAAGAGAAGTTAGGAGTCCCAAGGTGTGGAAGGCCACACCCACAGCTGGCAATGGGTGCTGAGAAGCTGAGTCCAAAGGTGTGGGAGGCCACACCCGTAGCAGGCAATGGGTGTTGAGAAGCAGAGTCCAAAGGTGTGGGAGGCCACACCCGTAGCAGGCGATGGGTGCTGAAAAGCAGAGTCCAAAGGTGTGGGAGGCCACACCCGTAGCTGGCAATGGATGTTGAGAAGCAGAGTACAAAGGTGTGGGAGGCCACACCCGTAGCAGGCGATGGGTGCTGAGAAGCAGAGTCCAAAGGTGTGGGAGGCCACACCCGTAGCAGGCAATGGGTGTTGAGAAGCAGAGCCCCAAGGTGTGGGAGACCACACCCGTAGCAAGCAATGGGTGCTGAGAAGCAGAATCCAAAGGTGTGGGAGGCCACACCTGTAGCAGGCAGTGAAAGCTGGGAGGTAAAGAATCCAAATGGCACAGGAGAACCAGGAAAATAGCCAGGCCAAGGGAAGAGAGGAAGGAGGACAGGGAACCAGGGCTAACAAGAGAGGAAACCAGGAGGGGATGAAGCTGGACCAGAGAATGAAGCCAGGAAGGACCCCGGCCACAGGAGGGAAAAAACCGGCAGCAGGAGAAGGTAAGGACTGGAGGATCAGGGAAACAAGGTAAGCGTTAACTGACAGAACGGGAGAAGGCGAGGACACGATCCGGAACAGAACGCGTTGAGACGCGATCTGCTCCCGACCGCGTCTCTCCCTTTATGGGCCTCCGGCGCCTGCGAGGCCTGGAGCGCAAGCCCGATGGTTGCCAGGCGCCGGCAGCCCCAGAATGAGGCTTGAGCAGCAAGCTGCTCCACGCCTCGGTGGCCGCCCCCACGGCGCATGCGCGGGACCGTAATCGCGGTCCCCGATGCAAGCGCCGCGGAGCTGCCGCCCCTGTCCCTGGAGCTCTCCCCCCGGCGCCTCCCCAAACGCGGAAGCGCGGGTAGAGGCGCCAGGGAGGGGGAGCGCGAACAGTGAACCCCGGTCTCCTGGTAAGCGTGACAGACAGTACTGCTGTCACTAAATACCATGATTATCTTAACTCAAACCAATACAACCTCAAATTTACAATAAATGAAAGCATCAGCTTAATCCAATTTCTAGATCTGGAACTGTATGTCAAAAATGGAAAAATATTCAATACTTTTTATGTCAAACCAACTGCTGGCAACACCATACGTCACGTGGACAGCAATCACCCACAACACATAATTAGAAACATTCATAAGGCGAGATGCTCAGGATCAAAAGGAATTGCACAGAATCACAAGAATAAGAAAAACACGTCAATTACTCAATGAGAAAATTTGAAGCAAGAGGATACAACAAAGGACATCTTCATAAAACCTATGTTAAAACAATGGAAAGATCAAGAGGAGATCTCCTTGCAAACAAAAGTATCATTTCTACTGATACTCAACAACAAAATCTTAGCTTTATTACCATCTATAGCTCCAACATCAAACAAATAAAAAAGGTTTAAAGAAAAATTGCCATATCTTACAAATGGACGCAGATATATCGGGCTATCTTGATGTTCAAGTTAACATCACCTTCAAGAAAGCTAAAAGCCTACAGGATATTTTGAGCCATTCACATTTAAAATACAATAAGCCAAATAAAGGTCTACTACAATTATGGGATACCAAGCCCCTTCAAGAAAATTATAAATGAGGCAAATTTGACAGCTGCATTTATTCCAAAAATGTAAAACAAGACTTAAAATTACCTAATGGACAAGTGTACAAAATCAAAGATTTCATAAACTGCAACACTAAGTCAGTGATCTATGCAATCCAGTGCACATGTCGCAAACTTTACGTTGGTAGTACCACAAGAAAACTGAAAACCAGAATACAAGAAAATTTCAGAGCTATCTTTAAAGAAGATATGACATACGCTCTTGGATACCATCATCTGATTGAACATAAAAATGAACCAAAAAGTGGCATGACATTTTTTGGAATTGAAAAAATAACAAAGTCACAGAGAGGTTGAAACTTAGGAAAAATATTGAGATCCAGAGAATCTTTTTGGATATGTAATTGTGACACTTGCCATAGAGGTCTCAATTCAGATGCAGAAATGATTCACCTTTTATAACTATATTATGACTAAAAAGCTGTACAGCCGGTGAACATCTAATTTGGAGTTAGCTCATGAACATTATTGCAATTGTATATGACACTGTGAATATAAAATTATTTTGCTTTTTTCTGTTTACTATAATTGTTCAATTGTATTGTAATAGTGGTACTTAGCATAGAAGCCCATTCAGTTCAAGGGAAAAAAGCTTATCACTGTATCTAATACACAGCACATGTCAGTATTTTCAATAAAATACTACCCAATCCAAGATGGAAGGAATACATGGCACAGGCCATCATTTCCCATCAAATACTACCCAAACCAAGATGGAAGCCTCCATCAGAAAATGCCTAAGTGTTTGCTGTGCTGGAGTAATACAGCTGTTTTGCGCTTTCTACTTTCCAATACTTCTCCGCAATGTACCAGCTTCAGCCTTATTCTTAGAAAATTATTGCATAATGACCTATCTGGGAATTTCGCGAGGAAGCTTGTAAGCCAACCCAGTTTTTTTCACCCCTTAAAAAGGGTTTTGCAGGAGAGAACATTCTCACTTTCTCGATTGCCTCTATCCAGTCAATATCCAGTCAATAAGTTCCAATTTCTTCTTGATTTTCAACGGATTGGAGATGAGGGTTTCTATACCGAGGTCAGCTTTCGAAAGAGACTCCATGACCTTTCTCTCCAATGATGACAAGATTGCAGATCTAGAGTTTGACATATGTTTTCTTATGTCACCATAGAGAGTTGTCTCTTTTCCAATAATGATCTCCCGATATAATGAAATTAATTTCCACTTTGCCATACATCTCAAAGATTTTAGGCCAATTTCAAATCTAAGACTCCAAGTGGGTGCGCAGGCAGGGAGATCTAGTACTCTTTTCCATAGCCGGCCTTCGAATATATCCAGGTTGGTAACCCAGAGCCGTGGTCTGTAAAGAATGACTGGAACTATTTTTGCCAACGGCGAGATCGTGAATTTACAGAACTCATAGTTCAACTTGAGCATTTGTGCTCCTCCCTGTGCTATCTTATCTGCTACCTCGGTCTCAACCTTGAAAAAGGTGGGAGAGGCATAGATGTTATATCCCAAGTACTTAACCGCCTCTACCCCTTAGATTTTATGACCATCTACTTCCCAGCTCGAATATTCAATTCTTTTTGGGGGATGTTTGAATATCATGATGTTTGATTTAGCAGTGTTTATTGCAAGCTTGTTAATTCCTGCATACTCAGTCAGCTTAGTTAGTAGCCGCTGGAACCCAATTGGTGTTCTGTCTAACAACACAATGTCGTCTGCATAGGCCAGCCAAAAGATCTTCCTTCCGTTCAGCACTGGACTGGCCAATGCAGACGGTTCCAAAGAGAACCCCATGTCTGCCAGGAAAAGGTTGAAGAAAAAAGGGGCCCCTAGGCACCCTTGCCTCACTCCCTTTTCTACCTCGATGGTTTCCGAGAGGTGCCCCATCTCATCCAAGCAAACTCTTAACTTTGTTTGTCTGTGTAACTCTACCAGTACTGCTAGAAGTATTTCAGGTAAACCCCAGTTTCTCAGTTTTTGCTAAAGTCGATCCGTGTCTACTTGGTCAAAGGCTTTTGATAGATCCACCCATGCTCCATACAAGGGCAGCGATCTACTTCCCTCTGACTGTTCACTCACTATAAGTTCAGGATCAGGCCATTTAATGATGTTGACATGCCTTTTCGAAATCCTGTTTGGAAAGGAGACAAGCTATGTCGATCTTCTGCCCACTGTGTCATTTCCCTTAACAAGAGCTTCATGAAGATCTTGCTTTCTATGTCGAGCAGAGCTATAGGTCGTTAATTTGCTGCTGTTTGACGATCCCCATTTTTGAAGAACAGAATGACCAGTGCAGTCTTCCAAGATAGTGGAAACAAGCGTCTCTTAAGGATTTCTCTAAATAGGCAGAATAATAAATGTGACCACATTTTGGGCTCGTTTTTAAGTATTTGATATGTCAGCCCATTAGGGCCTGCTGCTCTTGAGGTCGAAGATGTAGCTATTAACTCTTCGATATCCCTTACATCAAAATTAAGTTGCCAAGATGTATTCGGTTTCCATTCGAACTGAGAACCACTACTGTCTTTAAAGACTTTGGTTAGATGCTCCACACACCCTCTTTCAGATACTAGATTGCATAGAGAACTGCCAGTTCCACCCTCAAATTGACTGATTACTGTCCATAAATGTTTTGTGTTACTTTCTGAGAGCATTCTCAGTACCTGCTCCCCATCATTTTGCATTAGAGGAGCTTTTTGGAGAAATGACCATGACTTATAGTTGGTTTTTTCTATACTGATTTCTGTTTTTTATATGCTTCCAGTGGAGCCCTGCTGACTTAATTCCTCGCAGGGCCCTTCTTTCTCTGTGTCTCTTTATCGAATGCATGGACATACTTTTGTTTAGCTAGTCCTACTGACTCACTGGGGGCCGATGTATGCCAGAGGAATTTGGTGATTTTCTGCGGGTGGCATTCTGTTTTCCAGATGCTCCTTGGGGTCTTTTTCAGATGCATATTTAAGTTTGCACCCTCATGTTTATATTTTACCAACCTAATTCTCCCCTTTATGCCGACCAGCTGCTGTTTGCTTACACCAAGGGAAGAAGCAGAAAGGTCCAGGATGGATAACTCCAGTCTACTATGATCGCACCCCCATCATGCTTTATTACCATGACAGAGGGGAGCGTGTGCAGATATTGGGAGACAAAGATATAATCTAGGGTTGAAGAGGTATCTACTTTGTGCCATGTTGTACATGCCCCCAGAACTCCCTCCGTACTTCCGGTTACCATTTTTAAATCCCAATGCTCCATAAAATCCAACCACAACCTCCCGTTTTTTTACATTTTTGCAGTAGAATCATATGTTAGGTCCCCTTTTAACTGCAAACAGTCTGCATTTTGGTCGCCAGATAAAATTATGTTACTGTTCACCGAATCCAACTTTATTGTTTCCAGTAATGACCCCAAATTTCCAAGAAAAGGATAAGGTTTTGAATAGGCAGGGTTCCAATATATGTTGATTATTACCCAAATTGAGGCTATACTATCACAAAACATGTGTGCTCTACAGGCCTGAAAGCCAATAGCATTTTTACAAATAGGAACTATATTGTTAAAGGTTTGATTTTTTAGAGCCATCAGGAGGTCCCCTGAGGGTCTACCTTTTGCTTTTGTGACGCTGGTAAGCATAGCACAGTGAACCCTTCTATAATCCAGGGGTTCACTAGCAATGGCTCCTGCAATAACACTATATCTCTGAGGTCAAACAGGTAAGGCTGCATGCCTTTTGCCTTAATTGTACTGGAGCCCCACGTGTTCCAACTAACTACATTGATGCCCTTTTTTCTAAAGCTGCTGGGTGCCTTGACCCAGTTTCTGTAGAACTTGGGAGAGGATTTCCGGCAGCAAGGATAGCGCACTTTCCTGTGGATTCTGTTCTTTCCTTATGCTTTTATCCTCTTCTTTTTTAGACTCCTGAGAGTAACTCCCCCTTTTGTGTGGTGGATTCTATAGGAATACAATGTTCTCTGGACTTGCCCCCAGACTCATTGATTGAGACTTCCAGACCATAGATATCTAGTTCTCTCAATTCACTCAAGATAGCATTCTTTGCATTGGAGGACGTAGAGGTCACTTCCACAAGAAAAGGATCTTGAGCCAGGGGAAATGTCACACTTTCAATATCATCTGATGAGAGCAAAGACAGATTCTTCACTTTTGTGACTATTCCCAGGATTACAGAGCGACTCGGAGATTTGTGTTGACTGACATTGGAAATAAGTCTTAACCACACTCTCGGGTTGGCAAAGTCTTTTGAGATTTTTGTTGTTGGTGGTGCAGATTCTTGGACCGCTGCCTGACGTGCAGGGTCATAGTCTTCTTGGCTGGATTGAGCGACGAGTGACACGCATTTGCCATGGCCAATGTGCGTACAGTCTGTTTTTGTTAACTTTAGTTGGACAGAGTCCTGAACTTTTTCGGCCTTTGAGGATGTTTGATCTGCTATACCTTCTGCAGTATTCTTTTTCTTAGTTGCAGGAAAAATCGGAGCAACTTTTAAATTAGCCTGACTACATATAGATAATGAATTTTTAGAGACTTCTGCAACAGAGAATAGTTTTTCTGTAATAAAATGGGTGCCCATTTTATTTTGTCCAATGATTTATTCTTTTGGCAAATTACAACTAAGGGGTTAATACTCTGGCGATTTTCTTTAGTTTTTGAATCTCTCAAAATATTCACGTCCAAGCCACCCTCTAACTTGCTGCATTGCCTATGTTTTAGATCTGTTTGAAGGCCAATGCTTATATTGGAAATTCTGCTTTTGGACTCTTTTTTGCCTTTTTTATTCTTTGTCTGAATTCCTCTATCTTTTGGTTCTCCATTTTTTTCCAGTTGGTCAGTGACTGCTTGAGAATCATCCACTGGAGTTCCTGCATCCTCTTTGTGTCTGGAAGGAGGTATTTCTTGCTGACGAGTGGCCATAGCTGGCACGGACTTTGAAGAGGTGCACTGGTTTTTCCCTTTTTTCCGATTCCTTTTTGATTTTAATTAGACCATTTTTTAACTTCCCCTTCCTGTTTGGCGTTTTCTCATGTTCCTTCTGCCTCTTCAACTCTGGCAGTATGCAGGATGCCAATCAGAAACACCATCAACCTGCTTTTCTGATACCATTGCGGGATGTGTTTGTAACATTACTGTGGTGGTCTCTAATTCCACCTCTGCAACATTTGCCAGCCTCCAAAATTCCTCCAATACAGATTCTGAGAGAGGCATGTCATCAAAGGGCGGGTCTTGGATGATAACCCCTTTTCTTCTAATATCTGCAAGGCAGAGCTTTCTTTCAGAAGCTGAATTACTTCGACCCAGGAGTCCATTGTTTTCTTCTTCTGTTTTTTTTAATTGCTTAACATAGACTGTATGGAAGAGATATTCAAACCTTGCTTGACCACTTCTAGTCGTAGATCTCTAATTGGTGAGGTCATGTTGGCATTGATGGTCGAGACTAGCCCCACCAGAGTAGGTTCACAGGACGCCATCTCGTTTGAAGCTTCCAGGAGTGTGCCCGCCTGTGATTGTACTTCTGACTTCAGCAGTTCAAAAACTGAGACTAATGAATTCAAAACAAAGTTTAAAGCCTTCAGGGTATCAACGTTTGCTTCAGATTTTTCTTCACCCTGATTTGACTGGGCAATATCTTCATGGGTTTTTGAATTATGCACTGGGTCTTCTAAGGAACAATTATATGGCTTTAGTGAGGTCACGCCATTCCCTTCTAGATTTATTATATCTCCATCATTCCCCAAACTAACAGAAGATGGATACAATTCAGTACTTGAGGATGGGGTTTTAAGGGCTTGTGGCACGACCCAAAGGATTGCAGAGTCTCCTTCCACCTCACTATGGCCCTCATTACGACCCTGGCGGAAAGTGACTGACCGGACCGCCACAGCGTAACTAGCGTTTCCGCCATTGCACGAAGGAGCAAAGTGCGGCCCATTCCGACCCATCGGGCACGAGCACCACGGCATGGCGGAAGTGCAAAGTCCGCGATGGCGGAAATGACCCCAAAACGGCCCACACCGCCGCCGTACGGCGCCCTAGGTGCAATACCGCCACCCATCTCAGCGGACACCGCAGTGTGCGCCTACCGGAAAGTACGGTGACCGGAAATATACGGAAACGGAAGTTAAAACATGGGCCCGGAACGGGAAACATCCCGCCGTACACCCATAAAACCACGAAATCCACACAACCACTATAAACACTACCCTGAGACGCACCCCAACCCGTCATCCACCCTAGCGAAACCAAGAAAAATGGGAAAAGTAGCGAAGAAAGCATGCGACCGCAAGCGGCAGGTCCACTTCTCCCGTGAGGAACTCACCGTGCTAACAGAGACCCTCCAGGAGAATGCCGCCGCCGTCTTCTCAACGCAAATGACCAGGACGGCACTTGCGAACAAGAAGGCCATATGGGCTCTGGTGGCACAGCGGGTAAGTGCGGTGGGGACCGCACCCCGCACCCCACAGCAATGCCGTAAGCGATGGGACGACCTGCGGATACGCGTCCGCAGCATACTCTCTGCCAACCGCAACATTGCCACAGCCACCGGGGGAGGTCCTGAATCACCCATCAAGTTGACCCCCTGGGAAGAAATCTGTGCCTCCACCATCGGAATGGAGAGCATAGAGGGAGTCGGAGGGATGGAGAAAGGAGTGCAGACATCCGAAGATTCAGGTAGGTGGCCCTAACAAAACAATGCCAAATCCACAATGTCCAATCATGTGAAGTACCATGCGTCCACATAGTGCAACAGAAACACATGTCCAGGAGAACGTCCACACACATCGGCCTGATAGCGCACGTTAAAACCCACAATAAATACATAAATAATTAAAAACCCCTAATACACGCACTACACGTGCAGCAGGCACACCCTAACTGCAGGCTGCCACACAACTGCACCCTCACTCCACACACAAATGAAACCACCTCCAAGGCCCCGACCCAAATCACCCTCAGGTACCACCCCAATGCATGTGACACAATGCCATTCCAATTCCCACAGACCCATCAATAACCCTCGGCCTCCTTTACTCCACCACAGGGTCCGATCCAAACGACGAGCTCCAGGACACCCCTACCAGCACACCTGCAAAGAGGGCCAAGACCAACGGCCAAAGACCCTCCACCTCAGCTGCACGCATCAAGACACGGCAGCAGCACAAATCAGGTGGCAGCACACAGGAGGGAACATCAACAGGCACCCCAGCAGCCAGCATGCCCACACCACCACCACCACAGGTCCCCCCAACGGATGCCACAGAAGGCACTGGCTCCGGTGGCAGCAGCACCATAGGTGACACCCCATTGATGGCAGCATGCTCCGACACAGAAGACGGGGATGCCGAAGTCAGATCCATCCATGACCTCTCCCAATCCCCCTGTCTGTCCGATCCCGTACAACCTGAGGATACCATGCAGGGGCACCCACAAGACGACGACCGGCCATCCCCCACAAGCCCTGTGGCAAGGCTACATGAGGACAACAGCCCCTCTGTGACACCCCCGCAAATGGCCATGGCCCAGCAGAGGCAACAGTCCCTCGACCAGTTAATCGTGCAACAGCAGCAACTGGCCACGCTCCTCAAGGACCATGCCGATGAATGTGGGGGCACTAAGGCAGACATAGAAACATCAACTGAGACACTTAGGGCAGAAATGGAGAGAGGTACAGAGACACTAAGGGCACAAATGGAGAGTAGCACCGAGAGCCTGAGAGTCCAATTGGAGAGAAGCACCGAGAGCCTGAGGGGGGAACTGCATGCGACGTCCAAAGACGTATGTGCCGAACTAGCCGCAGTGCGCCGTGTGCTCACTGAGCTCTCACAAACCCTTAGGGACATGCATGGACGTGAGCAGGCAGAGACATCATCCGTTGCAAGTTCCGTCCAGGGCAGCCCCCAACGTAGATCTGGGAGGAACCTGCGCTCCACAGGCAGGGGTGCCCCTGATACCCGCAGAGGGGGCTTGCAATAGCGACTGCCCACTGACAATGAGCATCTTTGGACACTGGTGTTCGGGGGGGAGGTAGGAGGGTGGAGGGGGGGTGTTGGGCTCACTTGGGTGGCGGGTCGATAGGGTGTTCAACATGATATCACATATGCCATAAACAGTGCACGATCAACCAATGAGATGTGTGGACATTGATATTTGTGTACTAGGCCATCATAGGCGTACAGTCCATATTGTGCATGTCCCAGACACACACAGTGCCACGAGTCCCGTGTCCATGTATCAGCCACCAGGCGTGAGTGCTAGAAGCATACATCAATGAGATGCTGACGAATTTCACTGGCCTCCTGTGCCTCGCCGACTCCTTGAGGTGCTGCCACATCCCCACCCTCATCCTGACCATCTTCAGGTGCATGCAGTTCTGCGTCAGGGGGCATGGGCACATTTCTACGTACGCACATGTTGTGTAGCATGACACATGCCATGACCATCTTTGCAACCTTCTCATGGCGGTACAGGAGTGCCCCGCCAGACCTGCTGAGGCAGCGGAAACGACCCTTCAGTAGGCCGAATGCCTGTTCAATGACTACACGGGTACGTGAGTGGGCATGGTTGTAGTCCTCCTCATGCTGGTCCCGTGGGTTCCGGACTGGTGTGAGGAGCCATCTCTTCAGTGGATATCCAGCATCACCTGTATGTGGATGAGAAACGTATGATGTGGAATGCCATTGCTACGTACGCACATCCCCCCCTCCCCCCCCTTCCTGCCAGGTCATTGCCGAATCACATAGCCCACATTATCATGCATGTAATGAGACTCACCGAGTAGCCAGGATCTGTTCCCTGCGTGTCGCTCCATGTAGCGTGGTATTGTAGAGTTCCTCAAGACCATAGAATCATGGGTTGATCCAGGGAATCGGGCACAACAATGTGTAATGATCCTGTTGGTGTCACACACCATTTGTACATTCAGGGAATGAAATTGTTTTCGGTTGCGGTACTGGGCCTCCATGGCATGTGGGACGACCAATTCCACATGGGTGCAGTCGATGGCACCAATGCAACCCGGTATGCCAGCAAGTGCATGGAATCCCACTTTTGTGTTCGTAATTTCCTGCTCCGAGCGTGGTAGGGAGATGTAGTCGTCTGCGTGCTGCAGGAGGGCATCGAGCACTTGCAATAGTGTCCGTGAGAACAGTGGCTGAGAAATGCCATGCAACTGTCCGACTGTGTGCTGGTAGGTGCCTGTGGCCAGGAAGTGTAGTACAGACACCACCTTCAGTAGGGGTGGGATGGCGGTTGGGCTATCTATCATGCTGACAAGGTCAGCCTGTGTCATGCCCACAATGGCGGCTATGGTGTCCCGGTCCAGACGGTAGAGGGTGTGGATCTGCTCATCAGTGAGGTTGAACGGATGTGCTCGGAGGCGTGGGATTGCGGGCTGCCTGCGTGGTGGTAGTGGCTGTGCTGGCGGCCCTTGCTGGCCCTGCCTTGGCCTCCTCCTCCTCCTCCTGCGTCTCCACCGTGCGGCCGGTTGTAGTTGGTGTTCGTCTTCTTCTTGGAGTTGGAGTACTTGCAGTGCTATCAGGTCCCCCAGGGCCAACATCGCGAGTCCTGCCGGTAGCATTTCGGTGTGGTTGTGGGAGGAGACTGGGTGTGCAATTTATGTGTTTTAAGGCTGTATGGCCTCCACCTGTGGTGATTCATTCCACCTGTGCAAACTGCTCTCCCCTTTGGCCGAGCACGTCCCGCGCACAACGCTGCAAATCGGGGAATGGCATCTTGCTATTGCAATCATGTATTTGTACCCGATGGCCGTGTAACATTGGTTGACATGTTCATTCTGCTGTGGTCCCATTGTTTCACATACTATCTGTGCAGTCGCGAACAGACTTGTGAAGGGTCAGTGGAACGTAGTACTCGAGTAACGGTGGGCCCTCATGCATCACTGTACCGAGTTGCAACGACGGGCGGGGCGTCCCATTTGTGGGTGAAGGCAGTTGCCATTTCCACACACAGCCGCACTCGATGGATTAATTAGTGATTTCAAGCGGCCACAGATGCCTTTTCGCTGTGATGTTGCAAATGAGGAATTCGAAGGGCGGCGCTTTCGGTTATCAGCTAGCGGCGAGGAGATGCCCACAGGTCTGACTGCAAATATAACGTTCTATTGTTCAATGTCCTTGAGACAGGGGCCATGGCGAGGATGCAATGATTGATATGAATAGTTTGGGATGCGCAATAGCGACGTGGGCGATGAGGCCGGCCGTTCCCAAATACATGTTACTTCACAACACTGGAATTACGGGCTGGGGCACTGTGGATTTTGCAGGCTGCATAACGCACAGACTCAATGGATGTTTCTAATGTTATGTGAGTAATTATTCAGGCGTTTTGATTCCGGGATGAGGGAATGATGAATGGATGCATGGGCAGGTGATTTGATACAGAGTTTGCCATGTACAGGGCTTCTTGGGATCTATCCGCCTCCCCTACGCTATGTGATGCAGGGCTGCCATAGTGGGACCATCGTCTATCTGGCCTTGTTGAGCCCTCCCTGTCTCGACGCGCCCTCAGACACTTGTGTCCATGCACGTCAACATTCCCATCTGATGGATTATGTTTTGACAGACGCATGCACAGGTACACTCGTTTGTGATGGTGTTTGCACCTCAATATAGATGGTAATGAGTCGCTAGTGGTTTTGGGGTGATGATGATCCTTTGGAGTGGGCTAGCATGCATATGGCTGTGGATTTAGTGTGATCATTGAAGTGAGTTGTTGGAATGTGGTTCTGATGGCCATTCTGTTCTTTTTCTTTTCTTTTGGTTGACAGGTATCTCCTCCCCTTTTGCCACTGCCATCTGTATGCCACTCCTGCAGATGGGTTTTACTCCCGACACCTGCTGCTTCCTGTTAATCAGTGGAGCAGCATTACGATCTTATGGGACGATCGCCAATGGGCCACATGCCCTTACGCAGTACTGGTGGCTCGGAGCAACATTTCGGCCTTTCAGCTGGACTAGTGCCTCCTCATTGGGACGGCCCTGCGGTTCTGTGCGCTTCCATGTTGCCTTTTCGTACGTGAATGTGGCTCTGTGTACCATGAGGGAACAGGGCGTCACACAAGTAGTGGCTGGTCATTTCTTGCGGATGCAGCCCACAATGGTGAAAAGTGTTTTGGAGTTCATGGCCTGATGGCTGTATGGGCTTGTTGATTTTGATGTGCATTAAATTTCTATTCTGATTTGGCCCGTGTAGCGTTCTTCTTTGCAAGTGATGTGGCATATGCCTATTTGGGGGCCGATGTATTGTGAGGAGATCTGCATTGGGTTCCAGCTTCGGAGTTTAGTTGCGTGGTACTGTACTGGGCGCGTTTGCCTACGAATCCCGTGAGGTCAGGGATGGGGGCTGCCAATATGACAGTTTGAATGTTGTCATGCTCAGGGGCGGGGGATTGGGTTTTGTGTAACAGATGCCGGTCAGCCAGGTGGACTGGTGGAATGATGTGATTCTCGGAATATTGCTGGTCACAGGTGCCTGTGTTTGCGTGCGTTTCTGGGGGGGGGACTGTGGTCATGTCCATTGGAATGGCTTCTGTATTCATGCCATCTGTGCCCTGCAGCTCCCATTGGCCCCTCTTGTGTTTCTTTTGTTCGTTGCCATGCATGGGTGACTTGTACATTTCAATGGTTGCATTGTGACTTCATTGCACCTACGGGGAGTTGTACTTTGTGGGCAGGGAGCGGTGTACAGGCACTCAGTGGGGCCGTTTACGGTTGGTTCGCGATGCCGTACTTCTCACCATGGCGGTATGGTACATTCCGCCATGCTTGATGGCGTTAGGTACATGTCCGCTAGGGTCGGAATTGGCGTACCCTTGCACCATGGTGGTTTTTGCGGTTTGGCATGGCGCGCGAGCGCGTACTTGGTGCAGTTAGCGTTGGCGTTCACTACGGTGTCGCTAATGGCTTCGTACTTTGCGGTGACGGGTCATAATCGCACCGAGCGCTATTCGATGGCGGTCTTGCATTTCCGCCATCGTTTTTCGATTTCCGCCAGGGTCGTAATGAGGGCCTATGACTTTTATGCCTTTTTCTGCCAAAATGATCCTGGATCTATTGCTGAGTTTTTGTGGTCGTTATTGTGTACCCCAAACCTTGTTGCCATTGTTTAATAAGGGTAGGTAGGAGATTCCACTCTATTCCCCTGCCCAAAGGGGTTATAGAGCCTTCTTCACCATGTATTTGTGCCTGTGTTGTTTCCAGTATGTTAGAGTGTGTATTTAGGGCAGTCAACTGAGCAATGGTGGGATTTCTTCTTTGAGGCTCTAACAAATAGGAGCCATCTCCTTCCCTCTCCTTTTCTTTGTCCATAGATAACACGCTGCGCAGTTTCATTGCCAATGCCAACATGTACCCGCTTGTAAACTGCAGGAGGGTCCTTTAGATAAAGGCTAAAGCCCCACACTCTTGCCTTCCAATGGTCTCTGAGGAGTCACAACCCCTTGTCCAAAATAGAATCAGTCACAATATATGCCAATTATGCGTGCAAAAAAACCCAGTTGTAAGGAACGGTTAATGAATGAACATCTGGGGTGATTGGTGAGAGCTAGATACAGCTCACAAAGTGTCTCCAAGCAGATGTCGAAGCAAAAGGATTACGCTACACCCCTAGCGCAGGGAACAGACTTCATATCGCTGTGAATGAGGTATGCACGTATTCCAGTTGTAGCAGCTGTGCTATACTTTCACAATTCCACTATCATCATTCCGTGGCCAGTGAGATCAAAGGAGAAATCTCTGACAGTCTCCCACTGTTCCCCGGATGTTAATATTAATATGTGTGGCAGAGCTCCTTACCGTCCCTTCCTTGGCGGTATCCCGGTGGCTTGCAGCGATGGGTTATCTGTCCACAGAGCCCCTGATCCCCGCACCTCCAGCACAATAGCAAAACAGCACAAACACAAAGCTTCCGCCCTTTTCTCCTTCCGGGCTTCTCCACATATTTGATCGAGATCCTACCAGACCACACCGCCTTGGGCAAAGCGGGGAAGACCTTGCGAACATTAGGGCGATCTTCAAAGGGTCTCTGTGCCACCCTTGCAACACTTTACAGTTGTGTTCCTTGGCTGCTGTAAACCAGTTTCTGTGGAACATTATTCTGTATACCTTCCCCCAGACCTCATCTGAGATTTCCTTTCCCTCTAACTTCTCCCAGTATTTTTTTCAAGCCTGTCTATCCTTCTTGTCAGTTGGAATTAGAACCTTATAGATTCTGGACAAGATACCCTTCCTCGTCTCCGAGGCATCAAGTACCTTTTCAAATGGCTTGAGTGGGTGTTTCAGTTTGTCACCCCATTTATGGTTGGTAAGGATTCCCTTCAGTCGTAAGTATTGGTATATAGTGATCTTATCCTTACCAAGCACCTCTGCAACCACCCATATGCCTTTTTTTTTTAAAAAAAACTTAGTTTGCTTTATTTCAAACCTTTCATACAAACAATCTCATACATTGCATTTCACAGAACAATATTAAGAATAGTCTACAGATTTCCCCTCAATGTCACCTTCCATTGGATACATTCACTTTAAGGCAAGTCATTTTACATTTACAAGTCCCAACACATCCTCCATAAACTTCGTTGCTGCTAGTATCATCAAATTATTCTCTCATAGTATGAGCATGTCTCACCACTCTTGACACGATAAAGTTGTATACCGTTTTGCTATTTCGCTCCTTTATTTCTTTCTCAATAGATCCAGAGTATAGCATCAGTGAACAAATGTTGGGAAGTTTTGATCTTTTCTTTGTTCCTGCAGAATCACCAGAAGGAGTCATTGCCAGGGACCCACCTTCTCATACCTAGAACTTCCCTAATCGGGAGAACATTAAGTCTAAATCTCATGAAGAGATCCCTATATCTATGACTCGGAAATGTTAGTAGATACTTGGGGAGTTGATTTAATGATCTCCTCTCATGCTCCAAATTCAACACTAACCTATAAGAGCTTCTTTGCTATAGGGTTTTAATCCAATCTATTTGCTTTATCTGTAGCTTGATTTTGTCCGGATTAATTTGAAAAACATCCTCTGTTAGATCCAGCTGTCCAAGCGAGTTTCTATACGAGGATTCCCAGGTATCCACAATCTGCTCATTCTCTTTTACTTCCCTATTTCCTTGAATTTCAAAAGGGGGAGGACTATTATCAACCATACATTTTCAAAAGAGTCTCAGGGAGCTCCATCCCATCATTGAGCTAAGGGATTGAAGACCCAATTCAAATCTAATCAAGGAGACAGGAAGAGACTTAGGCAGAATCAACACCCTCCTCCAAAACAGACGCTCCAGCATGTCCCAAAACCTGATTGGAAGGTTGTGGAAAGATTCTGCTCCATATATCAAACTCAGAGTTACTTTAAGTCTGTAAAAAGAGATTATCGGGCCAATGGTGAATTTGCCAAATTTCCTATGGATCCTTCTAGTCTGGGTGGTCAATCTGACATATTTCAGCCTCAGACCATCCATACAGGTCTTTTCAATCATGCCACAACTAATCAGAACACCCTTGTACACCATAGAAGCCACACTTTCAATTTCCACGGAGTTCACAACCCAGGTGAATTTGGACTTCGTTTTCCTACCGAACTTTGGGAGCACCATTATTTTAATTTTGTTCATGTTCACACTTAGTTCATTCACTTTTAGATACAGTTCTAGTTGATTCACTCTTCTTTGGAGCCCTATCAGCGTTTGGTCAATCAAGATCAAATCATGTGCCCTGAGACGTTTGGGTGTGTGGTGCATCAGAAAAATTCAAATAAATAAATAAATAAATAGAGGACTCACAGAATAGGTCGATTGTATATCTTTGGGGGTAAGACATTAATTCCCTCCTGACTTGATTCCAAATCTGATAAGTACAGATTGAATAACTCCAGGGCTAGTGGGAAGCCCTGTTTCAGGCCTCTGAATGTTCGAATGGGTTTTGTTCCACTTCCTTTAGCCGTCATTCTAATTTGAACTGTCGTTGACAAGTATAGATTCTTATTGCCTCTAACAGATCTTGTGGGCAATTCCATGTCTATAGTTTCTGCCACAGCCTTTCTCTACTAATACTGTCGAAGGCTTGTTCCAGGTTTATGAATGCTAATAAACTCTTTAGACCTGTTCGCCCTCAACTTCAAGATGTTTAACAAAAATAAGTTAAGGTTATTCCCAACCCCAGAGACAAATTCAGCTATACTACCCTGGACAGAACGAGGGACGCACTGGTGACGGGATGGTGCGCTGATCAGCAGAGCGTTCAAGGTGCACTAGTAATTCCAAGGCTTGTGCAGTTCGTTACTGGAGAAAGTTCACTATACTGATAGTAAACAATAGCATGAAAAAAAGGTAATCCAAAATTGGTGGTAATTGCAAGGCGTTATGGTACAGGTAGTTCGGGAGCACTGGTATGAGGGAGCCGGGTGAGTGATCGCAGAAATACAATTTGTTCGCAGAAATAACTCAGATGGCTTACCGCACCATGAAGAATTAAAGTTGCATAAGGACAGTAAAATGCCGAAGATGTCAAAAGGCGATGCTGCCATCCTGCAGTATGCCGCAAAGGTACGGGAAGCAGAGTTTGGAGGGAAGCGGGCTGGAGTAGGAGAGGAGCCCTACACAGGTAAGCGTTGTAAATGGAAACAGTGAGAGATAGCAGTTCAAGGCAGTCCGAGGTCTGTTACCAGAAAGGCAAAACTTTTGCAGAATCGAGAGGCAAGTTCAGGTCAAAAAATGAAGCAGGAGTCAAAGGCCGGATATCCACAAATAAATTGCAAGCAAGGACGAAAAGTAGTTAGTCGGAGGAACAGAATGGAACACAACTTCAAATACAAGCACTGGAGCACAGGAAGGGACGACTATTTAATTTCCTGAGAGGGCGGAGACAGAACATGAACAGGCCGTCGTAGCGTACGCCGGTTCCTCACGTGACTCGGGAGGAATGTCTTTGTTGTCAGTCTCCATGGCAACCTCCATTTACTCCACATGAAAGGGCTGCCAGAAGGAATCTTGCCACAGGGTCGTTGTCCGTTCTTGGTTGATTTTCGAGGTCGCTACGCGGCAACAGACACGCGCGTGACAGCATCTGTCCCCAAAGGCGCCGGCAACCCCCGGGAGACATGAAATGCACGCAAGAGGCGAGGGGTATGGATATGGGCAAACGGTTCCCAAGTCCTGTCCTCAGGACCGTACCCTTTCCAATCCACCATATAATAATCTTTTCCTCTCAAAACCCTATGGTCCACGATGCGAGAAACAATATATTCTCCCTCGCCATCAACCAAGACAGGAGCGGGATGCGCCATCAGACGTGTGTTGGGTAAGCAGGGTTTGATCAAGGAGACGTGAAACACTGCATGTATCCTCCAGGAGACCGGCAAGGAGAGTTTGGCAACAGCAGGGTTGATGACAGATTGAATGACGTAGGGACCCACAAAACGTGGCAACAAAGCACGCCGACCAGGAATGTGCAGATGGCGGGTAGACAGCCAGACTCTAGCCCCAACCTAATGTTGTGGCGCCGGAGATCTATGTGCGTCCGCGTGCTTCTTGGACCGAGCCTGGGCTCTCAACAGGTGAGAACGGACATCCTGTTGTACCTGGCCCATGTCCCTTACACAGGCTGTCGCTGCCGGGTTGTCCAATGTTAAGGTTATATCCAAAGGCAAGGACCGTGGATGAAAACCATATAAGGCAAAAATGGAGAGACACCTGTGGAGGTGTGCAAAGAATTGTTATAGGCAAATTCTGCCTGCAACAATACTGACAGCCAGGACTGTTGAAACTGTAGACACAAACAGCGCAAGTATTTTTCCAAAGTTGCATGATTCCTCTCCGTCTGACCATCAGTTTGTGGATGGTAGGCGGATGAAAAATGATCATCGATAGCTAAAGCCTTCGTAAGCACCCTCCAGAACCGAGATGTAAATTGGGTGCCACGGTCGGTAACAATGATAGCCAGTAAACAGTACTGCATTTGTAGCAGGCCAGTCCAAAACAGCCTTCACTTTGTTTGTGCTCATATGAACGCCATTTTTGGTGAGGTCATAACTGAGGAATTCAACGTCTGGGGCATGAAAATCACACTTTTCAGCCTTTGCAGAGAGACTGTTTTCCCGTAAATGCTGTAACACAGTACGAACATGACCAATATGCTCCTGTAAGGAGCGGGAATAGACCAGAATGTCATCTAAGTAGACAACCACAAATTGGTCCAGAACATAATGGAACAGGTCGTTCATGAAAGCCTGAAAAGTGGCTGGGGCGATGCACAGGACGAATGGCATTACCAAGTACTCATAGAGACCGTAAAGCGTTTTAAAGGCGGTTTTCCACTCATCACCATCTTTTATTCGTACCAAATTGTATGCCCCCCTCAGATCCTATTTGGTAAATATCTGTGATGAACACAGCTGGTCAAGCAGAACCGATATCAAAGGCAGGGGGTATTGGTTTTTCACCGTTGCAGCGTTGAGTGCCCTGTAATCAATGCATGGTCTGAGATCTCCTTCCTTCTTTGGGACAAAGAAGAGGGGTGACTCTGCTGGAGACTTGTGTCAAGATCTGCAATACCTCCCCGGTCCCTCTCCTCACCTGAGCCTTCAGAAGTATCTTTGGAGTTTTCAGATTCTTTCTTTCTTCTGGTCTTCTTGGTCTCTTTGAGTCTTTTTTCCTTTTTTGCATGCAAATAAGGGTGAGCTCCCTCGGAGGCCCCCGTGACCTGCAGGGGAACAGGATCAAGGGGATCCCCGAGGAGCAAGCCCCCAAAATGTCCAGGAAAAAAGCCGGAAGTGGCCGAAAAAACCCTGTTAGGATGTGTTCTTAACTCTGAAAAAATAGCCGTATTCTTGAGTAAATATTTCCTTGAACTGATGTAGTAATGTTCTTCCAAACACCAGACAGCAGATAAAATGCAAAGGACAGAGGATCCTTTTGTGCAACCAATACAGGATCTAGTAACCTTCAATGCGGGTACGAGGTAGGTAGAAAAGGTGGTTAAAGTGTTCCCCGTCTTCCAAATGACAATGAAAGGGAATCAAACACTGATCACCGAAAGATGCAAGTAAATAAGAAAGCAGGAGAGAAATGAAAAGGATAAATGCACCCGAAGAAAGTAAAAGGGGAATCTGAAAGTAAAACAAGTGTTCCAAGTGAACGGGAACAAGAAAGAAAGAATAGGCACGGAAACAGAGGTGCAGAACGGCAGAAGCCGAACAAGAAACAGCAAAGGTTGAAAGTACAAGAAGGAAGGAAAAATAGGCAAGAACGAACAGAGCAGAATGCTAGTACTTGGCAGCGGTACTACCAACGAAGTTCCAAGGACGAATGCAGCGCACCGTGTATCCGGAAGTGACCGTCTATATTACCCTGGTGGCCATTTTAGGGGTAGACTAGACCGTTGAATGTGGTTAGAACGCATAACGCTACCCAATTTCGAGTGATTCGAGAGTTTCCAGGGACGTAGCGTGACAGTATGCCTCCTTCTTATCGCCACCCCTCCGGGTTTGGCCAGATACAATCTGTGGAGACGCCGAATCAAGTGGGTGCATGAATATGCCGGGCAGTTTCCCAGGTCCTTTCAGTAGCTGAGAAGCCTTTCCAATGGACAAGATATTGTATCTCACCACACCTGTAGCGTGAATCCACGGATGAACCCTCTGGAGTGAAGGAGGTAGTTTCAATTTGAATGCCACAGGATTGATTTGAGCAGTGATGGGCAATGGCCCTATGTAGTGGGGAGAAAATGTCCTGTGATGAACCCATCGAGGTAAGTACTTCGTAGACAACTATACCAATATACTGACCTTCCAGTCTGGGTTAGGTCTACGATTAAGATCAGCCAGTCTTATGTATGTGTCATGGTCATGAAGTCAGGGGCACAGTCATGCAGGGTTCGCATGCACAGGCTACCTGAGTGGACACTGTCCTGGTGTCTTTGGCACCAGGCTCATGAACAAAAGTAAACAAGAACATCCATTTAACACCAAAAAGCTTTTATTATGGACATAGCACTTCAGATGCATCAACCTTGAACATTCCATCCATTAAGCAGGATGCATTAACCTTGAAAATTCCATTAATTAAGCAGCCCCAAGTGTATTCTTGGGTGTGGCTGCTAATGAATTGCCTTTGCACGTGCTCACTCTCTAGGAGTGGCAGGGTGTGGCTGGTAAGCCGGCCCTAATGGGTGTTCCCACCATCGTAACTATATACTCTGCACCGATCCTCAAGACAGACGCTTTGCGTTATTCTGCACTTGCAAGCAGCGTAACGCTCACCGTCGCCTAAGGTCAGACTTACCTTTGAAGATCGTGCTTCCTGGGCATCCTGCCAGCATACTTACCAACTGGGGGAAGTTGTTCTTACCTGTACATCTCTTCGAGGAACCAAGTATTCATCTTTACACTTTCCGGAACGGACTGCAGCACGACACGCTCCATCGTCGACAGCAGCGCCTGCAAGGAAAAACAGAAGACAAGGTTAGACATCGAATAAACAGTCAGTTTAAGGTTGCGCTTCGCCATACTTCGCACTTTCATTAAACCATCACTTCTTACCTTCTGTCGAACATAGCGGTAGCATCCATCTTCCATCCGGCTGCATCTCGCGTCTCACAGCTGCATTGAGGCCACATTTCCATCTAAGGGGAGAAAACAGAAGAGAGACATTATTGCTGGCATAAATAGGAGCAACATATAAAGACATTAAACATAACGAACAGCATCACAAGAGCTCAAGAAAGATTTACCAATCAAAAGGAGAAGCATAGTCGCAGCTGGACTGGACAAATCCTTATCAGGGATCAGTGAAGGAACTAGATCCCATTTGATGCGCCCCTGCCAGAAGTAGCAGGACGGAGAGCTTATCTTCCATAATTCACAGATGAGCTTTATGGGCTGGCGTATGCTCACAGAAACCGTACTTTGGGGAGAAGGGTTTGAGAGGTACAACAATCACAGATTGGCACACTCATACACTCTTATCTCCATGCAGGAGCAGTATCACCACATACCACCGCTCACAGCTTTCTACTGAGGGAGAGGCCTGAAGGGGGTGATTCAAGTACAGGGAGGGCTGCAATTGTGCCCCAACACCTCCGCAGTGACCAGGTGAGCGTAACAGAATGACCGCCAACTCTCCTCTAGGGCTTCTATTGCTCCTTTATGTACCTGCTTGAGAGTGGAAAGTTAGCTATCCACCGTTGGAGAGTTGGTGGAAGAAAAACCACCCCATGGAAGATGTTGAGGATCAAATCCGTAGGTACAGTGAAATGGGCTCATGTTGATATCTGAATGCTTCGTGTTGTTGTAAGAGAATTCTGCCATAGAAAGATATTCTGCCCAGTTATTTTGTTCCACATTAATAAACAACAGAGATATTGTTTGAGTGTTGCATTTAATCTTTCCATCTGTCCATTGGTCTGGGAATGGTACAGCAACTAGAGAGCCCTATGGATTCCCATTTGTTCACACAGAGAAGTCCAGAATTTGGATGTGAACTGGGTACCTCGATCAGAAGTGATGATGTGAGGAATGCCGTGTAATTTTACCACATCGCTGAGAAAGACTCTGGCAGTTTCCGGTGCAGAGGGTACACTGGGAAGCGCCGAAAAATGTACCAGCTTGCTCTATGTATCAATGGTTACCATGATCGCTGTACAGTTGTTGGAAACAGGAAGGTCAACTATAAAGTCCATTGAAACCTGTTCCCAGGGTCGAGACGGTAACCCACTCTGCTGAAGGAGTCCAATAGGTTTCTGTCTGGATACCTTACTGGAGGCACAGACAGGGCAAGCCTCGACATAAAATTTGACATCCTTGTGCATAGTAGGCCACCAGAGTTGTCTGGAGAGTAGATCCAACATATTCCTTTGTCCTTTGTGACCTGACAAGGGAGAGTCATGACACCAGCTTAGTGCTTGCTTCTGTAGCAGAGAGGATGGTAAAAAGAGAGCATGTTTATGAAACATCAAACCGTTCTTTAACAAGTTGAGATCCCCAGGAAGGCTGTTCTTTGAGATCTGTCTGGTGGTATTCTGTACCTCCCGAAGAAATGGAACTACAGCATCCAGAAAATGTTAATTCAGTAGGAGAGTTCATTACAGATGTAGGTGCCTGACCACTCACCCAAACTCCTGGACAAGGCGTCTGCAACCACATTCTTAGAACCAGGCACATAGGTGATGTTGAAATCAAAGTGAGAAAACTGGTATGCCCATCGGGCATGGCGGGAGTTCTTGCACTCCATTTCTTGCAGCACCTTTAGGTTACGATGGTCTGTCTTGACCAAAAAGAGGTGAGCAGCCCCTTGGAGAAGGTGGCGCCATTCCTTGCATGCTTGTTGTATTTCCAAAAGTTCCTTTTCTAGGACAGAATAGTTATTTTCGCTGGTGGTTAGGGTAGTAGAATAGTATACAATGGGATGTTCTACTCCTTTCTTCTTTTGTATGAGCACAGCTCCTAAAGCACCACCAGATGTGTCTGCCTCCAGTATAAAAGGCTGGGTCTGATCAGGCTGTATCAAAATGGGTGCAGTCGTAAAAAGGGCCTTTAGGTCCTGGAAGGCCTTGTGTGCTTTAGCGGAGAAGTTGAATACTACTCCTTTCTTGAGTAGGGAAGTTATGAGTAGTATAACCTCAGAGAAATCAGGGATAAAGTGATGATAGAAATTGGCTAGTCCCAAAAACTTTTGAACTTCCTTCACCGAGGTAGGTTGCTTCCAGTCAAAGATGGCCTTAACCTTGTCCGGATCCATCTGTATACCTTCTGGGGTAAGGATGAACCCCAAGTATGACACCTTGGAAGCCTAAAAAATGCACCTCTCCGGTTTAGCATACAATTGGTTCTCCTGGAGTCTCCGTAAAACTTCTTTCACCTGTTTACGGGGTTCTTCCAAGGTGGAAGAAAATACTAGGATATCATCCAAGTATACTACCATGGACAAAAACAAAAGATCAGCAAAAATCTTATCCACAAACCTTTGGAAGATTGCCGGGGCATTGACTAGGCCGAAGGGCATGACTCGATACTCATAGAGCCCTAATGGTGTTCTGAAGGCGGTCTTCCATTCGTCACCGCTTTTGATCCATAGCAGATGATATGCTCCGCGGAGATCCAATTTGGTGAAGTATCGAGCTCCCTGGACCACTTCCAATGCGTCTCGTATGAGAGGCATCGGATAACAGTCTCTTATAGTCAGGTGGTTGAGACCCCTGTAATCAATGCAGGGCCTCAGTTCTGAGGAACCTTTCTTCGAGATGAAGATCAAAGGTGTCCCTCCAGGGGACTTGGATTCTTGGATGAGTCCATTGTGAAGGTTGGTGTCCAGGTACTCCTTGAGGGTCTGTTTTTTGGGAATCGAAAGAGGAAACATCCTTCCAAACGGTATTTGAGCACCTTCCTGGAGTTCAATACCGCAGTCTTCCGGCCTATGAGGTGGCAAAAGACGTGGGAGTCTATCCTCAAAGACCTCTGAGTATTCTTGGTATTGTCTGGGTACCAAGGATGTGGTCATTCTTGGCTGCGAAACCTGTTCGCTAGTTTGAGAAGAAGGATTGGAATCCAAGTGGCAATGTGGTGAGCAGTAGGTAGAAACAAAGCGAAGGGTATTAGCCCTCCAGTCTATCTTGGGATTGTGGCGTCTTAACCACGGTATCCCCAGTATGACAGGGAAATTAGCTGCTCTTATAATATCAAACACTAGCTGTTCGGTATGAGTACCTAACAAGACTTGGATCGGAGAAGTTTCCATAACAATGGGACCGGAGGACAGAGGGGTCCCATCTACTCTTTCAACAGGAATGGGCTTCTTTTTCTCCAGGAGTGGTATCATGTTGGCCTTGGCCCAAGTTATATCCACAAAATTACCAACCGCCCCACAGTCCAGCATGGCTAATGTCTTAAGAGTCTGTGTAGGGGAAACCTCCAGCTGGACAGAAAAAACCATAGGGCTGCTGTCCTCTTCATTCTCTACTGGTCTGATACTGTTACAGGGATTTGTGAGATCACCCCTTTTACCTCCCCTGTGTAGGTACAGCATTGTTTGGTAGGAACTTCGGGACAGGAACTCAGTTGGTGTTTGACGGAGCCAGAGTAAGCACAGGGTCCTTTCTCCCTTCTTCTGTTTCTTTCTTCAGGCGACAAAGGTCCTCATGTGGAACCTATTTGCATTGGTTCATCCGGTAGAGCACGGTCTCTTGTGGTAGGTGGTAAGGAAGGTAACAGGGGTAATATCATCCTCTTCTTCTCTCCTGTCTTCTTTCATTACACCTGAATTCAATCTGAAGTGCTGCAGTATCTAATTATTGAAAGGAGTTAGGTCGGGGTATGCGCGCTAGTTCATCTTTAATCTCCTCATGCAGACCTCTGCGAAACAACGTCTGTTGTGCGGAGTCAGGCCATCCTGATTGTGAAGAAAGTCTTTGAAACTGAGAGACATAAGTCTGTACGTCTTGTCTTATATCCACCATGGCCTCAAAAGAGGAGAACTGCACTTCAGGTCGATCAAAATTACTTTTCAAGTTCTGCACAAAGTGGAGGGAGGTCACCCCTAGGGTCCTCACGGAGTGCTACCTGTTGACTCAGGACTGCATTTTGATCTTTGAGCGTCTGTACTTCCACACGAAGCCCCTGAATCGCATTCACCAACTCCTGAAACTGTTCCAGGGATGCCACCTGTTCGGTTGGCCGTTGTATACTGTCAAGATCTGCAATACCTCCCCGGTCCCTCTCCTCACCTGAGCCTTCAGAAGTTTCTTTGGAGTTTTCAGATTCTTTCTTTCTTCTGGTCTTCTTGGTCTCTTTGAGTCTTTTTTCCTTTTTTGCGTGCAAATAAGGGCGAACTCCCTCGGAGGCTACCGTGACCTGCAGGGGAACAGGATCAAGGGGATCCCTGAGGAGCAAGCCCCCAAAATGTCTAGGGAAAAAGCCGGAAGTGGCAAAAAAACCCTGTTAGGATGTGTTCTTAACTGTGACTTGAAAGAATAGCCGTATTCTTGAGTAAATATTTCCTTGAATTGATGAAGTAATGGTCTTCCAAACACCAGACAGCAGATAAAATGCAAAGAACAGAGGATCCTTTTGTGCAACCAACACAGGATCTAGTAACCTTCAATGCGGGTACGAGGTTGTTAGAAAAGGTGGTTAAAGTGTTCCCTTTCTTCCAAATGACAATGAAAGGGAATCCGGTAGCCAAGAAATAGAAGGAGGAATAGGTCCCCCGAAGGAACAGTCAGCAGAAGGTAAGGGATGTCGCTAGGAGTAGACAGAGATATAATGGACCAGAGTACCCCGAGCAGTAGGGAACCACAGACGATAGTATGATAAAGGATCAGGGAAGGACAACACCAGGAATGAGGCCGGTAAGTATAGGATAGATTGAATGGAAAGTCAGAGCAACTAGAACTCAGCAAGCCGGAACCATGTCAACAAAAGACACGAAGCCTAACGAAAAACAAAGGACTGAAAGTCAAACACTGATCACCGAAAGATGCATGTAAATAAGAAAGCAGGGGAGAAATGAAAAGGATAAATGCACCCAAAGAAAGTAAAAGGGGAAACCGAAAGTAAATCAAGAGTTCCACGTGAACAGAAACATGAAAGAAAGCATAGACACGGAAACAGAGGAGCGGAACGGCAGAAGCCGAACACGAAACAGCAAAGGTTGAAAGTACAAGAAGAAAGGAAAAATGGGCAAGAACGAACAGAGCAGAACGCTAGTACTTGGCAGCGGTACTAGCAGCAAAGGTCCAAGGACGGATACAACACACCGTGTATCCGGAAGTGACCGTCTATATTACCCTGGCGGCCATTTTAGGGGTAGACTAGACCGTTGAATGTGGTTAGAACGCATAATGCTACCCAATCTCCACTGATTCCAGAGTTTCCATGGACGCAGTGTGACTACTTGGATGTGCGGATGAAACCCATTGCTAATGCCTTATCAATGTACTCCTTCAGTACCTTGTCTTCTTTAAGGCTCAAAGAATAACCTCTGCCCGCTGGTATTTCGGAACCTGGTACCAGGTCGATTGGACAATCGTAAGGACGATGAGGTGGCAGAGTCGCTGCCCTTCCTTTGTCAAATACGTCACGATAATCAGAGTACTCTGTGGGAACCTGGACCATAGAAGCACTGGAGACGGCCTCTATGTGGGAAGACATGGACACTAGCACTGAGCTGGGACTTGAAAGCACCACAGTATGTGTGGTCATACACTGTGCGTTACATGTTGCGGAAGGGAACTGAATAGTCCGACCTACCCAGTCTATGGCAGGATAATGGTATTGTAACCACTGGATTCCCAGGATCACTTTGTAAGCGGGTGCCATGATAATATCAAAGTTGATTTCTTCGGTATGCCTTCATCAATACACATAACTAGGGTTTCGGATTGATGAGTGATCAGGGCGGACACAAGTTGGAGCTGTCTACGGCTTTGAAAGTTTCTGTATGTGCCTTTAGTGTTGAGGAGATTCCAACCAGAGTAAAATAATGCTTATCAATGTAGTTGCCGGTGGCACCCGAGTCCAAAATTGCTGTGGCGTTAATGGGGACTCCAGTCTTAGTAGTAAAAATGACTGGGAGTTGAAAGAGCATGGAAGGACTATCCAAGGGCGAGTCCAAAAAGACCCTTCCCGACATAGGGACTCTGTCTACGTTCGGGATTTGGCGTTTCCCGCCTTCCTTTTTGGGTTTCTTAGGACAGTCGGGCAGCAGGTGATCGGATGCGCCACAGTACATACAGAGATTGCGTTCCCTGCGGTACTCTCTTTGTGCTGGTGTTAGCAGACCCCTGACAGCTCCAATCTGCATAAGTTCTGCTGCGGGTGTAGATGATACAGCTGACTCCACAGCAATCAGATAGAATGCAGCTTTCTTTTCTCCCCGTCTTTCCGAACGCTGTGCGTCTATCTGAAGTATCATATCCAATAGTTCCGGAAAAGCGGTAGGGACAATCGGCACCGTGGATAAGGTGTCTTTGAGTTCCTCAGATAAACGCTGATAGAAAACAGCAGCTTTCTTGCCTTCAGGCCAGTTTGTTTCAGCGGTTAGCTGATTTAAGCGGGCCAGATAATTGAGGAGTGATGTGTTGCCTTGTTTGTGTTTTAGTAACTCCAAATCGGAGGCCTGAGTGGTGTACCTGGTATCGAAAACCTTGCTCATTATTGCCAGAAGAGCATCACAAACATACAGTACGTTACTGTTGGCTTCCAGTAATGGATTGGCCCAATCTGCAGCGGTACTACTAAGGTGATACAACACAAACACAGCCTTCGTGGTTGATGTGTGAAACGAGTGGGGACAGCATAAGAAATGCAGTCTGCATTGGTTAACAAAGGTGCGGTAGGTTTTAGGGTCACCCTTGAACCGCTCTGGTGTGGCTAGGGGAAACTGAGTAGTGGACACTACCACGGGAGCCGGGTCCTGTCTGGGTTCTGGAAAAACAGAAGCCATGGCCGAATCAGCTCATTGTGCAGCAGAGGTGGTGACTAGAGACGGAATAGCATCAATACGCTGTTGAAGTTCCTCTTGTGCGTTTGTCATCTCAGCCCTTAAGTCTGACACCATTTGCACAATTTGTGTCAGAGCCTCAGCAGGATCCGTGGACATTATAGGCTTCTATTTATGTTACTCACTGCACTTATACTGCTAGGGGCGATGACGTCTCAGAGGTAGACGAAGCCACAAAGTCGGGATCAACAACGAGCTTGATTCGAAACGACCTCCCAGAATACAAGCTCCTCAACTTGAGGGAAACTCTTTTTTACGATACACCCCTCTGCTGTTATTAAAAGACAGAGGAGTTGATCCCACAAAAGAGCGTGGAACACACGCACCGCTTACACCAATGCTGAAAAAGAAATAACAAGTGTTAATGGCCCGAACACCAATAAACACATGCACTCTCACTAGAGAGTGTAACAAGTACAAAGTTATTATCTTGCTAAGGACAGGATTCCCAAACCTAACGAAACAATGGGTAATGAGTACTAGATAGACAGAAAAACCTCTACTACCACCCCACTCCCAGTCAGGGTTCAATTCTTACCACCAAAATGTAGGTCAAGGCCTACCCAAAAGGTAACAACGGCGGGAGAAAATAACAAACGGGAAGGTTAGTGTAGGATACTACCCCGGGCGGAATGAGGGATGCACTGGTGACGGGATGGTGCACTGATCAGCAGATCGTTCAAGGTGCACTAGTAATTCCAAAGGTTGTGCAGTTCGTTACTGGAGAAAGTTCACTATACTGATAGTAAACAATAGCATGAAAAAAAGGTAATCCAAAGTTGGTGGTAATTGCATGGCGTTATGGTACAGGTAGTTCGGAAGCAGTGGTATGAGGGAGCCGGGTGAGTGATCGCAGAAATACAATTTGTTCGCAGAAATAACTCAGATGGCTTACCGCAGCATGAAGAATTTAAGTTTCATAAGGACAGTGAAGCGCCGAAGATGTCAAAAGGCGATGCTGCCATCCTGCAGTATGCCGCAACGGTACGGTAAGCAGAGTTTGGAGGGAAGCGGGCTGGAGTAGAAGAGGAGCCTACCCAGCTAGCGTTGTAAATGGAAACGGTGAGAGATAGCAGGTCAAGGCAGTCTGAGGTCTGTTACCAGAAAGGCAAAACTTTTGCAGAATCGAGAGGCAAGGTCAGGTCCAAAAACGAAGCAGGAGTCAAAGGCCGGATATCCACAAATAAATTGCAAGCAAGGACGAAAAGTAGTTCGTCGGAGGAATGGAATGGAACACAACTTCAAATATAAGCACTGGAGCACAGGAAGGGACGACTATTTAAACAGGCCGACGTAGCATACGCCGGTTCCTCACGTGACTCAGGAGGAATGTCTTTGTTGTCAATCTCAATTGCAACCTCCATTTACTCCATATGAAAGGGCTGCCAGGCCGAATCTTGCTGCAGGTTTGTTGTCCGTTTTTGGTTGATTTTCGAGGATGCTGCGCGGCCACAGATCCGCGTGTGACACAGAGGGTCTGTGCTAGGTTTAGTAGAGGACACAAAAAGATCAGTAAAGAATTCAATCCAGACCCTTTCTTGGAACTGCAGGAATCGCGGTAGCCAGTTGGAATGTAGCATTATTATTTAGGAGGGTCCAAAGGTCTTGCGTGTTCTTATTGGAAATTATTTTCATGATCACCTCAGCATCTGCTTGGAAGCGGTGTGCTTTGGTAGCCAAGTGCCAATTTCTGTATTGCTGTCTCCGTTTCTTTTTTAAGGCACTTTTATCACCCATCTGGAGGCGGTAAATACTACGGAGATCAGCTCTGAACATTTTCTTTGCCTCTTTCAAATCTTTATTAGGGCAATGGAGCCTCATGAAGTCAGGTGTGCTTCCCATACTAGATTTAATTTTTGAAGCTCATCAAGAATCTAGAATAGTCAATGCCCAGGTTTCTTGATTGGAGAGCGTTTATGTACAAAGCTGTGACCTTTGGAACCTCCTTGCAATCGATTCCTCCCCTGATTTATTTGTAAGTCTTCACGCAATCGCTCATCGAGGCCCCATTCCTGTCCTTTAAAGCGAAGACATAAGAGCCAATGATCACTATTTGCCATAGGCGTGATATTCAGGGATTGTAGACATTTGAAAAGACCATTGGATACAAAATAGTAGTCCAAATGGGTTTTTCTGTGGACCGTAGGCCCATGTCACCCTACCCGGAATATTACCTCTTAGTAGGCCATTCACCATACAGACATCTCTCTCCTTTAACTCTGATACCCTTAGGGCCCCTTTTTTTTTCGATTGAGAAACCTTTGGCAGTTTTACCCCCAATTTGTCCAAACATCTTATATTAAGGCCCCCACAAATCAAGATATGAAGATTCTTCAACTTCACCCAGCAGTTATCCATAAACTGAGTCTCAATCTCCACAAATTCCTCATCCCCGATTCCAACTTTGTTCCAGTATAGATTGAACACAACTAAACACCATCGGTTGTTACCAGGGATTCTCTCCCATTCTAAAAGAACCATCTGTACATAAGGGCTTGGGTTTCTTGTTTCAAGGATCTTAAGGCTCTGCCCCAGTTTTACCAGGGTCAAGAGGTCCACCAACGTTCTTCCCGATGTTCTTGTTTGGGCTGGATTAATGCATACTTTGAATCCCTCACAAATCGGCTTGGAAGATAGCCATGTTTCCTGCATCGATAGAATGTCATAGTTTAGTGGCTCCAAACCTTCCTTGTTAAACAGATGCCTAAAACCTCTAGTGTTCCATGAGGCCATACAAAGGGAGGAGATAATCTGCGTCACTGAGAGTTATAAGCCCCAGCCTTGCCCCAAAGTACTTGCCAACCAAGACCAACTAGCTTGAGACCTTGTTGCCGTACTTCTGTCTTCACGCATACTCACCCTTCTTTCCGTTGTTTTCACTTACATTGCCAATTCCTCATTCCTATCATCAGAGTAGGTAGACAGGTGCATGAGCAGGAGTATATTCTCATCCTCTATGTCTGGTGCGTCAGTATCCTTTTGAGATACTCCCCTAGACGCAGACATTTTTGTGGAGACTTCAGAGGTGCAGGTCTCAGAATTCAAAAGTCCCTGGAGTGTTAGATTTAGCCTTTTTAGGCATTAATTGTTTTTTTGATTTCTTTTGTTGCTTGGCGACCGGTTTACGTCCTTCATCATTCATACTCGAGTGACCAAATATACTCGAGTGACCAAATACAGAATATACCTTCCTAGTGTCTGGTCTTAACACTTTAGGGTGCAAGCTAATGGATGTTACGTTTGACATTTCAGGGCCCTTCACCAGCCCTGATGCATCCGGCTGGGTCATTATAGATTGAGTATGAGCGTGACCCACTGCCACTGGGTCTTGACTCGTTCCCTTGAATTGTTTCCGGCAACCTAGGCTCGAGGATTGCACTGTGTGTTTTCATTGGGGCTTCTTCTCTCCTGGTCATTGCAGGCGAGATGAAGCTAGGGGGATTAGTCGAGGGCCCTTGTGAGCAGGTTCCTACTCGCTCTGAATCACGGAAGTCACTTCAATAGATCCAGAATCCCATTCATTAGAGTTGTTTTTTCCACCTCCTCACCTGTAGCCAAATCAGAGAGTCTGGATTGCCATTGCGCACAAAGTTTGGCTTCCCTATCAAGTATTGACTGGACTGAGCCAGCGAAGGATTCCAGGAAGTGGAAGTTTAGTGTGCACCATCGCTAGCAGGGTAGAATGACCTTTCCTTGTTTCGCTAAGGGTTTCATATAACGGGTTGATTGTAATGTACAGGGCCGCCATCACCAAGTTCCTCAGGTGAACATGGTCCAGCCCTCCACAAACCGCAGAATGCAACAAATTAACCACTCCATTCCTCATCAGGGAGATACTTGCTCCGGAATCAAGGGAAGAAGCTGAAGATCAACTCTATTCCTGCGCCAAGTTGCGGGTTATGGGGTCTAGGACTTGAGGCCTTTTTGGCGTGGACTCCTGAATGGTTGCCTTAGAGATACTGGAGTCCACTCCTCTGCATCACCACTCAGCAATGCACTAGCCGGTTTATTCCTCCACATCAGAAGATTAGTTGCCTAGAGTGGGTCTTTGGGGAGATTCAAGCCCTTTGGAGTAGAGCAATTTGTACTAGCCAGGTCATTCAGCTCAGGTCGGCAATGTCCACTGCTGGTCGCGCCGCCAGAGTGCATGCTGGAGGTCCAAAGCATCTACTGGTGGAAACAGAAAGCCCAGTGAAGGTGGCTTCATTGGTGGCTCTGGGGGCCCCAATACGGCATATTCTCGGGAATCCGGGTGGTTGAAGACCACCTAGAAGTACACAGCATCTTCTTCAAACTCATTTCAAATCCTTATTAGCCCCCATTACCTATGGAGATGCCCGGGACACTTGCAAGGGATTGAATGAAGGATTCTACTGGGGAGGGGAGATGCATAGAAGGTTGAAACTGCCTCCCCCCACGGGACCCTGTATAGAAATGGACGACAGTATTCTTTTGGGCCCCTCTAACTCTCGCCATCACTCAAAATCACGTGCCTGCATCACCTTTCTGGGTCATTAAATTGGAGGACTGGTTCTCACTGAATCGTGGGATGTCCTGAGTATCTTGAGGTCTTGAGATGCAAGCTCAGATCCTTTGGGATTGGCAGTTATAACAGCTGGTTTCTTGTTTAATAGAGTAAATGTTGGATCCTCTTGGGAGTTTTCACTTCCGCCTACTACAAGGGTCATTTGGCAGCATGGTCACTCGCCGCTCATCATGTGTATTTGAATTTTCGATGCTTACGTCACTTTAGTCACTCAATCAATTAAGCACTTAATCAGTCGGTCGACATCTTCCTACCTTTGAACAGGGGTCCAGTCTGACCGGCATCTCAACTTGTCCCCTCTTCCAGGCTGCACAGACTGCAACGACTGCCCGCCTATGATGACCAGCTCCGCTGGGCGCTCTGCGCTGCCCTCCAGTAGTTATGGGAAAGGCACCCCTCTTCCAAGGAAGGAAAGCAAAAGCAGACTCTCTCCACTGGCTGACTGCAACGACTGCCCACCTCTGCTGCCCAGCTTCACCCTTGCAACACTTTAAAGTTGTGTTCCATGGCTGCTGTAAACAAGTTTCTGTGGAACAGAATTCTGTATACCTTCCCCAGACCTCATCTGAGATTTCCTCTCCCTCTAGCTCGATCCAGTATTTTTTTCAAGCCTGTCTATCCTTCTTGTCAGTTGGAATTAGAACCTTATACATTCTGGACAAGATTCCCTTCCTCGTCTCCGAGGCATCAAGTACCTTTTCAAATGGCTTGAGTGGGTGTTTCAGTTTGTCACCCCATTTATGGTTGGTAAGGATTCCCAAAAATACCTAGGACTCGACTGGTAGTAGTATTATATACTATTACCTTCCTGCCATTAAGGATACAACGTTATAGCACAACAAAGTTGGATAAGTTGTGTAAAGCAACACAATGCTCATATTGAGTTCATAAAACACATGTAGACTATCCCTAGTCGGAAGAACACCCTGACCCTAACGGGCAAAGCGCTCCCTAGGAGGCAAATTCCCTTCAGCCATAAGTATTCGAATATAGTGATCTTATCCTTACCAAGCACCCCTGCAACTGCCCCGTATTCCAAGAATACCCCATCCATAAACATCTGTCCCACCCACTCCAATCCCTTCTTGGACCATGCTTGCGTGTTGCGAAAGCCCTTGCTCCCCAACCCTATATCTGGGCCCTAACCTGAGGACTTTGGAGAAGGCCAAGAAGATAAGCTTTCCATGCGCTTTCCCTCCCTGCACAGACACCATAGCATTCCCAAGCATGGATGCTCCCTCAGCCTGTTTGGTATATCCCTATATGGCGCCCAGAGGAAGTCCCTCACTTTGGCTGGATGCAAGTCCATGCCTTCCAGATATGTCCAATATGTCCCCAGATCGTCCCTCATATGTTCCAAGATCACTCTCAGTTGGGCAGTCTTGTAATATAGAGAATAGTCCGGAAACCTGAAGCCCCCCTCCTCCCTTGGGAGGGTGAGGGTAGATCTTTTGATCCTCTGGGTCTTATTTTGCCAGACAAACCTCTGCACGCTTTAGTGAAGGTCCCTGAAGAAGCACTCTGAGATCCTCGTGGGTAGGGCCGTGAACAGGTATGCTGATTTCGCTACTTTTACCCCTGAAATACTGTTCCTTAGGTCTAGGCCTGGGTCTGTAAGATGTATCGGCATTAGCACTGACTTAGTTTTGTTAATTTGCAACCCAGAAAAGGCCTCGAATGTATTGATGAGAGCAAATAATACGGGGAGCAAGAAGGGTGCATCTACAAGGTACCCCAACATGGTGAACAGAGAATAGCACAGGGGCAACATGCTGGTCTTGGAAGCAAGACCATGCAGAGCAACAGAGGTTCAAATCTCGGATCCGCGCTTAGAAACTGAACTCAGGTATTAAGTGCATTATAAAAAAACAATAAAATAAATAACTAAAATAAATACGTCATCTGCGAATGGGGAAAGTGTAAACTCAACTTCTCCTCTTCGAATACCCTGTATTCGCTGGTGTTCTCTTATTGCTATCGCCAGGGTCTCCATCGTGAGCGCATACAATAAGGGGGATAAAGGGCATCCCTGTCTCGTGCCTCTGGTTAATTGAAACAATGCCAATAACTCCCCATTGACTTGAACCAGGGTGCACGGTCCCCTGTATCGTGCTCCAACCCATTTCCAGACATTTTCCCCCATCTCCCATTTTTTCTAAGAGGATGGCTATATACTTCCAATCCACCCTATCAAAAGCCTTCTCCAAGTCCAGTGAGAGGAGGCATGATTCAAGGTCGGCTTCCTGTGCATAGTGCATTAAGTAGATTGTCTTGCGAATATTATCTGAGCGCTGACACTCTCTGATAAAGCCGACCTGGTCACGTTGGACCAGGGATGCAATTACCCCCTCCAACTTCTTCCCTAGCACTTTCGCCAGAAATGTCACATCCGTATTGTGTAGGGTGATTGGTCGGTATGACGAGCACTGTGTCGGGTCCCTACCTTCTTTTGGGATTACCACTAAAAGGGCCCCCATCATTGACCCTGTCAAAATCCCCCCTTTAAAAACTCTCGTCAAATACGAGCCTAGTGTGGATCGGTATGTCTTAAAGAATTTTACAGAGAACCCGTCTTCCCCCGGTGTCGTACCCCCTTTCATTGCCTTGATCGCCTGGATGACCTCTTACTCCGTTATTGGAGCGTCCAACTCGGAGGTGGTTTCCCTAGATAGCCCCGGTATGGGTAGTTGTGCAGAGAAATTCAACTATGTGCGACTTGTCTCCATTGAATTCTGACTTGGAAAGCAGCTCATGGTATTGTTTAAAGGCCACCCCTATGCTAGCATGCATACTGTGTTGTCCCCCTGTTAGTTTCTACAGCCTTAACCATCTTACTTTTCTGGGTTTCCCCCAATTTCCAGGCCAATATCTTAGCCTTGTCACCCTTATCGTAATATTTTTAAGAAACAGCAGTTTATTTTCAGTCTTGCTTAGCAGCAACTCTTCTAGCTGGTCTTTATGACTATCGAGTGTCCTCGTCTGGTGTAGGGAGATAGAACCTCCTAGGGGCCATCCAGGCTGGAGGTCTGCGAATTTCCCCCTAAGGTGATCTTCCTGTATCTCCCCTTCCCTTTTCCTTTGGGCTCCTATCTGTATTAGGAATGCATCCAATAGGGTGTGCTGTCCCACCTCCCTGTTGTCATTCTATGCAAAGTATTCTATTATCTCGGCAAACAGTGTGCGGGCAATCTCCTTATGTTTTGGAAGGGAATCATTATATTTCCACCTCCCTTTATGTGGTAGCCCCCAACCCTCTCCCATTGTTATGCACACTAGGTCGTGATCTGACCACGGTACAGGGTCCACACAGGAGTCCCCAGCATGGCAAAATATGGAGCTGTCTACCAGAATATTGTTGATCCTTGAAAAGGATTCCTGGGCTCACAAGTAAAATATAAAGGGGGTCTCCTGAAGCTTGGGGTGGTGTTAAGACGGATTTCTGAACTCTGTCCTGGAGGCGCAGAGATTCAGAAGGCCAACCTAATTACTTGGAACAGGGTAACCTCTGGACAAGCCAGACCAATCAGGGTAGCGATCGCGGCAGTCAAGACTAGGTCTCAAGAGGGTTTAGGGTGACTGAAAGACCGCAATGAGCACACAAAGCAAGGACACTTACAAATTACTCCAAACAGGTGTTATATTAAAAATATATACACATTTATTCCAAGGCCTTTGCAACAATGACCGTAGCGAGAAATCACGATAAAACTCTAGTAAACCAACACATACCAAACCAATACAATACACAAATACAAACGAGACTAAAGCGTTAGATGCACGAAATGTGTAGTCCACCTAGAAGGGGAGGAAAACAGGCAGTGCGAAATAATGATTAGACCCAGTCCGCCTTGAGAGGCACCTAACTAAAAGGAAGTCCAAGCCCTACGAAGAGTGGAACCTTGTGCTCAAAAGTACCTGCACACGCTGGTGCCAACGGGCAAAAAGGGGAGTCTCTTCGAGGGAATCAGGCAGTTCACTTTCGTGCACAAATGAAGAAGAACAGAGTTCCGCGACTCAAGCGCAGCCTCCACTGTGGGCAGAAGCAGAGCGCGAGTACGTAAAGGCGTGCTATTTGACACAGCGGGGAAAAGCTATGGGCTCCTGCAGGAGGGCGACTAGTTCCTAGCTATGCTACTCACCGGTCCCCGATGCAAGCAGACCCGGGCTTCTCCGCGTCAGTTTCAGTGCTGGCAGGTTCAGGGGAGCAGGGGACGTCTCGTCGTCGTGTAGATTCTGCAGCAGCAGAGTTGAGTTGAGGGCGTCCCAAACGCAGTCAACCCGCACAGTTTGTTACCACAGCAGGGCAACGGAGCGGCCGTGTGTATCTCAGCCAAATGTACACTACTCACTTCAGACCTGGGGATGCCAAGTGTACGAATGGTGTGAGAGTGACAAGGACTCGTAATACAACACAACCTGGCGGCGGTTACAGAGCAAGACTCCTGGGTAGGCTGGTCAGTCTGCTGGATGGCCCAGAGACACTTCCGAAGGCTTACGTGGCTAAGAGCCCTAAAGCTCTGAGATCATTGCCTAACAAGACCTTTCCTGGGATGTTTCTCTGAATGCTCACTGGAATCCTGACTGCTGTACCATTTAAAGTAAGATTTACAGGTATTACTGGGAACATGCGGAGTGGGCCGTCAGACAACTTAGTGGGCATCAGAGTAGCTCTGGCAACTTCCTCTGAGTTTACCGAGGTAGAATCCACTACAGTTCGACTGCATCCACTATCCCTAAGAGCTGGAGTATCTACCCCATTGATCAGCACACTGTCTTTAAAGTAGTGCTTGGTATTATCTGGAATCCTAGCATAAACCTCTGCGACTTTAGGCTCCCAGGAACCCAGGGAAACTAAAACTACCTCAGCTTCTATCCCACTGGGGAAGGAGTCTGAGGAGAAGGATGCACCTGTAATCTCTTCTTCCTCGTAGGAGGAGAAGGCCAGATTAGCGGAGTGGACCCCCAAAGGTTTAACCTTACACCGGGGATCCTCCTTCACGTGGTCAGTTGCTCCACAAGCAAAACAAGATCCATTGGGTCTGTTTACATAGAGAGGCTTATTGTAACCAGAGTTCTGTTTTGGAGGCTGACCTCCACTACCCTGTGAGTTCTCTTGTGTCTTACCCTTATTTTTCTTTTTGTGGCCCTTTTGAGAAGAAGATTTATCAGTTTCTCCACCCTCCTTATCTTTGGACTTTTTCCCTTCCTCCTGCTTACCAGGATGAGTTTTGTCCTTATGGGACACTCGATGTGACAACCATAAGTCTGCTGCAATGGCCAGCTTCTTAGGATCTATCTCCTTCGAATCGGCCAAATGCTGCTTAAGCTCCAGGGAAGAAGATGCAAAAATGTGTTCCAGCATGACAAGATTTATCATGCCTTCAAAGGTAGAAACCTTATAACCTTCAACCCAGCCAGTCAAGTTTTTTAAGGATTCGGTGACATAAGATACCCAAGTACCACCTTCTTTTTTCTTGTACTCTCGGAATCGTTTTAAATATTGGGCAGGAGTCTTTCCAAACTTTAAAATGAGAGTTTGCTTTAACATTGCGAAATCAGCTCGCTCAGCCTTCGACATTTCCATAATGGCACTACAGCCAGAATGGGGCAGTCTGCTGAGTAACCAGGCAATCTTATCAGCATTGTCAACTTGTTGAACTTCACATGCATACTCAAAGGTATTCAGCCAGTCCATAATGTCATTCCTTTCCACATACACACTGAACAGATCTTTTGGAAGCCGTGGATGAGAGGAGGCCCCAGACCCATGTCCAGGACCCTTGAACCCATTTGCAACCTGAAGCTTGGCCAGTTCCAACTGGTGATCCCTGTCTTTCTGTTTTTCTGCCTGTTCGATTTGTAGTTTGGCTATGCTGAACTCAGGCTCCTTCTGCCTAAACCGCAGCTCTTGCTTCTTGAATTCAAGCATAGCCTCCCCATCAACACTGGCAGAGGAAACATTAGACATCTCATCCTCCATGTCCTCATGGTTGCGGTGGATCAGTGCAGCGGCAGAACCGTCGGTTCTACCAGTGAGAGCAGCCCCACCTCCTTCCGCACTGTCCTCAGAAGTTATAGCGTCAAGCTGCGCTTCTTGCCACGCCACGATTCTTTGGATCATATCCAATTTGGTGCCTTGAGAGGAAACACCTCTCTCCGCACACATAATTTTCAATGTTTCGGATTTGGAAGCATTTAAAGTTAACAAGGTATTTGTTTCCATACTGTTAGATAGGACTATGGCCTTTTTAAAGTTATACTACGACAATTCACTACGTGTCCTGGTAGGAATAACTTGAAATGCCTTAGTTCGTGCGCAACACTGGATACCTTCAGTCGTATCCCACCGCTGTACACCAATTTGTTAAGACGGATTTCTGAACTCTGTCCTGGAGGCGCAGATTCAGAAGGCCAAACTAATTACTTGGAACAGGGTAACCTCTGGACAAGCCAGACCAATCAGGGTAGCGATCGCGGCGGTCAAGACTAGGTCTCAAGAGGGGTGAGGGTGACTGAAAGCCTGCAATGAGCACACAAAGCAAGGACACTTACAAATTACTCCAAACAGGTGTTATATTAAAAATATATACACATTGATTCCAAGGCCTTTGCAACAATGACCGTAGCGAGAAATCACGATAAAACTCTAGTAAACCAACACATACCAAACCAATACAATATATATACAAATACAAACGAGTCTAAAGCGTTAGATGCACGAAATGTGTAGTCCACCTAGAAGGGGAGGAAAACAGGCAGTGCGAAATAATGATTAGACCCAGTCCGCCTTCAGAGGCACATAACTAAAAAGAAGTCCAAGCCCTACGAAGAGTGGAGCCTTGTGCTCAAAAGTACATGCACACGCTGGTGCCAACGGGCAAAAAGGGGAGTCTCTTCGAGGGAATCAGCAGTTCAGTTTGGTGCACAAATGAAGAAGAACAGAGTTCTGCGACTCAAGCGCAGCCTCCACTGTGGGCAGAAGCAGAGCGCGAGTACGGAAAGGCGTGCTGTTTGACACAGCGGGGAAAAGCTATGGGCTCCTGCAGGAGGGCGACCAGTTCCTAGCTATGCTACTCACCGGTCCCCGATGCAAACAGACCCAGGCTTCTCCGCATCAGTTTCAGTGCTGGCAGGTTCAGGGGAGCAGGGGACGCCTCGTCGTCGTGTAGATTCTTCAGCAGCAGAGTTGAGTTGAGGGCGTCCCAAGCGCAGTGAACCCTCACAGTTTATTACCACAGCAGGGCAACGGAGCGGCCGTGTGTATCTCAGCCAAATGTACACTACTCACTTCAGACCTGGGGATGCCAAGTGTACAAATCGTGTGAGAGCGACAAGGACTCGAAATAAAACACAACCTGGCGGAGGTTACAGAGCAAGACTCCTGGGTAGGCTGGTCAGTCTGCTGGATGGCCCAGAGACACTTCCGAAGGCTTACGTGCAGGAGATGGTGAAGATGCCGAGAATAGCTGTCCCCGCTATTCCAAGGGTCGAAGTACCAGTACAGGCCTTCTGGTTCGATCAGAGGTAGAAAGGGTTTCACAAGGTGACAGCAGTGCAGAGGAGCAGTCCTTCAGCCGGTCGCCAGCGATTCCTCGGTTCAGCCTCGTGGTTGCAGGATACTTGGCTCCTGTATTCCTTTGTTCGTGAGAACTCAGGAGATCGACATGGTAGTGGCGTTTCCAGCCCCCTCTTATCCACGGTTCCCTTCGCGCCAAAACGGAGGGGACCCAATGGGAGATCCGCTCATAAAACACTCACACCATACATGGACCTATCACGGACCACGGTGGTCCCAAGCATTCACACCACACTAGACTCTCTGGCACCCAGGATGTGTATTGGGACCAGACATCCCAGCCCACATCCTGGAGGCACACACAAGGCCTGTAGAAGCCCGCAAACGCATCTGTGTTTCGCGGCAAAGTACATGCCCAAATAAGGAAGGCCCCGGGTCGGCTCGACCTGGGGAAGGTGAAGGGGGCAAGCCGGTCAGCGGACAGGACAAAGAGCTTCGTGGTCTGGCCATTTTGGGAGCCAGGCCACCATTTTGGGCTAAGCGTGAGAAATGCACTTAAAACGCCAAAAGGAGCTCAAAAACACAAGAAACGATCGCTGCCACCAGTCCTGTCCGTGATTCACTTGCAACGATCATTTACAATCCAAGCAGAGTATCTAGGGCCTGTAGAAGACTAGAGACCCAAGAGAGCAGTAACTTAGCTTACAGTGCCCTCTTGTGTCATGTTGCACGAAAGCTGCAACATGATAAAGAAACTACGGAAAACAGCGTTTCCCGGTACTGACTGTCTTAAGGGCATGTCAGTTTCCCCGTAAGAATGGAGCGAAAGCCCAGAGGAGTGCGGCAGAAGGCTGCACTTCTTTGGCAAAGTCTAGATCATGGTGAAAACAACAGAAAAATGTTTAGGGGTTGCCACATGGAAGGAAAATTACCCACAATTAAGAAATCTTTCCTAACAGGTGGGGGTCAGAGAATCCACCAAACCCAGGTCTATGTTAATCTTATGAAAGTTCCGTGATGTGGCCTCACCTTGCTGGGGTGCCCTTCATATGCCCACCGTTTTCCTGTGTTTGGAGGGGTCCAGGACCATATTGAAGTCTCCCCCTACCATAATGGAGCCCCCAACGAAGAGTTGTAGCTCTTCTCTAACCTTCTCCCAAAAGGATATCTGACCTTCATTTGGGCAGTAGACCACTCCAAGTGTCAACGGGTTCCCCTGAATACCACCTCAAACAAATAGCAGCCTTCCGGAACACTAAGGGTAGTGTCCACCTCAAACCCCAGACTGTTAGACGTGATGATCGCCACCCCTCTCTCTTTTGATATGAAGAAGGCCTGGTAGACTTCTTCTCTCCTTCCCCATGCGAAGGCCTGGTTCTTGCCCCCTCGCCCAATACGTTTCCTGAAGAAAGAGCAGGTCAAGCTTAGCGCGGGAGAATCTCAGGCCAGGAGAAACCTTTTTGTTGGAGAGTTAACTCCTCTAGCATTCAGAGAGCCTACTACCAGGGCTGGCAGGAAACAATATGTTCTCGTGTACAGATTGATAATCCCACCCTCATCCCAAGATCCGTCAACTTCTGACTGAGGGCCTGAGTATGAACCTTGCCAAGTGCATGAAACCACCAAAACAATGAACCCGAATATCCATAACCCACCTAACTGACCCCTCCATCCTATTCCCTGCGACCCCATCATTCAGCCCCAACCCCCATGTCTAACCAGACCCCAAGCCCTCTCACACCCTCTCCCCACAACCCCCCCAATGCCCCCATTAGCATCCCCCTCCCTAGGTGTCCAGTTAGACATTACTACCATTTCTGCTAGCCGACCGAACTACCGATCTGCCTGATCACCCAGGCCAAACCTCCTAAATACTCCATGGGTTAAATCCCCCAAAATCATCTTGAGACGCACTTAACCTCCACACCCCCCTCCACTGCAATCATCTCCACCACTACCAGAAGACTCACTGCCAGCAGTCCACCCCTTCCACTAATCAGCTTACCCCCTCTGGTCGCCACAGAAAAAGACATCCCCCACCACCGTCAACCTTCCCCAAATTACCCAGTAAGATTTATAATGGTAAGAACAATCCAAAGATTCTATCAGCCCCGTATAGATCTAAAGGGCCACTGTGGAGAGGCAGGGTGCTACATTTCTTATATTTTCTTGTAAAATAAAGGCGAAGCCCCAATGATACTGTCAGCGGGGCTCACATCTGCCTTCTGGCCAGGGTGAACGAGGAGCGGTCCTGAAAGATTGCAATCACTGCATTATTAAAGGTGATAGAGGTGGGCTTACTGGCTTCTTCTAAGATCTTTACTTTTTCTGCATAGTAGTGGAAGCCGACAAGGATGGAGAGTGGCCCACGAGCCCTACCTCCAGCCCTGTGTGCTCTCTCTATGGTGGGCTCATTCATCGTTCCATCAGCAAACAATAGTCGGACCATGCCTTTGACAGTGCGGCAAATGTCTCGCTCCGTCTCGCCCTCCACCTCCGGATGATCAACAAACCTAAGGTTGTTTCTCTGCTCCCTATTCTCGAAATCGGTCATTTTGAGGGCTTCTTCTCGTCCCTCTTCTCAAGGGCAGACAGTCTGGTGTCAATCTGTGCTTCCAATATATCCACTGCGGATTGGTTGAATTCCAAATCCTGTATTCTGTCCTCCATCTTGTCCACTCTATGGCCAACTTATACAGTCTGTGACCTATGCCGGCCCGCATCTCTCTGATCTCTTGCATCAGTGCAACAATACCCTTTTCCGTTGACATGGTGTCACCTGCCTGATCCGCCATCTCATGGGAGATCGCGTCTCCTGGTCTCTCCGGGTTTTCTTGGAATCAAAATTCCTGCACTATTTCTCAGGAGGGCCTGTGTAAGATCACCGTTGGGTTCTGGACCTGCAGAGTTCTATGGAGACCCATCGTGGTAGGGTTACTTCATCTGACAGGTTATCAAGGCTTCCGGTAATTGCACCTTTGCACGTGGATGTCTTCCCCCACCTGCATATACACATGGGTACGCTCGGGGGCCAAGTCGGTATCACCAGCAATCCTCCAATGCTAAAGTTTTCAGGCAGAGGGACAAGGCTCACTCCCCAGCGCAGGTGTGTGGGGGTGAAGGGCGGCCCTCCCTCTGCCCATCCTCAGGTTGTACAAGGTGAACCAAATTCTTCCAGACAATGCACTGCAGTACCCTGTTCCTGTGCCACTCTCCCTCCATGGCTGCTTCTGTCAGTGTTCCATGTCGTCGATCCCCAGTTTCCCAAAGTGGGATTAAGCCCTCTCCAACACCTGTGGGGAGGATATTGATAGGCTCTTGTACTTCAGGTGTGGGCTTTGTGCCTGCTTCGGGCACTTCACTTGTGTTTTGCCAGGGCTGCTGCACAGTTCTCGGATTGGGTTGGATCTTCCCACTTTACCCCAACAGGGCTCCCAAGGTGTCAGCCCCCTCTGGCCTGTTTTCTCCTGGCCCTGGCTGTGGGCGGGTATGTCACTGCACCAGTAGCATGGGCCCCCTTGTCACTCACCCGCTGCTTCTCCAGTTGTGACTCGGCCCAGAGGGTTCATGATCCCCTGGCATCAGCCATCAGTAGTGGTACAGATCTTTTCCTGGTCAAAGCACCCCGGGGGGGTCTCTCCCACCCGGTCTCCCATCACAGGGTCCTGGGAGAGGGGGCTTTCGCCGGGCCGGGGGGTTCCACAGGATGTGAGCCAGGATTCCCTTGTGAGGCACATAGGGGGGGTGGGTCATTCACTCACAGCCCACTGGACACACCGCAGTCTTGCGTGCTGTCCGGCTGGACCTGGGAGACGGCTTGGAGCACTGCCGTCCCCAGGCTTTTTTCGGACGGGTTTAACTTCACCATTCTTGGGGCTGGAAATCTGAAACGTCGACCGAGTGAACCTCAGGTGTTATGCAATACGATGGGGTAACCAAATCAACAGAGTGCAGATCTATAGGGGGGTTCAGGACCCTTACACTCCCGGTGATGTCGAAGCAACACAGAGAAGCTACCACATCTCTGTGCTCCCTGTTGCCCAAAAACTGTTCTATTTTTTAACTGTCTGTGAAAGGTGATTACTAAAGGAACTTTTTAATATATTTTTTTTAATTCCTTTTGCAGGAGAGGCCAGAAAGTAAGGTGGGAAGGAAAATGAGGGAGGGGCACCAACCACAAATATGGAGGGGCAGGTGGACAGGGGAATATGTTATGCGTGTGTTACATTTAAGGTAGAGGGCAGTGTTTCACATGCTCCTTGATTACAGCTTCAAAAACACTTCAAAATGTCTCCCCCCTGCAGAGAGGTGTGTTGCATTATATACAGAGTACTTTTGTCCATAAAAGCTATGGATCAACAGCCTCTTTTATCGCTGGAAAGGTAGCTGGTGTGGTTTTGTGCCCCACAGACGTAGGCTCTGTGGTTACAGTATTGGTTGAGGAAGATGAGGTAGAGGAAGACAGTCTAATAATGCCTAAGAAAGGAACAACCTTTCTGAGAGCATTGCAGTGGTTGGATTTGGTGTGGAGGCCCATGGGGGTGATCTCGTAAGGAAGTACTGCCCAGGTAGTCTGCAAAATCATGATATATTGGGCTGTGGGGTAAAAAGACAGCCCCAGAGTGACAGAGACAGAGAGGCCATGCTACCCCCTATTTTGAGAGTGAAGCTGGCTCAGTGTGGAGTTCCATTGAAATATAAAAGCCAGTACAAAACAGTGATTCCAACATGAGGCCTAGTGATTGAGTGAGAATGGCCTCCCTCCATTTTGTTACAATGGACAGGCACTCAGCGGAGGAAAGTGCAACTTAGAACTAGAATAATGTTAACTAAGTCAAATGGGTTGCAAAAGCCATGGGGCACCTCCGATGCTGACTTCATGTAAATGTTCACGTTCACAGATTCAAAACTGTAACAGTGTATATGGAGAGAATAAATACAATTGAAATACTGTGCACGTGGAAGCTAAAAAGGAGGAATGATGGCTTACATTGGGAAAGTAAAGTCGAATGACAGACTATGTTTTCAGGAATAACAAGACTCAATTTCAGCACATACAAATGATAACATTTATGAGGAAAGGGCTATTTCATTTTTGTGGAAATTAACCCTGGTTTCTTATGTAAATGTGGCATATTTGTGAAGAATACCAAGAGTGCACTTATTTCTGTTTATACAGTACATAAAGATTAGATTGTGAACAACAGGCCCTGGTGGAGTATTGAAAGTTATATGTGCACGGTGGGTAAATGCAATATGCTGGCCTTTCAGAATTGTGAAGTGCAGCTTGTTTTTCTCTCTGAGCTGATACTTTGATCCCAAGAACTTTGATTTAAATGGTAAGATATACAAAAAAGTAGATTGAAATTATGGGATGTACAGATAACATGACAAACAGAAATGACATTTAAGGTCTGGTTTCACGTAAAATGTGCATTAGCTCTGAACTGAGACCCTTTGAAGCTCAGCAGAAGAGGGTAGTATAAACATTGGCCTGAGCAGGTTGCTGGTCACATGCTTAAGGAGAAATGGAAACTTGGAGGAGAAATTAAACTACCTCTCATAGCATGCAGTGCCATTGGTTAAACATTGAACACATTTTCCTAAATAGCATGCAGTGCCATTGATTAAACATTGAACACATTTTCCTAAATATGAAGAGCATTGCGTGTCCTATTGGGCCCACCCCAGGTTCATTTTAAAGGGGATAAAAAGCCAGTTGGGACCATGTAAAAATGAAATGTGTGTGATGTACATAACTCAAGTTATGATCAGAATTATGATTCTGGCATTTTCATAAATCTGATGAATTGGAAATATTGATAGACTAATAGACAGTGAAATTAATGTTGGAAGTATGTAGTGTCAGAGTTGTAACTATGTTGCCGCAGTAGCAAACTGCGAAAAACAATGACTCCGCCCAGGAAGGGCATGCCAAAATAAATTTTGTATTGTCCAACTCGCCATAAAATATAGAACTCAAAAATATATATATATTCATTTGGTTATCTGAAAGATTAAGGTAGTTGGCACATTGTGAGATTTTTCAGAATTCAAAATGTAAAACCCACAGTCACTTTGGGATCACAAATCTTTCTCCTACCTCAGCCTCTCTAACCCACACCTCTCATCTCCTGGTCCTATCAGCAAGCAGTTGGAGTATTGGTCGGAGTGGAAGGGAGAGAGCTAGCCAATCGTTACTGGGGGGATTTAGGACAGTGTTGGCGTGTCATCAGCCCTACAAGAGGACATGTTTGCATCAGAACAGGGCTTTTTCACTTAATTCCAGGAGAAAGCCTGCTGACGGACTCTTGCGAGGCGCAACTAGCACAGAGGCCTCCATCCTTGCATCGGACACAGTGAAAGGGACATCTAGAAGCTAGCTGGGACCCCATCAGAGGGGCAGGAGTAGTCTGGATGCAGGAGAATATCCTTGACTGAAAGCCCATGACCAGATCTGCACTGTCCTCAGAGGAGCCCTGCTGTTTTCCCTGATCAAAGCCTCCCATGTAAGTAGACCAATCCAAAAGCCATCAATTGTGTGGGGAGCTACCTGACTTATCCCTTTCCATTAGTGAGGAGTGGGGCGAAACTGAGAAGGCCCTTGGCACATTGTATTAAAACTAATTCAAATTAATTCCACTATATAAAATCACACTATCCATTTAAATTGCATTGTTTTGGGAACAGCCCGCCTTAATTCTTTCCATTAAATTGTGGGGAGAGAGGAAGCTGTGTAGATCCTTAGCACATTGAATTGAAGTTAAATCAATTCATTCCTATATAGAAAATCACGGGATGAGTGTTGTTAGAATTCAAAACTAACAAAGTTCATGTCCAGTGTGTCAGAGCCGGTATAGAGTGTCCTTCTGAAACCCCTGGCTCCTGTTCCAAAGGGGGGTGTCCATAATCCCTAACTAAGTAATCCTAAACGCTACCTTTCCAGTGAAGGTAGAGGATACAACAAAAATTTCCCATTTATTCCCAGTGATTCCAAAGTCAGAATTACAAAGCCTTACACCCCATTTGTATGTGTGCTGCAAAACAAAATTTCCCATTTGTTCCCATGCCGCCCAAACCAGAATCCCACTGCCTTTCCTTTGAATGTGTGTTGCAAAACGTTTTTTCCATTGTATCATGAATGATTTCTATTGCTTAATTTGCAAGTAAGGGGGTAATTCATAGAATTCAGCGCACAAGTGGCGCATGCGGCTGGCGCACAGTGTGCGCGTGCGGCAGTCTGTGCCAGCCGCGTGCGCCAAAATCAATTTCCGCGCACAGCGTATTCATGGATTTCTACATCCATAACCAGCCGTGGCGCAGAGTAGCGCAGCAATGGTGCAGCAGCGCCAGTTACGGTCCCCGTGCACCATGAACAGCGCACAAATCCTGTGCACGGCGCACAGGCCAGTGGACCAGCATACAGACCCCCAACCACGAAAACATCTGTAAAACTCCCCGCTCACCCCTACGAATACACGTACCCCGCTGTGTTGGGAAAGTTTTACACGAGATTGGCCCTGTACGAGCGGGCTAGGTGTATTTCGGGGTGTGCAGGAAGTTTCACATGCGATTGGCCCTGTGCAAGCGGGGTACGTGTATTTCAGGGGTGCGTGGGAAGTTTCACACGCGATTGGCCCTGTGCGAGCGGGGTACGTGTATTTCTGTAGTGTGCGGGACGTTCCACATGCGATTGGCCCTGTGCGTGCGGGGTACGTGTATTTCGGGGGTGCGCTGGAAGTTTCACACGCGATTGGCCCTGTGCAAGCGGGGTACGTGTATTTTGGGGGTGCGCGGGAACTTTCACATGCGATTGGCACTGTGCGAGCAGGGTACGTGTATTTCGGGGGTGCGTGGGAACTTTCACACGCGATTGGCCCTGTGCGAGCGGGGTACATGTATTTCGGGGGTGCGCGGGGAGTTTCACACGAGATAGGCCTTGGGCGAGCGGGGTACATGTATTCCTGGGGTGGACGGGAACTTTCACACGCGATTTCGCTGTATGAGCGGGGTACGTGTATCCAGTGGGGTGTGCGGGGTGTTACACACGTGAATTGCCGGTGTGGGCCCTCCCAGGTGTGCCCTCGACCCCCTCCCCAGCCCGTGCAGGCAGCCCACACCACAGGGGACTACCCTGCACCCCTGGTCATGTCCCGCAGGCAGCCCATCCACCATGCGCATGCCCCCCAGTCAGCCCACATGTCACCTTGGACTAGTGATCACCGACTCATGTCCCTCAGCACCCCCACCCACCCATCATTGACGGGCACCTGCCAGCAGGCCCCGACTCATGTCCCTCTGCACCCCCATCCACCCAGCATTGACGGGCACCTGCCAGCAGGCCCTGACTCATGTCCCTCAGCACCCCCAACCACCCAGCATTGACAGGCACCTGCCAGCAGGCCCCGACTCATGTCCCTCAGCACCCCCACCCACCCAGCATTGACAGTCACCTGCCAGCAGGCCCCGACTTATGTCCCTCAGCACCCGCACCCACCCAGCATTGACGGGCACCCGCCAGCAGGCCCCGACTCATGTCCCTTAACACCCCCACCTACCCAGCATTGACGGGCACCTGCCAGCAAACCCCGACTCATGTCCCTCAGCACCCCCACCCACCCAGCATTGACGGGCACCTGCCAGCAGGCCCGGACTCATGTCCCTCAACACCCCCACCTACCCAGCATTGACGGGCACCTGCCAGCAAGCCCCGACTCATGTCCCCCCAACACGTCATAAAGATGCACAATCATGGGCCTCATGTGCACCAAAATCCCACAGCATGCCACCCCAGGCTCTTCCATAACACAAAACGAAAGTGAACTATGTACATCAAAACATGTCCCTCACACACACACACTGGGTGCAAGTGATTGTCTAAATCCACTTTTTCACATGCAGTAACCCAATGAGCGAATACCACACATGGAAGTAAGAAACAAAAATGTATTATGAACAAAATGAATGAAATGAAATGAAAGCATAAAACATATTTCAAACGATGAAATGAAATGTATGTCCGAAACAGAATAAAAAACAAATGAAGAACCAATCCAAAGTGATGAACAAAAAACATGTGTCCAATCTCATAGTCCACCAAATGAAATCCAAAGGAAAGGTAAATTGAAAAATCCATTGATCCATGGTGATTAATAAAATAAAATCCTCACATGATCCACTGTTCAACTATGTACACCGAGTTCATTCAGGGTCCATGAGCCCAACGAAAGAAAGAAACCTATCCAAAAAACTTCCTAAGAAAACAACTAAATACAAAAGTGAGGGGCATAGTCCAATCACCCCAAAATAAATGAAAATGAAACCTAACATTACAAACTATTTACAATGGCGGCGGGCCAGTCCGACGGCTCACTTTCCGATGTCCCGGGCCAGGGCATCATCAAACTCCTGCTCAATGTCCTGGAGGCGGTCCTCTTCCTTGGCCCTGAGCGTTCGCAGGGACTATGCCATGTTGGACTCCAACTCCCTGCGAATAGCCTTGAGGCACTCGGCCCGCCTCAGTGCTCACCGCATGGAGTTCTCCGCCCTGACCATTGCGAGCCGTGACTCTTCCGTCCGCCGCCGCTGCGCATCCATACGCTGGCCCAACCGCAGCCACACGGAAGACACACCCATTCCAGGGTCCTCCTGCCCTCTGGCCGATGCCTGCCCCTCTGATGTCGATGGCCCTGAGCCATCATTGCTCCCAACTAGAGCCTGCTCCTGCTGCTGCTGTCCATGTGCCCTGCCCGATGATGCCTACACATCCTCCATCTGCTGGTCTCCAGTTGTTGGGGTGTCCACCCCTGCTGGACCGCCGACTCCCAACTGTGGCAGGGATGCGATTTCCCCCAAACTGGCTGTGTTGGTCGGGCCAGGTCCACAGGGGGCCCTGGTGGAATGTGGGCTGGAAGACGGCAGGGAGAACGACTGGTGCATAGTCTCCACAGAGGAGGAGAGGTCCGCCATAGTGCGCGACACATGTAGGAACCCACGGACCAGGGCCCCTCCCAACATTGCCACGTTGCCATGCAGCTCTTCGTGATGGCGTGCGTGCTCCCCCCAGGAAGCATGCACGTCAACACGAATGTCACACGTGCGCAACGCGACACCAATCAGGACGGAGCCCATACGGTCATGGGACCCCTCGTCCGCAGGTAGTGGAGAGGCAGATGACGTGGGCCTCCCCCCTACCTGCGGACGGGCCTGGGCATCCCTGCTGGTGGATGGTGGTGCAGTCACAGGGTCAAGGACAGCGACATGTACAGGCCCCTCCGTGGTGACCTGTGCTGCCTCCTGACCCTGGCCCTGGACTGCACCACTTGCACCAGTGGTACTACCCCCACCAGGTCCCATGTGTGGCTCAGTAGCGGGCTCCTCCCCCTCTGTGGAGACCACCAACCTGGATGTCTCCGCACCATCTTCCGCCATTGCAAGCTCCTGTGGGGGCTCACCCGGCCCTTCCGCTACAGCCCTAGTGGCAGACGTGGCACCAGTCCCCTCGCTCCCGGATGATGGCAATTCCTGGGAGGGTGGCTGGGCCTTGCGTCGCCGCCCGATGGAGGCATCCCCGCCGCTTGGCTCCGCAGCGCTGTCTCCTCCATCTTCTACACTCAACACTGCATAGAGGGAGACATAGAACACAAGCATCAGGGTACTGTACAATAGTCCCCTAGACAGGAAGCAATAACACATCATGAGTGGCACTGTCAAACATGACTTCGATCCTGTCCCTTTAGAACACATGGGTCAAGGATGCAACACACATGCAGAAACAGGCACGACACATGCAATCAACATCTGCATCCATGTAAAAGGCCCTCCATGGTCATAAATGTTGCCTTCAAACTCACATGCATCATGGCTCACACTGACCCCATGCACACACATCACCGGAGGGTCATGCATCATGGCTCGTACACCAGAGACACAGTGGATACAATGGTGACCAGACTGCATGAGTGAATCTACACATGTCACGGACATGTGTCATGCATCCATGTCATTTCCAAGTCACACACATGCTTCTCAGACACACAGACATGTACACCATACATGTACATGAGAGCAGCACCCATCTCTCACCCACCACCCATGTCCAAGAACAGGGACTGGCATGCATTCATGTGTGCATTTCGCATGCAGCTCCCCATGTCTCATTGGAAAACATGCACCATCCATGTGGTTCACGCATTACTGGTCTCAAATGCACTACCATGATGTCCCGGCTCGCAAACATCCATACATGGCCTAAGTTACACATACAGGTAAGTAGCTGACTACCAGCACACTGCAACATGCCCTGTTTCACACAGCAATGCATGGCCACTTACCGCTGGACTCCAGACGGTCCTGCATCCTGAGGATCTGGTGGTGAAGCACTGGGCGAATACGCTCCAGGACCCTCATCTGCTGTTTGGTAAGCTGGCCCCGGTGCCCCGCTGCATCCTCTGCCTCTAAGAGGTGCCGGGCCTTCCTGAGGGTCCTGGACTTGTAGTCCTCCCAGCGCTTCTGGACGTGTCTCAGGTCTCGGGGTGCCACCCCCTCTGCATTGATGGCGCCTAGAATGTCCATCCAGATCCTCCTCCGTCCTTCGTTGTCGGCGCGCGATGGTGTGAAGAGGGCATCATAATGCCCCAGGACACCAACTTCCTTCTCACTGAAGCTGGTGGCCCTCTGCCTCTCTAGCTGGGGGTCGCCAGTGGTCTCGGATGGTGTTTGCCCCGACATGGCGACCCCCAAGGCAGGCGTGGGTGGGCACCTGGGTCCTGGGGCTGGGCTGTGGAGCGATGGTATCCCAGTCGGGAGTCTTCTGTTCCAGCAGGGGTGGACACAGCAACTGGACCCCTGCACATGGCTGACGTGAAGGTACCAAATAGCAGGGCATGTGGGCAGCAGGCAGGCAGCAGCAGATGGCTGGTGGGAGCGTGCTCAGGGCTCTTGGGAGCCGGAAAATGGCCTTTTGGGCAGGAGCGTGGTCTTCCTTGTGTTTTCGCGTGGCCAGCTTGATACAGAGTGATTTGGCACGTGAAAAAAGTGCACGTCAGCGTGAAATCCGAGGGAAGGCCCTTAGCGCATAAGCGCGTCTGTGACGTTACGCGCGCGGGCGTTTCCCTCATGACGTGTGCATAGTGGTTCAGCGCGTGAAAAAACTGCACGTCTGCGTGTGAATGCGTGTAATCCGAGGAAAGGGCATTGCGCGTATGTGACGTGACATGTGCGAGTGTTTCCCTCAGCACGGGTTAAAGGTGAGCGGGGCCAGCAGTTCGCTGTACGTGCCTTTTGTGGAGACCGACATGTGTGTTGCTACTTCGTGTTGTTTCGCGCGCCATCGCAACTTCACAGCGGATCAAGGACGTATCTCTTATTTTGGCAGACATATTGGCTACGTGTGTTTTTCATCATCCCCCTAGTCTGACGGTGAGCCGCGCACGGTATTTTTCCCACTGCGGGTGCCCCTGAGTATCGCAACCGTTTTCGAGGTCATAATACCCTGCGTGTCCCACGCGTACGTGTTTTTCATGTTACTGGGTGCCACCGCGTACTGTGGGAGGTTAATTCCACTCGTGTGAGAGTGACAAGGACTCGAAATACAACACAACCTGACGGAGGTTACAGAGCAAGACTCCTGAGTAGGCTGGTCAGTCTGCTGGATGGCCCAGAGACACTTCCAAAGGCTTACGTGCAGGAGATGGTGAAGATGCCGAGAATAGCTGTCCTCGCTATTCCAAGGGTCGAAGTACCAGTACAGGCATTCTGGTTCGATCAGAGGTAGAAAGGGTTTCACAAGACGACAGCAGTGCAGAGGAGCAGTCCTTCAGCCGGTCACCAGCGATTCCTCGGTTCAGCCTCGTGGTTGCAGGATACTTGGCTCCTGTATTCCTTTGTTCGTGAGAACTCAGGAGATCGACATGGTAGTGGCGTTTCCAGCCCCCTCTTATCCACGGTTCCCTTCGCGCCAAAACAGAGGGGACCCAATGGGAGATCCGCTCATAAAACACTCACACCATACATGGACCTATCGCGGACCACGGTGGTCCCAGGCTTCACACCACACTGGACTCTCTGGCACCCAGGATGGTTATTGGGACCAGACATCCCAGCCCACATCCTGGAGGCACACACAAGGCCTGTAGAAGCCTGCGAAAGCATCTGTGTTTCGTGGGAAAGTACATGCCCAAATAAGGAAGGCCCCAGGTTGGCTCGACCTGGGGAAGGTGAAGGGGGCAAGCCGGTCAGCGGACAGGACAAAGAGCCTCATGGTCTGGCCATTTTGGGAGCCAGGCCACCATTTTGGGCTAAGTGCGAGAAACGTGCTTAAAACGCCAAAAGGAGCTCAAAAACACACGAAACGATCGCTGCCACCAGTCCCGTCCGTGATTCACTTGCACCGATCATTTACAATCCAAGCAGAGTATCTAGGGCCTGTAGAAGACTAGAGACCCAAGAGAGCAGTAACTTAGCTTACAGTGCCCTCTTGTGTCATGTTGCACGAAAGCTGCAACATGATAAAGAAACTACGGAAAACAGCGTTTCCCAGTACTGACTGTTTTAAGGGCATGTCAGTTTCCCCGTAAGAATGGAGCGAAAGCCCAGAGGAGTGTGGCAGAAGGCTGCACTTCTTTGGCAAAGTCTAGATCATGGTGAAAACAACAGCAAAAAGTTTAGGGGTTGCCACATGGAAGGAAAATTACCCACAATTAAGAAATCTTTCCTAACAGGTGGGGGTCAGAGAATCCACCAAACCCAGGTCTATGTTAATCTTATGAAAGTTCCGTGATGTGGCCTCACCTTGCTGGGGTGCCCTTCAGATGCCCACCCTTTTCCTGTGTTTGGAGGGGTCCAGGACCATATTGAAGTCTCCCCTACCATAATGGTGCCCCCAACGAAGAGTTGTAGCTCTTCTCTAACCTTCTCCCAAAAGGATATCTGACCTTCATTTGGACAGTAGACCACTCCAAGTGTCAACGGGTTCCCCTGAATACCACCTCAAACAAATAGCGGCCTTCTGGATGCTTAAGGGTAGTGTCCACCTCAAACCCCAGACTGTTAGACATGATGATCGCCACCCCTCTCTCTTTTGATATGAAGAAGGCCTGGTAGACTTCCTCTCTCCTTCCCCATGCGAAGGCCTGGTTCTTGCCCCCTCGCCCAATACGTTTCCTGAAGAAAGAGCAGGTCAAACTTAGCGCGGGAGAATCTCAGGCCAGGAGAAACCTTTTTGTTGGAGAGTTAACTCCTCTAGCATTCAGAGAGCCTACCACCAGGGCTGGCAGGAAACAATATGTTCTCGTGTACAGATTGAAAATCCCACCCTCATCCTAAGATCCGTCAACTTCTGACTGAGGGCCTGAGTATGAACCTTGCCAAGTGCATGAAACCACCAAAACAATGAACCCGAATATCAATAACCCACCTAACTGACCCCTCCATCCTGTTCCCTGTGACCCTATCATTCTGCCCCAACCCCCATGTCTAACCAGTCCTCAGGCCCTCCCACACCCTCTCCCCACAACCCCCCCAACTCCCCCATTAGCATCCCCCCTCCCTAGGTGTCCAGTTAGACATTACTACCATTTCTGCTAGCCGACCGAACTACCGATCTGCCTGATCACACAGGCCAAACCTCCTAAATACTCCATGGGTTAAGTCCCCCAAAATCATCTTGAGACGCACTTAACCTCCACGCCCCCCTCCATTGCAATCATCTCCGCCACTACCAGAAGAATCACTGCCAGCAGTCCACCCCTCCCACTAATCAGCGGACCCCCTCTGGTCGCCACAGAAAAGGACATCCCCCACCACCCTCAACCTTCCCCAAATTACCCAGTAAGATTTTTAATGGCAAGAACAATCCAAAGATTCTATCAGCCCCGTATAGATCTCAAGGGCCACTGTGGAGAGGCAGGGTGTTACATTTCTTACATTTTCTTAATCCAATGACCCATCTCCTGTCCCTCGATGTCCCCTTCCTGGCTTCCCCTTGGCCCCTTCCTGGCTTCCCCTTCAGCAGCTTCTTCAGAAGCTTGTCTCTGTCCGCTCGGCATGTCCACGTGTTCCTGGATCGCTCCTTTGATGTCTTCCTCAGAGACCAACTTAGATGGCTGGCCCATGTACTCAAAAGTCAGTGAGCCGTGATGCCCGAGGGCTTTGTGCGCTTTATGAATGTAAAATAAATAAATAAATAAAGGTGAAGCCCCAACGATACTGTCAGCGGGGCTCACATCTGCCTTCTGGCCAGGGTGAACGAGGAGCGGTCCTGAAAGATTGCAATCACTGCATTATTAAAGGTGATAGAGGTGGGCTTACTGGCTTCTTCTAAGATCTTTACTTTTTCTGCATAGTAGTGGAAGCCGACAAGGATGGAGAGTGGCCCACGAGCCCTACCTCCAGCCCTGTGTGCTCTCTCTATGGTGGGCTCATTCATCGTTAAATCAGCAAACAATAGTCGGACCATGCCTTTGACAGTGCGGCAAATGTCTCGCTCCATCTCGCCCTCCACCTCCGGAAGAACAACAACCCTAAGGTTGTTTCTCTGCTCCCTATTCTCGAAATTTGTCATTTTGAGGGCTTCTTCTTGTCCCTCTACTCAAGGGCAGACAGTCTGGTGTCAATCTGTGCTTCCAATATATCCACTGCGGATTGGTTGAATTCCAAACCCTGTATTCTGTCCTCCATCTTGTCCACTCTATGGCCAATTTATACAGTCTGTGACCTATGTCGGCCCGCATCTCTCTGATCTCTTGCATCAGTGCAACAATACCCTTTTCCGTTGACATGGTGTGACCTGCCTGATCCGCCATCTCATGGGAGGTCGCGTCTCCTGGTCTCTCTGGGTTTTCTTGGAATCAAAATTCCTGCAGGGCCTCCCTCCAGCTCATCCCAGCCAGCCACAGGGGTCTTGGGCACTATTTCTCAGGAGGGCCTGGGTAAGATCACCGTTGGGTTCTGGACCTGCAGAGTTCTATGGAGACCCATTGTGGTAGGGTTACTTCATCTGACAGGTTATCCAGGCTTCCGGTAATTGCAGCTTTGCACGTGGATGTCTTCCCCCACCTGCATATACACATGGGTACGCTCGGGGGCCAAGTCGGTATCACCAGCAATCCTCCATTGCTAAAGTTTTCAGGCAGAGGGACAAGGTTCACTCCCCAGCGCAGGTGTGTGGGGGTGAAGGGCAGCCCTCCCTCTGCCCATCCTCAGGTTGTACAAGGTGAACCAAATTCTTCCAGACAATGCACTGCAGTACCCTGTTCCTGTGCCACTCTCCCTCCATGGCTGCTTCTGTCAGTGTTCCATGTCGTCGATCCCCAGTTTCCCAAAGTGGGATTAAGCCCTCTCCAACACCCGTGGGGAGGATATTGATAGGCTCTTGTACTTCAGGTGTGGGCTTTGTGCCTGGTTCGGGCACTTCACTGGTGTTTTGCCAGGGCTGCTGCACAGTTCTCGGATTGGGCTGGATCTTCCCACTTTACCCCAACAGGGCTCCCAAGGTGTCAGCCCCCTCTGGCCTGTTTTATCCTGGCCCTGGCTGTGGGCGGGTATGTCACTGCACCAGTAGCATGGGCCCCCTTGTCACTCACCCGCTGCTCCTCCGTTGTGACTCGGCCCAGAGGGTTCATGATCCCCTGGCATCAGCCATCAGTAGTGGCACAGATCTTTTCCTGGTTAAAACACCCCGGAAGGGTCTCTCCCACCCGGTCTCCCATCGCAGGGTCCTGGGAGAGGGGGCTTTCGCCGGGCCGGGGGGTTCCACAGGATATGAGCCAGGATTCCCTTGTGAGGCACATAGGGGGGGTGGGTCATTCACTCACAGCCCACTGGACACACCGCAGTCTTGCTTGCTGTCCGGCTGGACCTGGGAGACGGCTTGGAGCACTGCCGTCCCCAGGCTTTTTTCGGACGGGTTTAACTTCACCATTCTTGGGGCTGGAAATCTGAAACGTCGACCGAGTGAACCTCAGGTGTTATGCAATACGGTGGGGTAACCAAATCAACAGAGTGCAGATCTATAGGGGGGCTCAGGACCCTTACACTCCTGGTGATGTCGAAGCAACACAGAGAAGCTACCACATCTCTGTGCTCCCTGTTGCCCAAAACCCGTTCTATTTTTTAACTGTCTGTGAAAGGTGATTACTAAAGGAACTTTTTAATATATTTTTTTTAATTCCTTTTGCAGGAGAGGCCAGAAAGTAAGGTGGGAAGGAAAATGAGGTAGGGGCACCAACCATAAATATGGAGGGGCAGGTGGACAGGGGAATATGTTGTGCGTGTGTTACATTTAAGGTAGAGGGCAGTGTTTCACATGCTCCTTGATTACAGCTTCAAAAGCACTTCAAAATGTCTCCCCCCTGCAGAGTGGTGTGTTGCATTATATACAGAGTACTTTTGTCTATAAAAGCTATGGATCAACAGCCTCTTTTAACGCTGGAAAGGTAGCTGGTGTGATTTTGTGCCCCACAGACGTAGGCTCTGTGGTTACAGTATTGGTTGAGGAAGATGAGGTAGAGGAAGACAGTCTCATACTGCCTAAGAAAGGAACACCCTTTCTGAGAGCATTGCAGTGGTTGGATTTGGTGTGGAGGCCCATGGGGGTGATCTCGTAAGGGAGTACTGCCCGGGTAGTCTGCAAAATCATGATATATTGGGCTGTGGGGTAATAAGACAGCCCCAGAGTGACAGAGACAGAGAGGCCATGCTACCCCCTATTTTGAGAGTGAAGCTGGCTCAGTGTGGAGTTCCATTGAAATATAAAAGCCAGTACAAAACAGTGATTCCAACATGAGGCCTAGTGATTGAGTGAGAATGGCCTCCCTCCATTTTGTTACAATGGACAGGCACTCAGCGGAGGAAAGTACAACTTAGAACATGAATACTGTTAACTAAGTCAAATGGGTTGCAAAAGCCATGGGGCACCTCCGATGCTGACTTCATGTAAATGCTCACGTTCACAGATTCAAAACTGTAACAGCGCATATGGAGAGAATAAATACAATTGAAATACTGTGCATGTGGAAGCTAAAAAGGAGGAATGATGGCTTACATTGGGAAAGTAAAGTCGAATGACAGACTATGTTTTCAGGAATAACAAGACTCAATTTCAGCACATACAAATGATAACATTTATTAGGAAAGGGCTATTTAATTTTTGTGGAAATTAACCCTGGTTTCTTATGTAAATGTGGCATATTTGTGAAGAATACCAAGAGTGCACTTATTTCTGTTTATACAGTACATGAAGATTAGATTGTGAACAACAGGCCCTGGTGGAGTATTGAAAGTTATATGTGCACGGTGGGTAAATGCAATATGCTGGCCTTTCAGAATTGTGAAGTGCAGCTTGTTTTTCTCTCTGAGCTGATACTTTGATCCCAAGACCTTTGATTTAAATGGTAAGATATACAAAAAAAGTAGATTGAAATTATGGGATGTACAGATAACATGACCAACAGAAATGACATTTAAGGTCAGGTTTCACGTAAAATGTGCATTAGCTCTGAAGAGAGACCCTTTGAAGCTCAGCAGAAGAGGGTAGTACAAACAATGGCCTGAGCAGGTTGCTGGTCACATGCTTAAGGAGAAATGGAAACTTGGAGGAGAAATTAAACTACCTCTCATAGCATGCAGTGCCATTGGTTAAACATTGAACACATTTTCCTAAATAGCATGCAGTGCCATTGATTAAACATTGAACACATTTTCCTAAATATGAAGAGCATTGCGTGTCCTATTGGGCCCACCCAGGTTCATTTTAAAGGGGATAAAAAGCCAGTTGGGACCATGTAAAAACGAAATGTGTGTGATGTACATAACTTAAGTTATGATCAGAATTATGATTCTGGCATTTTCATAAATCTGATGAATTGGAAATATTGATAGACTAATAGACAGTGAAATTAATGTTGGAAGTATGTAGTGTCAGAGTTGTAACTATGTTGCCGCAGTAGCAAAATGCGAAAAACAATGACTCCGCCCAGGAAGGGCATGCCAAAATAAATGTTGTATTGTCCAACTCGCCATAAAATATAGAACTCAAAAATATATATATACTCATTTGGTTATCTGAAAGATTAAGGTAGTTGGCACATTGTGAGATTTTTCAGAATTCAAAATGTAAAACCCACAGTCACTTTGGGATTACAAATCTTTCTCCTACTTCAGCCTCTCTAACCCACACCTCTCATCTCCTGGTCCTATCAGCAAGCAGTTGGAGTATTGGTCGGAGTGGAAGGGAGAGAGCAAGCCAATCCTTACTGGGGGGAATTAGGACAGTGTTGGCATGTCATCAGCCCTACAAGAGGACATGTTTGCATCAGAACAGGGCTTTTTCACTTTATTCCGGGAGAAAGCCTGCTGACGGACTCTTGCGAGGAGCAACTAGCACAGAGGCCTCCATCCTTGCATTCGACACAGTGAAAGGGACATCTAGAAGCTAGCTGGGACCCCATCAGAGAGGCAGGAGTAGTCTGGAAGCAGGAGAATATCCTTTACTGAAAGCCCTTGACCAGATATGCACTGTCCTCAGAGGAGCCCTGCTGTTTTCCCTGATCAAAGCCTCCCATGTAAGTAGACCAATCCAAAAGCCATCAATTGTGTGGGGAGCTACCTGACTTATCCCTTTCCATTAGTGGGGAGTGGGGCGAAACTGAGAAGGCCCTTGGCACATTGTATTAAAACTAATTCAAATTAATTCCACTATAGAAAATCACACTATCCATTTAAATTGCATTGTTTTGGGAACAGCCCACCTTAATTCTTTCCATTAAATTGTGGGGAGAGAGGAAGCTGTGTAGATCCTTAGCACATTGAATTGAAGTTAAATCAATTCATTCCTATATAGAAAATCACGGGATGAGTGTTGTTAGAATTCAAAACTAACAAAGTTCACGCCCAGTGTGTTAGAGCCGGTATAGAGTGTCCTTCTGAAACCCCTGGCTCCTGTTCCAAAGGGGGGTGTCCATAATCCCTAACTAAGTAATCCTAAACGCTACCTTTCCAGTGAAGGTAGAGGATACAACAAACATTTCCCATTTATTCCCAGTGATTCCAAAGTCAGAATTACAAAGCCTTACACCCCATTTGTATGTGTGCTGCAAAACAAAATTTCCCATTTGTTCCCATGCCGCCCAAACCAGAATCCCACTGCCTGTCCTTTGAATGTGTGTTGCAAAACGTTTTTTTCCATTGTATCATGAATGATTTCTATTGGTTAATTTGCAAGTAAGGGGGTAATTCATAGAATTCAGCGCACAAGTGGCGCATGCGGCTGGCGCACAGTGTGCGCGTGCGGCAGTCTGCGGCAGCCGCGTGCGCCAAAATCAATTTCCGCGCACAGTGTATTCATGGATTTCTACATCCATAACCAGCCGTGGCGCAGAGTAGCGCAGCAATGGTACAGCAGCGCCAGTTACGCTGCCCATGCACCATGCACAGCGCACAAATCCTGTGCATGGCGCACAGGCCAGTGGACCAGCATACAGACCCCCAACCACGAAAACATCTGTAAAACTCCCCGCTCACCCCTACGAATACACGTACCCTGCTGTGTTGGGAAAGTTTTACACGCGATTGGCCCTGTGCGAGCGGGCTATGTGTATTTCGGGGTGTGCAGGAAGTCTCACATGCGATTGGCCCTGTGCAAGCGGGGTACGTGTATTTCGGGGGTGGACGGGAACTTTCACACGTGATTTTTCTGTATGAGCGGGGTACGTGTATCCAGTGGGGTGCGCGGGGTGTTACACACGTGAATTGCCAGTGTGGGCCCTCCCAGGTGTGCCCTCGAACCCCTCCCCAGCACGTGCAGGCAGCCCACACCACAGGGGACTACCCTGCACCCCTGGTCAGGTCCCGCAGGCAGCCCATCCACCATTCGCATGCCCCCCAGTCAGCCCACATGTCACCTTGCACTAGTGATCACCGACTCATGTCCCTCAGCACCCCCACCCACCCAGCATTGACAGGAACCTGCCAGCAGGCCCCGACTCATGTCCCTCAGCACCCCCACCCACCCAGCATTGATGGGCACCTGCCAGCAGGCCCCGACTCATGTCCCTCAGCACCCCCACCCACCCAGCATTGACGGGCACCTGCCAGCAGGCCCCGACTCATGTCCCTCAACACCCCCACCCACCCAGCATTGACTGGCACCTGCCAGCAGGTCCCGACTCATGTCCCTCAGCACCCCCACCCACCCAGCATTGACGGGCACCTGCCAGCAGGCCCCGACTCATGTCCCCCCCAACACGTCATAAAGATGCACAATCATGGGCCTCTTGTGCACCAAAATCCCACAGCATGCCACACCAGGCGATTCCATGACACAAAACGAAAGTGAACTATGTACATCAAAACATGTCCCTCACACACATACACTGGGTGCAAGTGATTGTCTAAATCCACTTTTTCACATGCAGTAACCCAATGAGCGAATACCACACATAGAAGTAAGAAACAAAAATGTATTATGAACAAAATGAATGAAATGAAATGAAAGCATAAAACATATTTCAAACGATGAAATGAAATGTATGTCCGAAACAGAATAAAAAACATATGAAGAACCAATCCAAAGTGATGAACAAAAAACATGTGTCCAATCTCACAGTCCACCAAATGAAATCCAAAGGAAAGGTAAATTGAAAAATCCATTGATCCATGGTGATTAATAAAATAAAATCCTCACATGATCCACTGTTCAACTATGTACACCGAGTTCATTCAGGGTCCATGAGCCCAACGAAAGAAATGAAACCTATCCAAAAAAGTACCTAAGAAAACAACTATATACAAAAGTGTGGGGCATAGTCCAATCACTCCAAAATAAATGAAAATGAAACCTAACATTACAAACTATTTACAATGGCGGCGGGCCAGTCCGACGGCCCACTTTCCGATGTCCCGGGCCAGGGCATCATCGAACTCCTGCTCAATGTCCTGGAGGCGGTCCTCTTCCATGGCCCAGAGGGTTCGCAGGGACTATGCCATGTTGGACTCCAACTCCCTGCGAATAGCCTTGAGGCACTCAGCCCGCCTCAGTGCCCTCCGCACAGAGTTCTCTGCCCTGACCAGTGTGAGCCATGACTCTTCCGCCAGCCGCCGCTCCGCATCTATACGCTGGCCCAACCGCAGCCACACGGAAGACACACGCATTCCAGGGTCCTCCTGCCCTCTGGCCGATGCCTGCCCCTCTGATGTTGATGGCCCCGAGCCATCATTGCTCCCACCTAGAGCCTGCTGCTGCTGCTGTCCATGTGCCCTGCCCGATGATGCCTGCACATCCTCCATCTGCTGGTCTCCAGTTGTTGGGGTGTCCACCCCTGCTGGACCGCCGGCTCCCAACTGTGGCAGGGATGCGATCTTCACCAAACTGGCTGTGTTGGTCGGGCCAGGTCCACAGGGGCCCCTGGTGGAATGTGGGCTGGAAGACGGCAGGGAGAACGACTGGTGCATAGTCTCCACAGAGGAGGAGAGGTCCGCCAGAGTGCGCGACACATGTAGGAACCCACAGACCAGGGCCCTTCCCAACAGTGCCACGTTGCCATGCAGCTTTTCGTGATGGCGTGCATGCTCCCCCCAGGAAGCATGCACGTCATCACGAATGTCACACGTGCGCAACGCGACACCAATCAGGACGGAGCCCATACGGTCATGGGACCCCTCATCCGCAGGTAGTGGAGAGGCAGATGACGTGGGCGGACGGGCCTGGTACGGGGCATCCCTGCTGGTGCATGGTGGTGCAGTCACAGGGTCAAGGACAGCGACATGTACAGGCCCCTCCACGGTGACCTGTGCTGCCTCCTGACCCTGGCCCTGGACTCCACCACTTGCACCAGTGGTACTACCCCCACCAGGCCCCACGTGCGGCTCAGTAGCGGGCTCCTCCTCCTCTGTGGAACCCACCAACCTGGATGTCTCTGCACCATCTTCCGCCATTGCAAGCTCCTTTGGGGGCTCACCCGGCCCTTCTGCTACAGCCGTAGTGGCAGACGTGGCACCAGTCCCCTCGCTCCCGGATGATGGCAATTCCTGGGAGGGTGGCTGGGCCTTGCGTCGCCGCCCGGTGGAGGCATCCCCGCCGCTTGGCTCCGCAGCGCTGTCTCCTCCCTCTTCTACACTCAACACTGCATAGAGGGAGACATAGAACACAAGCATCAGGGCACTGTACAATAGTCCCCTAGACAGGAAGCAATAACACATGAGTGGCACTGTCAAACATCACTTCCATCCTGTCCCTCCAGAACACATGGGTCAAGGACGCAACACACATGCAGAAACAGGCACGACGCATGCAATCAACATCAGCATCCATGTAAAAGGCCCTCCATGGTCATAAATGTTGCCTTCAAACTCACATGCATCATGGCTCACACTGACCGCATGCACACACATCACCGGAGGGTCATGCATCATGGCTCGTACACCAGAGACACAGTGGATACAATGGTGACCAGACTGCATGAGTGAATCTCCACATGTCACGGACATGTGCCATGCATCCATGTCATTTCCAAGTCACACACATGCACACCATACATGTACATGAGAGCAGCACCCATCTCTCACCCACCACCCATGTCCAAGAACAGGGACTGGCATGCATTCATGTGTGCATTTTGCATGCAGCTCCCCATGTCTCATTGGAAAACATGGACCATCCATGTGGTTCACACATTACTGGTCTCACATGCACTACCATGATGTCCCGGCTCACAAACATCCATACATGGCCTATGTTACACATACAGGTAAGTAGCTGACTACCAGCACACTGCAACATGCCCTGTTTCACACAGCAATGCATGGCCACTTACCGCTCGACTCCAGACGGGCCTGCATCCTCAGGATCTGGTGGTGAAGCACTGGGCGAATACGCTCCAGGACCCTCATCTGCTGTTTGGTAAGCTGGCCCCGGCGCCCCACTGCATCCACTGCCTCTAAGAGGTGCCGGGCCTTCCTGAGGGTCCTGGACTTGTGGTCCTCCCAGCACTTCTGGACGTGTCTCAGGTCTCGGGGTGCCACCCCCTCTGCGTTGATGGCACCTAGAATGTCCATCCAGATCCTCCTTCGTCCTTCCTTGTCGGCGCGCGATGGTGTGAAGAGGGCATCATAATGCCCCAGGACACCAACTTCCTTCTCACTGAAGCTGGTGGCCCTCTGCCTCTCTAGCTGGGGGTCGCCAGTGGTCTCGGATGGTGTTTGCCCCGACATGGGGACCCCCAAGGCAGTTGTGGGTGGGCACCTGGGTCCTGGGGCTGGGCTGTGGAGCGATGGTATCCCAGTCGGGAGTCTTCTGTTCCAGCAGGGGTGGACACAGCAACTGGACCCCTGCAGATGGCTGACGTGAAGGCACCAAATAGCAGGGCACGTGGGCAGCAGACAGGCAGCAGCAGATGGCTGGTGGGAGCATGCTCAGGGCTCTCGGGAGCAGGAAAATGGCCTTTTGGGCAGGAGCGTGGTCTTCCGTGTGTTTTCGCGTGGCCAGCTTGATACAGAGTGATTTGGCATGTGAAAAAAGTGCACGTCAGCGTGAAATCCGAGGAAAGGCCCTTAGCGTATAAGCGCGTCTGTGACGTTACGCGCGCGGGCGTTTCCCTCGTGACGTGTGCATAGTGGTTCAGCGCGTGAAAAACTGCACGTTTGCGTGTGAATGTGTGTAATCCGAGGAAAGGTCAACGCACGTAAGTGACGTGACATGTGCAGGCATTTCCCTCAGCACGGGTTAAAGGTGAGCGGGGCCAGCAGTTCGCTGTACGTGCCTTTCGTGGAGACCGACATGTGTGTTGCTACTTCGTGTTGTTTCGCGCGCCATCGCAACTTCACAGCGGATCAAGGACGTATCTCTTATTTTGGCGGGCGTATTGGCTTTTTCATCATCCCGCTAGACTGACGGTGATTCGCACACGCTATTTTTCCCACTGCGGGTGCCCCTGTGTATCGCACCCGTTTTCGAGGTCATAATACCCTGCGTGTCCCACGTGTACGTGTTTTTCATGTTACTGGGTGCCACCGCGTACTGTGGGAGGTTAATTCCACGCACGTAGGCTGCAGGGGTTGCATGCACGGTTTTACTGCAGTTTTGGAGTGCCTGAGCATTGCGTGACCCGTCACTACATCACCGGGGTCACATACAGCCTTGCAGGTGCAGGGGTGCTGTTAACATCTTGCATCCCACCCCCTTCACCCTAATTGCCCAGGACAATTGTGGTGTACACATCCCATTGGCACTCCTCCATCTTTGCCGGCACTACTCCATCTGTGCCATGGTGTGGAGGCCACCAAAGGTGAGGGGCGCCTCAGCTGGGCGTCCTCCTCGTGGCGGGCATGGTCAGGGACGAGGCCGGGGTGACCAGGGAGTAGGGGGACTTCAGGGTGTCCAGGGTGGCCACAGAGGGGGAAGAGGCAGGTTTGCGTCATTTGCGCACAATGTTGTGCCATGTGTCGGTGCAGTCATGCCACCACCCCCTGTGGTTCCGGGAGATGCAGCTTCTGCATCTGGCACTGGCACCCGTGTGACCTGGCAGTCCGTTTCATCGACTGCCATTGCCCCACGGTAGTGGTAGCTCCAGGTGCAGCTGTGGACACCACCACCCAGGCTCAGGGTCTGCCAGCGCAGGCTGCGTTGGCACTTGAAGAGTCCTTGGAAGATTTCCAACAGGGCAGGAGGGAAACCGTAGGTGCACGCAGGGCTGCCGTGACCGAGACACGTGTCCCTGGGGCAGTAATGTCATCTGCTGCCCCGACCAGCCGGGTGTTCGCAAGTGCAGGGGCAGATGCAGCCAACAACACCCCGGTTGTGAGTCTGCCAACCAGGACAGTCGCGGTCAATGACCCTGACACAGCGGATGTTGCTGCGCAGGGTCCATTAGAGGGCACCCAGCTGCCACTGACGCAAGTCAGGCCTTTGGTCGTCCCTCCACCTGCCACTCCCTTGGCTCAATCCACCGGTGCCACTGGCCATAATGATCAGGGCGGCATTTGCCAGCCAGGGTCTGCGCCACAATCCAAGAGGAGGAAGGTTGCACCTGCAGCACAGGCTGGGACCCCACACACGACCACGACCTCCTGCATGTCGAGGAAGAAGCCTTTCTGCAACCAGGAACTGGACTTCCTCGTGGACTACGTGCAGGATCACAGCCGTGACATGGTAGTGGGGCCTAATTGTCAGTCTACAGCTGCCCACCATGATACCCACTGGAAGCAAGTTGCGGGACATGTGAGTGCATTCGGCCATGAGATGCGCACGGCCCAAGAGTGCAAAAAGTGTTGGAATGACCTAAAACGCAGCGCTAAGGCTAAGCGTGCCTCAAATTACAACTTGACTCTGGTGACTGGCAGTGGGCCTGCACCTGAGGAGGAAGACCTCCCTCCACACGAGTCACTCGTTGCAGAGTTCATACCACCTGAATCGGTCGAAGGAGTGGGAGAGATGCCGGACTTTGATGCCCAGTCCAGTGAGTGTTGCTGTGTGTTTGTTGAGGACATGTGTCTTTTACTTGTGTGATGTGTTGTGCATGACTGCCACTACATGTCACGTGTACATGGTTCTGATGTGCAAGTAATGCAATGCTTCACTGATGCATGTCTGCTCTGCTGGATGGTGGACATGTGGAGCAGACAGGGACTGTCTGCATCACCACTATTGAACCCTACTCACATGCTTGTCTCCAGGATGCCCCTCCGGTCCATGTTCCAGCTCACTGGCCCTTCTGCATGTAGCCTGGGGTGACCTTCCTCTCAGCCCTGGGACTATGTAATAGCATGACTGACGTGCATGTGTCCTCTGCCTGCATGCGGGTACTCCATGTAGGTATGCTCCCTTGCCCCTCCACCCCCTCTCTGCACCACAATTCCACCTTTTCACTGGTCTGCTTCAATTTTGCCATTGAGTACTTGCCTGTTCATGCGTCCTGTGTACATGCTAACTTGCAGCAGCCAATCTGCCAGACATATGCTGTGGGGTACATCCTTTGTACTTGATGCAGGGTGTCTCACTTGGACTGTGCAGAGGTCAGATGCCCTGCAGGGACATGAGAGCCCATTCATGCTCCATGTGGATTCCATGCATGCCCCTATGTGTCCCTGACTGGATTATCATTGTAGTACGTGTCCAGGGTGATCTACATTGCATGGCATTTCATCAGCCTTCCCATGGCCACTGTGGCTCAGTCCTGCGTCGCACACATGTTTAGGGTGTGACAGTCTGTGTGGGTCACAGGCCTCAGCCTGTTTCATGGCCAATGACTCTGTCCAACTGGTGTAGTCTCTTCTTCACACGTGGGTGTACTCCGGAGGTTTCATCATGTGTCCTGCTTACTGTCCCATCATCATCTGCTTTGTTGTCACTTGACTCACATGATGCAATTGATGCTAGTCAACACTGTCTGCCAATACACAGGTCTATGGTCATCCTTTTGATACCACGCAAGGCATCCCTGCATTTGCACCTGGGGGGAGGGGTGGTTTGCTTGTAGCCATGCTACCCATTGCATGCACATTGCACGTGATGCCTGAAGTTGACCTTGCACTGCCTTCACATTTTCTGATACACATCATGAAGTACTTGTACATGTGGATATTGAGTAACGTACAAATGTGCTGCACTGCATCGACCCACTTCTGAGCGATATAACACCCTTCTACATGCCTAATCACAGAAGCAATGTCAAGTTGACCCAGCATGCATGGCAGGTTCTTTTTTGTGTGTGACATGTCTGCTTCATGTGTTTGGTGTCTGTGTGATGTCTATGTGTGTGTCTGTTGTGTGCTTCTAAAATGTGTAGTGACCTTTTTTCTCTCTACTTTTCAGATGATGACGCAATGGAGCCAGAGGATGGTGTTGTCATGCCAGGCACAGGGTTGTTATCACTACAGCAACCAGGCACAAGTGGGGGTCGTGGGGTGGTAGGACACAAAAACCCACATGTGCTACAGTCCATCTTGTCTCTGGCTGGCAATGAGTCCATCCCTGATGACCACTCTGACGTCCATGTCGAGTTGGATGTGCATCAGGTCCGTATGTCAGGGGTGAGTGATTCTGATGTGGGCACTCCTCTGTCCGTGACACCTGCACTGAGGGGTCAGACAGTCTTGGAACCTCCGGGTGCATCGGGACGCAGGGTCACCCTCCACACCAGTCACTGATGTGCCTGGGCCATCACGTCGACTGGGGCATGTAGTCGTGCAGCCACGGGCGGTGCCAACACAACGAGGACACCCGGTCCTTGGGTCCTGCAGGTGTCAAGCCCAGAAACGAGGTCGCCGTGCGCAACCCCTGTATACTGAGTGGGAGCAAGACATGACTGCCAATTCTGAACGCCAGGGGGCAGCAATGGAGAACATCGCTGTGAGCATGGAGCGTGTGGCCCAATCCGTGCTCCCCCTGCTAGGCAGGTGCTTCTCCAGCAGCAGGTGGCACGGTCCACGGCCCGCTCGCTCAGGCTGGGCATGGCGGCCTCAGACAGGGCATGCCAGGCTGAAATGTTGTCTCTGCATGAAGCAATTGCTACTCACTCAGAGGCACACATGGAGGCCCTGAGGGAGGAGTATGCTTCTCTCATATCCACTCTGGGTGTCCTTCTGATGTCCCAGAGTTAGCGGTCAGAGGAGAGGTTTGCGCAACTTGAGCGTACCATCTCGGCTGAGCTACATGCTTGCCGGGAGGTGCATCAGTGTTCCAGCCAGGCCTTGCAGGAGGAACTCCGTGTTGCACGTGTTACCTTGCAAGAGGAAGCACGCGTATCACTTGAGGTTCTGCATGCAGACCTACGTGTCATCGCCACACAGAACCAGGCTCACCCGTCTGACAGACTTGCTGCCGACAAGGGGCAAGCTGCGGCTAGGTGTGGTCAGGCTCCTGTGACAAGTCCTTTCCAGGAAGAGCCAGACTCGGACAACGAGGTATCTCCCACATAGGTTGGGCTGTGCAGGCGTTGAGCACATGGAGGTTTTTCTTTCCTCAACATCATCGCATGTGGGTGTTGAGCAGCACCCTGTACCTCCCCGACCACCCCACCCCCGGGTCGTATGTGGCCATTCTTGATTTTTCTTTTAGTTTAGTTAGTTAAGTTTCTATTTGATAGTTAGTTTAACTGGGTAATGTAGGTTTTTGATAGTTAGTGTAATTAGTTCATATAGTTTATAATTGCTTGTCTGTTGTGCTTTCATGATATGATATGATATGGCATTTATAACGCGCCTATACACAAGTGTTTCAAGGCGCGACGAGGCAGGGGGGGGACAAGGGGAGACAGACAACGATCCTACTAGGCCAGGTGTCATTCAGATCGCGCAAGTGCAAGGGTAGAGGGGAAGGGAAAAGTGCAAGCGGGAAAGGGAGAGGGGAAAGTGCAGTACAGGTTTAATAGCACACTGGATAAATAACAAGGGCCAGCTGGTGGCAAGTGCAAGGTAAGTGCAGATAAGTGCTGGGAAGGAGAGGCTGTAGGGATACAGACACAGTCCCGTAGTGCAGGGGTTGCCAGGGAGGCAGTGCAGGGGAGAGTGGCTGGGCCAAGGACCGAGAACGGTGAATGGCCCAGTTGCAGATTCAGTACAGTTTCAGTAATTTTAGCAGGGGAGAGTGGGAGAGAAAGCGGAGGCAAAGAGGAAGGTTTTGAGGTACTTCCGGAACTGGAGGTGGTTCTCCTCAATTTTCAGGGAGGCAGGAAGGCTGTTCCAGAGGGAGGCCCCTTCAGCGGAGAGAGATCTGCCCCCAACTCGTTGTTTGGAGAAGCGGCTGAACCTGAGGGAGTTGGAGGCGGATGAGCGAAGAACTCGAGAAGGAAGATATTTGGGAAGAGAGAGTTGAAGGTATTTTGGCCTAAGGCCCTAGAAGACCTTGTGGACAATGCAGAGGGTTTTGAACTTGATCCTCGCAGTCACTGGGAGCTAGTGTAGTGATTTCAGTCCTGGAGAGATACGGTCCCTGGGCTTGCGGCCAAGGACAAGTCTCACAGTCATGTTCTGGATGAGTTGCAAGGGCGGAGGGTAGAGGCAGGCAGATTTAGATAGAGGCTGTTACAGTAGTCCAGCTTCGGGAGAACCAGGGCTCTAGAGACAGTGAGCTTCTGGGGGAAGGAGAGGAAAGGAAGGATACCTCTGAGGAGGTGTAGCTGGTAGTGTGACTTCTAAGAGACGTCGGATATGTGAGGAGAGAAGGAGAGTGTTGAGTCGAAGATGACCCCGAGGTTTTTTGCCTTGCAGGTAGGAGCAGGAAGAGGGCCAAGAGAGGCCGGCCAGAGATCTGCAGGGAAGGAGGGAGTGGGTGTGCCGATGAGTAGGATCTCAGTCTTACTGGCATTAAGGCAGAGGTCGTTGGCGGCACACCATTCCTGGATTGCAGAAAGACAGTCAGAGATGAGAGAAGGAGAAGAGGAGGCCGAGGGTAGCCTGAAAAGGAGCTGGGTATCATCCGCATAGCACTGAAAGTTGGGGCGGACAGCGGCGATGCGGTAGGCGAGAAGTGTCAGATACTGGTTGAAAAGCCAGTGAGAGAGGTTAGACCCCTGGGGGACACCACAGGTAAAGTAGAAGGCAGAGGAGAGGAAGAACCCTAGTTGGACCTGGGACAGTCGATTGGAGAGGAAAGAGGTTAGCCACGCCAGAGCCTGACCAGTGATACCCAGGTTTTCACGGAGGCGGTTGAGCAGGATGGTATGGTTGACAGCATCAAAGGCAGAAGAGAGATCAAGCAAAATGAGAACACACGGAGTGCTAGAGTCAAGGTTCGAGAGCAGGTCCTCACGGATGTTCAGGAGAGCAGTTTCCGTGCTTCTGGCAGCTCTGAAGCCAGACTGAAGGTCATGAAGACTACCAGCAGATTCAGCATGGAGATTAAGCTGGGAGATGGCCAGTTTCTCCAGGAGCTTGCCCAGGAAGGGAGTGATATAGATTGGGCGATAGTTAGCCGGGCAGGAGGGATCGGAAGAGGGTTTCTTAAGAAGGGGGTGCACAAGGGAGTGCTTGAGAGGGGATGGGAAGACTCCAGAGGCAAAGGAGGATTGCAGAAGTCAGCAAGGGCAGGAGCCAAGGAGTCGATGTGGTCCTTGATACTTTTGGAGGAACAGGGGTGGGCCTGTTTTGACGAGACTTTCATAGATCGGACTTGTCTAGAAACCTCATCAGCAGAGAAAAGGGGAAAGGCAGAGAAGGAGAGAGGAGGGTTGGCTGCAGAAGGGACAGAGGAAGAGCAGGGAATAGAGGGGGGAGGTGATAGGAGGAAAGTGAGGACAGGATGTCCTGGGTTTTTGAAATGAAGTGGGAGGCCAGTGCCGTGCAGAGGGCCTGGGAGGGGACAGGAGAGGTAGAGACTGCAGCAGGGTTGGCCAGCTCCTTACAGATTTTAAAGAGTTCGGCCGAATTGTTAGATGCCGCAGAGATGGTGTGGTGCTTTGTGGCTTTTGAAAGCATCCACTGTCTGTTCCAGCTTGTCCCTTCAAGCTTGTCTCGTGTATGTGTTTGCAGCTTGGGATCCTGACTCACATATGCCACTCCTGCTTCCCTTATCCATAGGCTCGCAAGGATGGTTCGGTTTAACAGCCTATTACACAAGGGCTTTGGACTGTCATATATGTGGCATGTCTGCTGCTGTGGAAATTGTGTTGACACCCCTAGTGGGGTTGATTGGGGTGTAATTGACCACTGTTCTTCTTTTGCTAGATGGGGTGTTTCATGATTCATGTGTGCATTAATTGCTATGCATTGTGTAGTATGTTTCTTATCTTTGCTGTACATGTGCTTCATGCAATTCATGCAGTAGACAGTGGCTGACACACTTTGGCTGGGAAAGTTGCACTGATGGAGTGATTTCTGATGTACGTCTCTGACATGGTCCACTCATGACATGCCTGAGGAGACACACACAGGGAAATTTCATGCATTAATCATGTGTTTTCTGCCCTTTCTGCAGGGGGATGAGCCTCCAGACCACCTTTACCAGCAGACATGGCCCATTGGATGTCTGCAAGCTGGCCACGTTCGGTGGTGCAGACATGCACATGTGTGCACAGGCAGAGCCACAGGGATTGCGCTCATACATCCTAAAGAAGCTGACGTGTTTCAAGGAACTCCAGGCAAGGTGAGCAGCACAAGGGGGCCACACCGCAGCCAACCGTCCACCAGGACAGTTGTACATGCATGCTAAGTAGCACCACTGATGATGAGCTTGGACAGATATTGGTGTTGAAGCGCACAGTACAGCTAAGATGCGTTGGTGGAGTAATGGGTAGTTGATGGGAAAGTTGTCAGGGGCACATGCAGGGGCAGTGGCACATATCCTCCGATCCAACATGGTCCATTGAGGCAGTTGGATTAGACATGTAGCGTTCCAAGACAGGGAAAGAAGCAGCTCACAGGGACAGACAGCGAGGGCGAGGGACAGACTCGTGTGCAGTGCATTCCATTTGCAGGTTTGAATTTCCACATGCACTACCTACTTTATTTAGGTTATGCTGGAACATGATGTGTACTGAAGCCGTACCTTGCTAAATGCATCTGGATGCTTACCCAGGGAACATTGGATGTTGTGTGAATCTTGACACATTGGTCTTACATTTGCCACGCACCCACCGGTGCATTACTTACTGCATTGACTGTGTATGAACCATCACGGGGGGTATCTTACGTATGGGTACGAAGCACCAGACCAGATAGTTTGTAGAGTATCTTGTTACTTTGGGGCATGGATGGTGGTGTGTGTGTGTGTTATGGGCACGCACAGATTAGTGACTCTGGCTCTCTTTGCAGCATTGAACTGCTCATGTTACCGGACCTGAGAGTGCGCAGCCAGGAGGCCAGCACTCACCCCAGAGATACGTTTCTCTTTGACTTCCATTTGAGTAATTTGGTACTATGTGCATGATGTACACGTTTGGCCTGATTGTGTATGTGTTAATGTGAGTACTACATTTTTGTGCATTCCCTACTTTCCCGTGTCAATCCTACTCCCCTCTCCTGCCCCTCATTCCGGTTATCCAGTATACCAATGCCTGTCCCGACTGCATATCCCTGACCCTCCTTCCCCACCAGGGTCTCAGAGGCCTTTGTGAGTTTGACCTTGCAGGCACCCAGACCACGGTGGGGGTGGTTAGTTTGTGCCACTCCTGCGCCTCTACACGGGAGCTGTGATAGTACACATCAGTTTGTGGTGCATCATTCGATATCATGTACCACACATGGTACACATCCTGTTGTGACATTGTTTTACTGTGCTACCTTGGTTGTTCCATCATTGTGCTAGTACTTGGGCTTTGTGACGTACTGCTACTTCAAGTCATCTACTGGAGGCTCTTGTTGTTTGTATTGCTGCCTGCTGGCTTTTTGCTTGGCTTCTGTGTTGGCCTGCTTTGAGTTCTCTTTGATTTGGTGTTTGTGCAAGTCAAGGTGGCCTCTGAGGGTGCTGGACAGTTTTTACACACAAGGTGGAAGATGGAGACAAAGGAAAAGGGTGATCCTGTGGCCAGGTGAACTTCAAGGATGAAGGCTACATACTCCATGCGCAGTTGTTCAATGGGTCATGGTGATATGTGAGGGAGATGGGGTATTTTGTTGTTGGACAGTTGCCTTGCCCCACAGTGTGATTGGCACCCTGACATTGTAATTGTGGTATCCTATGTACATGATGTATTCTGCTGATCAATGGCTGTTCATGTGTTGTGTTTACCTTTCAGGGGTGAGGGTATAGTTGTGGTTTGACATGCTGGGGTGTACACATGGGCAATGTTCACATGTGATGAGGACACTGATGGTCACTTGATTGCACATGCATGTATTGAGTGCATGTCCCTACTGACACACACACTCGCACTATGATCCACAACATGTACAACCACCCTTCCATGTCCACATGTGCACACAGTTTGCCTTCTGGGGACCACTGTGTCCCTGCAGCACATGATCGATGACCATTTGTGGATCCTGTACATGCTGATTTGTTTTTTTTATTTAGTTTGTCATTTTCATGTGATGCTCAGGGTGTGCATCACACACAATGACTGGTCACTATGCTGTGTGCTGAGCACTGTGTTGCAGGAGATGGACACAGCACAAGTATTATGCAGTGTTTATTTTGCCACGCACAATGTGCATGTGAACAGGCATTCATTGTTATGTTCAAGCTACAACTGTTGTTATGCATTTGAGTATGACTTGCTTTGTGTGGGAGGTTGTTGGTCAGTCATTTCATCTGATTCCATGTCAGGCATCATTGTCTGATGCCACTTTGCATTTTTCACATGTCAATGTGTACATTTTTCTTATATGTTATAACCTTGTGTTAGTGTTTTGCTATTGCTTGCCATGTCATGTTGTGGTTTTGGTGGCTTTGTGTGACATAACAGTGATTGTCATGGCCTGTTTTGCAGGTCTGTGTGATACACACCTTGCATGTGTACCTTTTGGTCACACAGGATTGGTTAGGTTTGAGTAGCTAGGGATGCACACAATGTGGCACTTCCATGGCAACATTCTCAGGGTGGTAAGGTTGTGACAGTTGACTGTCTCTTTGTCATCATCTATTGTCACCTGGCATGTGCCAGGCCTGCGTGCACTCCACAGGGGTGGGAGTTTAGGTGAAAAATGTGGCCACAAGCTGGGTCCGGGCTGCCTTGCCACTTGCCCTATCCCCTCCCATGGGCAGCGCCTGTGCCTGTGGTTGGGATGTGGGGGCACCACCATGTCCACAGGTACGCCCTGCCTTGTTGCAACATTGTGCAGGACACATGCTGCCACAATGATCCTGCACACTACTGGGGGTACATAGAGTAGTTGGCCGCCAGAGCGGTCAAGAAAGCGGAAGCATGACTTGAGCACTCCGAATGTGCGCTCCACTATGGCCCTGGTTGCAATATGGGCAGCGTTGTATCTTACCTGGGGTGGTGTGGTGGGTTCCGGATTGGCGAAATCATGTGGTTGCTCAGAGGGCAGGCACTGTCCCCTGAAGAGGTGATAATGGTTGTGATTATTGGGGTTTGTGTATTTGTCTGTGTGTGACATGCATGCATGTGCACGGTCATTTGTACTCACCTAGGAGCCATGTGTTGCCATACTGCCCAGCTTCCAGGGCCCGGCTCAGGGAGGACATTCTGTATATGAAACTGTCATGGGTGGAGCCAGGGTAGTTTGCAAAGACAGAGGTGATGATTCCCTTGGCATCGCATACCACCTGCACGTTGATGGAATGCCAGTGCTTGCGGTTTCTATAGATGTGCTCAGTTGCCCTGGGTGGCCGTAGGGCCACATGGGTGCAATCTATGGCACCGAGCACTTTGGGGAAGTGTGCCACCCTGTAAAAGTCCTGGACGACGGCCTGCCTTTCTGCGGGTGTTCTGGGCTTGTATATGTGCCTGCATACTGAGGGGCACGCAGTCATGATTGCCAACACCTGGTGTAGGCAGCGTGACTGCGTGGCCTGTGAGACCCCCCCACTATGGCAGTAGTCTGCTGAAATGACCCAGTGGCCAAAAAATGCAGGACATTGAGCACCTTCTCCAAGGGGCTCAATGCTTGGGAGCACAGGGTGGGGGAAGTAAGGTCATCTTCCCACTCCCTGACCAGGTCTAGGATGATACGAGGTGGAAACCTATACCTGCCATAGACCTGGTCGTCAGGCATCTCAAAAAGGCTTGTCCGGGGGTAAAAAATGCAGGCCCTGGCTATTCTCCTCCTCCTGCGGTGTCCCACCATCAGTGCTACGACAAATGGGGCATTCATCGTAGCGGTATGTACGCGTTTGTTGTTTGTGTGCGCTTTTATACTGTGCACGGGGACGCTTACGCCTGCTTTCCTGTGGTGGACGTGTTGACGCCTGTGCGCGTCTTTTAGCGTGCGCTTGTTTCCCGTATTCAAATCCTTGAATACGAGTTGTTTGCGTGCGTGTGGGCATTCCGTGTATTTCCCTGCAGTGCTTCCCCAGTTCCACCTTCTTTTTCACATGTTGTTCCCCATTCCGTGCGTTACGCCCCGTGTCCTGCCCCCTTTTAGGTGTGTGCGCAGATGTTGTGCCCTTTCCCTGTGCACGTCACGCACAGCGTTCGGGATGTTGCATTGACGTGTACGCCCGTGTGCGTCACGCACGGGTTTGGTGCACATCCCGAGAAAAACACGCGCAGGGACTTTCATGAATCGCACACGTGCACATGCTCTTACTTTTTCACGCTTGCGCCTGCTTGCGCTAGCTTGCGCCACTTTTTTCAGCGCACATTTGTTCCATGAATCGGCCCCAAATCTGTTGTAAATTGTGACTGCATGTTTCAAAATCTTACCTATGTTGGTTTAATAACTTAAAGTATTTCGAAGTTGTGATATTGTGTGTTGGCACAGCATTGGTGGCTGATATTGGCTGTTAATCTTCTTTGTCCAAACTTAAATAAATATATATTCTGACTATACAGCAGCTGGGTTCCTAGCTCATTGTTAGCGTGCTTGTTGGGGGTGTGCAAGACCGGTAGAAGGACTCACCAAATTTGAATGTGTAAAGCGCTTTATTGTACACCACTTTGCTCAGGGGGAGATGGATTTACCTGAGTTGAGAGTTCTAATAATCCTCAACAAGGCGGTCACTGTCAGCTCAGGGAGTCCCCCCCAAGCAAGGTGGCGCGCACCCAAAATGCTTCTACAGATTTAATTTTAGTGAGCCCTCCAACACGTCTCGCACCACTCCAACAAATACCCTCTGTACCACCAATGAGCTAGGAACCAGCCGTTGGATAGTAAGAATATATATTTATTTAAGGTTTGACCAAGAAGACTAGCAACCAAAACATCATCCACCATTGTTGTGGCACTACACAATATCACAAATTCAAATGTCTTCCACCAATTGACTAACACAGGTTTAAAGGACTTTCAGTTGCGATATGACACATGTTAAATTTTGAAGTTGAAAGTCAAAATTTACATCAGATTTCTTAAAGATTAACTAATAGGAAACATAAAAAACACACAGTGATTGCTTAGTTTGGCACAATACTCCTTTCTCCCAGCAACCCCCACCCTCCAGACATCAATTATATATGACTCCTCTGATTTGAAGGCAAGGTACAGGGAGTGGGAATAGAGTAGCAAAATCGTTTTGGCTTTTAAATAAAAGGCAGGCTTTGACAAATAGACACAATGAAAAATAATTGGTTTGGGGTTTTTATTTGAAAGGCAAAGTCAAGAAAAGAACTCAATGGGAACATCGTTTTGGGCTTTTTATTTGCATGAAATGCAGGGCTTTGGGAAAATCGTTTTGGGATGCAAGGAAATAAATGGGAAATGTTGTTTTGCACCCTCTACATTTACTTGAATAGCAGTGTTTTAGGGTTGCTTATTTTGGGATTATCAACACCCCCATTGGTATAGAATACAGGGGTTTCAGAAAGGTAGAGTCACCCAAGTAGTTTATTATCTATACCGGCTCTAACACACTGGGCATGAACTTTGTTAGTTTCAAACTCTAACAACGCTCATCCTGTAATTTACTATATGGGAATTCATTGATTTAACTTCAATTCAATGTGCTAAGGATCTACACAGCTTCCCCCCTCCCCACAATCTAATGGAAAGGATTAAGGCAGGCAGTTCCCAACAAAATTCTATTTAAATGGATAGGGTCATTTTCTATAGTGGAATTAATTTGAATTAGATTTAATAAAATGTGCCACAGGTCTCCCCAGTTCAACCCCCTACTTGGTATGTGAGATGGAGATTAAGGCTGGCAGACCCCCCACACATTTTTGATTGCTTTGGGATATATCTACTTATATGGGAGGCCTTTGTTATGGGGCATCCAGGGAAACAACATGGCTCCTCTGAGGACACACATATTTGGTCAAGGGCTTCAGTCAAGGGTATTCCCCAGCACCCAGACTTCCTCTGGCTCCTCAAATGGCAGGCCCAACTAGCTTCAAGATGTCCCAGTCTCCATATCCCCAGCAAAGGTTAAGGCCTTGGTAGCTCTTCCTGTCCCTCTGCCAGTTCTGTGCTAGAGTCCAGAAGCAGACTACCTCCAGCAATAGAGTGGGAAAGTCAAGGGAAAAATCAAAAGTCCAAGGAAAGGTCCCAAGAGTCAAAAAGTCAAAGAAAGGTCAGCCAGTCAGTCCCTCTCAGATAGAAACAGATCTCTTTTAGGGCTAGTGACACTCTGTTATTATCAAAATTCCCATGCTACGCATTGGCCAGCTCTCTCCCTCTCCCTCCCCCCAAAACTCCCACTGCCAGCTAATAGGACAAAGAGTTAGGGGGTGTGAATGATGGCGGCTGACGGAGGAGAAAGATTCATCATCCCAAAATGACAAGTGGGTTTAACTTCTTCAGTCTCCTAAGATCTAATAACATGGCAGCTATCCTAAACTTTCAGATAACTACAGGCACATATATATTTTTAAGTTCTATATTTTATGGCGAGTTAGAAACTACTACTCGTCATGCCCTTCCTGGGAGGAGCTACCATTTGTATCGATTTACTCCTGAGCCAAAATAGTCACAAATCTGCCCCTTCCTGATTCAAACCTTACTTCCATAGACTATCATCCCACCAACTTTCTGTCCTGTAGAAATCCATCACACATAATTCCTTCTTACATGGTCCCGGCGGGCTGCTTATCCCCTTCAATATGAGTCTGAGATGAGCGATCTGGGACTTATGATGCACTTTCTATTCAAGAAAATGTATTCAATGTTAGTCAATGGCAATGCACCACAAGTCTCTCAGTTCCACACAGCCCCCACCAATTCTTAGTTTGCATTTCTCTTCTATGACCTGATCAGGACATCTGTCTAGCCCATGTGATCATGCTCTCCCTTCCTGGGCATCAACGGTTTTTGTTTGAAGCTAATGCACAGTAAATGGGGAGACCTGACCTTAAAGGTCATTTTTGCTGGCTGTGTTATCTGCAAATTCCATAATCTACTTCTCTGTATATCTTAGCATTTAAACTAAAAACCAGACCTTCTTGTCCTAGAGGTCGTGAGCCAAAGGTCTTGAGGTCAAATGTTCAAAGGCACAGACCTTTCAGTTCAGTGTGGAAAACACCAGCAGCATCCATACTTCAGAAAATACAGCTTTAAATCGACAATATGTCTTTACATGTAACATTTTAACATTATATCTAGGCCTGCAGTTCATAAATACAATCTTTCTTTTCTACTATTTTAGAACAGAGGTAGAATCATTATTAATCGCATACACACAGATAGGCCACAGTTAACATAGAAAACCAGTGTTCACTATTACAAAAACAAAATAGGACTTTCATTTTATCTGATGGGAATGAAGTCTCTTTATTCATGATAAATGCAATCTGTCACTTGACTTTATTTCTTAAATGTCAGGCATCATTTCTCCTTTTTTATCTTCCAAGTGCGCAGTGTTTCAAAGATGACTTTTCCTTCCACATGCACTTCTGCTGTTTTACATCATTTCTTTCCATTTCACTAGGCCTTATGTCGAAATCACTATTTTGTACTGACTTTTATATTTCAATGGAACTCCACATTAGCAGCTTCACTCTCACAATACGTATCTAGCATGGATTCTCCATCTATGTCGCTCTGGCGCTGTCTTTTCACCCTACAAGTCCACCCCTGGGTCTTTGACTCGGTTGACCCTTAGAAAAGAGCTTTCTTTTTGCTTTGGGTCATTCCATGAATTTCCTCGTTGGAGCAAGTCTGTGCCTCTTTTCCTGTCCTAAGGGAGTGGTGCTTAGGTCTGCACTTCACTCTTTTCGTATTTTGGGGTTTGGTCCTGGAACCCCTCCATTTTTGGAACCTCCTACCCCCAGGCTGTGAAGGTAAGGAGTTATTGAGTCTGCATAGAGTAAAAAGAGAGATTAAGTATATTACACAGTACTTCTGTCCCCACGGTAAATGCATACAATTTGAAAAACAAAACAACATCACATAACACATTGACATTTATTTCCCTTACATGAACATTTTCTCATATATTATTTATTTATTTATTTTTCCTGATATTTATACATTCTTTGTGAGTATAAATAATGTTACTCCATGTATATATATGCGATATTCTCCATCAGGGTTGCCCTCCTTTCCTTTCATTCCTCAGATTGTTCCTGAGCTCTACCCTTACTAGGCTCTTCAATCTGTCATAGGGCCTGTCTCTGGTGATAGCTCTTCAACTGATTGATATGGACTTATTTCTCTTCCGTATGTTCTCCTTTAGGGGTGCAGATCTTATAGGTGACAGGTAAGATTTTATCGACAATTTCAAAGGCACCACGCATAGAGGGGAGGAACTTCTGCTCCTTCATCTGGTTGCTTTGGAAAGTGTACAGGTAGACCTTGTCTCCTACTTTGTACTCCTTCTTGGTAGTTTTTAAGTCGTAGTAGGCTTTCATTCCTTCTACTGACTTTTCTAAATTTCGCTGAGCATAAGCAAAAGCATGCTGAAGATGTTTCCATAAAATCTCAATTTACTCGTGGGTAGTGGACGTGTTGATCAGGGTCTGCTCTTGAGTTCTATAGAGCAGATGCTGAGGTAGCACACTTTTTCATCCAGTCATACACTCAAATGGAGACATTTTGTTTGCAGAAGACTGCATATATCTAATGGCCATTAGGGCAAACTGTAATCAGATGTCCGAACTTGGTCCAGAGTCTGCCACAAACTTCTTTCAAGATGCCCACAATTATTTTATTGTACCACTCAAATTCCCCCGCTTGAGGCTAGGCAGTAGGCCAATTAGAGTTTTCTATTTACCCCTAGTAGCTCCCAAATCTTGGTCATCACCTAGCTGGTAAAATGGCTTCCCTGGTCGACTCAATCCTTTGGGGAAGGCCGAAAAAAAAGAAGATGTTATTGATCATCAATGTGGCAGCTGTCTCTGCCTTGAAATTTAGGGCCGCAAGACATTCTACCCACTTGGTAAACAAGCAGATCATGGTCAACATTTACTTGTTTCCTCTAGAGAAGCGAATCACTGGCCCAATGAAATCCACTTGAAAATCTGACCATAGCAGTGCCATTCCCCTTTTCTGTAGCGGAGCTCTGTGGGGGAGAGAACTTGGCTAAAACTGAGCACACACAAGACATGCCTTTAAGTAGATGTCAAGGTTCTGGCCCATGTGTGGCCAATATGCGACTTTGCACAAGATTTGTAATGGTGTATCAAACCCCCTATGACCGGCAGTGGCGCGTCATGGGTGTGACTTAACATCAGGCTTCGGAATGAGGTAGGTACAACCCACTGGTCACAACCAGATATGGATCTCTGTACCAACAAACCGTCTTCAATTCGGAACATTGTGGAAAACTTCCTCAACACCCAAAGATTGTCCTTTCTGATATAATCAGATTCTCTCAGAGGAAAATTCACTGGTTTTCAATATGTTGATAAGATTTCCCAATAATTGGGTCCTCTTTTTGTGCAGTAATCAAATCTGCATCTGGGGTTTCTTTACTCCACTGGACAGTTAAGAGTTCATTATTGGCATGGATTTGGGACATGGTAACAGCAGCTACCTGGATTTCCCCCAACAGGGATATTAGTTTCTATGAGATCCCTGTGAAAGGCTCTGGTTTTGGCAACTGGTCAGCAAAGTCATTTCAGTTTTGTCTGGTCCCTCTATTTTGTCGTGACCTCTGATCTATTTTCAATAGATGGTCACCTCATTAGAATGTACCAGATTGTCCATTGATTGGATGAATTTCCTGTGCTTCAGCGGTTTGTTATTCACACACAGCATGCCTCGATTTTTCCAATTAATCAGGTGTTCCATGAACGCATTCCTGACATAATCTGAATCAGTGATTATGACCAGTTCTTTGAGTTGGTGTTGTGCTGCAGTGAGGATGACTTGATGTACCACCATCAACTCTGCCACCTGACTACTTTGGGGACCTACTTTGTACCCAGCAAAGGGTTCCGGGGCATCATTCACCCAGGCATTCCCAATGCCAGCCACTAGTTCTTTTTCCCTGCGATTGTCAACATGGTAGGAGCACCCATCCACATAAACTGACATGTGTCTTCCTCATAGAATTTGTGCGGAGTTGTAAGGTACGCCTCCATATTGTCATGGGTCGTTAGACTTTCATCCTCGAGACAGTTTTCTTGAGCACAGTAATCCAAGTAAGCCAATCCTTGTGCTAGAGGACTCTTCTGGTTTTGGCCATATCCGTCCTCCACAGGAAAGCCTTGCATTTGACAGAATCCAGGAAGTAATTCTGGAATTACTCACGTTCCCTGTTCGGATTCGGTCACTATGGAGATATTGCAAGTCTGTTGAGGAGTATCCACTATAATGTGCTCCCCCTGGATGAATGGGCGGTAATTCTTAAGTGCCCACACCATTGCAAGGAATGTCTTTTCGCAATTATTGAATTTTTCCTCCACAGAGAACAAAGTCTTGCTCGTGTACGAGATTACTTTTTTGACCTAGTCATGCTTTTGGTATAATGCCTCTGTTAAACAAATATCTGAGAACCTCGTCTTCAAGAGGAACTCCTTGTACTTTATGGGGTAAACTAAACAAGGGGCTTGGGAATGGCTTCTCTTTAGTTGCTTTACTGCCTCGGTTTGTTCCAGACCCCTCAATACAAGCTCCTCACCGTCTCAACCTCTCTGTGTCCTATATGCAAACCTATGGGTGACATCATCAAGCTATCAACACAATATAGGTAAATCAAATCTCCTGTGCACACAGTAATAGTCTGTTACTTCCAAACGCACACAAAACCCCCTCAGCTGTCTTCCTGCTCTCCAGGCAGAGTATACCAATATTCTCTTGTGATCGAAGTGCACCCATTGCGTCGCCTACCGTATGCAACGCCTCCCTCCAGGAATCTTTACCAGCCAACTCCCCTTCTGCAATCTAGGCCAGCTCACTTGCTAACCCTCTTGGGGATACCATCATCTGTGACCCGAGCTCAAACGCCAAACCCACAGGAATACCTTATATACAAAACTGTTGTCATCCAAGCCTTTAAGTCAATAGTCTAGGTTATTCGCCAGAACCTTTTACCTTGAAGACTAAATGTGCCCTAAACACAGAAAAGGGACTTCTACCTCTGCTCCTGTCCCTACTCCCTACAACAGTGCTAAGTGATGCTATGACACTACTAAACAATACTCTACAATACTAAACAATACTCCACAATACTCAATATCCTCCCTCATACCCACAGTTGCTGTCGGTCTAGATTGATACATACGTTCCGTGCTGTGCTGGTGCAGCTCGGCTGCCGGCTCCCTGTCAAGGTGCTCGCCTCCCCGTCCTGGTCTGCCTGGACAACTCGCCGATCTCGGCCAGGATTAATTTCCAAAGCTGCTCCTGACCTTTATACAGGCACGCGTATACCCATCTCTCTCAAAATATGCGAGGGTCCCACAGCCTAACAGGTTCGGCGGCGAAGGAGTCGACTTGGTGCTGGGCTGGCGCAGCCAACCATCCTCTGGCTACCAACTTGTTGGGGACAAACTCCCAGGTAGGTTCGAGTTCTACTAGGAGTTTGCAGACTCGTGGAAGGCCCCCCAACACCTTCCCCCAAAAAGGAGCATAGACCCAGCTAGACAGCAGGTTCACAATGCAGTTTATTAAAGCCAAATCCAACAGGGATCAGTACAAGTATCAAAGAAATCCTAAAATGTCTCAAATTATGTCCGAATGTTGCTACGACCTGGGCCCTTCTCCAGAAAACCTATCGGAACACTGGATTGGTCGTCAGGAGCCTAATAACCTATACAGTCCCTTATATGAGTTATTCTACTGGCTCTTGCATGTCAGGTGGCTGGCCTATCCCCAAATTACTTTCTCTAAACAATGTTGCCATGTGAGGGTCTTACCATTGGTTCTTGCCCGTTCCTACCCACCCCTAGGATTCTGATCTGTGATTGGCTAGAGCTGACCTCCCCAGGCCTGGGATCCGCAATAGTTCTCAGCTCTTGGTGTACCTTTTCATTATTGTAACTCATGTGCACCACCATCAACTATGAGAGTGCTTGTTCATCTCGTGCAACACTTGTCTCCCATTGTAACATCTTTGTTGCAAGCTTCTGTCTGGCAGCATGAGATCGACTCCCTTTCCTAGCGCTGGTTTTGATTCATCATCGGAGTCGGTCGAGTCACGTGTTCGGAGACTGTGATTTGCTTCTTCTGCAGCTCTGAATTGTGAGGAATTATTCACATGTATTGTAACTGGTGTTACTGTCGATCAGCAGATGGAATCTCGTTCTTATCTGGTGGCCTTGGCAGCAGGTCCTGTTGTCATGATGCCCATCCCCGGGGACCCAGACCAAGTGCAGCAACCCCGGAAGCAGGCATCAAGTTACCCCAAGCAAGCCAAACAACCCCCGCTAGGGGCTATTTGGGTGCAGTCCTGGCACCTATGGCGCCAGGCTCATATGGAGATTCAGTCCTGGCGCCATAGGCGCCAGGCTCATAGATTAAAACTTACCTGATGCAGACCATGCTGCAAAAGCTCCAAGCCAAACGAGGCTTGGAAGGGACTATTTTACCTAGGGACTATTTTTTTACCCGGTTGGGGCTTGGGAGGAATACTTACCTGGGACTACTTTGGAGGCTATTTAAACCACGCCCGAAGAGCAGCACGCGCTTCGCGTTATTCTGTATCCAGCAGCGTAACGCTCACTGTGCCTGCAAGTCTGCATCCAGTCTTCTGCCACGCCTGCCTCGAGTTTGGAGCTCCTAGAAAAAGGGAGAAAGAAGGAGAAAAGGTTAGAACAAGAGCAATACCTTTGATCCTTACCTGAATTCCCGATCCATCGCGCCTTCGAGCTGGAAGAAAGAAGTTATTTTATGCGCGTCGCCTCGCCTGCTGCAGCGCCACGCTGAACTCACCGGCCTTCGCAGCATCTTCACATTTCACTGCATCCTCCTGCATGTTACCGCCGCACTCCGGCACCTAAGGAGAAGACAAGAACAGCAAGGTGAGCCAAGGGAATACACAGAGGAATACACCCCATAGACTTACCTGATTTTACCACCGGGGTTACTATTCTGCTTCACGGGTCGGCGCAGCTTCCACTGCATCCTAGCCGAACCCTGGCCCCTAAGGGGAAACAAAAGGACAGCAAGGTGAAACAAGGGACTAAAAAGGGGAACCCTCCTCACCACAAAAGACTTACCTGATTTTACTGCCAGAGGCATTATTCCCGAGACTTCATACTTTCTCTCAGCGCCTGAATAAGGGAGAAAGCAACAGGGTACATATGGACATTATTTTATTGAACTGTGTTCGATAATACAAATCCTTACCAGAACATTACCGGTTGCCACGAGGAACTCTTCAGTAGGGTCAAGCTGCAACCTGCAAGGAATCGGACAAGAGTGAAAGTCAGGCATTTGAACTCTTACGAACTACATACTTACGGCGTCTTGCCGGGAATATCGGAGTCAATATTGTCCTGTAACTCACCATTTCCTTCGAGCCAGTGAAGCAACTGGTTATCTACGCACCCCTGCGCTCACTGCAGGATGGAGAGCTCATCTTTTCAAATCATCAGGTGAGACTATAAGAGGGAACATCCAAGGTGATCAGTGGGGAGAACAGCGGGGTGGGGGGATTTACACTCAACTCCACGGGTGGTTAATTCCCTTTCTCCACTTGCAGAAGAATATTTCTACGGGCCAAGCAAACGAAGCTAGGGGGGCCAGTCCAGTCCGTCATCTCGGCCCTACGCGTCACATTGGTGGAGACCGCAGCAGTCCAGTCCAGATCGATGCCTCTGTGGGAGCCAGGTGAGCATAACAGAACGCAAAGCCTACCCACAAATTCCCACCCGGGCATTATGGATACCTCAGAGACTGACCAATTGGCCCAATTACTAGGGGAACTGAGGGCTGAAGTGCATTCCGCCCGTCAAGAAACCAATGCTCTTAGGAGAGAACTGATTTTGTCAAAGGAGCGAACTGATGATCTTGGTAGGCAACTATTGCAAAGCCAGGCTGGACAAGCACCCCTACCTGGTTCTGGGGGAAATCCAGCTCCTGTGTTATCGAGTAACCCTGTGCAAATAAACCTACCAGGACATATTCCATTAGCCCCACCCGAACGCTTTGCCAGAGATCCCAAAAGGTTTGCCGTGTTTATGAACCAATGCCGCTTGCACTTTTTATGCAGACCTGGAGCCTTCCCAAATGATCAAGCCAAGGTAGCCTTTGCATTGTCATATCTCAGCGGCAGTGCAGCTGATTGGTCAATTCCACTAGTTACTCAGGATGACCCAATTCTTCGGGATTTTCAGGGCTTTCAAACTAGCATGGAAAGACTATTTGCCCGGCACTCCCAAGGGCAGGCCCTGGATAATTAACTTTTGTCCCTACGACAGGGTAACCAGGACCTTCTATCCTACATTACGACCTTTAGTAGGTTAATAGTGGAAACTGGATGTCCTGAGGTAAAACGAATCACGTTATTTCATCGAGGGCTTCGAGGAGAACTCAAGGATGTCTTGGCTCAAGTCGTGAACCCACCTCAAGACTGCGCTGAATATATAGACTTAGTGGTCCAGTTGGATCACAGACTTCAGAACAGAAAGGCTGATCGAGCGAAGTTTGAGAATCAGGTGTTGGTCAAAACCCACGCTAACCCCAAAGGAGCAGATGCTTCAGAACCCATGCAAATCGGAGGGGTTAAAGGACCCTTAACCCAGAAGGAAAGAGAAAGGAGACGGCAAATGCAATTGTGTCTATATTGTGGAACTTCTGGACATTTTCTACCGGATTGCCCTGTAAAACCACCCAAGAAGGTGGTAGGAGCTGCTGATAAAAGCCATATGGAGTCAGACTCGGGAAACAACCATGCCCGACAAGCGTAGAGGTCCGCTTGCCGAGCTTGAAGAAGGATACTCAGACCTCGCATTTCATCATACCAATGGTCCTCGTAGATCCAGGGCAGCCATTGCGTATGCACGCAGTAAGGGCATACATTGATAGCGGGGCCATAGGAAACTATGTGGACTATGAATTGGCTTCCAGGATGAATCTACCTCTGTGCCGAAAAACCACCTCAGATGTCATCACCACAGTCGATGGAACTGAAATTGCATCGGGGCCTGTAACTCATTCCACCGCAGAGATGACACTATTGGGTCAGGATGGGCATCGAGAGACTATTGTGTTTGATCTAATCAAAGCCCCACAGTTCCAGATAATACTGGGGATACCTTGGTTGGAAACACATAATCCTTGTATTGATTGGCGAGAGAAGAGAATAACCTTCCCGGATTGTGCACAAACCTGTTACCCAAAGAAAAATCAGAACGCAGGCCTGGCCACAGTAACCACAGGAGTCATGCAACTACCTCCAGAATACCAAGAATTCCAGGATGTCTTCCAAAATGAACAGGCAAACACCTTACCTCCTCACAGATCGTACGATTGTCAAATCGATCTCATACTCGGTGCACAACACCCTTGTAGCAGGATCTATGCCCTTACGGAACCTGAGAACTTTCACCTATGACAATACTTAGACCAGTACCTTGCCAATGGCTTTATTCACCCATACAAGTCCCCTGCATCTTCAGCTTTGTTCTTCGTACCCAAATAGGAAGGTGACCTCAGAACGTGCATAGACTACCGCGCATTGAACCAGATAACTGTTAAGAACCGATACCCGTTGCCTCTGATCCCTGAACTACTAGACCAAGTGAAGGACGCTTGTATATACACTAAATTAGATCTCTGGGGTGCATACCATCTGGTACGTGTAAAAGAGGGCGACGAATGGAAGACTGCTTTCCGCACTAAGTATGGGTTGTTCGAATACCAGGTGATGCCTTTCGGGTTGTGCAATGCACCAGCAGCCTTCCAATACTTCATGAACGATGTCCTTCGTGAACTCATTGACGTTTGTGTTGTCGTGTATATCGATGATATTCTAGTATACTCCTCTTCAGAATCTGACCATGTGAAGCACGTCCGAGCAGTCCTTGAGAAATTGCGCCAGCACAAACTATATGCAAAACTAGAAAAATGCATTTTTCATGCCACAGAAGTTGAATTCCTTGGGTGTATCCTGACCCCAAAGGGAGTCCGAATGGACTCAAGAAAGGTGGACGCAATCCTTAAGTGGCCATCACCAAGTTCAGTTAAAGGAGTACAAAGCATGCTCGGCTTTGCCAATTTCTACCACAGATTCATCCCAGATGTTTCACATGTCGTACATCCCATCACAGCACTCTTGCAAAAAAATAAACGCTTTATGTGGACTGAAGAAGCTGAAAATGCCTTCCAAGAGCTGAAAGCAAAATTCACGTCTGCACCTTTGTTAAAGCACCCGCGCCCTGAACTTTCATACAGAGTGGAAACTGATGCATCCAGTCTAGCCATGGGAGCTGTCCTGTCTCAAAAGGACCCTGAAACTGGCCAGCTTCACCCAGTAGCATTTTGGTCCAGAAAGTTCTCGGCACCCGAGTTAAACTATGCGGTTACCGACAAGGAGTTAGTAGCCATTAAATCCGCCTTCAAGGCTTGGCGGCACTATCTTCTCGGTGCCAGGCATACCATTACTGTGATCACCGATCACCGGAACTTACAGTATTTAAAAACAGCCAAGGTCCAATCGTCACATCAACTCCGATGGGCATTGTTCTTTGCCGAGTTCGATTTCGTGATAACCTATCGACCAGGTTGTAAGAATGGTAAAGCAGACGCCTTATCCCGAATAGGGATGGGAGAGGCAGAAGTGAACCCAGAACCAGTACCTATAATTTCCGAACAAAGGATTCTTGGCATGACTACTCTACAGACACTAGAGGACATTCAGGTAAATATCCAGCAACTCTTTGATCCTACAGCCGTGCAGGACTGGGTAAAGAAAGGCCCAGACTACTCTGTCACCAATGATCTGCCTTATTACCAAGGGTGGCTATTTCTGTCACACAAGGAACTACAAGAGCTAGTCATTTCCCGTTATCATAATACCCTAATGGAGGGGCACCCAGGTATTGCAAAAACTGAAGCTAAAATTGAAAGACAATTCTGGTGGCCCACCTGGCGAAAGGATATTAAATCATTTGTGATGTCTTGTGGCATTTGCGCCCAAAACAAAAGTCAAAAGAAAAAACCAGCTGGACTCTTACAACCTTTAGACATTCCGCCTACACCATGGCACACCTTATCGTTAGACTTTATTACTGATCTACCTCCTTGTAATGGGTTTAACACATTCTAGTTATTGTGGATCTTTTTTTCCAAGATGGCCCACTTTATTCCTTTAAAAGGACTACCTTCAGCCTCAATCCTGGCCAAAGAATTCCTCAAACATTTTTCGCATACATGGATTTCCGTCCGTGTTGGTCTCTGACCGGGGCAGTTAATTCATTTCACATTTTTGGAAGAAATGCTGTCAATTGCCGCAAATCAATGTGAGGTTATCGACCAGTCACCACCCCCAGACCGATGGTCAAACGGAGAGGACCAACCAGACTCTCAAACAATACCTGCGTTGTATGTTACATTAGATGGAGAGTAATTGGAAAGACATTCTTTGGATCGCCGAATATGCATACAATAATTCAGTACATTCTGGAACTGGACAAAGCCCATTTTAAACCTTATATGGGCACCATCCTCGAACCTCAGACCTTAACTCACCCCAAGACTTAGGAATGCCTGCAGTGGACCATCTGCACGCTACGATTACACAAGCCTTTAAGGAAGCAACTACACATTTAAAACAGGCGAAAGAAAAATACAAGAAAGATGCTGATCGGCATAGAAGTGATACTCCACAATACCAGATAGGGGACCAAGTATGGTTAGCCACAAAACATATACCTCTAAAGGGAACACGGACCTTTAACCCCAGATATTTGGGACCTTTCTCTATTAAGGCCATTATCAACCCGGTGGCTGTCAAGTTGGACTTACCTGCTAATATGCGAATTCATTCCGTCTTTCATGTGTCCCTTTGGAAGCCAGTACAACCAGGGACAAGACTAACCAAGCCACCCGACCCCATCCTTATAGACGGAGAACCCGAATTTGAAGTTAAGAACATCCTGGACTCCAAGCTGATAAAGTCAAAACTTTTTTATTTAATCGACTGGAAAGGTTACGGAGAACAGGAAAGGTCATGGGAACCTAGTGACCATGTTCATGCACCCCGATTGGTGAAAGAATTCCACAGAAATTTCCCAGACAAACCGAAAGCACAGGGAAGAATGACTTTAGGAGGGGCCTTGGGGGAGAGTGCTGTCATGATGCCTACCCCCGGGGACCCAGACCAAGTCCAGCAACCCCGGAAGCAGGCATCAAGTTACCCCAAGCAAGCCCAACAACCCCCGCTAGGGGCTATTTGGGTGCAGTCCTGGCGCCTATGGCGCCAGGCTCATATGGAGAGTCAGTCCTGGTGCCATAGGTGCCAGGCTCATAGATTAAAACTTACCTGATGCAGACCATGCTGCAAAAGCTCCAAGCCAGACGAGGCTTGGAAGGGACTATTTTACCTAGGGACTATTTTTTTACTTGGGTGGGGCTGGGGAGGAATACTTACCTGGGACTACTTTGGAGGCTATTTAAACCACGCCCGAAGAGCAGCACACGCTTCGCGTTATTCTGCATCCAGCAGAGTAACGCTCACCGTGCCTGCAAGTCTGCATCCAGCCTTCTGCCGCGCCCGCCTCGAGTTTGGAGCTCCTAGAAAAAGGGCCTAGAAAAAGGGAGAAAGAAGAAGAAAAGGTTAGAACAAGAGCAATACCTTTGATCCTTACCTGAATTCCCGATCCATCGCGCCTTCGAGCTGGAAGAAAGAAGTTATTTTATGCGCGTCACCTCGCCTGCTGCAGCGCCGCGCTGAGCTCACCGGCCTTCGCAGCATCTTCACATTTCACTGCATCCTCCTGCATGTTCCCGCCGCACTCCGGCACCTAAGGAGAAGACAAGAACAGCAAGGTGAGCCAAGGGAATACACAGAGGAATTCCCCCCATAGACTTACCTGATTTTACCACCGGGGGTACTATTCTTCTTCACGGGTCGGCGCAGCTTCCACTGCATCCTAGCCGAACCCCGGCCCCTAAGGGGAAACAAAAGGACAGCAAGGTGAAACAAGGGACCAACAAGGGGAACCCTCCTCACCACAAAAGACTTACCTGATTTTACCGCCGGAGGCATTATTCCCCGAGACTTCATACTTTCTCTCAGCGCCTGAATAAGGGAGAAAGCAACAGGGTACATATGGACATTATTTTATCGAACTGTGTTGGATAATACAAGGGGTGAGGGGTGTGTGGGCCCCCAAAAATGGTGGGACAGGCCCCCCAGTGGGTGGGGCAGTAAGGTTTGGGCACCCCGGCGCCAGATTGGCACACCAATGTACCCCTCTGCGCCAAGGGGAGTTGGGTTACCAAAGGAAAAAACTGAAAATGGTGGAATGCTTTTTAGGGGGGGGCGGTGTGGCACCCCAAAGGGTCGGGGAATTTTCTAATGGGATGGGGCGTTGACCCCTAGCCCCTCACCCACAATGGAGTGGGTGCCATGTCATGCAGCCCTCCCTGGGACCAGATATCTGCTCCTAGGAATGGACGCCTGAGCCCAGGGAGGAGTGCAGGACAGCCCCCCCTTATCTGCTCATGGGGAGGGCTATATGCGATGGGCCGTCCCTCCAATTGGGGTGAGGGTGGATAGGTGCACCCCCTTCACGTTAGAAAATTCCACAGCGGTGTAGGGGGGCCCCTCCGCCCCCGCTAAAGGGTGACCTGCCATTTTGAATTGTGTTCTTTGTTTACTATACCTGCCTTGGCGCAGAGGGGCACATTGGTGTGTCAATCTGGCGCCGGCGTGCCCAAACCTTACTGCCCCACCCACTGGGGGGCCTGTGCCACCATTGTTGGGAGCCCTCTTCCCCACCCCAATTGGAGGGGGGGCCATCTCATGTGGCTGTGCGTGTGTGTGCAAGTAACTGCTCGTGTGTTTTTTTCATCTCTGTGCATCTGCCTGCATTCGTGCTTCCTCTTGGTGCCAGCATGTTTGATCGGGTGGGTCTTGCTGTCTGCATGTGGCGCAGGAGGGAGGGCTGCACCGGTGCCACACAGCCTCAGCTGGAAAGACTCTGAGCCTTGAGTGCATCTCGTCCACGCTTGGAAAGTGAGAGCTCTTGGGGAGTTCCGGAAGATGCCGGCCAGGGCGCCGCTTTTCATAGCGTGGCCTGTGTGTATGTGATGGAACACAGCAGTGCTGCATACATTGATGGCTGATTCTAGGCGCTTGAGTGACCAGAGAGGGTCTGCTAATGTGGCCCCCACTAATAGGGGCAGCACCGTTAGGCAGGGGATCACCAGAAAGAGAGGACACACACTCTCTCCCTCTCTCTGTCTCTCTCTCCCTCTCTTACTTTTCAAGCATGTCCAAGGGCTGTCAGGATGTCTGGCCATTCCACCAGCAGATCTGGCGAGGTGCATTGTGGGTGCAGCTAGTGCAGGCACGTGACCGTCGCGACCCATTGACCCTTTGCCTGCTCTTAGACGCCCCGGGCCCCCTGGAAGGCCTCTCTCGCGTGAGATGGTTTTTAGATTATTGGTTCAGGGCCCGTTGAAGTCTATGGAGGTCTGAGGCTTGCCTTGTGTCTGAACGCGCTCCATGGTGCCCCCTGCCCCCCCCCCCGCCTCCCCGCGGCTTAGGCTTTGGAGCAGATCCCGCTGCGTGTTATTGGTAAGACGTGGGCCCCACTGTCTGGAGGTAACTGGGATCAAAAGACGCCCCCAAGATGTAAAAACGAACGTGTACTGTCAGAGACCCGGGTCCTAAAGACGACCCCCGGCGCTCCGCCTCGCTGCAAATGTGAGTACGGTCAGCGCAGGGCTCATGGGTGATCTGTGTTTTCACAATAGTTTTTTGTAATTGTGTCACTCTTCAATAATATTTTGCAGAAATGGTTGTCATCAGTACTTCGTTTCTGCGACAGTGACATATTGTACGTGATGACACCCGCATGATGAAATGTCACACGCCCCCCTCCCCCCCCAGGTGCCTGGGTGACACGCTTCGCCCAGTGTCATCTGGTTGCCACGCTACAGCCAATGATGACGGCCCACATCGGACTGCAGCTACTTTAGACGTCACTTTGTACTTTAGAGAGCGATGCCACCCCCCCGCCCCCCCCCCCCTCACGCGCCACTCAGGGGAAATGGTGAGACGGGAAAGCAGTGTGATGCTCTTCACCCCTGTGTCCCCCGCGTCACTGCTCGCACTCCGTAATGTGCAGTGGCTTGTGTACTCCTCGTCCACCACAGGAACATGTGAATTGTTGGGCGAGCTTCTGGACATTGTGTGGCGGTTATTCAATTAATTCACCTCAAGGCCCTGGGTGACACTGACCGCAAGGCCCCGACCTTCGTGGCACTGGGCACGGGGTGTGTCCGAGGGACGGCTATGGAAGTGCAGCCTGTGGAAGAGGGAGAGGTGACGGGTCACCAAAATGTGCTTTTCTAAACCAAGGCTGTGTTGAACTCCCTGGGCCTGATTTGCAAAGCGTTTTTCAATAGGAGTCTGCCATTGTAAAATGTTTCTGTAAATCAGGCCATCTCTGTCTCTCTCTCTGTCTCTCCCACAAGCACGCACACACGCACACAAATAAGAGTGCGTTCACTACCCTTAATTCGAGCATACGTCACGGACATGTATTTGTTGTTTGCTTGTTAGGCGCTTATACGTTAAGAATGTTCTGTTTCAAAGCGCCCACAGGGCAGGGAGGGAGATACATAACAACACAATATTAAGAGCAGAGGGGGAAAAGGGAGGGAGACGGGCCTAATATGCCTTGTGAGTATTCAGAACATGTAAGTGCAGAAAGGAAAAGGGAAGAGAGGGTATTTGCTGGGGAGTCCGAGCCCATGGGTGGGCCCTGGACGAAGTGCTAGGAATGCAGAGTGCCACACGGCCTGGGCCACGAGAGGTGAAAGTGCGACTCTCCAGAGCAGAAGCAAAGTGCTGCATTTCAACTAATGGGGAGAAGGGGGCTTCCTGGCCATCACCCCGCTCAGTCACGTAGACTTCATTCTCTAAGACTGACTTCATTTAGAAACACGCCTCCGTGGTCTGGGGTACTTAGCTGGAGATTGTAGAGAACAGCTGTTTAATAAGCACCCCCCGCCCCCTTCACTCGAAACGCAAACACGCTATACACGTTGCGGCTTTTGGGTTGTATCTTCCTTGTGCTCTCAGCAAACCCCTCCACTCCCCCTCCCCCCACATCCGCAGAAAAAAAAACAGATTTTAAACAATCTGCAGTTTCAAAATGAATACAAGGCTTGGGTGGAGGCCCACATTAATGACGGATGCGTTCTATATTTTTAATAAGCGCGCCCAGATGGGGGTCCACAGCGCTCTGCGTCGGTCCCTCCATCAGTCCATATGTTCTTTCTGGGAAAGGAAAGGGGGGCCTTACCTGCCAGGCTGAACAAATGGAGTCTATTTGCTCCCATAATATGCCACGCAGTGTTTGCAAAGCGCCTAACTGCCATTGAATCGGCCCCGAAGCACTGAGCAGTCTAGACCAACATTCCACTACAGATTCCAAAAATGGCCAATTGTGCTAGCAGAAGTGGGTATGCGGATTAAACATATGTATGCTGTGGTTACATGTCATCCAGGAGCAGCGTATTTCAGTTCGCATGTATGAGAAGGGAACATACTAAGGACCACATGCCCGTTATGGACTCATCGTGCCGTCCAGTGCTAGAAACCACTCAGAGATAGGCCCGCGGTCCACTGCCATGGCACAGGCCCACCTGATTGCATTAGAATATTTGATTTAAAAAACATTCTTGCCTATTGTCAGTAATTTTGTGCAGCGCCGGGCACTACTTGGAGCCGCTTCAAACCGCTATACTAGGAGTATAATGCTCGGCTGCGCGCGGTGCGATAGATACTTGGTAGCCTGATTCGTGGAATTATTTGCGCGAAAAACGCAGATTTGCGCGCCTTTCTGTCCAAAAATCCCCATACTCCAAACAGGGATTTTCGTCCAGAAAGGCGCGCAAATCTGCGTTTTTCACGCAAAAAATTCCATGAATCAGGCTGTTGTTGGTATTAATCGGCGTCTGCGAGCACAGGTGTGTTCTCGTTCGCCGCATACCCTCCCAGTGCCCTCCCCCCACCCCGTTGGTGAAGTAACCGCGCGGCCCCCCTGGGTTATAAAGGCAGAAAGTGGCAAGTTTCTGTCGATTCAAGGAAATCAAGCAGGCACGCTGTGCCCGCACAGGGTCTCTCTCCCCTGTGATGTGCGTCCTCGCAGGAACCACAGACTCTACTGAAATCTAATAATCTCAGAATAAAGCGCCTCCTTGGCCGCAAACAGCCGACGGATCCGCTTAAGCGCTAGAATCGCTTTAAGAATTATATGACTATTTGCAGGGACTTGGAAATCGGTGATTTCTTTTAAAAAGGAGCCCAGCAAAATATCACATCCTTTGGGGAGTTCCCGCCTGGCATCCGTAGCCCCTGTGTCCCTTTCCTCCCGGGTTTTTGCTAAAAAAAAATTACGCACAACCGGAGACAGGTGGACCACTGCGATGGTTTCCGCGCGCTTTCCTCCACAGCATGACACGGAGAGCTCTTGCGTTTATTCTGCAGGGTTTTCGGGGCAAATTGTGATTGCTATCTGCAGCAACTTTCCATTTGCGTTCGGCTCTTTTTTGCTGTACTAGGACCGGTGTGTCGCGTTGTTTCTTCACAAGTTTCGTGTGAATGTGTGCGCGCGCGGGCCTGTATTGTGTTTGCGCGTGCAGTATGCGTGTGAGATGATGTGTGTGTGTTTGTGTGTGTGTGCGCGCGCGCGCACGGGCGTGTGTGGGGTGTGCGCGTGTGCGTGTCCGCATGGGTGAGTGCGTGACATGTGCAGGTGGGTCGGGAGTGCAGACAAACCTGCACATCCGCGCAGAGAAGGTGCGATTGCAGGAGAAGGGCGCTGGGCTCAAGGGATGGGATAATATAGAAAGACAAACTCGTGCTATCCACCGCGCGCGCCCTCGCTGAAGGTCCGCGGACCGCCTCAGTACATTAACGCTAATAATAGCCACCATTCCAGATAGTATTAATCACATTGACAGTGTTTAAAATGCCACTATTTTGAAGGGTTACGGAGTCACAGCAAGCAGTGAATACCACGTTTATAAATGCATTCCTGAGAGCATTTATAGTCGGTCTTTCGTGCGAGTCCTGATGGGGTGTTTTATGCTCTTGGTAGTTTAACGGATAAAAGGGGCGCGCCTTTTAGTCCTTCTATATACGCATGCTGCTCTCTGGACAAATAAACGCGCACGTGCTCATCACACGATGGCAGGTGGCCCGCTCGTTGTTTCTCTGCGAACAGAAAGCAGCAGCCTCCGGGATTAGTGGGAATGGATCAGTGTAAAAGTGGGTCAGAATTATGCACTGTAAAGCAAAGTAATGCTTCTATTTTTGTTTCTGTATTGTATTTGGTTTACAGAAAACCTTCCACAAATTCATACACAAAGAATGCATAGTTCCACAATACACACATAGCCATGCAAAGTCCGGGCAGAGTCCTTTTGTACTGCAAAAAGGACTGTGCGCTGACTCTGACCGGATTTTGCACGCCAAAAATACACTTTACACGGTTCCATGAATCAGGGTTTGTGTCGGCAGTGCAAAGTCACTTTTCACCAGTGCACAGTCACTTTGAACCGGATAAATATTCCATGAAACGGACCCATACAGTATTCGCATAAAAACACATACATTTGCTTCTAAACTCTCTCCAGGGACAGAGAGCAAGTGTGAGGGCGCGCGATGCGGTGTCTCTGACCCGGATGTAAGTACCTTTAAAATAACATAACATAACTTAACATTTCTATTCAGAGAGCTCTGTTTTTGTGTTTTGCCCGATTTTATTTTTATGTATCAATATTGACATCTGAGATTTTTTTTGAAAAACAAGGGAACATTTGTTTCCTCGGGTTTTTTTTTTCGTACACAATAGAGGACATTTTTGTAACTAGCCCCAGCAAACACTGAAACCCTTTTCAGCGAACGCATGACGTCCCAACTTTCTGTGGGTGGGGGTTGCAGGTGCGTGTGAAAACCCGCGTCCCCCTCCCGGCCGACCCTACTTTAAAAAAGTCCCGACTTCCCCAGTTGCCTATCCTGACTCCGGGTCCCTTTAAATGGTGTATTTCACCGTTTCCTGCACAAACCTTGTAAAAAAAAAAAAGACGTTATTGCTCCCCATATAACACATATTCAACCCCCCTGCCCCCTCCCCCAGAAGGGCAGGCGGGCTCCAGATGTGCGAAAGACCCGCAGAAAGGGGGAGAGAAGTCCCTAGCTCGCAGAGGGGACCTGCGTAGCCTCAGAACGCCCCCCCCCCCCTCACTGTCCCCAAACGGGCCTATGTGAGGGGAAGGCAACTCGCTCCTTAGAGACCTGCAGAGTTTAGGCCTTGCGCCGCCTTTCATCCTATCGCGATGAGCGCCATTGAGTTGTGTAATAGAAACACCCATGATTCAAGCGCAAAGAGATCGTCATGTTAGTGCTGTGCGCTATAAACTCCTAACTATGCAGGGTGGTGTGAGCCTTACAATCGCATACGTCTCAAAAGGGGAAGCACAGGGTAATTACAGGGTCATTACAGCGACCCCCTGCCCCTCATACAAGATTAATCGCCCCAGGAAAGGCCGCACAGAGGTCGAATTAAAAAACACACACACTTTACGGACACCGGTGACAAGCAGAACGAGAACTAATGGTTATTTAACTGTTGCTGGCTGCGTTTGTGTTGCTTTGGCATATCACACAATGTAATCCTGGTCTTTTTTTACCGAGCACGCACACAGGACCCTGATTTACAAAGCGTTTTGTTTTTCGATGGGATGTTGGGCCCACGGCGACGTTTAAGAGTGGAGGTCACGCCCAGGGTTTCGGTCGCATCACATTTTAGAAATAGGGCCAATGTAATGTCGCCTCCGGTGGTGGACCTGTGCACCCCACCGCGCCTGCCCTTGGCTGGGTGAATTCCCACGGTGTCTGACTGCATGAGGAACTTCGGGCCTGCATGGGAGCGTCTTGCGACCCCTGTGGCGCCCCCCAACCCCCATCTTGCACTGTCCACACGCAGTGTGCGCCCTCTTTGGGTGCCTTTGCCAGGCTGGTGTGGTCGTGTGTCCGTGTCCAGGTGCACTCCCTGGCTGCCTCCGGGTCCTGCCTTTAGCTGGAGAAGGAAGCCTCGGGGGTGAGATCCACCTCGAGACCCCCGCTACCCCCCCCCCAGTCCTCCTCCCGCGTCTCCAAGTACGCACCAAAGCACACTTTTCTTTTTAGCATCCAAGACCTTTTGGGCCTGTTTAATGGGACTATCCCACTCAAGACGGTGTTTGTACGTACGACCCTTTATTTGCCCCCCAGTACTCGCTACTGTGCAGGGCCCACCGTCAGCAGTCAGTCCTGGGGCATTCAGTCCTGGGCGTGGACACCAGCTCTTTCAGCGATCCTTTAAAACATGTTCTACCCGAAAACTACAGGTGCCCCTGAACATCCGTCCACGGGGCAGTTCGCAATCCTTAGTACTAATAACGGCGCCTTGTATGCATAAAGCGCCATGTCACCCTGCTTCTAAGCGCTCAATAGTACTCGGCTCATCGTCCGTTGCGGGTGAAAGGCGGAGGTAACTGTGCAGGATTGGGGCCTGTGAGTGCACAGTCCTGACTCGGGTGCAACAGGCACACATGTCTCATCACCTGTAGCAGATCGGGCGCATATATCCTATGTTTACAGCATGATATATATATATATATATATATATATATATATATATATATATATATATATATATATATATATATATATATATATATATATATATATATATATATATACACACACACACACACACATATGCTTCATACTTGTATTGCGCTCTGCATTTCTGGAAAAAAAATAGCATGTAGGTGTGGTGGACGAGTCTCCAGACAAGACTTAATTTCGGAAGGATGAAAGGCGGAGTAGCGCTATTCAGCAGTGTGGCGCGGCGGGGTGGATCACGGAGGTCAGCCGCAGGGGATTAGTTCACTGAGCTATTTAACCAGCTCGCGACCTCAGCAGTCATATTCCCTGTTTGGTCCGTCCACCCTACCTCATATGTTCTAAGCCCAGTGCCCCGGCGGAGGTCCTTTAGGCGCCCCGACACCCCGCCGGAAACAGCAGTGTGCTAAAGGACGCGCGCGTCTCTTATTATGTTACGGGGATATTTCGAGGAACGGGGTTTCTTATAGACCAGGGGTGGGCGAATCTCAAGTGGGCAAAATTGCAATTGGCTGTTTTCAATGTGAAATTTAATTTGGTGTCGAACGGCGAATCATGCACCCATCTTGCTCCTAAAATAGACACCCATAAAAAATAGGCTTTAACAAAAAATAAATTGATAATATGACGCACTGTAATAAAAAAAAAGGTGGAGTCTTTAAAGAAATGTGCCGACGCAAAACACGAACCCCCAGCGCAAATATATCTATATACATCTATCGATCTTTCTCTGTTACTAATATTTACATATCTGTGCAGATACGGTACATGCTCGAAATATATCTCTTTTTAAAAAGAGACGCTATTCGGTAGCAATACAATTTCTTAAACGGGGAGAAAAGAAAAAGAATGAATTCCCGTCTTCCCCGCCCAACACTCCGCCTTTTATCCTTCTGGCGTCAGTGCAGCGTGTAATGCGGGTTAACATGAGCACCCAATCTTCAAGCGCCGAGAAACCCCTTTGTATTCCGCGCTATGTCAATAATAAATCGCATTGTTTCAACTCTAAATATTTCTGATAATTCTCTAGTTCAAGTCAATAAACAATGACGCTCTTTGCGACCTCCCCTCAGGGAGGGGTCTTTGGATCTATGTCGCGACAGGGAGGAAGGTCACTTTTCCGCGGTGGCTTTGCACTTCTGACAAAGACGCCGTTTCGTGGAACTGTGCAAAGTGTATTTTTACCGGACGTTGCACTGCAAAAAGACACTTTGCACAGTTCCAAGAATCAGGGTTTGTGCCGGCAGTGCAAAGTCACTTTTCAGTATTGCAAAGTCACTTTGAACCGGGAAAAATTCCAAGAATCGTCCCCAAGTCAGGGCTCTTAACCACCACAATTCGGGAGGGATGGGGGCGGGGGCGCAGGGCATAGCGACCTCCAAGTGAATGCTTCTGGCTTATTCTAAGGTCAATGTGTCGGTTATTAATATTATTCATATTTTTATTAGTTGGGTATAGAATTGTTTTGTGCTGGATTTGCCCTCCTGGCCTGGCCTCTGCTCACCAAAGGATCATAAAAGCCCCCATAAAATGGCAGATAATAACAGGGACATGACTAGGAGGGCAAGTGGCGCGTGCACCCGCGGCCCGTGCACACCGTCTCGCCCCTCTCTGGCCGGCCAGGGGTGTACTTTCGGTTCCCTGCCCCTTTGCATGATGCCAGCCTTGAGGGGGGGGGGGGGGGCAGTCCTGGTAGGTCTCCCCTCAGACAGACACAGTTTTTTTTTGGGGGGTGGAGGAGGTTAATCTCGTGAGTATTCACCTTGGTGCCGTTGTTTGTTGAACTCGCAAACACATTGCACTGGGATGGGCCCCCATTGACGGCTGCCAATAGTGAGAACTATTAATGGGGCCGGAGCGCAAGGGCATGCGCCGTCAGACGCCCACGTGCACTCCAGCGTGCATGCGGCCGGGGCGGCGCGCACAGGGTTCCCCGTCACTCGGGCTCGGCCCTGCCATTGGCCCCCGGCTCTGCCTCTCCCTCGCCCCCTCTCCTCATTGGCCCCGGACGGGGTTTTTTTCTTTTTTGTTTGACAGCAGCAGGCAGCCTGGGCCAGGCCTGCGGAGGGAGAGGGACGGAGGCAGCCAGGCGCTCGCATCCACCCGAGGGGAGCCGCTGGGAGACGCCTGGGAGGGGCGCCCCCGGCTTCTGGGCGCTAGGCTGCTGCGCCCCAGTGGCCTGGACCAGAAGGAGTGTGGCCGAGGAGGGGCGCTGCCCGTCTGGAGCGCAGAACCGGGCGCTGTTTTGGTGTTGACTGCTGGAAAACTCCGGCTCCAGGGCAAGAGGCAGCGCTGTTTTGGGGTGCCCTGAAAACTCCGGCTCCTGCGAAAAGGAGAACTGCTTTGGGGTGAGCCGAGAGGGACACTCGGCGCCTGCACAGGAGTGTGACCTGTTTTGGGGTGGGCTTGCGAGGGACCCCTCAGCTCTCGCACAGAGGGAGCGCGGTTTTGGGGTATGCTAAAGAGAGACCCCCTAGCTCTTCACATGAGGGAACGCTGTTTTGGGGTGTGCTGAAGACGGACACCTGGGCTCCCCCACAAGAGAGAACGCTGTTTTGGGTTGGACGGAGAAGGGCACGGACTGCTTTTGGATCGCCCCGATTTTCCAGGACACTTGCCTGTGGTCTGCCCAGGATTTTGGGGGGCTCCGCTTTGCCCGCTGCTGGAGGGAGCAGACCATGAGCGAGCGGAGGAGATGCGCCGTCGCCCTGAGCACCCGAGCGCACGCCTTTTCGGTGGAAGCGCTGATTGGCACGAATAAAAAGCGCAAACTGCGCGACTGGCAGGAGAAGGGGCTGGACCTGTCCATGGAGAGCTTGAGCCCGCCGGGGGACCTGGGGGACGCAGACGAGGAGCACCCCGGGCACTGCCTGGACCTGAACCCAGGTGAGTGGCCTCCTCCCTCCCTAGGCCAGACCTGCGCGGAAGCGCGCATACTGCAAAATAAGGCGCAGTCACAAGGCCCGATTCATTGAATTCTATACGCTGTTCAAAGTCACGTTGCACTTCTGAAAAGTGACTTTGCACTACCGACACACACCACGATTCATTGAACTGTGCAAAGTCTATTTTTTCAGTGCAAAGCCAGTGCAAATTAACTTTGCGCTGCAAAAATACACTTTGCACTATTTCATGAATCCAGGTTGGTGCCGGCAGTGCAAAGTCACTTTTCAGTAGTGCAAAGTCACTTGAACCGTGCAAAAATTCTATGAATCGGGCCCTTACTGTGCAGTTTATTACGGGAGAAACCCTGGACAAGTGAAGCGTGGTGACCCGAAACCCTTGAATATAAAATGTTCCTAATATGGATATCATTGCATTGACGATTAGCAAAACACCCTCGCGGGCGAGGCGGCTGAAAATGCGCGTACTAACAGTTCGAGGCGCTATAACGTCTGCGCCCTCGGAGCAGCGCAACTCTCCGTTAGGGGGTGTGTACACACGCAGAATGGCCTCCCAAATGCAGTGCAGCCAGAACGTGCGAGCTTCGTTCAGCTAATGGGCGATTTCCACTTCTCAGTGTCGGCTCAGCTAGCGTAATAACCCATCAAAACAGCCCCCAGCGCCTTGAAATCCAATACGAGCGCTCTAGGCCCACACTTGCTACATAACTCGCTTTAAAAAGCGCTTGGCAGCAGTCTTTACCATTTTTTTTTATTTGTGATACGGTTAAACAAGTCAACCACACAAAAGACATTGGTTAAACCTTTCAAATTTTATAAAATGTCACAATATTACAACCACAAACGAGCGCATTTTCCATCTGAAAAACAAGCACTGGAAATTCTACGTTTAATAGTACTCCCTGCGTCAGATTCACATTGACGGGGTCCCATTGAAAACCCCTTTTGTGACTGCGGCCCAATATATCAATCGCAGAGGACTGGAATTCGGAGTCCGCCCGAGGCTTGCGGCTATAATACCGGCCTCGGCAGTGGGCGATACTCTGAGCTACGTGCCCGTCTAAATGGTAACCTCGGAAACCAGGACGGCGAGGATTTGCTGCAGGACCAAGGCGTATTAACATATATTCATTGTATAGCGCCAACATTCCGCATTCCTGCCCCATCGGGCTCTCTGTCACCTCAAAAATATAAACCAATAACTGCAGAACCCGGACAGTAGCTGTTAACGCGGCGCGCACGAGACGCTGGCGCGGGTTGCGCCTCTGTCATGGCGACCTTATGGGCCCGATTCATGGACATGTTTTATAATGGCGCAATCCCACAGGAAAACGTTCTGGGAATCAGTTTGCACTGCTGAAACGTGCCTTTGCACACCTGACACAAACCCTGATTTATGGAACTGTGCAAAGTGTATTTTTGCCGTACAAAGTCATTTTTCCAGTACACAATTACTTTGCACAGACCTTTCACTGCAAAAATACACTTTGAACGGTACAGTGAATCCGGGTTTGTGCTGGGCGTGCAAAGTCACTTTTCTGCAGTGCAAAGTCATTTTGAACCATGCGAAAAAATCCACGAATTGGCCCTAACACTTTTTTTAAAATATAAAGAGTGTACGGTTAGGCCCGTTTGGTGGCGTTGTTTGCGTGTAAAACGGGGATGTGCTGCCATTCTGACCGTAAAGCTACATTCCTCAAAGAGGGATTTGTGGGCAGAATATCACGCAAATCCACGTTCTACACGCATGGGCGTAATTTTAGGGGGCGGACATGGGTGTTTGTCCCCCCAACTTTCATGGCACACCATTTCGTTCCCATTCATTTGGCTGGGGCAGCTTTTCTTCAGATGTCATGCCCCCCCCAACATTTTCAGCAAAGTTACTCCACTGAATCTTGTAGCATCGCAGCCTGTGAGTAACCGCTACTAATACTGTAAGTTCGATCTGATTGGTTGCGCTTCTGCTGGGAACGGGCCGGACTCAGTCAAGTCTGGGATCCGTGTCCGAGTTAGTGGCCCCCAAATACCACACATGACACGTTGGGCCTGATTTACAAACACGTTTTACACGGGCTCAATCCCATTGAAGAACGCTTTGCCAAACAGGTCCTTTAAGTTAAAACCCGAGTGGAAACGTGTATATATGTGTGTGCATTTCCCCAGTGAAACAGTTGAGGAAAGCTGGCAGCAGAATCATGCGCTGGATAAATGGGTGGGGGCAGGGCGGCACCCTTTTAAGGTTGCATGTTGTAGCCTTTTTTAAGCCTATTAGCTAAAATATTTAAAAAAAAATAATTTCAATTTTTACTAGTCCATTAAATATAATATTAAGATACAGAAGATTCTTTTATAGTCTGCACACAGGACAACGTTATATAAATGGCCATTAACGGCCTGATGTGTTTCGTGCATTTAAACACTCAGGGCCCGATTTATGGATTTTTTGGAACTGTCAAAGTGACTTTGCATTTCTGAAAAGTGTCTTTGCACTGCCACGACAAACCCTAATTCATGGAACTGTGCAAAGTGTATTTGTGCAGTGCAAAGTCATTTGTGCAGTACAAAATGAACTTTGCATTGACTTTGCACTGCAAAAATGTCTCGAGTCACTCGAATCGCTCCTGGAGGGATAATACTCGCTTCACGCAGAAGTGACCCGGAGTAACTTCACCTTACTCCTTGCGTTCTCTGCTCTTTCCAGGAGTGACGAGCTCTCTAGGGATCAGCCCGGGTGATCGATGGGTCCCCTCGCTTGTGGAAGCCTCTTGCACGCATTCAGCACAGAGCTTAGCGCCTGGAAGTCAATGCTGGCCTCTTCTCAGCCAATCAGAATGTTCGGAATGCAGTCAATACGTGCTGGTATTGAGTGTGTTCCAGTAATTCTGACTTTAGAAGCGCCCGTGGAAACAACAGACACAATTTCTCTGCATCCAAGAAACAGCAACCGATTCCCGGGCAACACACGACGACATGACTTATAACACCAAAGCGAAAGTGAAAACATTGCACCTAAAGCAAGCGCCTGCTAAAACTGCCCCACAGCCACCACGCGTGCCATAAACATTCGTACAGCGACTACCTAGTTATTTAGATAGTACACAATAAAACCACCTTTAATTAACTAAAGGGTTTTTTGTGTAGTTTTCTCATTATTAAACTAAAATGTTCTACTCCACAGCTGCAACTCAAAAACCTTTATTGATATCTGTACTGTCTGCTAATAGACTCACAGACGTCAGGAGTCATTATCACATGGAATAATGGCCCTTTCCCAATGTATGCCCTCGGCTTTGCCTCTGGCCGTATCTCGGGAGTGGGTATTTATCACATGGAATATTGGCCCTTTCCCAATGTATGCCCTCGGCTTTGCCTCTAGCCGTATCTCGGGAGTGGGTCTTTATCACATGGAATAATGTCCCTTTCCCAATATATGGCCCTCGGCTTTGCCTCTGGCCGTATCTCGGGAGTGGGTATTTATCACAGGGAATAATGGCCCTTTCCCAATGTATGGCCCTCGGCTTTGCCTCTGGCCGTATCTCGGGAGTGGGTCATTATCACAGGGAATAATGGCCCTTTCCCAGCTTAATGCCCTCGGCTTTGCCTCTGCCGTATCTCGGGAGTGGGTCTTTATCACAGGGAATAATGACCCTTTCCCAATGTATGGCCCTCGGCTTTGCCTCTGGCCGTATCTCGGGAGTGGGTCATTATCACAGCGAATACTGGCCCTTTCCCAGCTTAATGCCCTCGGCTTTGCCCGTGGCCGTTATTTGGGAGCGTGTAATTATCACAGGGAATAATGGCCCTTTCCCAATGTATGGCCCTCGGCTATGGCCATATCTCGGGAGTGGGTCTTTATCACAGGGAATAATGGCCCTTTCCCAATTTATGGCCCTCGGCTTTGCCTCTTGCCGTATCTCGGGAGTGGGTCTTTATCACAGGGAATAATGGCCCTTTCCCAATGTATGGCCCTCGGCTTTGCCCCTGGCCGTATCTCGGGAGTGGGTCTTTATCACAGGGAATAATGGCCCTTTCCCAATGTATGGCCCTCGGCTTTGCCCCTGGCCGTATCTCGGGAGTGGGTCTTTATCACAGGGAATAATGGCCCTTTCCCAATGTATGCCCTCGGCTTTGCCTCTGGCCGTATCTCGGGAGTGGGTCTTTATCACAGGGCATAATGGCCCTTTCCCGGCTTAATGCCCTCGGCTTTGCCTCTGGCCGTATCTCGGGAGTGGGTCATTATCACAGGGAATAATGGCCCTTTCCCAGCTTAATGCTCTCGGCTTAGCCCGTGGCCGTTATTTGGGAGCGGGTCATTACCCTGTGATAATGACCCACTCCGTGGTCTATGAGGCTACATTGACTTAACCCGTTATAGCATACCCCAGGGTCGAGTGGACCCAACGTTATGTGTCCAGCATAAGACCGGTCATGCATAAGGCACGTTGCATAGCTCAGAGGCATTTCACTTCTCTTGCATGCAAGGTATTAATAGAAGTAACCGTTTAAAGAACAGGTTAATAATGACGCTTATCGTTAGTATTATTCGCCAGTATTTGTTACTACGGTTATTTCTTGCCCACGCGCCTTGCGGAGCGCTGGTGTTACTGATAGAAGTGGGGCGGATCGAGCAAGGCCAGCTCAGCCCCCCATCTTTCCGAGGTCGATACATCGGGCAATGCATCTTCTGTTATTACAGCGTTTAGAGGCCTAGCGTGTCTGCGTGAAGCGCTGTATAAAATAGTGATATCATGACTGTCATTATGATATGCATCTCCAGCTGGAAAAGACACGTGTTTTCGACGTCTAAAGGGGGAAGGGACCTGCTGCCCTGCCAGGCGTCACTCTCTGGGCCTGAAAGGGGCGCGCGGATCTCTGATACAGGGGAATTAACCCGCGGGGCTATCTTTCGAGGTGGTCAGTGTATCCTAATTGGACAAGATCCCAGGAACCTATTCTCATTGTCTGACCCTGAGCCACTCTTTTTCCAAATGGCAGCATTGTAGACTAGCACTGTCCAGCCCTGCTCAGGGTGTTGCTGGGTCTGGAAAAGATCCCGGGGCTTTCGGGACCCGGGGGCTAGCTAGCCTTTTGGTTGTAGCCCATGAACTTCTATCCGGGGCTACCCCAAAAGTCCCGGGGCTATAGTCCCCCCTCGCACCCCATCCCCAGCCCCTCCTAGTGACGCCTCTGCCACGGAGCCATTGATTTACCGCCGGGAAATTGTACGCAGTCAGGGATTTCGAATATACGAAAAATGGGGAGACGCCTTTATTCCACAAGGCCGCTGACCTCTTAACCCACCGCCCCCTCGCACAGACGTCTTTCCCAGGTAGCGCCCCAGAGTGGTCACAAGGCGCTACGGACGCTCGGGAGAAATATAAACAAATACCATTTCTGTACGCCATATGATCGCACAACTCACTTGGATCCCAGCCACCCTCTACATTTATTTTCGAATCTCTCCCGTCGAACATACACACCGGCGGGAACACAACCCTCTGAGCTATGGTCTCCTGGCGGGCGTGGCAAACAGGGGTCGTGGCGGCTGCACCCAGGTGGCACGTCGTGGTTGCAAATTCCAAAATATAATGGCCCTTGCGAAACCCAGGCGAATCCGAGAACCTTCTGCCGAACGTAACGTGCTTTATTTCATGAACTCGCGCGTGAGCATTAAAATGCGCGCAGCCTGCGCGCTGAACTAGCGACTAACCGGCGCGCAGAAGTCTTTCACCGTTTCAGAGAAATTCACGCTGGCCCACGAGAGCCTGGTGTACAAACGCGTTCTCAAAGGGAAACCCCATTGAAAGACGCGCGGTAAATCAGGCCTGCTGGTAAGTGCTATGAATTTGCACAGCGTGAGCGGAGGAAGGCCGCCCAGTGCTGCGATGTTAAAGCGCTTGGGACGTGCCGTTGCGTTTTGCTCCAGAAAACCAGGGATTTTAATCGGAACACGTCCCGCTATGTATGTTACTGCCCGCGATTGCGTACCAAAAAGCCCCCTCAGACTGACGCAGGGGGCGGTTTGAAATCTTTTATATGTTCAGTAGTTGTAATTCGTGCCACTTGGTGCTGCGAAGGATCTTCTAGGCGCTGCTTAGACGTGGCATTATAAGGCGGGACACGTGCAGTTGAAAGTAAACAGATGAGCCTGCTTGTCAGGCAGCTGAGCGAGCTAGGGGTCCCCTGCTGAGATCTCTGGGAGCCCCACACAGTACCCGGGTTCTATGCGGTCATGGGCCCACACCGTTTAAAAAAAAAAATCATCGGAGTGTAATTAATTGAGCACGTGTTACTTACAGCGCTTTGAAAACAGCGCTACATAACACAACTGCGCACCTGCAAATTCAGAGGTTATGACATGGAACGAATGGCTCGTTCTAGATCTGTTAATAAAGCTGCAGAAACGGGTTCAACCCCCGAAAGGCCTCCTCAGCCATTCACCCTTTGGGGAAATGTAAATGTAAGCATCCAGCTTGGTGATAGCGCTTATCACTGCAGTGCTTGGAAGCACAGGCGCTCGACATGGAGCACTTTATAAGAACGTGCTATTGCTATGACGAGGCCGCCAACATTGCAGAGGGTCCTCATTGTCCAGAGTGGCAAAATGCCACAGCGCCCGATTTTAAAAACGTTTTTCAATGGGATTGCTCCACTAATCAGGCCGCAGTCACATCAATTGCTGCGCTGCCCTGTGCCCACGCGGCGAAGCCCTGTCTGCTTTCAGATGAACGTGGCATAGCATGTTGCATCAATCAGTGTGATTGTCATGTTGCACTAAAAGGACACATAAGGCCTTTTCTAGTGTTGCTAATATAAGCATAGGGGGGTGGCCCGCACTGTGAATCGGGGTGTTTGTTGCTCCGCGCTAAAAGTTTCTCAGGGTTAACCATCAGATGCCAGAAGACAACACACCAATTGCACGGTAGCGCTGTGAGTGAGCAAAGTGGGCAGTGAGACGCTACAATCTGACGTCCCTGATTTATATGCATTCGTTACACTGTAGCGCTGTGAGTGAGCAGGAAGGATAGTGATAACGCGGCAAGACGATACGTGGGCGCCACTGCAGCGCCGCGAGTGATCTGGAGGATAGAGAGGCGCTGTAAAGCAGCACAGCACCTCTGTTACTTCGAAGCCCCTTGTTGGATTTCCAGGTACTTTGTCTCGCTTGCGAGGTAAATGTGAATGGTCCCGGGAATAGTAATACAGATCCGTACACGCTCTTTTCCTAGTACGTGGGTCTGATTTACAATGGCGTTTTTCAATGGGGGTTCCACTTGAAAATGAGCTTTTCTAAATCAGGCCCTCCGCGACCGCTGCCTGGGATAATATTTCTGCGAAGATACAAATATTGCACAAAAAATCAGCATTGGAAATTAGCACATTTACGGTGCTTCGAGGCCATAGCAATGGCAGTAGGCGCTACGCAAAAGGCATATACCATAGCATCATTTCCATCGGGGCATATATATATATGCTGCGCTGTATTCAGCGCCTTGCCTTGCGCTGCAGCGATTTCTGCTTGCCTTGCATTCTGCTGTATTTGTGTTGCTTTGGGTTGTGCTGTACTTGCGTTGCATGCCATTGCATGCCACTACATTGTGGTGCTGCCATGCATTTCAATGTGGCGCGCGACTTTGTGCTGCCCTGCGTTGCTTCACGCTGTATGGTGTTGCGTTTCAATGCATTTCCTTGCATTCTGGACAATGCACAGAGTAGGGTTGGGAGTTGTGTCATGCAGGAATTGTATGGTGCTGGCATAGGGCCTGATCCATGGAATTTTTAGCGCGGTGCAAAGTGACTTTGCGCTGGTGAAAAGTGACGTGCACTGTCAACAAACACCCTGATTCACAGAGTGTGCAAAGTGTATTCTTGCACTGGTGCAAAGTGACTTTCAACAGCGCTAAAAGTTCCATGAATTCCATTAAATAGGCCCTCAATCACTTTGCACAGCAAAAATACACATTGCACTCATCTGAGAAGCAGGGTGTTTGTGGGCAGTGCAAAGTCACTGTACAGCAGTGGAAAGTCATTTTGCATTGCACTAAGGGACGATTCATGGAATTATCTGCGCAAAAAATCGGGACTTTGCGCGCCAAATCGCACGCATACATTCTGTTTGTCGATTCATGGAAATGACTGCGTAGGACTTTTTCGTACTTGGCTTGTCACTGCGAGAGGCCGAGTGCCTTGCGCGAGACCCCAAGCAGAGCGTGGCTTGCGCACAGGGCAGGGTAGGGGACGGAACGTGGAAAATTAGAAACAACAAGAGAAAAGGTTGGTATCACGCGGCACCGCCATTCAGGCCGTCCATCGCACGCCCACTATTGCGTGGAACGATACATATTCATGGATCCGACCGTGCAACCTTTCGGCGGGGGAAATCGCCTGCAAAGCCCTCATAATATCCGCCACCCGGACTCAGGTGTAGAGACACTTGCGCATCGGATTCACCGCACAGAGGTAAGATCGGGTGTCAGATTTAGGGGTGCGTGTATCCAGCCGGGGATCAGATCTAACTTAGGGGTGCGCATAGGTAGTGTAGCGGGCTGCAGGAACGGTTTAGGGGATTTGCACGCAGATTTTCAGACTTTTAGCCGAATTACGATAAATCGGACGCATGTTATCGGGGTACCAATAACAGTTACAGGGTACCCCGCGCATGGTCCCCGAGATGCAGGCCTGCTTGTGGGGGACCCCACACGCTGTTTAAAGGGTGCATGTATTGGCACCTGGGGGGAGCACGCAAAGATATCTGTTTCTGGCTGTTTTTTTGTGTGGGGGAGTGTCACGCGGTTACTTTGTGGGAAGAATTCCATGAATATGCGGCGCGCGCAGAAAAACTGTGTGCAGTCTTGCGCAGAGTCCTTCTCGGCGTGTAGGCTTTGCGCGGTCTCTGCGCACTTCTCCATGAATCGGGCCCTAAAAATTTCATGAATCCATGAATTAGGCCCACAGAGCTGAGATGCCTTCAAGGCGCTTTGCTAGGAAGTGCTCATCTGTATGTTTGTAGCACTTCCGAGCCCTGAAGCACGGGGCCCGTGCCAGGCCCTGTGCCCTGTTTCCTGTGCCAGTGTGGCCCGCGGTGGGGGCGGGAGCAGTAGAGGCTCATTGCCGGGAACAGCTGCGGACAGCCGGGCGAGGACACACAGCTCCCAGAACCCACAACATTGAAGAGGGATCCCAGGATCTTCAGGAGCGACTCTTACATTAGAAATGGGGAAGGGGCATGGGTGCAGTCACCCGCGCCGCAGGCTACATGGTAGCTCGGTGAGTTAAGCACGCACGGCGGGGGTCTGTGTTCACCCGGCAGGGCACAGGCAGCCCTTTGACCCCGTCAGTGGGGATGCATGATGTCACACCAGTATGTTAGTTAGGCGCTATAGAGCGGCTAAATGCGAGGGAGCAGGCACTATCTACCAACAAAGCATTACTACTAAATAAGAGCTCATTGTCTGTAGAGCAAAGGGTTGAGTGCCTACGACAGAGACTGTGTTAACTCATCGCAGAAGAAACGACTCATCTTTTCAGCCCCCTCCCCGAAGTTCAGTGGGCAAAAGGCATTAAGAAAGGCAGTCGTCCTTAATTAGACACGCGGTGACGTCCATTTATATAATATAGCGCCTGGAAATGTGTCTGACGCTTTCTTTGCACTGTTGAAATGTAGGGGACTCACTCTCTCTCTCTTTCTTTCTTTCTTGCTTTCTTTCTCGCTTTCTTTCCTTCTTTCCTTCGTTCGTTCTTTCTTTCTTTTTTCTTTCTTTCTTTTCCCCCTTTTCTTGAATTTTGTAAATACTGAAAGCGCCCTGAAGCAGCATTCGCAGCTACGCGTGGAGATACTTGCATAATTATAGTAGTTAATGCTGGGAATCCCGAACCCCCCGCCCCCCTGGCGCCGCTTGAGGCCCAAAGAAGACATCCAGCTTCGGGGATGGATGCCACGGCCAGCTAAGAGCATGCGTGTATTGAACACCGAGAGATAGCTCTGGAGGTTGAGTGCCTTCTCCCGAGCTCTGTCTATACACTGCACTAGGGGAGGAGCCTCCCACTCCCCAAACAGCGACACCCTGTCAGGTGTTCAGCCCATCCAAAAGGAAGGCTCCTCTGAAATCATATTTGCGGAGAATTCCAGGAAAAATATCCTTGAATCTTCTGGTTATTTTGGAAAACTGGTGGTATCGGCCGACGAGCCCAACCCGAGACTGCAAGGACCGGAGCTTTGGATAAAATGCGTGAATTGCTTTGCCCGCGGTGCACGCGCCCAGCCACAGTTCTGTGTGTGAGACGGGTCAGAGGTCAAACCCATATTTAAGAGGGTTCTAGGCCCTTTCCGTATACACTACAGTTCGCTGGTGGAGAGTTCAGGAGGGCAGGGGATGCTTTCAGGTGACACGCGTGACGCTTTCATTTCTCGCTGGTTTTTCCTGTGACGGTAGAAAGGACACATAATGGCGGGGCCCTTCCCTGTGCCACGGCCGCCCCTTTTCTGCGCTGTCGCTCATTCCATTGCCGATTGCTGCCACTCACATAAATATAGCGCTCGGTGCGTCCCTGATTCCTGCCCATAGGGTAGGCCCATGGCTGCTCTGCGGCCCCAGGGGGCTCACACGTGACCAAGTAGCCCTTTATATCGCGGGGATGCCAGGTCCGCAGGGGTCCGCGGGAAGCATAAATTCACGGACACACTCGCCGGACTCGGGTCCGGAGTTCGGAGTCCGGACAAGGTCCCCCTCCCGCAGACTACTGCCATGGAGGAGGTAAGGGGGATGGGGGGACCTTTGGCCTTTCGGGTGTTGAGGCCCTGAGAGTGTTCAGCGAGGGATGAAAGGAGTGCCACCGATGCCTATTGATCAAGCGACTTGCAGTCGCTACTGCACCCATCAGAATGGTATGATATGATAGTTTGTTTATATAGCGCCCACACACAATGTATAATTAATATTGCGCCCGTGTCTCGGCACCCATGAGCGCCCTCTTCTGCAAGAATAAACATGGCCAGGTGTCTCAGCGCAGTGAGCTTGTGACCTCTCTCCTAGGCACTTTAATCATGGCGGTGGGTGGAAAAAGCGCTCGATGATGAGGCTAGATGAATGTTTTTTATTATTATTAATATTAGTCGCGTTCTCGATTATTTGACCCAAGAGCAGGAGGCCCAGGTTTTATACCGAAGCGGCTTGAGGGGCGCCTCGAAGCGCCTCGGTGGCACGAGTGAATAGCGGGCAGAGCAGCGAGGCTACGGGAACTCAAAGGTTAGCCTGTTGCGGGTCTCCCGAGTTCCCCTCCCATTAAATAACTGTGTGTAAAGCGGTTCATTAGATCACCATTTTAAGAAAATCATTTTAATGGAGTGCTGAACACGGAGGCCCTCATTCCAAATTCGTCAGGAATTGTGAAACTGGAACCGTTTATAAATTGAAAAAAAAATATTCATAGTTCAACAAAACAGGTCGAGTTTATGTAGCGATGCTTCGTGCGTGAGAGTCTGTTCTTAAGAACCTCTGTTTGAGGCTCCGCGCCGTAACGTGATTTGCCAAAGATCACACGGTTTGGCCAAGGGGTGAAGCCGGCACTACAGTTGAACTCGGGTCTCCTCGCTGAACAAACGCACCCACATAAACCCCCACTACACAACCACGCGTGAAGCATGAACCCGAACTTCCATTTTTAAAAATGTCCCTCTTTATAACGTGAGTTGTATCGACTGCTGCGTTTACAACACCACCCCACCCCCGCACCCCCCACCGAACACTGTCATACATGTATTGACCCGTTCAACTGTGGGGACAGCCCACCCAGACATGGTCTGATTTACACACATGTTTTAACACGGGAAAGCCCCATTGAAAACATGTGTGTAAATCAGGCCCACTGACTTGGCTGCGACAGGTTCAGTCATGCAGAGATGACTGCCGCACGAGCCCAACCTGCCGAGCTATTTTAGCAGCCACGTCGACGGGCGTACCGCCTAGAAACGTGCTTCCTAGCACAGGCGGGGGTTGGGGGGGGGGGCAACTCACAGGGACACCCATCCATGGCGCCGGTTTCCACGCGGCGGCGCTGCATAATTCACAAGAATCGCGGATCGTGTGAAATCGGGGGTGTCGGAGGTGTGTGTGTGTGTGCGTGTGTGACCAGCAATATAGCCGTGTACAGATTACATAATGCATGTGCCACCAAAATACACACAATGCACTCACAGAATAGCACGCGATAAACACATACTTAACACAACACACACACATTTTACACAATATGCGTACACAAAACTCAGGTAAATATGCACACACAATACCCAATGGACAGGAGCACGAGAGTTTTCCAGGACAGCGTTCATGCCAGTGTGCGTATAGCGCTGCGAGGACCCAACTGCAGTCGACACGTTCACAAGTTATGAGGCTTTGCGGCACATTCCAAGCATACGCCGCGCTCTGGGTGCAGCCGGGCGACTCTGGAGGCCCCTTTCGAGGAAAGCAGGACACCAAGGGGCGCATGTGGGTACTGAGCAGGCCAATACCTGCCCCCCCCCCAATCTTTCTCTCTCTTTCTCTCCCTTTCTCTCTCCCCTCTCCTTCCCCCATTCACTATTTACCTTCATGTCAGCCTCTCTCTCTCTCACTCTTTCTTTCACACTCTTTCTCGGTCATAGTATCTCACACCTTCTCTCTTTCTGCCCCCCCTTCCCCCCTCCCACACGCCCTCTCCAGCCCCCAAGGTCCTAACACTGACTCTGCTTTTGGCCGTGGACGCCAACTAACAGTTCTCTCTCGCGTCTAAGGCCGCCAGTGACCTTCTTACAGGACCGTTGCACTTTTTCGCTTCCGGGTCCTGCGCGGAGGGACCTGGCCCCCCGCCCCCAACCCCCTTTCCAGCTGCAGAACAGTTAAGGGTTAGATAATACCCGCCATCAGCCAGTGGAACTCACGGAAAGCACACGTACGCGCGATGCACACGAGGAAAGAAGCCGCCGGCGGCGGAGGGAGAGAAAAGGAGGAGCAAAAAAAGGTGCACACCTTTTACTCAAAACTATGTATGTACCTCGCCAGGATGCAGACAGTCAGCCCAGCTTTTACGCTTTATAAACACGCAAATTAATAAAATAAAGGCTTGTGAAAAAAAAGAGCTCCCGGGAAGGTTACGGAATAAGCACGACTGTGTGCAATATGCGTCCACATTCTGTTACTGCACAGTGCTCAGAAGGATTTATTTCAGTGTGTTTTTTTCTTAATCTCCAGAATACTCGAGCACGTCTTTGTGTTTCGGCTGCCACTCTAGAAAACACACACACACGAGTAAATCCGTCTCAGCGCCGGCCAAGCACAGGCAGTGTGGGCGCGTGTGGAAGCCGGGGCAGGCTCGGAGGGGGGAGAGGGGGGGGGGGTTGGTGGGGGCTTCCAGCTCCCGCCGTAAACACGCAGGGAGGGTCCCTCGCAATGGGATTATTTAGAGGGGTGCGGGTCGCTTATTACGGGGTGCATCATTAATCACGAGTGGGGAGGCTGGGCAAGGGGGCAGGGGGACCCCAATGAAGTGCTAGCAGAACCTCTAAGTGGCTTTCACTAATGTTACCAACATGCGGAGCGGGGGGGGGCGATTCGCGAACTCACGAACCGTCTTCCGTGAATAAATCGGGGAGACCCCGGGAAACTGTCAAGAGCGCCTCGCTCCGGTACCCCCATCCTCATCACGTGGCCCTAACACTGAATAACCCCCCCCCCTCCCAGTAAACCGCCTCTCTGCCCCAAGGGCTCATCAGTGCCACTTTCTCACGTCCCCCTCCGAACCCGAACTTGCAGTCCCAGAAACAAGGCACTGCAATTCTCAGACTGCACGGGACGACTGGGGCAATGCAGCCCCGGCCTGCGAGCTGTGGGGTCATGCTGGCCGCTCTAGTGCACGGCCACGGGCCTCTGTGAGCGAGTAAGGCCCCTCAGGCGGCAGGCCGGGGAACTCTGCATTGAAACCGCCACACTGCACGGCGGCCTAGCACGACTTCAATATAAAGAAAATAATGAACAGCTTCACACCTGCTGTAGTGACACATAATTACGGCAGGCTGCAAATTCATGTCATGGACGGCAACACAACTTACTACAAAAATCCAAGATCAAGTGATGGTAATGTTTATTTATAAAGCGCCTATAAAATAAATAAATAAAGCGCCTATACACAAAGCAAGTGTTTCAAAGCGCTCAATGCATCTCATCACAATGGAACATTAGGTAAAACAAGCAGTGTGAAAACAGATCATGTTATGCAGCATGAAATGCTGGCCACATGGCATAGCAGAAAGCAATGTGGCAGCGAACCTAGCGTAGAGTGGCAACCATGTAACTTATAAGCTGCGTGTAACTGTTACTAGCGCCTTGACGCCCCAGGGCTTTGTGCATTGCTATGCATGTAAACATACAATCACACAATAAAACAGCAACCACTATCATGCAACACAAAATAGAACATTGTTTACTGTAAAGCACTACAATCATTTCAAATCTGGAATGACTTACTATTCTGTAAAGTAGTATACTATTCTGCAATATGAAATAGTGTCAAATTGTATACCATCCTATACAGCACATGGTTGTCATGACAGCAGGAAGTACCATAATGGAATGCACAGTTTTGCCAAATAATGTAAGATAATGCAATTGCATGTGCGCTATAAAATAATGCAGCTTAACAAAGTAACATAAGGTTAAGAATTAATGCAAAGTAATAGGGCCTGATTCAAAACGAGTGTTTCAATCGGATAGCGCCATTGGAAACAACTTGTGCAAATCAAGCCCATGGAGCGCTTGGCAGCACAATGGATTGTTGTTACATTGCACAACACACCCGATGTAATGTGACAACTATTTACGCTGCGCCGACACCACAAAAGCGCTCACGCGGCACGTAAAGAAATGTCACATAAAGGAACACTCCATCATGTGTGGCAACATAAAAACAACACGCCCTGCAGCAACGCTGTACAACACAACATGACACAACATCACGACACAATGTGATGTCATTTAACATCATGCAATGTGAGTTCATGGAAGGGCTTTGTAAAATAAAGTAAGTATAACGTGTAAAAGCAGAGGGCGCCAGGGAATCCCGTGTAACGTGCGATGGCCGAGCAGCAGCGCACGCTGCGATGCCATTTAGGACACGACGCGGGGCCCGGCACCACAGTAGCGCCGCGTACTTGTGTTCTGTCCAAAGGGAAGGCTCCAGGAAGGCGCATTTCAGCGAGAACACGTTTCTTGAGGGTAAGGAAACACTGAGTGCAGCCCATGGGGTGACTCTGAGAAGGGCCTCGTGGAGAATCCTGTCCAGAGAATGGGATGAGACGATCCCTAGAGCGAGACCCCGCGGGGGACGTGGGGGGGGGGTCTGATTGCTTCCTTGCAGCCTCCCTTCCCACTGCTCGCCCCTCCCACCCGCCCGCCCGCAGTACTCTTCCGTGGGGCAAAGGGCGCGGGGTGTTGGTGCCCTGCAGGGGTGTTTGCAGGCCCGCGGGGGGGGGGGGGAGGGGTGGGGGGGTCTGCGCCTCTACCCCGAGCACCATCTACTTGCCGTTCTGGTTCGACGGCACTGTGTGGGGCTGTGGGGCCGTGTTAGTCTTCTGGTGCTCCCCTCTCTGCCCTGCCGCACAACGTGGGTCCTGCAAGGGCCTGCAAGTAGGTAATACACTGGTGTTGGAACCCCCATTACGCCGGGACATAGTGAAACTTAGAAGCGATAGAAGTGTACCAAAAAAGCAGTGGAGCTGTGACTCTGGCGTGGGGGAGAGTAGTAAGGAAAGGAGCGTTGTGCATCCCATGTGTCAAGGGTTGCAGCCATGCTGGCTGACAGCCAATTGAGGTGAAACAGATTTCAGTTCAGCAGTAACTGAGATCCGGTGGTACAGTGGAGAAGTGCGCTTCAACTTCACAAAGAACAGTCGCGGAATGGTGAGTAGCGGGGCTGTTAACAGTAAAAAATCAAAGTAGTGGAACACCATTCCCGACAGTTCCCGCTGACTTCAACCCCTGGCACTTTGTTATAATACGTACTGCTTTAATTGCTCTAATTGTACTTTTCAGCACCCAAAGCTTTGAGGCCCGTGGTGGGTCATTCTTGCATTCTCCATCGCTCTATCGGGGCAGCTGGGCGTGTCGCAACTTAAATCTGCGGCAGAGTCATCACGCCGGCTCCATCCATCCTGGAGTCCGTTCAGGAATCAGAGAAAGCGCCCGCACCTGCGTCCACACCGGCTCCTTTATATGGACCCGGGCTTGGACTGGAGCCCAAATGCAAAATATTGCGACTCAGGAGGACCATGCAAACCCCAAATCCAACCTCCCGACTCTCCAAGGCACCCCCGGTTTAGTGCATCCAAGCATGGTTGACCCCGCCAGTTCCTTTGGTGACACCTATCTGCTGATTAGTGAAATACAACAGTTCTGGCCACTCCTAGTGCCCAATTAATCTGATTCTTGGGGAGGGGGTAACTGCTGACATAACTGATGCCACAATGGCCGCCGAAATAGGTGACATTCCAACTTGTTCAACTGCGTCCACCCAGGGCCATGGATGCCAACAGGCCCAACAATCAAGCGGGGGCGGGGCGGGGGGGGTCTGGTGTCTCTAGTCCAGCAGCCCTAGCCTTAATCCCTGCACCAAGCACCCCCAGTCCTATGCAGACTGAAATTCCTGTGGTATCCCCCACTGGTCATTGTACGCTGGCTCAAACTAAAATAATGCCATTAGAGAGTGTGTGTGTGTGTGGGGGGGGTTATGCCTCTCCACAAAATGACCACAGATGAGCCTATTAAACAACTCAGCACTACATCAGGGCAGAGAGTCCGGGGGAAGTTTGGCACGCGCCCTTGTGGTAATTGATACAGCGTTGCCGGCCAGTTCGCTCAAAATAGTAACTAACCTCAGGGAAGTGGTCACTGCCCCCCTGAACAGATAGGGGAGAAGGCCGAGGGCTGCAGCTGTAGCACAGTTTTGTCCGAATTATTGTTAATTTATTTATTTTTTAATGACGCACCTAATACCCTACCTGAGTTCTGAGATTGGTTTCTAAGCACGGATCCGGGATTCGAACCTCTTCTGCTCTGTGTGGTTTTGCTTCCAAAACCAGCACGTTGCCCCTGTGCTATCCTCCTTTAATAAAGAACTTGCTTTTGTCCTTAATTGAAGTTGCTGGAAAGAGAGTAGAAGCGGGGAACCCTCCAACTACTCAGGTGGGAGAGAACGGGGCCTCGTGCGAGATAAATGACTTGAGAACAGTCGGACCCCTCACTTACGAATCTTGTATCAAACCCCTCCCCCCCAGACAAGCCGCGGTGACAATGGGAGCTGTGACGGGAACGTAGACAGGTCTTTTAACATGAACCCTCAAAGGGGCAAAGGGACACCTTGAAAACCTGCATTCATTAGCGGGCCCCGACCGCAAGGGGGCCTTGTATCCTGCTGTCTGGGCGTAGCTTGCAGGTAGACAGATCCCCTGGGGCGAATGTGTTACCTAAGAAACCCGCCAGCATGCTGCCTCAGGATCTGCCAAATCTCCCATACAAACCCAGTAGGCCTTCGGCACCCCGGCAATATTTTTGCACGTAGTTCCCAAAGGTTCCATGTGTTAAAATCGCGTCATAAACGGTTGTTTACACAAAAAGTTGCGGCAAAAAGGCAGTGGTTTTGCTGCCCCAATCCATGTAAAGGATGCAGGGGAGACCCCCGCAACCCCCAGACCCATAATACCATTTAAGGGGAGCGGGGGAATCCCCTGCAGCCCCTGCTCCCCTTAAATGGTATAATGGGGTACACTTTTACCTGGTCAAACCACTGCATTTTTGCCGCAATTTTTTGTAAAGGCGATATTTTTGCCGCAATTTTATTACTCCATACCTTCCCAAATTGACATCACAGCGTTATGAACCGAAAGCAACAGTCCGAAATAAGTGCTTACATTGGTTGAGACATGTGCAGGGATATTATTTTGTTAACAGGGATGTTGTCCCTGACTCTGACATTACTGAGTTAAAGTTCCGAGACCCCCGGGGTGGTCAGGGATATACTGAGCATTATAGGGCATGCCAACCCCCAGTAAATACCGGAATTAAATAGAGCCCATATCCCTGGGGAACAACACCGCAGGGCTCTGCGATATCAGGAGTGGATATCGCCCTTTTAGGGGATGGTCCTGTAGGGCCTTCCCTCGCCCATAGGGACTAATGGCTGTCATTGTAATATTACCTAGACCGGGAAGTTCTGAACCACCGTGAGTCCATACTGAATGCTTCGGTCACATTGGTCCAGGCTATCCATCTGTGTTATTCCCGAGAGCGGGAAGTTCCGTACCGCTATGCGACCATACTGAATGCTTTGATACCTTGTTCCAGGCTATCCATCTGTGTTATTACCGAGAGCGGGAAGTTCCGTACCGCTATGAGTCCATAATGAATGCTTTGATCACATTGTTCCAGGCTATCCATCTGTGTTATTAGCGAGAGCGAGAAGTTTTGTACCGCTATGAGTCCATAATGAATGCTTTGATCACATTGTTCCAGGCTATCCATCTGTGTTATTACCGAGAGCGAGAAGTTCCGTACCACCATGAGTCCATACTGAATGCTTTGATCACATTGTTCCAGGCTATCCATCTGTGTTATTACCTAGAGCGAGAAGTTTTGTACCGCTATGAGTCCATACTGAATGCTTCGATCACATTGTTCCAGGCTATCCATCTGTGTTATTCCCGAGAGCGGGAAGTTCCGTACCGCTATGCGACCATACTGAATGCTTTGATACCTTGTTCCAGGCTATCCATCTGTGTTATTACCGAGAGCGGGAAGTTCCGTACCGCTATGAGTCCATACTGAATGCTTCGATTACATTGTTCCAGGCTATCCATCTGTGTTATTACCTAGAGTGAGAAGTTCTGTACCGCTCTTAGTCCATAATGAATGCTTTGATCACATTGTTCCAGGCTATCCATCTGTGTTATTACCGAGAGCGAGAAGTTCCGTACCACCATGAGTCCATACTGAATGCTTCGATCACATTGTTCCAGGCTATCCATCTGTGTTATTACCTAGAGCGAGAAGTTTTGTACCGCTATGAGTCCATACTGAATGCTTCGATCACATTGTTCCAGGCTATCCATCTGTGTTATTCCTGAGAGCGGGAAGTTCCGTACCGCTATGCGACCATACTGAATGCTTTGATACCTTGTTCCAGGCTATCCATCTGTGTTATTACCGAGAGCGGGAAGTTCCGTACCGCTATGAGTCCATACTGAATGCTTCGATTACATTGTTCCAGGCTATCCATCTGTGTTATTACCTAGAGCGAGAAGTTTTGTACCGCTATGAGTCCATACTGAATGCTTCGATCACATTGTTCCAGGCTATCCATCTGTGTTATTCCCGAGAGCGGGAAGTTCCGTACCGCTATGCGACCATACTGAATGCTTTGATACCTTGTTCCAGGCTATCCATCTGTGTTATTACCGAGAGCGGGAAGTTCCGTACCGCTATGAGTCCATACTGAATGCTTCGATTACATTGTTCCAGGCTATCCATCTGTGTTATTACCTAGGCCGAGAAGTTCTGTACCGCTATGAGTCCATAACGAATGCTTCGATCACATTGTTCCAGGCTATCCATCTGTGTTATTACCTAGAGCGAGAAGTTTTGTACCGCTATGAGTCCATACTGAATGCTTCGATCACATTGTTCCAGGCTATCCATCTGTGTTATTCCCGAGAGCGGGAAGTTCCGTACCGCTATGCGACCATACTGAATGCTTTGATACCTTGTTCCAGGCTATCCATCTGTGTTATTACCGAGAGCGGGAAGTTCCGTACCGCTATGAGTCCATACTGAATGCTTCGATCACATTGGTCCAGGCTATCCATCTGTCTTGTTACCTAGAGCGAGAAGTTCTGTACCGCTATGAGTCCATACTGAATGTTTCGATCACATTGCTCCAGGCTATCCATCTGTGTTATTACCTAGAGTGAGAAGTTCTGTACCGCTATGAGTCCATACTGAATGTTTCGATCACATTGCTCCAGGCTATCCATCTGTGTTATTACCTAGAGTGAGAAGTTCTGCACCGCTATGAGTCCATACTGAATGCTACGATCTCATTGTTCCAGGCTATCCATCTGTGTTATTACCTAGAGCGAGAAGTTGTGTACTGCTATGAGTCCATATTGAATGCTTCGATTACATTGTTCCAGGCTATCCATCTGTGTTATTACCTAGAGCGAGAAGTTCTGTACCGCTATGAGTCCATATTGAATGCTTCGATTACATTGTTCCAGGCTATCCATCTGTGTTATTACCTAGAGCGAGAAGTTCTGCACCGCTATGAGTCCATACTGAATGCTACGATCTCATTGTTCCAGGCTATCCATCTGTGTTATTACCTAGAGCGAGAAGTTCTGCACCGCTATGAGTCCATACTGAATGCTTCGATCACATTGTTCCAGGCTATCCATCTGTGTTATTACCGAGAGCGGGAAGTTCCATACCGCTATGACTCCATACTGAATGCTTCGATCACATTGTTCCAGGCTATCCATCTGTGTTATTACCTAGGCCGAGAAGTTCTGTACCGCTATGAGTCCATACTGAATGCTTCAATCACATTGTTCCAGGCTATCCACCTGTGTTATTACCTAGAGTGAGAAGTTCTGTACCGCTATGAGTCCATACTGAATGCTTCGATCACATTGTTCCAGGCTATCTATCTGTGTTATTACCTAGAGCGGGAAGTTCTGTACCGCTATGAGTCCATACTGAATGCTTCGGGCACATTGTTCCAGGCTATCCATCTGTGTTACTACCTAGAGTGAGAAGTTCTGTACCGCTCTTAGTCCATAATGAATGCTTTGATCACATTGTTCCAGGCTATCCATCTGTGTTATTACCGAGAGCGGGAAGTTCCGTACCGCTATGAGTCCATACTGAATGCTTCGATCACATTGTTCCAGGCTATCCATCTGTGTTATTACCTAGAACGAGAAGTTTTGTACCGCTATGAGTCCATACTGAATGCTTCGATCACATTGTTCCAGGCTATCCATCTGTGTTATTCCCGAGAGCGGGAAGTTCCGTACCGCTATGCGACCATACTGAATGCTTTGATACCTTGTTCCAGGCTATCCATCTGTGTTATTACCGAGAGCGGGAAGTTCCGTACCGCTATGAGTCCATACTGAATGCTTCGATTACATTGTTCCAGGCTATCCATCTGTGTTATTACCTAGGGTGAGAAGTTCTGTACCGCTATGAGTCCATAACGAATGCTTCGATCACATTGTTCCAGGCTATCCATCTGTGTTATTACCTTGACCGAGAAGTTCTGTACCGCTATGAGTCCATAACGAATGCTTCAATCACATTGTTCCAGGCTATCCATCTGTGTTATGACCTAGAGCGAGAAGTTCTGTACCGCTATGCGACCATACTGAATGCTTTGATACCTTGTTCCAAGCTATCCATCTGTGTTATTACCGAGAGCGGGAAGTTCCGTACCGCTATGAGTCCATACTGAATGCTTCGATTACATTGTTCCAGGCTATCCATCTGTGTTATTACCTAGGGTGAGAAGTTCTGTACCGCTATGAGTCCATAACGAATGCTTCGATCACATTGTTCCAGGCTATCCATCTGTGTTATTACCTTGACCGAGAAGTTCTGTACCGCTATGAGTCCATAACGAATGCTTCGATCACATTGTTCCAGGCTATCCATCTGTGTTATGACCTAGAGCGAGAAGTTCTGTACCGCTACGAGTCCATACTGAATGATACTGTTACATTGTTGCAGGCCATCCATCTGTGTTACTGATTGCAATGGGAAAGCTTTGTGATTTATAATTGTCGTGAAAACGTTCATGGTTTACACCGAAATAAAGTTAAGAAGAAGGACTTGATCCTATAAACTGCATTCTACTTGTTCTTATCTGAAGAAGGTATTATAGGTACTGCCGAGATATTTATTGCAGTTTCCATGTGTTTTAACTTGTGAACACTTTTTTAGATTTCGGTTAAATCTTATGAATACAGGAGACATTTTATTTGTGAGAACTAAAAAGCACGATTTTACAAAGGGAAACTGTGATTACTGTTAGAACAACCAGGCAATGCAATCTTTAAAACATGTGATGGGGGAATATTCGGCCGTATGCAACATAAGAACAACATTCTTGGGTTCCTTTTTTGAAATAAGCTATAATCGTGTGATCCAGGGTGTAGGGGGGTGCCGAAATTCTGGATAGGAAACATTTTTCACAATGGTAATATTTTAAGAATGTTGAAGGGCTCGGCTTCCTGAATAGGAGATACACATCATTGCTTTAATGTTTGATTATTTTGAAATATTTTTCTAGGAGGCATGAGAATGTGTGATTGTTTTATATGAATTGTGTCAGTATGTGAATAGTATCTGTGTAGTATTTATTCTTATGCATGGCATTACTGGAATCAGGTGTCAAAGGTCATACATAACATGATCAAATCACAATACAATTTTAAAAAAATTAAATCAAATCACCTGGCCTTTAGTAACATCTATGTACGAATTCTTACATGTAATTCATGGGGCCACTGTAGCTTCTTGAATCACTCAAATAGATCTCCCCAAATATTAAAATGTCCAATATTGATGCTTCGAGAGGTCTGGTTGCAATCCCCACCTTGTTTTGATGGTTACTCTATATTCTTTAAAAAAGTGTTGAAGGGCCCCCACAGTCTCCCATATGGTGGTCTCTTGGTGGGGATAAACAATTCATTGGGAAATAAAGGTCAATAATATATTGGCTGTTGACATGACTTGGGGGAAAGAAAAGCGTGCAGCATTCCATAAGCATTTGCCTCATTACAGGTTATTGGAATGCTGTTAGGGATACCAACAGAACTATATTTGATTAGTGGTATGACCACAATGAATCACGCTTGATCTTACTTGCAGGTGATTTATCCTGCCCTTGCCCCGACGATATCCCAAATGCAGCTGGGCTAAATGTAATTTATGGATCGCCATCCGCTCGCTCCAACGGGAATCCATGGGTTGAACCCATGGTCTGCTGGAAATTGACTAAGGTGATCAGTGTCATTCACGGAGACCTTCCCGGCCACTCGACATGGATCAATGGAAGATCGGATTCTACGATAAACTATCGTCTTTCGTTCTTCATTCATGTGACTGGGGTTAGGTTCACTGGGTGAGGGATACTGATCAGAATGACCGTTCACTGGCGGTGAGGGATACTGGCCAGAGTGACCATTCACTGGCGGTAAGGGATACTGACCAGAGTGACCATTCACTGGCGGTGAGGGATACTGGCTAGAGTGACCGTTCACTGGTGGTGAGGGATACTGAACAGAGTGACCGTTCACTGGCGGTGAGGGATACCAACCAGAGTGACCGTTCACTGGCGGTGAGGGATACCGGCCAGAGTGACTGTTCACTGGCGGTGAGGGATACCGGCCAGAGTGACCGTTCACTGGCGGTGAGGGATACCGGCCAGAGTGACCGTTCACTGGCGGTGAGGGATACCGGCCAGAGTGACCGTTCACTGGCGGTGAGGGATACCGGCCAGAGTGACCGTTCACTGGCGGTGAGGGATACCGGCCAGAGTGACCGTGAGGGATACCGACCAGAGTGACCGTTCACTGGCGGAGAGGGATACCGACCAGAGTGACCGTTCACTGGCGGTGAGGGATACCGGCCACAGTGACCGTTCACTGGCGGTGAGGGATACCGACCAGAGTGACCGTTCACTGGCGGTGAGGGATACCGGCCAGAGTGACCGTTCACTGGCGGTGAGGGATACCGACCAGAGTGACCGTTCACTGGCGGTGAGGGATACCGGCCAGAGTGACCGTTCACTGGCGGTGAGGGATACCGACCAGAGTGACCGTTCACTGGCGGTGGGGGATACCGACCAGAGTGACCGTTCACTGGCGGTGAGGGATACCGACCAGAGTGACCTTTCACTGACGGTGAGGGATACCGGCCAGAGTGACCGTTCACTGGCGGTGAGGGATACCGGCCAGAGTGACCGTTCACTGGCGGTGAGGGATACCGGCCAGAGTGACCGTTCACTGGTGGTGGGGGATACTGACCAGAGTGACCGTTCACTGGGGGTGAGGGATACTGACCAGAGTGACTGTTCACTGGCGGTGAGGGATACTGGCCAGAGTGACCGTTCACTGGCAGTGAGGTATACTGACCAGAGTGACCGTTCACTGGCGCTGAGGGATACTGACCAGAGTGACCGTTCACTGATGGTGAGGGATACTGACCAGAGTGACCGTTCACTGATGGTGAGGGATACTGACCAGAGTGACCTTCACTGGCGGTGAGGTATACTGACCAGAGTGACCGTTCACTGGCGGTGAGGGATACTGACCAGAGTGACCGTTCACTGGCGGTGATGGATACTGGCCAGAGTGACCGTTCACTGGTGGTGGGGGATACTGACCAGAGTGACCGTTCACTGGCGGTGAGGGATACTGGCCAGAGTGACCGTTCACTGGCAGTGAGGTATACTGACCAGAGTGACCGTTCACTGGCGCTGAGGGATACTGACCAGAGTGACCGTTCACTGGCGGTGAGGGATACTGGCCAGAGTGACCGTTCACTGGTGGTGGGGGATACTGACCAGAGTGACTGTTCACTGGCGGTGAGGGATACTGACCAGAGTGACCGTTCACTGGCAGTGGGGAATACTGACCAGAGTGACTGTTCACTGGCAGTGAGGGACACTGGCCCCAGTGACCGTTCACTGGCAGTGAGGGATACTGGCCAGAGTGACCTTTCACTGGCAGTGGGCGATACTGGCCAGAGTGACCTTTCACTGGCGGTGGGCGATACTGGCCAGAGTGACCGTTCCCTGGTGGTGAGGGATACTGGCCAGAGTGACCATACAATGGCGGTGAGGGATACTGACCAAAGTGACCGTTTACTGGCGGTGAGGGATACTGGCCAGAGTGACCATTCACTGGCGGTGGGGCGGTGAGGGATACTGACCAGAGTGACTGTTCACTGGCGGTGAGGGATACTGGCCAGATTGACGGTTCACTGGCGGTGAGGGATACTGGCCAGAGTGACCGTTCACTGGCGGTGGGGAATACTGACCAGAGTGACCGTTCACTGGCGGTGAGGGATACTGGCCAGAGTGACCGTTCACTGGCGGTGAGGGATACTGGCCAGAGTGACCATTCAAGGGCGGTGGGGAATACTGACCAGAGTGACCGTTCACTGGCGGTGAGGGATACTGACCAGAGTGACCGTTCACTGGCGGTGAGGGATACTGGCCAGAGTGACCTTTCACTGGCGGTGGGCGATACTGGCCAGAGTGACCGTTCACTGGCGGTGAGGGATACTGGCCAGAGTGACCATTCACTGGCGGTGAGGGATACTGACCAGAGTGACCATTCACTGGCGGTGAGGGATACTGGCCAGAGTGACCGTTCACTGGCGGTGAGGGATACTGGCCAGAGTGACCATTCACTGGCGGTGGGGCGGTGAGGGATACTGACCAGAGTGACCGTTCACTGGCGGTGAGGGATACTGGCCAGAGTGACCGTTCACTGGCGGTGAGGGATATTGGCCAGAGTGACCGTTCACTGGCGGTGAGGGATACTGGCCAGAGTGACCGTTCACTGGCGGTGGGGAATACTGACCAGAGTGACCGTTCACTGGCGGTGAGGGATACTGGCCAGAGTGACCGTTCACTGGCGGTGAGGGATACTGGCCAGAGTGACCGTTCACTGGCGGTGAGCGATACTGGCCAGAGTGACCGTTCACTGGCGGTGGGGAATACTGACCAGAGTGACCGTTCACTGGCGGTGAGGGATACTGGCCAGAGTGACCGTTCACTGGCGGTGAGGGATGCTGGCTAGAGTGACCATTCACTGGCGGTGGGGCGGTGAGGGATACTGGCCAGAGTGACCGTTCACTGGCGGTGAGGGATACTGGCCAGAGTGACCGTTCACTGGCGGTGAGGGATACTGGCCAGAGTGACCGCTCATGCCTTATAACATCCATAAATCCCAAACGTCCTAGCCTGATTTATGAGAGGACCGAGGGTCATTTTATTGAAGTGAATACCTCTGGGAATCAATTGACTTGATCCCTAAAAATTATAAAAATGTTCAATGAAATATTTAACTCCCCCTTGGGGGATGCAAGGTGGGCAGTTACGCGCGACTCATCATCCATTTTGGAATTTGAGTTACTTTTGGAATCGGTACTCAATAAGTTACCCTCTACTAAAAAAAAGACGTACCTCTAGTATCATAAAACATAGGCATGTTCATGACACACATTTGGTGATTCGAAGGAAAGAACACAGGCACGCCCTTAGCCCAGCACACAGGAGGAAGGGCCTTCCTGTAGAACAGCAAGTGGCATCTGGACAGAAGATGAAACAGTGTTACAAAAACGGATCTATGTGCGAAGGCCACACACAAAAGGTCACACCCGGCCTGGCAGCACAAAGGGCAGCATTCTGAGGCGCGATCTTTTGTGCGCGGCCCTCTCCGGCTTCATGTAGGGGTCCCCCCACCCCAAACCCAGAACTGCTCCACGGAACCGCCCGCCCCCTCTACCCACTCCCGCCCCCACTTAACTGCCTCAGGCTCCGGCCTCCGGCTGCCCGTTCCCGCCTGCCATCTAGAGTGTGCGGCCGGAAGCCCGGGGTCACAGCACGGCGTGCTTTCACACACAACCTTAAATGCACAGACCTGATTGCGGGAGGATGAGGAGTGTCATCCAAACAGGACTTTCAGATACATTCTGGAATAGAATGATCAGACTTGATAAGGGACCCACGAGCCCTGCGGCGAATCCCATCCATGAACCCAAGTGGTGGGGCCACTTTGGAACAATGCCTTTCTCAATACAGGAAGCCCCATTCATATTTAATATAGATCGACTAGCAATATGGACTAGGATCCTCTGGCTTCAAAATATGAAGAGGAAGAGCATACAAATGAAAGCCTCTGGAGCCGCCGTCGCGGATGGTCTTCCAAGTCTGGTCTATGAAGCCATCCTTGAGCCATGGCCCTGTATATTACTGAAAGTGTCCCTCTAATATCCAGACACAGGGGGTTATTCCGGTGGCCATGGCATAAGAGCAGTATTACTGTCCCAATTTAAAAAGGGGGGACAAATGAGACCCTAAAAACTATCGTCAGATTGCTCTTTTCGATTCAGTGTCAAAAACCTCTGCATCCATCTTGCTGGACGACTTAAATAATTGGGCTACTGCGATGAATTAATAAGCCATTGATGTTCCAGAAGGGATATCAATCGCTTGTTGGTACTTCGTTGAATGGGCTCGTCTTCAGTACGCTGCAGAAACAGGCAAACATGGCACGCGGGCGTCCATCCTACATGGCGTGTGAGGACTTGTCCTCAGCATTTGGATGTGTGAGCCAACATACATTTTGAAACACGCTCCGCAGTCTTGGGGCCTTCCAGAGGCCTCTTGAGGCAAATCGTCACTTTACATCAGGAAACCACAATACAAGTGAGACTTAATCGCCATGGGACATTGAGTCCTGCGATCCGCACAAGTCTCGGTCCCTGGCAAGGATGCGCCTTGCCACTTCGTTTCATCAAGCTCTACTGGGTTGACCGGGATGATTCATTTAACAAGTCGCTGACTTTCCTCCAACACTGGGCCAACTAAATATTCCAGCTTTGCTGTCTGCAGATCATGTCTTTCTTTTGCTAGATCACAGATGGTTCTCCAGGGTGCCCGCTGCAATCTGCCGCATAGCTGCAGACCAACCATTTGAACATAAAAGCACCTAAATCAGTGATACTAATAAAACCTTGTGGCATGATACGAGCAGAGAGTGGTATGTGATTACTGAATGGCAACCCTCTTTCCATTGTCACAAGCCAGGAGCACTTAGGAGACCCCACCTCTGGAGCCACCGTAGGGAGGTTGAGGGTAAAGATCTCGCCTTTCTCTTCCAAGAGAAAAACAAATGAAAATAAGCTCTGTAGGTCTACACTACACCCACTACTTACATGTTACACAGAAAAGATACTTCCTGCACTATTATTATTCCGAGGAGCTCACTGCTCCCAGAACTTGGAGGTTCCTTGTTGAGAAGTGTACGTGGACTTCCCAAATCAGTCCCTACGGCTCGCATTCATTAAGAACCGGATCTACCATCTTGGCGAGAATTCATTGATTGGAAGAAGCTAAACATTCATCACACAATCTTGAATCCTCCTAAAACCCTTCATGCTTGGATGTGAATTTAGTTTTACCAACGAATGCTGCTTCACGGGTGTGTGAAGGAGTGTGATGCTGTCCTGACGAGCCTGGGCTCTGGGAGGCAGGGACTGAGGGAGAGACAAACCTTGGTTAAGAATACATTAACACAGCACGACTGGTGTAGGCAACACATAGAAATCGCCAACTTTAACGTTTCAAAAGAATATCGTTTTATAAACAGACCCTTTGGACCACTCCCTAACTAACCGCATTGCTTTCCTCATCGGGAACTACGTGCTATTTTCTGTGCGTTTTAGATGAGTACATTGGGTAGATACTTAAGCATTTCTCTTGTGAGTCCACCGTGAGTTCTAGAATTCTTATTCTTGGAAAATGAGTTAATGACATTAATGCAGTAAACTCAGAATTGCTGTGGGCGCGATTGATGGTGGGGGGGGCTGACTTAAGTCCTTAACAATTGCTTGGATTCCATTTTTGAAGCGCATCCATGTATCTTTGGGCCAGAACTGTTAGGATGGCAAAATTTAGAAATAATATATTGAATGGAATGTTTTACGCTGTAGGTTGTATGATTAATTGTGTGAAATTACATATTTTATTTTATTTAAGATTATTGATTCGTTCGTATTGTGGACACGTGTATATTTTGTACGTTAAATATTGTGAGCATATTTTATAAACTATAATAACATAACACATAATAATAACAGTTTAAAAGGTTAATGTACCATATTGTATAGCAATGCTGCTTTTTGTGACATAATGTAATGTGAGGTGTTTTTTTGAGTGGCTAATGCTACACAACAAAAACACACCATACCAGAAATCACAGTGTAACTTGAAATTACGTAATGCAGTGTAACACATCACAACGTAACACAACACATAGCACTAACAAAACATGAACACATTACACATACCACTTTCTAACAAGACATAACACAACACAACATAATATATAACACTTTGTAACAACACATAACAACATTACAAAACACAATACAACATAACACTAACAACACTAACACTAACAAGACATGAACACACAACATAACATATAACAATTTGTAACAAGACATAACACAACACAACATAATATATAACACTTTGTAACAACACATAACAACATTACAAAACACAACACAACATAACACTAACAACACTAACACTAACAAGACATAAACACACAACATAACATATAACACTTTGTAACAAGACATAACACAACACAACATAATACATAACACTTTGTAACAACACATAACAACATTACAAAACACAACACAACATAACACTAACAACACTAACACTAACAAGACATAAACACACAACATAACATATAACACTTTGTAACAAGACATAACACAACACAACATAATATATAACACTTTGTAACAACACATAACAACATCACAAGACACAACACAACATAACACTAACAACACTAACACGAACAAGACATAAACACACAACATAACATATAATACTTTGTAACAAGACATAACACAACACAACATAATATATAACACTTTGTAACAACACATAACAACATTACAAAACACAACACAACATAACACTAACAACACTAACACTAACAAGACATAAACACACAACATAACATATAACACTTTGTAACAAGACATAGCACAACACAACATAACATATACCATATAGCAACATTACATAATGATGTGTCTGGCTTTGTATGAAGAACTTAGAGCAGGAGTCAGACCAGCCCAGGTCATTATTTAGTCTGTGTTGCAGCATAGAGGTCAGCAGTGGGAGGGTGGGGCAATGCCCCCATTCAGATTCCTGCCCCAGCTCCCAGTCCCTTCCCACTGACGTCCATGGAACCTCAGGGTCCCCTTCATTCTCTCTCGCCACATCCCATCCCATGGGGCCTACTATTGAATGGACTCACAGATACCGCACACAACACAACCAAGTGAGGACATACAAACACTCTGTAGCAAGACATAAAAACGCAGCATAACACAGCCCGTAGCACTTCAGCATGACAGCACATGACGTATAACACACTGCATATCATATGATATGGCTTAAGATAGGTGCAGAGGTTCTGCTGTGAGAGACTGAATGTGCACTACACCTGCTGCCCCAGCAGGGGGCATGCCGCAGGGCAGCCCCCACACAGAGTCCTTTTAATATGAGTCTGGGGGCCCCTCGCGATGATGTTTATAGTGAAATCAGGACGTCGTAACCGCGCAATGCGCCCCCAGCTTGCCGTATTTCCTTCTTCACAGCACTCCCCCTAATTGGAAGCCGGGGGTCTGCACGCACCGTGTCCACTCGCTGGGACGCCCAGAGCATGTCAAGGTCAATAGCAAATGGCTGCGACTTCTCCCCCGCCACTGGGGCCCAACAGCCGGGCTGCTTCTCTTTTGCAGAGATAATCTGGGGGGTTTTGGGGGGCATGGCACAGGCATCCTTAGAGAATTCTATGTATACGATTCAATGGTGTATTTATGGAACGTGATATGTACTATATATATATATATATATATATATATATATATATATATATATATATATAGAATAATTGTGCACATTGTGCTGTATTGTTATATCATATAAATGAGTAAAGAACGTACTCGATAATGCTACAGTGCAAAAGTGTTCTAACCGGGCTAGCGCAAAGAAGCGCCTGCAACACCTTGACAAGCAAGTAAATGAGTACAGAACCAAACACAACTCATGCTATCAAGCAGATATTCGAACAATATGAACGTCAGCACTACACGTGTACCCTTTTCTCACTGCCCTTTTGCCAGTCTATATTTCCGAGTCCCTGACCCGGAAATACACTCCCAGGCTACTGGCTTTCTTTGTAGCTGCCTTGAACACTTGCAGCCCGTCTGTATTCACTCAAGCACTTCAGGAAGGGGCAGCCAAGGATTGAGTGCTTAGGGGTGTGGAGGGGAACCTACAGAACCCCCCTCAAGGAGTTTGGGGGGGGTCAACCTACAGATGCCCACCCCCTAAACCCCCCTCCTTGAACACCTCCTGATCGCAGTGGATTGAAACATCACTGCAACAGCAACAAAATAAAAAATCAGATAGCAGTTCCACCAGGGTCCGTCCCTAGCCAAATATTACCAGCACCCCCCCTTTCTTATATCTACCACTCCTTGGTCCTTCATCAGAATTTTTTATTTAAGTGCTAAGGGTGTATATCATTCTCCTGAATTACACAGGAAACATTGTAAGGCCCCCTTCCCCCACCACACTTAAGTGGCTTCTTCAAACTCCAATTCCCCCAATCTGCCGCGATTAGCCACCCCGCGAGGCAGCCCCACCCTGGCATAGTGTCGCTGGTGTCACAGTTTATTACACGGCACACGCAAGGCAGCGAACTCCTTCCCCTACAATGAATGTGATGCACAATAAAACACTGTTTATTTTTAGTATACTACGGATTCTTTCTGAGTAGGCCTCCCACCCTTCTCGCACCCAACCTCCACAAACGCCCCGTGTCACAATGGACCAGGAACCAGCCCGGTGTGTATCAATGAGATATTTATTAATTTATTTATTAATGAAACAGGAAAATCAACCAATTATAGCAGCCACCAATGTTGTGGCAACACAAGAAGCAATCATCTCTACAAAACAACCAGGTTCAGATATACTGTCACAGTTACTTCCTTTTCTAAAGGTCAGAGTAGAAAAATAACAATTTACCACACAATGATAGTGTACAGAGGTCGGGATATTCACTGATGGGCCCATAGGTCAGTGCTCACCCTCATGTATCTTTAAGACAAGATAGCTGCACTGTGTGAGGACAGGGGGTGCAGGATTCACTTACTCCAACACGACTCAATAATGAGGACTCAGTAAGTTGGCAAAGGGAAGTCTGTTTAATGACAAGTCCATCAAACAGGGAAACAGTTGGGAATCAGCATCGTTGCGATCACCTGTCCCGCTCCAACTTCCTCAAACTTCAGTTGAACAGCAATTTTTAAACACAAAACACGTCATCATTGACGTCTAAATCTACAAAAACTTGACATGAAATATAATTGGTTGGAAAAGGTAATTTAAGTATAGGTGCTATATCTGTATATGGTAACAGAGCATGCGGATTGGATAACTCTTATCGGGTGGGCGTCTATGCCCCTCCCTCTACATCACACGTGATTGACGTCACTACTAGTATGACGTCCTATTGGTTCTACTATCTATAGGACCCTAGATTACATGGTCCATTGTGATTGGGTAGGTTACACCCCAGACATAAATCCCCATTTTAATTAGCAGCATGCAGAATGGACACCCAGGTGTCGGGTGTCCCAGGTTTCACCCTGCCTCCCTTCCATCAATCAGTATGTTAGGGCTATGTGTCAATTAGTTGGCTGGGTATGGCCTCGAGACTGTAGCCTCTTATCAGGAAAAGTTATGGCCTCCTTGGGTTCTGGATGACATCAGGCGGTGGTACCTCTTGCCTGGCTGGTAACATGTTAGTTCACCATGAATCTGCTTCAGTTTCCGGCTTTTAGTGTATTTAATTCTGCTTCGGCCCTGCCACCTGCAAGGGCCTCCCTTATCTTGACCTTCACAGGGATGGCTGGTATGCTCTGAAGTTTCGGGTCCTGTTAGCTGACGCTCTCCTCCCTTTCTCTGGCTGACCTCAATTTCCCAGGCATGAGCTGCTCTTTGTTTAGTTTCGATTCCACTCCTCCTGGCTTTAGCGGGGATATGAAACCAGGCCATTAGGCCTCTGGCTACCTGGGCACACTTCTGCTTTTACAAAATGGAGTTGCACTTGTATAGTGTGCGTTATTGAGGTAGATATAGTTGGCGCTTGCCGCTCTATTCTTCTTCTAAGCATTGCAAGCAGTATCGTTTTGTTAGCTTCTTGCGTTCCAAGCCTATTTACACGCGTTTAACTGGTTGGTTACTTTCATCTTGTCTCATAGCAACGTTTCCTTACGGTTTAACATCATCTCTCCCCTGTGTCCATTACATCTATTTTCAAAGCTACTCGCACTGGCGTGCTATCTTCAATTGCTGTTTTCGTTCATTTGCAAGTCTGTTCGTGCCCTTGTGTCATTTCCACTGGCCTTCCATTAAGGCTCTTTGGGTCTCTTCATGGACTGTCTGTAGGTACTCTTCATTTCGGCTCAGCGGCTGCTACGGCTGTCTGATAGGGTACCGTGCTGCCCAGGGTTGTTTGGTTATGGGTGCTTCAACAGGTATGGATCTTCTGATGTACACTGGGCAGAGTCCCAGTGCAGCTCTTTGTTGGTTCATCTGCTCCTCATACGTCACATACCTTGGCGGGTACGCTCCTGGTACCTCCTAATGGGGGGCAGGGGTGCAGGCCATGTCTGGGACCTCCTCTAACATAGCACTGGCGTTAAGCACTCCCCCTGCAACACTCAACCCCCTCAAACATCAATTGGACTTAATTCCTCTGAATGGAAGGCTGTGGCAGGGAGTAAGAATACAGGGGAAATATTGGTTTTGCTGTGGTGCCCACAGAAACAATATGGGGAGCCAGCAAAGCAGGGGGAAATCCGTTTTTGGAGCACCAATGGAACAATGTTTTTTTAAATTATTTCTCACAACTGCTAGGAGAGAGAGATAGAAAACAGGGAATTTGCTAGCTTATGATTAGAAAGACAGGCAGAGCTTTTTAGGGAATACTAATCAGAACACAAGGAGGAAATCTATTTTTAGAATATGCAACACACGTGTAATGGGAAGGGAATGCAAATGAAAAATCATTTTGACCACACAATAGGGAAAGAGGAACAAAAGCGGAAAATCAGTTTTTGAGATGTAAGTTTAATTTCAATGGAAAAGGGAATTCAAATGCAATTTGTTTTTACTGAGGCTGCAAATGACAGGTAGGCGCTGGAAAAGGAGTAGCTCACACAAGGCAGATTGATTTTGGTTCCAGATGACAGATGCAAAGATAAAATACAGTGGCAAATGGAAAATCGTTTATCAGGGCCCCATTTATACACATTGACAAATGTGTTTCCCAGATCACGCTGGGATTACTTGTTTTGGGCAACAATTTATAACTGTAATAATTAACAAAAACACTGGGAAAAAGATTGCTGGTTTTGAATTCCACCGATCCCAATCCCGTGAAATTCAATGGGGGAATTAATTGATTTACTTTACAAAAATAATAAGGATTTACACAGACGAATTAAGGTTTTTTTCTATGGGGATATTCTAACATACACAAGCATACAAGAGATTCTTCTATGGAGAGATGACTGAAATACATGGGCAAACAAAAGGTTCTTCAAAGGTGAGATGACTGAAATGCACTGGCAATTGGGGTTTTCAATTGGGGAATTTTCAATGGGGAAACATTGAATGCAATGCTACAAGAATGAAGGGCTTATGCAATTTAGGGCTGGGGTTATTGATACTTACATAGCAAGCTTTTGTTTAAGGTTCCAGAAAGCCAGCTGCATCTCAGGACACTCTGGAAAGATAGAGCAAGGGGCTGGTCACTCCACTCTCAAAGATGGTAAGTTTCAGCAGCCTTCTCTCCGTCCTCCTTTTTCTGTCTTGCCCGGTTTTTGTCCCTGAGTCCTAGTACAGTTCCCCTAGTATAGCAGAAATGACCTCACCAATTTTACAATCTACAGGAAGTAGCTTACAATAATCCTTGCCGCTACAATTGGACAGTTACCCTCTCTCTCTCCGCCCCCAGTCAGGATTGGTTTAGGGGTGTCGGGGGGAAATTCTCCAGGGGTCGGCTGGGCCGTCCGCGGACCTCCGGGCAGGGAGGCCCCAACTCCTCCCGTGTATCCCAAAAAATGAGTATGAGGCACACGCAAGAAGCAAGGTGATTCTGCTGTTTATTAAACGAAACGGCAGGGATGGGTCAAGGATTGTACGCGTCCGTCATGACACTCTCTCTCCAATCGTGGGGCTCGCAGGCCCTTTTTACCTTAGTATGACGCGCTACTTGCGTCACCTGGGAAAGTTAGCAAAAAACCTATCGCCACTCTGGATTGGTTCCTCGAGTGATAGGAATAGTATAGCATACGTATAGAGAATGTTGTTAGTGGTTGAGGGTCAGTCAGGTGGTATACTTGGGTTGTCCCTTCAATTTGATACATGAAAATTGTTACATGAAGACCCCTGAGGATTGGCTAATGTTAATGGCGTCAGTGATAAGAGCCCCATGTTCTGATTGGTCCACTCGCGAGCGCCCCAGTCTGGGACCATCGCTGTTCCCAGCTCGCGGTGCACCTGTCATTTGCAACAATGTATCACTATGGGTATGTGCAGACAATGTGAGGATTTATTCATATGCTGGAAGGAAGATTACTCCCACCGCCGCAGATGTCCATTGAGTCGCTTAATTGTATCTGCCTGTGTCTTAAAACATGGGATCCAGGCGCCTCCCTTCTCCTGGGCCTGGCACCCTGTCAGGTTCGGCTTGGTCACGTGAGGAGAGACCGTGGTTGAGGCAGAATTCTGCACACTTAATATTGCATTTTCCACTGTGTGCCTGGCTTAACTTGCAGGTGTGACCTCCATGCAGGCCGTTTTTGCTTTCGATGTTGAAAAATCCTGTTTTCCATGTTACAGGATTCTTTGATTCTTCCTTCTTTTTTTAAATTAAACTGCCTGCTTGTATATTGGTAATGACAGGTAGACCCTTTCCCCATGGTTCTTTAACTTTACATGAAACAAAAGCAAAAGCCATGCCGTTTTATGTTGCAGTGTTTAAATGCCTGCCATCCATGTGAAAGGGACTTTTGTTTTGGGATTTTAAATGCATCCCACAATGACCTCCCAAAGTCCTCCCCCGGTCCTTCCGAAAGTGCTTCATTCGATAGGATTGCTTGTAGCCCTTTCTGCCCACTTTCCTTTCCCGCATGACCCTGTTGGGCCTCGCTACCCAAAGCTGCAAGTGCAGTCCAAGTCTAAACATCGGTTCTACGTGATTTCATGGAGGAGATTTGGATGAATCCAAATCATCAGATTTCTTTTTCTTTTAAGCCATTTGCCTGTAAATATATGTTATGGGATACCCTCTGCAGCCCCCCCTTCCACCCTCCTACTTTAATTATTACCCTTACCCACCCTTCACATACATAACATTCGATGGATTTGGCTTCGACCAAATCTCCTGCCATGAAAGCTCCCCATCCGTAACATCAAGCGTAGAGTCTACTGAGGGATTCCAAATACCCCTACCTTTAGCTGGCCTTCGGGTCATTCTAAATGCACTATACCCAGGGGTAACCACACAACCTCCCCATGACATATTGTTGGCACGGCCTTACATCGGTACACCTCTAACAGCAGTTTGAAAGTCACCTCGCCAAGTTTGCAATCAAATCTCCCCAAAGCTGTCAACAACCGTGTGGCTTTCATTCGTAAAGCACGCTACTTTGGCGGCAGTGCCATGCCATATTAGCGTCAAACAGAAACCATGGTGCTTGTACTCAGAGACCACAATATTTGCCAAAACAGACCAGGACAACTCTTTAAGTGCCTTCCCAAATTTCATAATATGCCTCTTAGAGGTGTTAGGTTTGTGGTCATTATCCTGACTCTAGTTATTGGGAGCAGCCAGAGAGTGCCAAAAGGACATGGGGTTCTGGTTCAAGATGGAGTCATCAGCGTCTGAAAGGGCAGTAGAGCTGATGAAAGGTCTGATATGCAGAGATTGAACAGGAGGGGGGTTTTGGGGGACCATATCCTGGATAATGTCAGCCTCTGAGGATGTCCATGCTGTAGTCACCTGCACCCACCAACCCCTTCAAGGTGAGCTGGTAGAGTGCAGGGCAATCAGCAATCTCAGTGAGCTGGGCGCAGGGATCTATTTGGGCTGTTTTCAGCAGTATTGTCTATTTACCTAGACATCAATAGCTGTGGTCAAGGTGACAAAAGCAGAATACAGGGGCGCCACTGGCCTCGCAGCAGCGCTAGTTGTCAATGAAGCCAGCACCGGCCAGGAGTTTGTATTTTGTATTTGCAGTTATTGATCAAAGGCTGAGAAACGGTTACATGTGATTATAACAAATCCATAATAACAAATTAATTTTTCGTTGTTTTTGTTGGGTTCCACCCAATGCCCCACCTTTTTTTGTTCTTAAAATGTTTCCCACATCCCCAAAATACTATCCCAACTCCCAACTCCTTTTTTAATTTTTTCTGAATTCGTTATTTTGTATTTTGTTATTTTAGGCTTCTTATAATGGCATTAGTTATTTTGGTATTCGTTATAATAACTGCATACCCTGAGAAACACCTTACAGGAGATTGGGTCAGAGGTCAGAGCAGTCCCATGATTGGCTGCTTTGCATAAGCGGGAGAGTAGTGGATTAACTTCCTGTTGGGAATGTGGGCCAGAAAGTGACGTGGGATGAGGGTGATACAGGCATACGTAACGTTATATACAATAGCAGCATAGTGACACAAGTTATAATCACTTACAGTCATCATATGATGGCTAAGGTTGTGAAAGGAAGGAATGACACATAATGTACGGGCCATCTACATGTTTTTGACTTGCGTTTTTCATGCAATTCTCCTGATCATTCAATTTCATGCAGACCCCTGTATGCCATCTGAATTGATCAAGTACAGTCGGCAGTCTAATGTATTGGCGTACGTTTGCAAATATACAATTCCGTAATCATATTTAATAATAAGCTTTAAGACCCTACGTAATCCAAAAACGATAATGCATCATCAGATTCCGTAAGCAAAAAGAATCTTTATCTTATCAGAAGTAAAGAGATGACAGTATATAAGACAAAAAGATACATTTCTGTAAATATAACTGTAGTGTTGATTGAAAACGTATGCCAATACATTAAACTGCTGACTGTACTGGTCCACTCGTAGGCTTACCCCACTTGGGTGGCCCATAATTGAGACCACTGATGTTATTGAGACTATGGGCCTGATTCACGGAGTGTTTTCCAATGCGGTTTTTCCATTATAAAAGGCTTCTGTGAATTATGTTCTATATGTCCTCCTAGGAGTGCACCATAGGGCTGCCGTTTGGTAACAACCGGTTTTGTTTTGTATAACCCTCAAAAATGGTCTCATACGACCTCTCTTGAAAACAATCACCCTAAATCCAGATGACCTGGCCAACTACAGGCTCATTACGAACCTCCCGTTTATTGGCAAAATCTTGGAAAAAACAGTTGCTGCACAACTACTCGCAACAATTGACCAACTCCACCTCTTAAATAAGTATTAGTCGGGGTTGCGCCCAAAGTGTACCATCAAGACAGCCACCATCCAGGTGGTGGATGATGCTCTGAAAATCATGGATAAGAGCGACTCATGCCTCCTAGTCTTCCTTGACCTCTCGACTGCATTCGACACAGTGAACGACTGCATTCTTCTCCCCCTCCTTGCTGAGAGGATGGGACTCTCTGGTGCTGTCCTGAATTGATTTAGCTACTACCTCTCAGGCAGACATCGGGCTCTCCAGAAGAACTTGTTGCCTTCCAACCGACTTGAGGTCTCCTGTGGAGTCCCCCAAGGCTGCATTCCCTCACCAATCCCTTTTAAGCTTTACATGGAGCCTCTGGGCACTTTCCTCAAATATCCCGGTATAGCCATCCACGAATACGCAGACGATACTCAGTTGTACATGAAAGTAAATAGTGCGCAGGACATCATTCGTCTCTGCGATTACCTAGCCTTCACCCAGTCCTGGATGTTGACTGCCCACCTCAAACTAAACCCATCCAAGACTGAATTTGTCCTCATTGGTACCCCTGCTACAAAAACAACATATCCAACATTGATATGTGCCTAGAAGGATTTAATCCAAAACTCTTAGATTCAACAAAATCCTTAGGCTTCACAATTGCAAGCAATCTGTCCTTCCAGAAACACATAGCCAAGAAGGCCCAAATAGCCTGGCTCAGAATCTCTACCCTTCGAAAAATCAAACCCTTCATCCTTGCACAGGACTTCCAGACCATAATGCAGCCTTTGTGGTCTCGCACATCGATGGGGGAAATTCCCTCCTGATGGGGCTCCCAGCTGCTCACTTGATTCCGCTAAAATTAGTCCACCATGCTGTAGTACGTCCTATTACGGGAGCACGGAAATGTGAACAAATTACCCTCATCCTATGCGAAATACATGGGCTTCCACTCCAAGCCAGGATTCTGTTCAAGACGGCATGCATCATCTACAAAGCAGTCATGAGTAGCACACTAGCCCTGGTGGCTAAGCTCCACATATGTGGTGGCCCACGCTCCTCGTGCAGCAAATCGACCAACCGGCTTGGATCGCAACTCATCCGCAAAGAGAGAACCTGTAAACAATCCTTCTCCTGTCCCGCCCCCACCCTCTGGACTCTATCCCGGTTTCCGCTCAGAATGCCCCCACATTTCTTCAATATCATACATATCTCATGCTCTTTCAACAACACCTGACCAGGGACTAATTCCAATGGACGCACATACCGACGCACAGATCCCAACTCTCTTGACTGTGCTACTGTTAAAAGATGTCAGCCCAAATGCCGGCAGCCCGCACTCTGTATAGCGCTCCACTGATTTCGAGCTTGGTCTGCGCTTTAAAAAATAACATAAAATATAAAAAATAAAATATGTTTTGTGTACCCTCTTCAAGAATGGAATTCAATGTATCATTTCAAAGTAAACAGCATTTTTCTAATGAAACACAGCAGATTAAAATGTATTAAAATCAACACTATTTTTCTTATAGTGGCAGTTTCTCCTGACGTAGCATTCATGTGCAAAATCAATTTCTTTTTAAGGGACACGCAGAGTATACATTAAAAACATGGGAGCTTAATCTAAATGTAATGATAATGATCAGTTATTTATATAGCGCTATCGCCAAAGCGCTGTACATAGAACATTTTACATACAGTTATCACTCAACTGAAGGTGGCACTAATCTATCATCCATGGAAGGATGAAAAGGCTGTGTTGGCCTTGCTAGAATTCGAACCTGCAACCTACGGATTACACATAGTACGCAGCTACGAGCCCTCAGCCCATTGAGCTATTGTACCCGCTCACGGAGTAGTTCATTTTTTATTAATAACTGGGCCCATTTTCAACAGCTTTACTCAATGAAGCACTCACACATTTGTGACCACACTTATTGTGCAAGTGAACTTTCTATGCTACATGGTATTGTGGCACAGAGATCTTGCAGCAGCCTTCATCTATATATGCTTTTCTTTGGTACGTGTATTGTATGTTTCCTGCACATATTTCTCTGTTATGAGATAGCTCAGTGAGTTGAGCGCTTGCTGCTGAGATCCGTGTGTGATCTGCAGGTCACAGGTTCGAATCCTGGCATGGTCAACTCATCCTTTCATCCTTGCCGGGTTGAAAATGGGTATCAGCTTCGACTGGGTGATATTGTATGTAAATGTGTTCTATGTAAGGTGCTTAGGCGTAAGCGCTATATAAATAACACCTTATTATCATAATAATTTAAATTGCCAATGCTCATTTAACATAACTATAGTGACATGGGGCAAAATACGGCAACCCACAGACAAACTACTGTGCCATCTCCACTGCCCGATATCCCTCTATTGCCAGGATATTATGGATGATGGAGATGCTGGTAACTCTGCCACGTGCCAGTGATTCAGGAATGTATCTGTCGGCAAGGACCTGGACTACTGGCAAGTCAGACCTGCCGGTAGATTAGAGCCCCTACTGGCAGACTGAGAGGTGGCCGGTCCAGAAAGGGACTGGTATACGTGGTTACCGGCACTTTATTTCCCAACGAGCTAACTCATAATGAGGGCCTACGCCTAGTAAACAAATCTTACTCATCCAGGGCCCTTTTGCCTCCATGGAAATATTGATTTTCACTCTATGAACCGGGGAGAGATCTCCGTTCAGCAAGGACTGGCTTACTCACTGGTTCTAGGTTTAGGTGCACCAAACAGGACGGCCATTCTTTTTTTCGTAAGAGCGGTCAAATGCTACTTTGCCTTTAGACCTACGACTCATAGGAAACCACGTAGTACTCAGGCGAAACGTACAAATGTGGTTATTTGCTTAGGGAGTAACCTATCTATACACTGGGGTTTCTGGTTCAGCGCTTTGATGCCAGTCCCTGGGATTCAGCGCTTTACAAGAGTTGTACCATAACATAACATAAGCATGTCGTGCTTTATAATTGCAAGTTGAGATAACACAACCCAAGAAAATAAGACAGCAAAATAAAAAAAAATACAGTGCAACACATCACAGCAACATAAAGGCGAAGTATAGCACGAGAAGACTGCACTGCAACATAACAAAACCACCCAGCACAATGCAGAACTATAGCACACCATAAGATAGCATAGCCCAACAAATCAACAGCACGGCAACATAACAACACGATAATGCCACAGAAAGTGTTGCAGCAGAGTAACTCAATGTGCCCCGAATTCCGAACACACTCCCAATATTCCACTACAAAACAACACAACAAACCCCAATAACTCAATGGGACAACTGAACAGTGTGACTATACAGCAAAATGCAGCCCATTATAAGAAAGCAACAAAATACACTGTCATGACACAATACAACATGTACGTAAAGTGCACACGGTGTGTGAAACTCTTAATGTAAATGTGGCTACTTTTTGTGTTAAACGACAGTAGACCATTTTCCAGTGTTTGTGAAAAGGATGGGCACAACATCTCTGCAGATAGACTTGTGTTGACAACGGAGGGCGTGTGTTCCTGGTGCAGCCTGGCTTAGTACCAGCTGGAATTACCAGAGTTTGGTGACGTCATGCCTTGGTTGTCCCAGCTAACTAGACTGCTATGCTGATGTTTACCTTGTCAGGAACTGTCCCATGCTATATCCCATTGGCCACAGATTTCCCCCACAAAAGCACATATTAGTTTCCATTAAGCCCTGAATTGCATTATGTCACAACCCCCCAAACTTCCCATGCTGCTTCACCAATGAATTGCCATATTCCATGTCACTTTGCCCCCAGAACTTTCCATGTTGCTTCACACTGACCAATTAATTGCCCTATTCTATGTCACATTGCCCCCAGAACTTCCCGTGCAGCTTCACACTGACCAATTAATTGCCCTGTTCCATGTCACCTTGCCTCCAGAACTTCCCATGCCTCTTCACACTAACCAATGAATTGCCCTCTTCCATGTCACATTGTCCCCAGAACTCCCCATGCCGCTTCACACTAACCAATGAATTGCCCTCTTCCATGTCACATTGTCCCCAGAACTTCCCATGCTGCTTCACACTGACCAATGAATTGCCCTATTCCATTTGTCATTGCCCCAGAACTTCCTGTGCTGCTTCACACTGACCAAAGAATGGCCCTGTTCCATGTCACTTTGTCCCCAGAACTTCCCATGCCGCTTCTCACTGACCAATGAATTGCCCTATTCCATGTCACATTGCCCCCAAAATTTCGCATACTACTTCACACTGACCAATGATCTGCCCTCTTCCATGCCACATTGCCCCAGAACTTCCCATGCTGCTTCACACTGACCAATGAATTGCCATATTCCATGTAACCTTGCCCCCAGAACTTTCCATGCTGCTTCACACTGACCAATAAATTGCCCTCTTTCATGTCACATTGCCCCCAGAACTTCAAATGCAGCTTCACACTGACCAATGAATTGCCATATTCCATGTCACATTTCCCCCAGAACTTCCCATGCCGCTTCACACTGACCAATGAATTGCCCTATTCCATGTCACATTTCCCCCAGAACTTCCCATGGTGCTTCACACTGACCAATGAATTGCCCTATTCCATGTTACATTGCCCCCAGAACTTCCCATGGCACTTCACACTGACCAATGCATTGCCATATTCCATGTCACATTGCCCCCAGAACGTCCCATGCCACTTCACACTAACCAATGAATTGCCCTATTCCATGTCACATTTCCCCCAGAATTTCCCATGGTGCTTCACACTGACCAATGAATTGCCCTATTCCATGTTACATTGCCCCCAGAACTTCCCATGGCACTTCACACTGACCAATGAATTGCCATATTCCATGTCACATTGCCCCCAGAACGTCCCATGCCACTTCACACTAACCAATGAATTGCCCTATTCCATGTCACATTTCCCCCAGAACTTCCCATGGTGCTTCACACTGACCAATGAATTGCCCTATTCCATGCTACATTGCCCCCAGAACTTCCAAAGCTGCTTCACACTGACCATGGAATTGCCCTATTCCATGTCACTTTGTCCCCAGAACTTTCCATGCCGCTTCTCACTGACCAATTAATTATTCTATTCCATGTCACATTGCCCCCAGAATTTCGCATACTACCTCACACTGACCAATGATCTGCCCTCTTCCATGTCACATTGCCCCAGAACTTCCGATGCTGCTTCACACTGACCAATGAATTTCCATATTCCATGTCACTTTGCCCCCTGAACTCCAAATGCAGCTTCACACTGACCAATACATTGCCATATTCCATGTCACATTTCCCCCAGAACTTCCCATGCCGCTTCACACTGACCAATGAATTGCCATATTCCATGTTACTTTGCGCCAGAACTTCCCATGGCACTTCACCCTGACCAATGAATTGCCATATTCCATGTCACAATGACCCCAGAACGTCCCATGCCACTTCACACTAACCAATGAATTGCCCTATTCCATGTCACTTTGCCCCAGAACTTTCCATGCAGCTTCACACTGACCAATGCATTACCCTATTCCATGTCACATTTCCCCCAGAACTTCCCATGGTGCTTCACACTGACCAATGAATTGCCCTATTCCATGTCACATTGCACCCAGAACTTCCCAAGCTGCTTCACACTGACCAATGAATTGCCATATTCCATGTCACTTTGCCCCAGAACTTTCCATGCCGCTTCACACAGACCAATGAATTGCCCTCTTCCATGTCACATTGCCCCCAGAACTTCAAATGCAGCTTCACACTCACCAATGAATTGCCATATTCCATGTCACATTTCCCCCAGAACTTCCCATGCCGCTTCACACTGACCAATGAATTGCCATATTCCATGTCACTTTGCCCCAGAACTTCCCATGGCGCTTCACACTGACCAATGCATTGCCATATTCCATGTCACATTGCCCCCATAACGTCCCATGCCACTTCACACTAACCAATGAATTGCCCTATTTCATGCCACTTTGCCCCAGACCTTTCCATGCAGCTTCACACTGACCAATGCATTGCGCTATTCCATGTCACATTTCCCCCACAACGTCCCATGCCACTTCACACTAACCAATGAATTGCTCTATTCCATGTCACATTGCCCCCAGAAAGAACATCCAATGTAGCTTCACACTGACCAATTAATTGTCCTATTCCATGTCACATTGCCCCCAGAACGTCCCATGCCACTTCACACTAACCAATGTATTGCCCTATTCCATGTCACATTGCCCCAGAACTTCCCATGCAGCTTCACACTGACCAATGAATTGTCCAATTCCATGTCACATTGCCCTGAGAACTTCCCATGCTGCTTCACACTGACGAATGAATTGCCCTATTCCATGTCACACTGCCCCCAGAACTTCCCATGGCGCTTCACACTGACCAATGAATTGCCATATTCCATGTCACATTGCCCCCAGAACTTCCCATGCAGCTTCACACTGACTAATGAATTGTCATATTCCATGTCACATTGCCCCCAGAACCTCCCATGCAGCTTCACAATGACCAATGCATTGCCCTCTTCCTTGTCACATTGTCCCCAGAACTCCCCATGGTGCTTCACACTGACCAATGAATTGCCCTCTTCCTTGTCACATTGTCCCCAGAACTTCGTATGCCGCTTCTCACTGACCAATTAATTGCCCTATTCCATGTCACATTGCCCCCAGAACTTCCCATGGCGCTTCACACTGACCAATGAATTGCCCTATTCCATGTCACATTGCCTTCCAGAACATCCCATGCTGCTTCACACTGACCAATGAATTGCCCTACTCCATGTCACATTGCCTTCCAGAACATCCCATGCTGCTTCACACTGACCAATGAATTGCCCTATTCCATGTCACATTGCCCCTAGAACTTTTCATGCCGCTTCACACTGACCAATGAATTGTCATATTCCATGTCACATTGCCCCCAGAACTTCCCATGCAGCTTCACAATGACCAATGCATTGTCGTCTTCCTTGTCACATTGTCCCCAGAACTTCCCATGGTGCTTCACACTGACCAATGAATTGCCCTCTTCCTTGTCACATTGTCCCCAGAACTTCCTATGCCACTACAAACTGACCCATGTATTGCCCTATTCCTTCTCACATTGTCCCCAGAACTTCCCATGCCGCTTCTCACTGACCAATGAATTGCCCTATTCCATGTCACATTGTCCCCAGAACTTCCCATGCAGCTTCACACTGACCAATGCATTGCCCTCTTCCTTGTCACATTGTCCCCAGAACTTCCCATGGTGCTTCACACTGACCAATGTATTGCCCTATTCCTTGTCACATTGCCCCCAGAACTTCCCATGCCGCTTCTCACTGACCAATGAATTGCCCTATTTCATGTCATCTTGCCCCCAGAACTCCACATGCTGCTTCACACTGACCAATGGATTGCCATATTGCATGTCAAATTGCCCCAGAACGTCCCATGCCACTTCACACTGACCAATTAATTGCCCCATTCCTTGTCACATTGTCCCAGAACGTCTCATGCTGCTTCACACTGACCAATTAATTGCCCTATTCCATGTCACATTGCCCGAGAACTTCCCATGCCGCTTCACACTGACCAATGAATTGCCACATTCCATGTCACATTGCCTTCCAGAACATCCCATGCCGCTTCACACTGACCAATGAATTGCCATATTCCATGTCACATTGCCTTCCTGAACTTTCCATGCTGCTTCACACTGACCAATTAATTTCCCTAGTCCATGTCACATTTCCCCCAGAACGTCCCATGCAGCTTCACACTGACCAATGAATTGCCATATTCCATGTCACATTGCCCCGAGAATGTGCCATGCCGCTTTACACTGACCAATGAATTGCCCTATTCCATGTCACATTGCGCCCAGAACGTCCCATGCCAATTCACACTGGCCAATGAATTGCCTTTTTCCATGTCACATTGCCCGAGAACGTACCATGCCGCTTCACACTGACCAATGAATTGCCCTTTTCCATGTCACATTGCCCCCAGAACTTCCCATGCCGCTTCACACTGACCAATGAATTGCCATATTCCATGTCACATTGCTCCCAGAACATCTCATGCCGCTTCACACTGGCCAATGAATTGCCCTAGTCCATTTGTCATTGCCCCAGAACTTCCCATGCAACTTCACACTGACCAATGAATTGCCCTATTTCATGTCACATTGACCCCAGAACTTCCCATGGTGCTTCACACTGACCAATGAATTGCCCTCTTCCTTGTCACATTGCCCCCAGAACTTCCTATGCCACTACAAACTGACCCATGTATTGCCCTATTCCTTGTCACATTGTCCCCAGAACTTCCCATGCCGCTTCTCACTGACCAAGGAATTGCCCTATTCCATGTCACATTGCCCCCAGAAAGAACTTCCCATGTAGCTTCACACTGACCAATTAATTGTCCTATTCCATGTCACATTGCCCCCAGAACGTCCCATGCCACTTCACACTAACCAATGTATTGCCCTATTCCATGTCACATTGCCCCGGAACTTCCCATGCAGCTTCACACTGACCAATGAATTGTCCTATTCCATGTCACATTGCCCTCAGAACTTCCCATGGTGCTTCACACTGACCAATTAATTGCCCTCTTCCTTGTCACATTGTCCCCAGAACTTCCTATGACACTACAAACTGACCCATGTATTGCCCTATTCCTTGTCACATTGTCCCCAGAACTTCCCATGCCGCTTCTCACTGACCAATGAATTGCCCTATTTCATGTCATCTTGCCCCCAGAACTCCACATGCTGCTTCACACTGACCAATGGATTGCCATATTGCATGTCAAATTGCCCCAGAACGTCCCATGCCACTTCACACTGACCAATTAATTGCCCCATTCCTTGTCACATTGTCCCAGAACGTCTCATGCTGCTTCACACTGACCAATTAATTGCCCTATTCCATGTCACATTGCCCGAGAACTTCCCATGCCGCTTCACACTGACCAATGAATTGCCACATTCCATGTCACATTGCCTTCCAGAACATCCCATGCCGCTTCACACTGACCAATGAATTGCCATATTCCATGTCACATTGCCTTCCTGAACTTTCCATGCTGCTTCACACTGACCAATGGATTGCCATATTCCATGTCAAATTGCCCCAGAACGTCCCATGCCACTTCACACTGACCAATTAATTGCCCTATTCCATGTCACATTGCCCGAGAACTTCCCATGCCGCTTCACACTGACCAATGAATTGCCACATTCCATGTCACATTGCCTTCCAGAACATCCCATGCTGCTTCACACTGACCAATGAATTGCCATATTCCATGTCACATTGCCTTCCTGAACTTTCCATGCTGCTTCACACTGACCAATTAATTTCCCTATTCCATGTCACATTGCCCCCAGAACTTCCCATGCCGCTTCACACTGACCAATTAATTGCCATATTTCATGTCACATTGCCCCCAGAACGTCCCATGCCGCTTCACACTGACCAATGAATTGCCATATTCCATGTCTCATTGCCCCCAGAACGTCCCATGCAGCTTCACACTGACCAATGAATTGCCATATTCCATGTCACATTGCCCCGAGAATGTGCCATGCCGCTTTACACTGACCAATGAATTGCCCTATTCCATGTCACATAGCCCCCAGAACGTCCCATGCCGATTCACACTAACCAATGTATTGCCCTATTCCATGTCACATTGCCCGAGAACGTCCCATGCCGCTTCACACTGACCAATGAATTGCCATATTCCATGTCACATTGCCCCCAGAAGATCCCATGCCGCTTCACACTGACCAATTAATTGCCATATTTCATGTCACATTGCCCCCAGAAGATCCCATGCTGCTTCACACTGACCAATGAATTGCCATATTCCATGTCACATTGCCCCCAGAAGATCCCATGCCGCTTCACACTGACCAATGAATTGTCATATTCCATGTCACATTGCCCCGAGAATGTGCCATGCCGATTCACACTGGCCAATTAATTGCCCTATTCCTTGTCACATTGCCCCAGAACGTCCCATGCCGCTTCACACTGACCAATGAATTGCCATATTCCATGTCATATTGCCCCCAGAAGATCCCATGCCGCTTCACACTGACCAATGCATTGCCCTATTCCATTTGTCCTTGCCCCAGAACTTCCTATGCAACTTCACACTGACCAATGAATTGCCCTATTCCATGTCACATTGACCCCAGAACTTCCCATGCTGCTTCACACTGACCAATGAATTGCCCTATTCCATGTCACATTGACCCCAGAACTTCCCATGCTGCTTCACACTGACCAATGAATTGCCCTATTCCATGTCACATTGCCCCCAGAACTTCCCATGCTGCTTCACACTGGCCAACGAATTGCCCTATTCCATGTCACTTTGCCCCCGAGCTTCCCATGCCACTTCACACTGACCAATGAATTGCCACATTGCATGTCACATTGCCTTCCAGAACATCCCATGCCGCTTCACACTGACCAATGAATTGCCCTAGTCCATGTCACATTGCCCCCAGAACTTCCCATGCCGCTTCACACTGACCAATGAATTGCCATATTCCATGTCACATTGCCCCCAGAACTTCCCATGGCGCTTCACACTGACCAATGAATTGCCCTTTTCCATGTCACATTGCCCCCAGAACTTCCCATGCCGCTTCACACTGACCAATGAATTGCCATATTCCATGTCACATTGCCCCCAGAACGTCCCATGCCGCTTCACACTGACCAATTAATTGGCATATTCCATGTCACATTGCCCCCAGAACGTCCCATGCAGCTTCACACTGACCAATGAATTGCCCTATTCCATGTCACATTGACCCCAGAACTTCCCATGCTGCTTCACACTGACCAATGAATTGCCCTATTCCATGTCACATTGCCCCCAGAACTTCCCATGCTGCTTCACACTGGCCAACAAATTGCCCTATTCCATGTCACTTTGCCCCCGAGCTTCCCATGCCACTTCACACTGACCAATGAATTGCCCTATTCCATGTCTCATTGCCCCTAGAACTTCCCATGCCGCTTCACACTGACCAATGAATTGCCACATTGCATGTCACATTGCCTTCCAGAACATCCCATGCCGCTTCACACTGACCAATGGATTGCCCTAGTCCATGTCACATTGCCCCCAGAACTTCCCATGCCGCTTCACACTGACCAATGAATTGCCATATTCCATGTCACATTGCCCCCAGAACTTCCCATGGCGCTTCACACTGACCAATGAATTGCCCTTTTCCATGTCACATTGCCCCCAGAACTTTCCATGCCGCTTCACACTGACCAATGAATTGCCATATTCCATGTCACATTGCCCCCAGAACGTCCCATGCCGCTTCACACTGACCAATTAATTGGCATATTCCATCTCACATTGCCCCCAGAACGTCCCATGCAGCTTCACACTGACCAATGAATTACCATATTCCATGTCACATTGCCCCGAGAATGTGCCATGTCGCTTTACACTGACCAATGAATTGCCCTATTCCATGTCACATTGCCACCAGAACGTCCCATGCCGATTCACACTGACCAATGAATTGCCACATTGCATGTCACATTGCCTTCCAGAACATCCCATGCCGCTTCACACTGACCAATGAATTGTCCTATTCCATGTCACATTGCCCTCAGAACTTCCCATGGTGCTTCACACTGACCAATTAATTGCCCTCTTCCTTGTCACATTGTCCCCAGAACTTCCTATGCCACTACAAACTGACCCATGTATTGCCCTATTCCTTGTCACATTGTCCCCAGAACTTCCCATGCCGCTTCTCACTGACCAATGAATTGCCCTATTTCAAGTCACCTTGCCCCCAGAACTCCACATGCTGCTTCACACTGACCAATGGATTGCCATATTCCATGTCAAATTGCCCCAGAACGTCCCATGCCACTTCACACTGACAATTAATTGCCCTATTCCATGTCACATTGCCCAAGAACTTCCCATGCCGCTTCACACTGACCAATGAATTGCCACATTCCATGTCACATTGCCTTCCAGAACATCCCATGCTGCTTCACACTGACCAATGAATTGCCATATTCCATGTCACATTGCCTTCCTGAACTTTCCATGTTGCTTCACACTGACCAATTAATTTCCCTATTCCATGTCACATTGCCCCCAGAACTTCCCATGCCGCTTCACACTGACCAATTAATTGCCATATTTCATGTCACATTGCCCCCAGAACGTCCCATGCCGCTTCACACTGACCAATGAATTGCCATATTCCATGTCTCATTGCCCCCAGAACGTCCCATGCAGCTTCACACTGACCAATGAATTGCCATATTCCATGTCACATTGCCCCGAGAATGTGCCATGCCGCTTTACACTGACCAATGAATTGCCCTATTCCATGTCACATAGCCCCCAGAATGTCCCATGCCGATTCACACTAACCAATGTATTGCCCTATTCCATGTCACATTGCCCGAGAACGTCCCATGCCGCTTCACACTGACCAATGAATTGCCATATTCCATGTCACATTTCCCCCAGAAGATCCCATGCCGCTTCACACTGACCAATTAATTGCCATATTTCATGTCACATTGCCCCCAGAAGATCCCATGCTGCTTCACATTGACCAATGAATTGCCATATTCCATGTCACATTGCCCCCAGAATGTCCCATGCCGCTTCACACTGACCAATTAATTGCCATATTCCATGTCTCATTGCCCCCAGAACGTCCCATGCAGCTTCACACTGACCAATGAATTGTCATATTCCATGTCACATTGCCCCGAGAATGTGCCATGCCGATTCACACTGGCCAATTAATTGCCCTTTTCCATGTCACATTGCCCCAGAACGTCCCATGCCGCTTCACACTGACCAATGAATTGCCATATTCCATGTCACATTGCCCCCAGAAGATCCCATGCCGCTTCACACTGACCCATGCATTGCCCTATTCCATTTGTCCTTGCCCCAGAACTTCCCATGCAACTTCACACTGACCAATGAATTGCCCTATTCCATGTCACATTGACCCCAGAACTTCCCATGCTGCTTCACACTGACCAATGAATTGCCCTATTCCATGTCACATTGCCCCAGAACTTCCCATGCTGCTTCACACTGGCCAACGAATTGCCCTATTCCATGTCACTTTGCCACCGTGCTTCCCATGCCACTTCACACTGACCAATGAATTGCCCTATTCCATGTCACATTGCCCCTAGAACTTCCCATGCCGCTTCACACTGACCAATGAATTGCCACATTGCATGTCACATTGCCTTCCAGAACATCCCATGCCGCTTCACACTGACCAATGAATTGCCCTAGTCCATGTCACATTTCCCCCAGAACTTCCCATGCCACTTCACACTGACCAATGAATTGCCATATTCCATGTCACATTGCCCCCAGAACGTCCCATGCCGCTTCACACTGACCAATTAATTGGCATATTCCATGTCACATTGCCCCCAGAACGTCCCATGCAGCTTCACATTGACCAATGAATTGCCCTATTCCATGTCACATTGACCCCAGAACTTCCCATGCTGCTTCACACTGACCAATGAATTGCCCTATTCCATGTCACATTGCCCCCAGAACTTCCCATGCTGCTTCACACTGGCCAACGAATTGCCCTATTCCATGTCACTTTGCCCCCGAGCTTCCCATGCCACTTCACACTGACCAATGAATTGCCCTATTCCATGTCTCATTGCCCCTAGAACTTCCCATGCCTCTTCACACTGACCAATGAATTGCCACATTGCATGTCACATTGCCTTCCAGAACATCCCATGCCACTTCACACTGACCAATGAATTGCCCTATTCCATGTCTCATTGCCCCCAGAACGTCCCATGCCGATTCACACTGGCCAATGAATTGCCCTTTTCCATGTCACATTGCCCCAGAACGTACTATGCTGCTTCACACTGACCAATGAATTGCCCTATTCCATGTCAAATTGCCCCAGAACGTCCCATGCCGCTTCACACTGGCCAATGAATTGCCCTATTCCATGTCACATTGCCCCAGAACTTCCCATGCCGCTTCACACTGACCAATGAATTGCCCTATTCCATGTCACATTGCCCCCAGAACGTCCCATGCCGATTCACACTGGCCAATGAATTGCCCTTTTCCATGTCACATTGCCCCTGAACGTACTATGCTGCTTCACACTGACCAATGAATTGCCCTATTCCATGTCAAATTGTCCCAGAACGTCCCATGCCGCTTCACACTGACCAATGAATTGCCATATTCCATGTCACATTGCCCCCAGAACGTCCCATGCCGCTTCACACTGACCAATGAATTGCCATATTCCATGTCACATTGCCCCCAGAACATCTCATGGCGTTTCAGACTGGCCAATGAATTGCCTAATAAAATGACACATTACCCCTGATTTTTCAACGTGTCATGAGAAGGGTGGACTTGAGAGTTGGTCACTCCCAACCTCACCCACAAGGCATGTAATATGAGCAAACCAGCACACACACGGGCACTCACTCACGCAAGCCTCACTCATATGACTGCAGACTTGCATGTTTGCTTTTACATACTATCACATGCCGTTTGGATCTTCACATATTCAACATTGGCTCCCACTGGTGCAAAGGAAACAGGAAGCAGGGAGAGTGGTGGCCATCACTTCTCTCCCCAGAATCTGCCGCCAGAATGCATCATGGGAATACTTGGGTCAGCAGACTGGCAGGCCGTGGCATGTGCTGCACTGTAGGCGCCCTGGACAACACCTGCAGGGTCTCATGATTTGTGCATGCATAAATAAATGTGTTTGGCGCGTTTGTGAATTGGATCCTGTATTGTGTGAGCGAGTTATGTGGGTGAATGTGTGTCACTTGTGTGTAAAGTGAGTTTGTATCTAAGTAAAGTGTGTATAATTGCATGATTGTTTGAATTGTGAACTGTGTTTTATGTTAGAAGTGTGTGTGTGTGTTGAGAGTACACGGGTGTCTTTCGTGTCATTGCATAGTGTATGTGCATTGACGAATGGTTGCATGGTTTTACTCTGTTTGGTATAGCTGTAGATTTGTGGTGTACCGTTGTCTATGAGAGTCGTGTGTGCACACATTTGTTGTGTGACATGTGCACTTTGTGTATGAGTTCAGTGTACATATGTGTTTGTTTGGCTGCTCACATTACATGTGTCGATTGGATGGGACATGACTGTGTGCATGCATGTGTGTGGATGGGTATGTTTTTTGTGGGTTTGTGTGTATGAGATTTGTGTGTGTGGGGTCATGTGTGGATGTGTGTGCTATGTGCGTTTGTGTGGTAAGGCAGGTGTGTCACATATATGGTCCGGTGAGTTTCAAGTGTGTGTGCATGTGCATGTATGTAGTTTGACATGTGTGGCACATATGTGGTCTGGTGAGTTTCAAGTGTGTGCGCATGTGCATGCATGTAGTTAGATGTGTCGCACATATGTGGACTGTCGAGTTTGAAGTCTGTGTGCGTGGGCATATATGTAGTTTGACATGTGTGGCACATATGTGGACTGGTGGGTGCCCATTGTGCGTGCACACCGGTGTGAGTATGCGTGCTTGCTGCATGCATGGGTGAGGTGTGGGTTCCTGCCCTGCATTTGCCTGTGTCTCCTGCCTCCACCCTCCCCGCCTGCCCTGTTGGGCTAGTTGGAAGCTGACGCCCATATACTGGCCAGGAATGTGTAGCACATTTGTGGATTGGCGGGTACCCTGTGCATGCGTGCACACCGGTGTGAGTATGCGTGTTTGCTGCATGCATAGGTGCGGCGTAGGTTCCTGCTTTGCATTTGCTTGTGACTCCTGCCTCCACCCTCCCCGCCTGCCCTGTTGGGCTAGTTAGAAGCTGACGCCCATATACTGGCCAGGAATGTGTAGCACATTCGTGGATTGGCGGGTACCCTATGCATGCGTGCACACCGGTGTGAGTATGCGTGCTTGCTGCATGCATGGGTGAGGTGTAGGTTCCTGCCCTGCATTTGCCCGTGTCTCCTGCCTCCACCCTCCCCGCCTGCCCTGTTGGGCTAGTTAGAAGCTGACGCCCATATACTGGCCAGGAATGTGTAGCACATTTGTGGATTGGCGGGTACCCTGTGCATGCGTGCACACCGGTGTGAGTATGCGTGCTTACTGCATGCATGGGTGAGGTGTGGGTTCCTGCCCTGCATTTGCCTGTGTCTCCTGCCTCCACCCTCTCCGCCTGCGCTGTTGGGCTAGTTAGAAGCTGACGCCCATATACTGGCCAGGAACGTGTGGCACATTTGTGGATTGGTGGGTACCCTGTGCATGCGTGCACACCGGTGTGAGTATACGTGCTTGCTGCATGCATGGGTGTGGCGTAGGTTCCTGCTTTGCAGTCTCCTGCCTCCACCCTCTCCGCCTGCCCTGTTGGGCTAGTTAGAAGCTGACGCCATTTACTGGCCAGGAACGTGTGGCACATTTGTGGATTGGTGGGTGCCCATTGGGTGAGCACACCGGTGTGAGCATGCGTGCTTGCTGCATGCATGGGTGAGGTCTAGGTTCCTGCCCTGCATTTGCCTGTGTCTCCTGCCTCCACCCTCTCCGCCTACCCTGTTGGGTTAGTTGGAAGCTGACGCCATTTACTGGCCAGGAATGTGTGGCGCTTTCAGTCCGCCTGTGGATAATCCGGCCTGTGACAGGCACAGAGTTAGGCAGCTGGACTGCTGCCTCGCCTCCCTGCTGTGCTGCGGGTCCCAGGCAAGGGCACGCTGCCTCTTTCATGCACCGCAGAGGCCGAGTGTGGAGACAGGAAATACCCGGCGCTTGTTGTCAGCATTAACACGAGATCAGTTCACAACTGGAGCTGTGAGCGGGACAACATTCCAAGCAGACGCCAATGTTCTGAGCGCTTTCCATGAATGTTTGCAGCACTGCTCGCATGGGGCAACCAGGACTGTGCAACCATCCCAGAGCAGCACAGCAGTACAAGAGTGCATGCAAATGAAAAACTAGTACAGGCAAATGATGCGTCACCGTCCTGCTCACACCCCCGCAGCCCCCCTCCCGCATTTAACCTCTGATGCAGAGTGTGTGGCACTCATTCACAAACACATCTGCTGAAGGGCATTCGCTGAGCACTAAGCAAGATATCTGTGCTGCAACGTCAACAGCAAGGTCTCAAGACCCACCCCTTCAAGGAGTCTCTGCGCCTCAACACGTAGGCCACCATGTCGCCCCCGCCGCCACCTGGTACAGCTGTACGCCTCCTCTGTGCCCCTCTGTATCCTGCCCCCTGCTCTATATCTGTTCTGTTACCCCTGTAAAGCGCTCCGTTAGGCATCTGTACTATTGTGCACCTCTGTAAAGCGCTCTGTTATGCATCTGTACTTTTGTGCACCTCTGTCAAGCGCTCTGTTATGCATCTGTACTATTGTGCACATCTGTAAAGCGCTCTGTTATGCATCTGTAATGTTGTATACCTCTGTAAAGCGCTCTGTTATGCATCTGTACTATTGTGCACCTCTGTAAAGCGCTCTGTTATGCATCTGTACTTATGTGCACCTCTGTAAAGCGCTCTGTTATGCATCTGTACTATTGTGCACCTCTGTAAAGCGCTCTGTTATGCATCTGTACTATTGTGCACATCTGTAAAGCGCTCTGTTATGCATCTGTAATGTTGTATACCTCTGTAAAGTGCTCTGTTATGCATCTGTACTTATGTGCACCTCTGTAAAGCGCTCTGTTATGCATCTGTACTATTGTGCACATCTGTAAAGCGCCCTGTTATGCATCTGTAATGTTGTATACCTCTGTAAAGTGCTCTGTTATGCATCTGTACTATTGTGCACCTCTGTAAAGCGCTCTGTTATGCATCTGTACTTATGTGCACCTCTGTAAAGCGCTCTGTTATGCATCTGTACTATTGTGCACCTCTGTAAAGCGCTCTGTTATGCATCTGTACTATTGTGCACATCTGTAAAGCGCTCTGTTATGCATCTGTAATGTTGTATACCTCTGTAAAGCGCTCTGTTATGCATCTGTACTTATGTGCACCTCTGTAAAGCGCTCTGTTATGCATCTGTACTATTGTGCACCTCTGTAAAGCGCTCTGTTATGCATCTGTACTATTGTATACCTCTGTAAAGCGCTCTGTTATGCATCTGTACTTATATGCACCTCTGTAAAGCGCTCTGTTATGCATCTGTACTATTGTGCACCTCTGTAAAGCGCTCTGTTATGCATCTGTACTATTGTGCACATCTGTAAAGCGCTCTGTTATGCATCTGTAATGTTGTATACCTCTGTAAAGCGCTCTGTTATGCATCTGTACTTATGTGCACCTCTGTAAAGGGCTCTGTTATGCATCTGTACTATTGTGCACCTCTGTAAAGCGCTCTGTTATGCATCTGTACTTATGTGCACCTCTGTAAAGCGCTCTGTTATGCATCTGTACTATTGTGCACCTCTGTAAAGCGCTCTGTTATGCATCTGTACTTATGTGCACCTCTGTAAAGTGCTCTGTTATGCATCTGTACTATTGTGCACCTCTGTAAAGCGCTCTGTTATGCATCTGTACTATTGTATACCTCTGTAAAGCGCTCTGTTATGCATCTGTACTTATATGCACCTCTGTAAAGCGCTCTGTTATGCATCTGTACTATTGTGCACCTCTGTAAAGCGCTCTGTTATGCATCTGTACTTATGTGCACCTCTGTAAAGCGCTCTGTTATGCATCTGTACTATTGTGCACCTCTGTAAAGCGCTCTGTTATGCATCTGTACTATTGTGCACCTCTGTAAAGCGCTCTGTTATGCATCTGTACTATTGTGCACCTCTGTAAAGCGCTCTGTTATGCATCTGTACTATTGTGCACATCTGTAAAGCGCTCTGTTATGCATCTGTAATGTTGTATACCTCTGTAAAGCGCTCTGTTATGCATCTGTACTTTTGTGCACCTCTGTAAAGCGCTCTGTTATGCATCTGTACTATTGTGCACCTCTGTAAAGCGCTCTGTTATGCATCTGTACTGTTGTATACCTCTGTAAAGCGCTCTGCTATGCATCTGTAATGTTATATACCTCTATAAAGCACCCTGTTATGCATCTGTAATGTTGTATACCTAAATAAAGCACCCTGTTATGCATCTGTGATGTTGTGCACCTCTGTAAAGTGCTGGTTGCTTCCAGAAGCTCGGTCCGCGCTCAATACATACCATAATAATAACAAGGTCTCACTGCAGAAAAATGGGAGGTTGAAAAGCAGATAAGTTAATGTTGTGTTACCCCATATTTGTACTGCGTCACCACCATAGTGGTCTCATGGCGGCTGAATCTGGCGCATTGTGACCCTCCCGGGTGTCGGCAGACTGTAGTTTGTGGATAGTGAGGAAGAAGGTTGAGGAGGAATAGGAAAGGTGGATTAGCCAACACATAAAGTAGGTCAGTAAGGGTAAAACACTTGGCTACGGTTGTGGTAGTATACATTCATGTTTCTCAATCGGATGACTGCTCCGTAAACTTTTGCAGAAATTCCCTGCTTGGCGTAAACCAAAGGCTGTACTGTGATTGCAAAGGCCAGACCAGTCGAAGCATGGCACTGTGGGCCTGTTTGAAGTACCCTCTATTCGTATGTTAATCACTGCCACCAGCTCCAGGTGAATCCATGGAGCCTTTGTTAGTTCATTAGGTTTGCAATGGCAGGGGGGTGCTTGGTCCTCCCCCTTCATGGAGATGTCATAGTGTACTCCTGGCTGTTACATTCCCACTAAATATGACAGGGCTGACTGTGCCTGTAGGCTGCTTCCACTCAGAGTAGACAAGTCTATGTGCTTGTCATATTTTGAGCATAGGAAAATGTGTGTGGATTATCACCACATATTTTCCTGAGGTTGGTCTATCATCATTCTATTTAATTAAAAAATTCAAAAAGGGCCCAGGTGAGCACACGCCCACAATGGGGATAGTTGAATTCCTCACAGCCATAAATGCAATGAATGTGTTATTTCGTGACAAAGGTCCTTGGGTAGGCCAGAGGCCTCTCTATGGGAGGGCGGGGGGCTAGCCTCTTCATCTTCCATTGTTGTCACAGGCCTGCCTTTCATTTTCCCCTTGACGCAGAATTGACTAAAAGGGCGGTAGTGGTATTCTCCCCCTAGTGGCAGGCTACTGTCCATTATACTATAGCAGGTGGCACACATCACTGCGGTGTCATATTCATCGACAGATGTCATTGATAGAGGAAGATATCTTAGGTTGTATTTTTAAAACGCCAACTGGCAGAGGTATTGCTTCTCAGCGCTGAGTGAATATTCAGTAGTGCATCGCTGCACCTCACTGGCTTCTCAAAGAGCAGAGTCTGATCATAGCATGCATTGCATTCAGAATAACCTTTAAGACACAGTCCCAGGGATGTCTAGCCATTTGTTTAGTAGGCACTTTGTGTGGATTTGTAGTGTGCTCTAGCACATTGAAGCATCTGTGTGCTAGATGGAATTACCAGTAAAATATATCAGACCAAATAATCGGACAGACTCCAAGGAGATGGTAAAATACTGCTTTAATCTCAAAGCAGGGTGAATAAACACTTATCAAATCGTCTCATGCAGGATGACACTGTCTTTCCGAGCGTACTTAGTTCATATAATGCTAGATGCATCATCTATGACGTCATCCTATGTGGAAAACTCCAAGAACCTATTGAGGGGTGGAATTGGATTAGGGGATCATGTCTGCCTATATAATATACGTGTGTTAATGGCTGATTGGTGGTCTCTTATCTGTAAGACACACCCTGAGCTACTTCTATTACACACAGTCTAAGACACTAGTCATAGCAGAGAGTTTGGCAGCGAATTAATACTTTGCAATATTATATATAAACATGCAGGGCAGGCTATTCTAATTGGTTGGCAACCCAAATCCAACCTTGGACATTCGACTTGCGAGCAGCACGTGCACAGAAACAAAACCCAGGTGATTGGCGATACTCCACTTTCCCCTTATTTCCCCAATTAGTCTACCCTCTGTCATCGATAGGCCTCATGCCAGTGTCTTTTGTTTGAAGGTTGACCTTGCCAGTCTGCACTGCCTTGGGAAATTTGAGGGAGTGTAGGCACATCACTATCTTAGCTTCGGACTTAATGAATAGCCCTTGTTTGTGAGCTCTTCATCACGTGTTACAAGACCATGAAATTGACCATATCAACAGTGCTATTAACACAGTTTGATTCAATTATCCTGGGTGCAGTTGCTCCACTTGGCCTTTATAGACTTGCTCACTCTATCCCATGTTAACTTCATGCCCTTTCTTTTAATTGTCCAATATTTGGCATCAATATATTTTCTTGTCTCTCCTAATCTTTGGGAAGTATGTGCCAGCGGATGGTCTGCTCGTAGACTCCCTATGTGATTTTCTTCCATCTCTTGAAATAGCATCCTTGGTTCCAAGCCAATGTACTCCTTTATTTCGCAAGGTAAAACAGCTGCTTCATCATCTTTTTGCGTTAAGATCCCGGGCTTGTGTTTTGAGGTAACTGGGTTGATTGACATAATCTGTCATCCATGTTCTTCTAGTGGTCGCCCTAAACGTTGAATATATACCTGTGATAAGCAAGCTTCTACGTATTATTTCTACCTTGCATTTCAGCGTATTTACAATTATCGACCAGTGAGTCACTTCATTCTTCTTTGTGTTCACTCGTATATATTCAACATTTGGGACGACCATTAGAAGAAAAGTATTTTCATATAATTTCAGCATAGGTTCATATATCTTCTCTGGAACATTCTTTTGCTGCCATTAGGCTTTTTGTAACATACATCCACGTCGCTCACCATATTATTCATGGCTGCATTCCGGCAACTCAGCAAGGGACATTTTTCTTTGTAACTTTCCTCCATTGTTTCAACGTGAGGGTATCTTCTGAATGGCTGCCTGAGTGCATATCGTCTTTCATATAATCAATGTGGTATGGACATGTCGCATAAACTTGTGCATGGTTTCCCACTCGTGGCTCCTCATTGGTCATTCCAATAGGATAGGGGTTAGGTGGCGGTGCCTCGGGAGAATGCATCCACTTGCTCCTCTACATTACTCCCTCTGATTGCATTCTCAACCAAACTCTTCGCCTCCTTTTCTGCAATACCTGCTTCTTCTTCTTCGATCATCTCATCATATTTTCTTTTCTTTGGAACCCATATTTTTGCCACTCTCCTCAGGTGGTCAGCATTCTTTATTTGCTCATCTACACTTCAAGTCCTCAGACGACAATCGGTGCATAAAATATCCAGAAGCTCACATATTTTTTCTGATCCTGGGTATAATAGAACTTTGTTCCTGGAGGTGCAAAATAACTCTTCTTTATATTCTATCGAGTACTTTCTTCAGTCTGTGTTTTCTCTCCAGTATGGCTGTTAATGTTAATTATTACTTTCATTCCAATAGCTTTCTTGGCTGTCTTCTGGCATTATCCCAAGATGATCCTTATTAGACAGAATCCCAACATTATTAATAGTAATATTTCTCCAAGTTGTTTCAAAGCAGTTGCCAAACAAGATGGAATCCATCCAATCCATGATGATAACCAATCGTCTCCTGCTGTTTCATCAGCTTCATCTTCCATCTGTGTGTGCAAGGTCCTTTGCATCGTTATTGCTTCTGTCAGGGTCCCATTTTCTCCATCATGAGAAGGTATAAATGTACAGCAAGAAGGTTCCACCTTGGTGCACACACCTCCTTCCATTGCTGTTATGAAATCCAGAACATACCTGTTCTGGCGAGTCATCAGCCTGATGGCTCTCAACTCTTCGTTATTGCATTAAATCCTTTTATTGTTGCATTGATCGTCTGCAGCAGCTCCCATCTTGTAATCTGGAGCCACTTGGCATTCACTGAAGCTTGAAGTCCTGGTATGAATATAGATGTCATTATCATTGCGGTCTTGCTGAATAGTTTGTACTCATCAGGAATGTTGTTGTAAGCCTCTATTGATTGTAATGAGAAGTAATTCTCTCTCTTTAGTCGGCGAGGATGAAGGGATCTCTTCCTTCTGTTATATTAATTCATTTTCGGGAACTCTTTGATGTGGAGGTCACTTTGGGGAATCACTATTGCTGGGACATGTACATTTACTATAGAGCACGCTCCTCCCCAATCTTTAGCCAACTGCATGTAGGTGCTGGATCCACAGGCCCAATATTGATCCATCAAAACTGCTGTTCCTCCATTCATTCCTTGTACTTCTATTGTTTCTCCACAACCTTTGTTCTTTGCAATATAGACCTTGCCAGCATTCTTGAAGCAGGTAGTCGCATTCTTCACTTGCAATATATGCACTGTCCTACTTCGATCTCAACCCAGGTTAGTAGTCTTGCATACATGGCCCATGATTCTAGGCATTTGCCATTCACCTGTTGCACCTCACAGATTGCTTCTTTCTTTAATAGGTGTTGTAAGGAAGGCATGGTATAAAACAGACAGACACAAGTGACCACAGTTCAAGAGTGTTTATTGAACTTCAATTGGGTTTGACAGACACCTATCTACTCCAAAATATAAAGCAGCTATGATCATCAAACAATAATAACGCAGTCCTAGTGGTGTCTTGTCAAAATAAAAGGTCCTATGCTAATAACCCTTTTGCCAATCCTTACTTCTAAATACCCACTCCACCTCCTTTCCTTCTGTCTCTCTTATTTCCCCCATTCTCCCCAGTCCTTCCCCCTAATCTCTCCCTCCATATCCATGTCCCTGTGTCTACCATCCCTTCCTCAGCCCCCCACTCTGCCTCCTTCCTGTCATGATGCCTACCCCGGGCATCCAGATCAAGCCCATCCGCCCCGGGAGCAGGCATCCAGATATTTAATAAAACCCCAGCAGCTCCGGCTGGGGGCTGTCTGGGTTCAGTCCTGGCGCCTTAGGCGCCAGGCTCATAATACAAATCAGTCCTGGTGCCATAGGCGCCAGGCTCATAGACTTTACTTACCTCATGCAGACCATGCTGCAAATGAATCCAAGCCAATGTGAGGCCTGAATGGGACTATTTTACTACAGGGACTATTTTTTACTCGGGTGTGGTTCTAGGGACTTCTTACCTGGAACTACTTTGGAGGCTATTTAAACCTCGCCCGAACAGCAGCACATGCTTCGTGTTATTCTGCATCCAGCAGCGTAACGCTCACTGTGCCTGCAGTCACCATGCAGTCTTCCGCCACGCCCGCCTCGAATCCAGAGCTCCTAGCAATAGAAGAAAGAAGAAGGAAAGGTTAGAATACAGATATTATTTCAATCCTTACCTGAATTCCGGATCCATCACGTCTTCGAACTTGAAAAGGTAATTATTCTACACGCGTCGCATCGCCAGCTGCAGCGCCGCACCATACTCACCAGTCCTCACAGCATTTTTCGATCCGGCGCAGCCTCCATCATTTTTTCCACCAAATTCCACCATCTAGGGGACAAAAGAAACATAAGGTGAGCCGAGAGAGCCAACAAATACAACCTCTCCACCATAGACTTACCTGATTAACAACCGGAGGCATTATTCTGTAACAAACCGCAAATTCTTACGCCGCACCTGTAAGGAGAGAGAAACCAGCAATTTAAACACACTCATCATTTGCCGGACAGTGTTGGGTAATACAGACTCTTACCTCAACACCATCAGCTGCCACAAGACAATCTTCCCTTGGACCCAGCTGCAACACAAGAAAGGAATGTACAAGAGTGAACATCGGACATATTGAACTCTTTGAACTTTATACTTACGGGTTCTCGCCTGGAACCTCGGAGTCAATATTCATCTGGAACTCTTCCAATGCCCTCAAACCAGTGAAGTAACTGGTATCTAGGCGCCAATGCATTCCACGCAGGATGGAGAGCTCATCATTTACAAACATAAGGTGAGCTTACAGAAAGTGAATATTGGTGGTGATTAGTGGGGAGAACAGTGGGGTGCCATTACTAAAATCCACAATTGGCTGAATCCCTTTCTCCACTTGCAAGAGAATATTTCTAAGGGTCAAGCAGACGAGATCAGGCGGTCCACTCTAGTCTGTCATCTCTGCACTACGCTTCACGGTGGAGGAGGTCGCAGCTGTCCGGGTCCGATCGACACCCCTGTGGGAGCCAGGTGAGCATAACACTTCCCTTCTTTCTCTTTTATTCCCCCCTTTCTCCCCAGTCCTTCCCCTAATCTCTCCCTCTGTCTCCATGTCCCTTTGTCTGCCCATTCCTTTCTCAGCCCCCCACTCTGCCTCCTTCCCTTCTGTCTCTCTTATTTCCATTTTCCCCAGTCCTTCCCCCTAATCTCTCCCTCTGACGCCATGTCCCTGGGTCTACCCATCCCTTACTCAGCCCCCCCACTACGCCTCCTTCCCTTCCATCTCTCTTATTTCCCCCTTTCTCCCCAGTCCTTCCCCTAATCTCTCCCTCTGTCTCCATGTCCCTGTGTCTGACCATTCCTTCCTCAGCCCCCACTCCGCCTCCTTCCCTTCCATCTCTCTTATTTCCCCCATTTTCCCCAGTCCTTCCCCTAATCTCTCCCTCCCTCTGTTGCCATGTCCCTGTGTCTGCCCAGCCCTTCCTCAGCCCCCATTCCGCCTCCTTCCCTTCAGTCTCTCTTGTTTCCCCCTTTCTCCCCAGTCCTTCCCCTAATCTCTCCCTCTGTCTCCATGTCCCTGTGTCTGCCCAGCCCTTCCTCAGCCCCCACTCTGCCTCCTTCCCTTCAGTCTCTCTTATTTCCCCCTTGCTCCCCAGTCCTTCCCCCTAATCTCTCCCTCCCTCTGGCTCCATGTCCCTGTGTCTGCCCAGCCCTTCCTCAGCCCCCCCCCCACGCCGCCTCCTTCCCTTCTGTCTCTCTTATTTCCCCCATTTTCCCCAGTCCTTCCCCCTAATCTCTCCCTCCCTCTGTCGCCATGTCCCTGTGTCTACCCATCCCTTCCTCAGCCCCCACTTCGCCTCCTTCCCTTCGTTCTCTCTTGTTTCCCCCAGTCTCCCCAGTCCTTCCCTCAAATCTCTCCCTCCATCCCCATGTCCCTGTGTCTGCCCAGCCCTTCCTCAGCCCCCCCACTCTGCCTCCTTTCATTCTGTCTCTCTTATTTCCCCCTTTCTCCCCAGTCCTTCCCCCAATCTCTCCCTCCGTCTGTCTCCATGTCCATGTGTCTACCCATCCAGTCCTCAGCCCCCGACTCTGCCTCCTTCCCTTCAGTCTCTCTTCTCTCTCTTCCCATCCGCTCGAGCCCATCACCCCACCCACGCTATTGGTAGCACTCCCTCTTTCACCCCTATCCACTCCCACCTCTCTCTTTGGGATTTCAAATAATGTGATACATCTCTAGCGGTGACATTTCATAATTCCATTTTCCAAAATTAGATGCCCTTTTGCAAGTGCCTGTGTGTTTAACTTGAGGTCGGTTCCACTGGCCTGAGACATTCAACTCAAACAGACTGGATGCCAAAATATCCCAGACACAATTTTCGGACCCTAATATATCGTCATTCCCAGACGCGTTCTATTTTTACAGGCTGCAGACTGTCAACATGGTGTATTGTTGTAGGAATAAGGCAACTGGCTATGCGTGGGCTCTCTTACGTTAAAGGTTCTTGTACTGCGCACTGTTGCCACCTGCGCGGTCTCTTGGCGCTCTGGCGGATCTGTAAAGCAAGGAGGGCGGCGGGTACGTTAGTGGGACCGAGCAGGAAAAAAGAGCAAGCGCACTGTGATGCGCTGCTGGCAGCTTCAGTTCCGTGACACCGTTCACTGAGCGTAGGTATATTTTTCGGTTGGCACCCGCCATCTGGTGCTGTGAGAGACTATGTGTGGTTTCTTTCGTTGTTTTTAGAGTAAGTATCTGCAAAAATTCCGTTTATTTCACCAAACCTGAAAGCGCCATTTTTATATAAAAATATTTTGGGCTGGCTTTTGATTGGCTCCCCTAATCTTATTCAAACTGTATCCTTTGAAGGAGGCAGTGAACACTTTTCATCTGGTTGTTCCCTGGGCAGAGGTGGGTGTATTGGTACATTTTAGCCCCGGCTCTAAGCAAATTAAATTGTTCTGCGTGTTTTCATCCCAACAATTTTCTAAGAGAACATTTTTTTGTGCACATTACCAGGGTTGTGTACTAATTTGATTTCTCTGTTTTCCAATACCACTATTGACATGACTCAATAACTTTAATCCATGATGTGTCTGTATTGCATACTGCGGCACACGAGTTCCCCAACCATCCCAGCATTCTTATGTGTGACACTTTTCAATATGGACACACAAACCACGTATTTAATGTCCTTCCTTTTGGATTCACTAATGGGGTGATCTAATTATGACAGTGTACATTTGAATGTACATAATAATGGTGCTACAGCCTTGAAAAAGACCTGGGAGGGTCGAAACAAGTGTTGGCTGAAACTTTCAATAAAATATCTTTTATGAACACAACCACTACCTAGTGTCGATCCTTCGGCAACATATAAGAATTCATCGCTCTTCTCATTTTAAGAACCTAGCGCCATTGTGAGCAAGGTTCTACCCCTAGTTTTACTACATGAGAAGTGGTTGCACGGTCAGGCTAGTCCTAATTTATGGGGACCACAGGACTCCATAAGACATTTGCCAGAATTACTATGAGCAGTCATTATTTGTTTTTTCTTTTTTTTATTGAGAGCGGACCTATCTTTTGGAAGCAATGGAGCGCTTTACAATCGTAGGGGAAAGAACACCGTGACGGAAGCAGAGAAAAAAAGGAGCTGGGAGCTAACAACAGGAGAGGGGGAGGCAGGGCCATTGGCAGCAAAGTGGAGGAAAAATTGGGGAGTAGATCACTGAGTCTTATGTAGGGCGGGGAGTGTAGGGTGTGTGGACCTAGATGTTATGGAGGAGCCACTCTTTGAAGAGGAAGATCTTGATCTCTTTCCTGAACTGTAGAAGTGATGGGGCCAGTCTGATGTTGAAGCGGAGGAGGTTCCAGAGTCTTGGAGCGTAGACAGAGAAGGCCTGTCTTCTGGTTCTGCTGCAGTAATGCCGATGATTTTTGGCAGCACAGCGGCTGATTTATCTCCGGCTTTTTCCCCGCTAGATGTATGTACACTCCCCACCGTCACGCCAGATCGCTTAGTAATGCAGCGTGAAAGTGACGGTAGTGGTATTCTTGCCACGTTTCATAATGAGGACCATTGTGCTGCAGCCTAAAAATCAAGTATTTCAAACTTTCAGAAAAGTGTGTAAATAACCAAAATATGATTTACTGTGAATGGCCCTGATTTACTAAAGCCTTTTACAATGGCACAATCCCATTGAAAAACGCCTTGTAAATCAGGCGCAATGTCTCATGAAGGAAAGGTTATGTACAGGGCAGAGGTCGGCTTGCGGGGTGAACAGGTTCACCTTGTCCCTGACTACTGAATTCCCGCGGCCTGAGTAGTAACTGCGTAGCTAAGTTGTGTATGTGGTGTAGTTTGCAAGATTGCTTGCACTGGTGCCTGTACAGTTGCACCCTTGAACTGTGCCTTCGAATAGACTCATTGCATGGGGTGCGGAAGGCCAACCTTTTACGCAAGATCACTCTGGGCCTGATTTGCAAGGCCCTTTTGTAAATCAGGCCCTCCGTGCATGCAGCACCCTGGTTTCACTCCTTGGCCAATCATCGGAGAGATTGCATTTGACCTTGTGCTGCAATTGGACGCAGGGCCTTTCGCTCATAGAAACTTCTGCCCGTCCGTCCCTGTGGTACGACATGTCCTACATGTCCTACATACGCTACCAAACCAGTTAGCAAGATGGAGAACAAGCGCCCAATTGTCATCAGATCGTAGAGTGCAATGAGTGACACATACCTTGGCATGCCACCCAACTTAGAGCTTCAGAATGTTGGGAGCCGGGGATGGATAGCTAGGAAAGAGGGATGCAATCCATCAGGCTAGATGGATTTGTAAGACACAAAGGGCCTGATTCACAAGGTGTCTTTCAATGAGAGAACCCTGTTGAAAAGCACTTTGGGAATCAGGTCCAAAGTGCAGAACACATTGTCAATTGTAGGTCGGAAACATGTGACATGCCCTGTAGCATAACATATCGTAACATAACATAACTAAGGCCTCCCACTCCCACCTACTATCCATCCCCAGAATCAAACTGCAAAAAGCAGGGGGTCTTAGCTGCAAAACACGGGAACACCCTTCCACTTCCTCTAAGTTCTGAAACTTCCTTCTAGACCTTCGGCAAAGGCCTCAAAACCTGGTTCTTCACACAAGACCCATAACCCATCACTCAGCGACTCTTCGGAGCAATGTACTAGCAGAGTTCCTAAGCTCTTACACTGCTCGTCATAATGTCTGTGACTATTGTTACATGTTAACTACCTTCACATCTGCTCTCTCTGTAACCAGCGCCTGGGTGACTCCGGGTTCGGTGCGCGTTACAAATGACAAAATAAATAAATAAATACAAATAAAGATGAGAGCCAGATCATAACACAGGCTGGAAAAATACGGGAATGGGAGCTTTTGCCGTAGTACATTTAGTCGAAGAAGAATTTGTTATTTTTCCGCACATATATTTTTATGTTATATGTGTTTGTACAGCGCACATACGTCCAAGGGCAACTTGGCGCTATTTGGGGGTGGGTTTAGGGAATAATTAATGTGGGGGGGGTTGCCGGGGTCTCCCTCTCCATATATATTCGCCTAAATGTTTTCGATTCGATCACATAGAACCGAAAAATACAACATGGAATTTCGCAAAGTCTGAATGCCTGCTGTTGCGTTTACCAGACAAGGAATGTCTGCTTCTTGATGTTTGCAGTTATGTTGGCACCAGGAATGACATTGTTGTCATCCATTAAATGCAACATTGGTCTCGCCAACAACTGTGTTCCCCTTTGAGCTGAGTGGACATACACAGTCCATCAAAAACTGCATATTTTAAAATGTACATGAAGGATTGCATAGTATATGCAGCATCTTTTCATAAAGGTAGCCATTGCCAGGCCCCTCTAGGCATGGCAGCATGGTTTGCATTGTAGTAGGGCTGCCAGATGCCTCCATGTCCTCCCGTTCAACATGTGCACTTGGCCTCTAGAAACAATTGGAAGATGGCACTTAGCAGTATTTTATCTGCATGAAAGAAACCAGTGCTTCACCTCCGAGGGTGCATTGCTGTGAAGTTAAATGGAAATGAAAGCCCAGGACTCGAACACGGGGCCCTGCTCACATGGAGTCATCTGCTCTCCCTAAGTGGGAGCACCTGCCCCGCTTGCAGATATTAATATGCAATGGAACATATGGAACTTTTATATTCAAGGTTTTTTTTTGCCTTTGGCTTTTACAGAAAGTGTTAAGAGCTTGCTTTATAATTTTTTATAAGCGCAATGTTGCGGCGCGGCGTACAGGAGAGGCAATCATTTCACAAAGGAAATGACACATTTGGTCAATAAGGGAGTGTTTAGTAAGACAACCCATCAAAGCACACCTGGGTCCAGTTTATATTTTAAGTCCCCGATGTTATATTTTGCAGATGACTAGGTGTTTACAGGGAGTTTTAATGCAATTTAATATCCCTAATTTATATCCCTATATTCAGTGCTCCATTGCCTCCTAGCTGACTTCACATTGGATTAATCCCATACACAAATTCAATGTACAAACTTTCCTCTGAACTCCCTTTCTGGCTGGACCAGAGTAGGCAATTCTCCTGCAAGCAAACCTCCTCTTACACCGCAGGCATGCTTCATGGATGCCACCCACCATTTCTGGATTCACTGTCTAAGAACACTACCACCAGGTGGACTGAACGCCAACACTAACACCCTATCATCTCTTCATATATAAAGAGGCCTTAAGCCTGCAGCGATTGGCACCCCTCGTTTAATCACTTATTGCATTAATAGAATGCAGTCGGTACTGGACTCATCAATGACGTTAAGATTGCACCTATGCCGAATGATCAGTCACAGAGTGAGTGTAGAGGAGCAGACGTGTATGTCACTGATAGACTCTGCACCCTCACCTCTGTCATATTGGAGGAATAACTGGAACACACTATGCACAACACCAGGTATAATCCCAATGCTGCATCGGGTGTACAAGAGACGTTATGCCCTAAAACAACCCTGGCGAATGTACCCTCGGACGGAAGTGGTAGCAGGAGATCTACAGGTACCACTGAATATCGAGGAGCTATAAAGAACATCTGACAAGTGTAAATGATGTCATAAGGAGAAGATACAATGATGCACTGAAACGATATAAGAATAGTTAAAAAAAGATGTAACTGAAGAAACAAAAGTAAACCTATACAAGTGAGAGGAAACCATATATACGAAGAAGATAAGTCACCATATGAGTAGTGATTGTATCGATGCAGAAAAGTAAGGTAGATGAGTTACATAGAAGCTTGCTGCAGTAGAAAACATAACACGTGTGAAGTGGCCATGTTGAAAAGATGGACGCCGGCTCTCAATGAAAGTAAGCGAAGAGCTCGAAGGTGTGAGATCAGAACTTCAGAGCTGACAGAAGCTGGAAATATAAATGTGTGCATAAAGAAAGAATAGCTGTTGGCCAGAGAAGGGTACAAGGGAGTCAACGGGATAAGCAACATACGTAGGACATCTGTAGGTTAGGTAAATGAGCGAACATTTACGAGTTCCAAGTATTGACAATAAAGATGCAGACAAGCCTATGTGAGATGGAGCATCCAAGTCTCTGGAGGTTGAAGAGGGTAATGACACCTCAAATAATTTTATCAAATAGCCCTAAATAAAAGGCAAAATTGACAAAATCGTGGTCTCTTCACAGGTGGTGCAAGACCAGAAAACAAGGCCTATTCATAAACCCTTGCTGAAGATAATGATGTATTGTAACTCCCTTTAAAGTTCCAGGGAAGAGAACATCTAGGAAGGTCAAGTACAAAGGAAAGACCTTGTTTGAAGACTTGGCTAATGAGAGATGATAGAACTAATTGGGCAAGTGAGCAGTAGTCCGACGTTGTTCTCCGCACCTGAGTTTCGTTTTCCTTACATGCTGCTAGTGAGCCGAGGGCCTAAGATTGGCAGAGAATGCCAACCAATCAGAAGGCCTTTGCAACATGGAGCATACATTGTTGCAATGGCCAATCCGCTGTTGTTATGCTGCTATAATCTGTATTAAACATAGTTAGAGGGAAGTTCGAAGCTTGCCTGCCAGAGAAGGGGCAGCCAACACAGTTACTAACATGTATGGACTCTATATGTAGACATGTTACCAATCCCTAAACCCCATAGGTTTAATAATTTGCCACGTAGGATGACACCGTAGCTGACGCACATCTAGCTATAAAGTCTTTCTGTAACAAATCTACATTTTGAATTTGTGGACTACAATTTGTCGTTCCCCAGATTGCCCTACTTTATTGAACTAATAATAAAGCAGCATTTTGCCATATTCTTTGATTCTGTCTGATTATTTGTGCCCGAAAGTATTTGTTATGGTAATTCCATTCTGCGCATAAGAACGCTGCAGGTGCTACTGCACATGAGAAATTTTATACGGCCTGAAGAAGGCGGGGGGGCGAAACATTGTGTTTTTATATATACTACTGTAGGTGTATGATTTCTTTGTATATCCCATTCATCTCTTTAATTGTACTGTTCTTTAAGATAGGCAATAAATGAATACCTCAATTTGGAAAGACTCATTTTTAATGTCATACTTTGAATCGCACAGTGAGTCTCTCGCGTTGTGTTCCATGAACAATGATACATAGCTCAGTGAAATGCTCTGAAAAGCAGGATGTAAAGATACACTTCTGCTTTGCAGTAGCTGCCGCGCTGCGGTGGAGGTAGGATTATCAGTCAAAATAAGAGCTCTCAAAAATAGTGAGTTTGTGAGAGGGAAATGTCTGCCTGAGTTGCCTGTTCGCAAAAGTAACGATGGATCCCGCAACTACTCATACACACCTTAGAGGTGCAATTTCCTCACCAGTAAAGTGCACCGATTTACAAAGTAACAGAGAAGTGCATATTATTCAAACCTGCCTGAATCCCCGCCAGGATCAGATTCAAAACTGCATGTATCACCGACAGAGCAGTCTCAAAAGGAACACCAACATACCTGGCGGCTAAACCCCACACCTCTGGAAGCTCTCGCACCTCACGTTGCAAAACCAGGAACACGTTGGTGTCAAAGCTAGCGCGCGAAGAGAAGACTCGCGAGCAGTCCCACTCCTGCTTTGCCCGACCGTGCGCGATATAGGGATCACCCAATCCCTACAGAGGCTCGAAATGCCCCCACCATCCTCCAGTTCTGCAAAACACTAAAAGCGTGTCTCTTTCAACAATAAAATACCAAGCCCAATTCTGGCACAATCCTGTTGTAGAGTGCGCTGCTGTTTTTGGGCTAGGCTCGCGCAATAACAAATAAAATACAAATAATCCGTTCTGTGGGGCAGATAAGGGCAATTCTCACATGCTCAGGTCAGGCAGAGTACATTTCACCACTACTGCATCATGTTGGCAATCCGGTTTATATTACTCATGAATAAATTGGGATATACGTCTAATGCCCGGTTTTCCGCACGAATGTTCGATTTTATTTGTTCAAATATATTCAAATAGAAAGTGGGGGGAGCCCCCCTACAGCCGTCCCCTAGCCCTACCCACTCTCCACTCCTATCCCCACCAACACTGCCTAACCCCCAACCCACCATCGACTTTTTTGAGGTACAATTCACCCCCCACAAAATGTTGACTAAATCAATTCGACCAATTGTTGATCGAGCAATAGACCTACCTGTGTAAGCTGCACATCTAAAATGTATGGGGAAAAGCCTTCCTTTCGTCCATAGCACAGCTGCTTTGATGTCCACAAGGTTGTGTGTAAGGTTGTCAAATTCTTAGTGCTTTCATGTCTGATGTTATAGGTGATTTCATCAATGATGTCATGTGTAACGTTGCGTGAATGTATGATGTCATGCGACGTGAGCTCAACACATTTTATCATGCAAAACATTAACCAACATATTTTGCAACTTTTGAGGTTTTGCATTTTAAGCACTCCACCATGTGTGCCATACTGAATTTGTTCAAAGGAGTTGCCCGCTAAAGAATTACTGATGATTAGCTCTATACTATGGGGTTATCTTCCGCTGAGGGGAGTGACTTCAGGTAGCCAATGGGAACATAGTTCTCATTGTCTTTGATATCAATCAGTACTCTGGCCACTGTAGGGTTAAGCACCCCTCAGGAGGGCGGGGCTTGCTAGTCCGTGGGAAGCGAGGGCCCTGTGAAGGATTAGGATCATTTCCAGAAAACCCTCCCCCATCCCAGGTGATTAATGCTATTAGCACCCCATTCTCTCTCCAAGAGGTAATTGTATTCAGAAAGCTGCACAGTTGCTAATGGCTTCCTACGTGAACCATACACAGTCATATAGTATGACCGTGGCCCAATGCCGATGGCTTCCTACGTGAACCATACAAAGTCATATAGTATGACCGTGGCCCATGCCGATGGCTTCCTACGTGAACCATACACAGTCATATAGTATGACCGTGCCCCATGTCGATGGCTTCCTACGTGAACCATAAACAGTCATATAGTATGACCGTGGCACACACCGATACACAGTCACATAGTATGACCATGGCCCATGCCGATTGCTTCCTACCTGAACCATACAGAGTCATATAGTATGACCATGCCCCATGCCGATGGCTTCCTACGTCAACCATACACAGTCATGTAGTATGACCGTGCCCCATGCCGATGGCTTCCTATGTGAACCATACACAGTCATGTAGTATGACTGTGGCCCATGCCGATGGCTTCCTACATGAACCATACACAGTCATATAGTATGACAGTGCCCATGACGATGGCATCCTACGTGAACCATACACAGTCATATAGTATGACCGTAGCCCACATACACAGTCATATAGTATGACTGTGGCCCATGCCGATGGCTTCCTACGTGAACCATACACAGTCATATAGTATGACCGTGGCCCACATACACAGTCATATAGTATGACCGCGCCCCATGCCGATGGCTTCCTGCATGAACCATAAACAGTCATATAGTATGACCGTGGCCCATGCCGATGGCTTCCTACGTCAACCATACAAAGTCATATAGTATGACCATGGCCCAATGCCGATGGCTTCCTACGTGAACCATACACAGTCATGTAGTATGACCGTGCCCCATGCCGATGGCTTCCTACGTGAACCATACACAATCATGTAGTATGACCGTGGCCCATGGCGATGGCTTCCTATGTCAACCATATACAGTCATATAGTATGACCGTGGCCCATGCCGATGGCTTCCTATGTCAACCATACACAGTCATATAGTATGACCGTGGCCCATGCCAATGGCTTCCTACACAAACCATACACAGTCATATAGTATGCCTGTGCCCCATGCAAATGGCTTCCTACGTGAACCATACACAGTCATATAGTATGACCATGCCCCATGCCAATGGCTTCCTACACGAACCATACACAGTCATATAGTAAGCACGTGCCCCATGCCAATTTCTTCCTACGTGAACCATACACAGTCATATAGTATGACCGTGCCCCATGCCAATGGCTTCCTACGTGTACCATACACAGCCATATAGTATGACTGTGGCCCATGCCAATGGCTTCCTATGTGAACCATACACAGTCATATAGTATGACTGTACCCCATGCCGTTGGCTTCCGCTATGAACTATACACCATGGCCCATGCCAATGGCTTCCTACGTGAGCCATACACAGTCATATAGTATGACCGTGCCCCATGCAAATTGCTTCATACGTGTACCATACACTGTCATATAGTATGACCTTGGCCCATGCCAATGGCTTCCTACGTGAACCATACACTGTCATATAGTATGACTGTGCCCCATGCCGATGGCTTCCTATCTGAACCATACACAGTCATATAGTATGCCCATGGCCATGCCGATGGCTTCCTACATGAGCACAGTCATATAGTATGACCGTGTCGCATGCCAATGGATTCCTACACGAACCATACACAGTCACAGTCATATAGTATGACCGTATGGACCCTTATTTATTTTAATACATTTCCTGTCTTTAAATGGATATTCTATGAGAGTGCCAAACTGCAGACAGAACGCGCAACTGCTCATGTTCGGCGTTGTACAACATGCAAACTGCTGCGTTTTAGAGTAACTAGGACATTACAACAGTGCCCTTGTCCTCGTTTGCAGGTCTCACCATGCAACATCCGCACAGTGTACGGTTACCAGCTGAATTTTCCAAAAATGGACTGCATCACAAGTTGCCAAGGTGGCATTTTCTGGCCATATCTTCCACACACATGCCTTAGGTACAAGCACCCGCAGTGCCCATTTGGTCGGATTATTAGTCTGTAAGAGGCAGTTCTGGAAATTGGAAAGATTGACTCTGGGAACTTCTCCCATCCCCCCTTCTAGGTCATGAGGAGTAGGAGAAAGTGGGGCGTTCTGTATGTGGGGATGAGGAAGTGGAATAGCCCCCTAGCTCTTCAAGTACCACAATCGTGGTGATTTGCATAAAAGCAAAGAGCATTTTGGGAAAATAGGAATTACCACATTTTCCACTGGAAACATGTCTGTCATAGTAATTTAGCATCAAACCTTTCTGATCAAGTAACCAAAGTTGGACGTTATGGCTCATTTCTTTTGCCTCAATACTCACTCTAACAGAAACAGGTCAGCATATCGAAAGACATAAATAGTCATTTGGACAGGTAGTGCATTTGATGTGAGACTTGGCAGTGTTTCTGAACAGAGCCCCTACTTTAGAAACATTTCTCTTCCCTGGGTAGAGGTGGACGGTGGCTGAATATGGCCATACGTGTCGACAGCCTGTATTTTCCGGAGCAGTCTGACAAACTGTTAATGTTTGCTGCATATCAGGTCCATGCAACACAAAATCCAGAAATAGTATGTCAAACTTTGAACAAGACAAATATAGCCCCGAGCTGCCTGGAGAAATCTATACAGTCCGGTTTCACCCAGGGAAAGGATTTGACCCACGGAAAGGATTGCACCCAGGGAAAGGATTTCACCCAGGGAAAGGATTTGCTCTTGAGTCTCTGGGTATTGTTCTCTAGGGTTTTCCCAATCAAGTACTGAATTTAAAATCTGAACAGATACTAGACCCTTTTGGAAGTTTAAAGTTCGAGCTGAGAATGTTCCGCTATTAGGTGCGGGCCTCCTGGGAAAAAACTATTGGTTATTTTCATTAAAATGGCAAAACTAGAATATGCTATTTTTTTTATATAGTTTTGGTGAAAATCGATAAAGAAGTTTTTGAGAAAACCTCAGACCAAAACAATCGCATGCGATATTGAAATAGAAACAATATATTGAAATAATCCTAGACTTGTGTCCTTCTGTGACTGCTCATTACAAAATGTTCCAAGTAAAGTTTGATCAATTTTGCTTCATTGGTCATTAGAGTTGCACATTATTCCAAAAAGTCTTTGAGATAAGATTTGCTTTTTTTCCTCACTAGAGAATTCGCAGCTTCATTTTAAAATGTTTTAGATTTTTCCAGCCCGAGCATGCAGTCGTTTCTGCACCTTGCATGTGCGCTCGCCTCATGCTTTAGACATGATATGAAATGTCAGCTAAGGGCACTGGCAAAAGCTTCAAACTTTGAGAGTAGAGGACACATGACGTTGGTTCATTGAAGCATTGTACATCGTGTGCGTTTGTGTTTTAATATCTGGGAAACAGGGATCCACGTGTAAACACTTCCTTAAGCTATTCGTTTTACACCAAATGGGGCAACATGGAGATTAGTACCAGTGGAATTTTGAAAAAGCTTTGTTGTGATTAAGATTTTGGAACTATCTAAAAGTTTGTGTATTTGTGAAAAGGATCTGAATATACTTCTGCTTTTCTAACATGTGTACATGTGTTGTATTATTGTAGCAATTGAAAACTAGGTATACAAGCAATTTGTTTGATTCCCTTCACGGTTTGCATTTCTATTTTGCATGTCTACAAACTGTTCAAGAACGGATTTGTTCTGTTGGAGTTGAATTGTTAAACGACGCATTAGAGTTTTGACCAAATTGTGTGAAATATGCGTTTCATTGTATTCTTTGCAGACATATGGAACAGTAGGTGTCCAGAGAGAGTATGGGTGATTACCTTATACAGTTGTGTATATGGTTAGGAAATCTTTTAGGCAGTTGTCAATCATTAAAATACATTTGAATAGTGTATTCCTCCTAGAAATGTAATACATACAACTTATATCAATTTCAATTGTGCACTAATTATGCTAGAAAATACATGAAGTTCTTAGCATTGCTAAAACTGATTGACATCTTGCCATTGATTTTCTAAAAAGCAAGAGAAAACACACTGAACAATTATTTAAATATTCGTATAAGATAGGCAAACCTTTTAGAACACACCTTTTCCTGATTATTTTTCTGTTAATTTAATAGGTGTATATCAATTTAAATGTGCATAAATGCTCTGTTATTTATTCTGACTTTCACTCATTGCTGACCCTTTTGCAGCAATTGTGGATCATTTTCTGAAGCAAATTTGTTGAAATTCATGGATGCCTATTCATATACTCTGACTTTTAATCAGCAAACCTGCCCAAAGAATCCTTTTTGTATATTGGCAAACACGTTTTCATTAAATAATACTGTGTTTCTTTATAAAATATTGTTGGAATAGATTTTTACTGGCCTTTTTATTGGGGCTAAATGTACGTTTCCTGAAACCTACGAATTATTTGGGCTTCCCAAGGAACATCTGTTTGAATTTAGATAGGTTGTGCTATGCTGAAAATGTTAAATGATTTGTTGAATTTGAGAATTAAGGAATTTGGAATGCGCCTGTTAAGAAAAATGATTCATTTTCCTCTGGCGTCCATTTTGTCATCTGTTAAGGATTTTAAGATTTGGTGAAGGACATCTTCTTAGCTACTGTTTGTTCAATGACAGGGACTTGCAGGTTTTATCCTTGGCCGGTCCAAGGACCAGGCAATAGTAGGTAGTCACCTAGGATGCAGTATGCAGGTGGGTGATAGAGACCCCCTATGAACATCATAAGGGGCACCGTATCCAGAAAAGGAGTGGCAGGCAGCAGAGTCTGGTCAGCCTAGGCGTGCGGACATTCTCACAGCACTCCAGACGACATCATTCTCTTTCTTCCAATCCTATTGCAGTGTGAGGAATGTACATTCAATAAGCCGGCACCTTTTCACAATTCCTGTGCCTCGCTGATGACGATTTAGGAGATCCACACTCACCAATTGAGAATTTGCTGGTGAATTTGGCGGCGAAGAGTTCTATACAGGGGCATTGATGGCATATCCGAATAATTCATGAGTTCTGTTCTGAGTGGTCATCAGTTTGGAACATAGTGAAGATGGACAAAATGAATACAGTTGGCAAATCACTCCACGTGATATAATAGGGCAGCAAAGACTACATTTCTGTATAGGGAAAAATCTTTTATTGAAATTACAAAATCAGGCAATTTAAGGTTCTCAAATCCAGGAGATATTTTTACTGCAAAATAAGCAAAATTAACTGCAGTTAAATTAAATGTAAAGTGTGGATTAAAAATTGACCTGAAGCCAGCAAACCCTACATGAAAGTTCTTGCCCAGAAGAAAAATACGATCATGTTAAAGAAAGTTATTTGGATAGCTACATTTAGTGACTAGCCGTTTTATTTGGAAGGAAAATTATTTTGAAATAGCAAAATGATTTTTTTACCATTCGAACGATGGAATTATGTTTGTTTTCCCCTATATATGAGATTTGAATCTGCTTTTCACAGTTAAGAAATGGTGACAAGATATTTGCCTCCATTGTGGACCTATAGTAAGTTCACATTGTTTAGTGGAGGGAATTCCTTTTCCTCATTGACCCACAGAATTTCCTTTCAAAGCCTTGTAAAGCCAATGAGCTGTCAAATCCGGATAAACTGTCACAGATGTGATCTCTCCGGTACTCAAACTTAAAGCACAAGATGGCTGCCTCACACTGTGACAATGTTAAAAATGGCTTCACATTTAAACATATACTAGGGCTGTCCAACCAGTAGTAACAATTATGATTATGTGTAGAGTAGACTTTAGAAGTTGTGCAATTAGGCAGATCGGTCTAACATCTAGGTTGAAGAGGCATCAAGGTTTTGAAAAGAATGACAGGCAGTTTCGAAACAGAAAAAGGCAATCCTTGCTCACAATATACACTATTAGAACATAAGCATTCCTCAGTGTGAGGACAATTGTTTTCCATTTCCTGTTAGCTAGTGTTGAAGGAAGTACCTGCAAAATTCAACTCTTGTGCAGACCGCTGAGAAGCGCCCTGGGGGAGTGTCTTCCCCTGTGGTGGAAATCAACTTCTGGATGCTGTCAGGAGCTTAGATTGTGAGAAAGTACAGCAGAGTAGCACAGTGTGTCTTTCATGCGGCCTCATTGGGGGCAATGGGTGTGCTAATGGCAGTCTGCCCTCCTAGTGATGATATCCAATGTTTGCTTACAGGTGTAGGTCACCTGTGAACCAGAAAGGCATGCTCACCGCGTAGAGCCGGCATCTGTGACCTTTGCCTTTCCCGTTGGCTCGGTCTGCAACTCTCATCAGCACTAGCCAGCATAGTCAATGGTGAGGGATCATGGGATGCGTAGTCCAAAACATTGAGAGAAAACATGCTGCAAACCACTGGCTTAGAGAGTCTTCAGGACTGCTACATGCAATTTCTCAGACCAAATCAGATCACAGTAGAACAGATAACGGAAACTCAACACATGTATGTGAAATGTGTCAAGATCTAGGTTGGCACAGATCACCAGAGTCAGGCGGCCACCTGGAGCCGTGCCCTCCATCACTGCCCTAAAAATAATATGTGAGATAAGGTGCATGTACCCCAGGAAAGCGAAAAGGTTCCCCGGTGGTACCAGACCAGAGCAAGCCCACAGAGCCTGCTCACACAGTGAAAAAAGGAGACATTTTCAATGCATCATGTTCATTTTTTGACAGATTTGAACATAATGAAACACCACTTTAGTTCATAGGGCTTGACCTAATTACTCTCCTTAACATGAAATGCCAGCGAAATAGCTCCACGAGTTTGCCGCTGGACTTCAGGATATGTGTGCCACATGCAGCCACGAGTTAAAATCCCAGCAAAGCCTTCTCAACCGTCATCTTCTTAAAGGCAATAAATTGGTTCTTAAAAAATACAAAAACACCAATAATTACAGCGATTAGATGTCTGGTGGTGGCACGAAGTGCTATATATAAAACAAGCGTGCTGTTCTATGCCTTTCTGCTAGTCACCAAGAGCCCAATTCATGGAAAAGTTTGCATTTATCCCTCAATGCCTGTATGACGACCATACTCGAGCCAGCGCGCAGAAGTTACACTGCACGTTATGCATATTCATGGAATCCCTCACACAAATTAATCATATTCGCAAGTCGTGGCTAGAACGCCCCCGACACTCCCACCACACAAAGGCAAGACAGCCACATTTGCGTGCTCCCCAGGCAGACATACATGCACCCTGTAAACAGTGCGTGGTGTCCCCCGCAACTGTCACCAGCACCCAGACAACATGCATAAAATGTATCGTAACTCGGTTATCACTTAGGACAATCTGCATGCGAACGTCCGTAAACCATTCCTGCACCCCGTTATGCTGCATATGCGCCCACCTAACTACGATCGGGACCCCATCCACGTGCACGTATCCCTAAATCCGACATGCAAACTCACCTCTGAAGTTGCGAATCCTCTGCGCAACTCTGTACACCTGCTTTCGGGCGGCGGAGAGTTTGAGGGCTTTGAGTGGGCATTTCGCAGGCGAGAGGTTGCACGGTCACATCCATGAATATCCTTTGTCATGTCTACTTGTGGGCGTGCCATGGACGGCCTGCGTTCCGTCCCTCGTAACGCCCACTTATGGGCATGCTGTTTCCCATTTTCTCTGTTCTGCCCACAAATCCGTCCTCTGTGTAATCCTCGCCCACCGCCTGCGTGGTCTCTTGTGCAAGGCACTCGACCGCTCGCAGAGATGCGCAAAGCAGCCTGCTAATCCACACAAGTCGGCAAAATATCCCGCGCAGTCGATTCCATGAATCGAAGGACAGGATTCTGCACGCATTTTGTCACGCAAATACTGTATTTTAGGCGCAGATTATTCCTTGAATTGGGACCTTAGTTGTTTGGCTGAGCTGTTCAGTGCATGACAAATGCATGTGTGTACTCAGAAATCACATTTCACGTGTGCCATTAAGACTTGTCCCGCGTAAAAGTGAATCCAAAGAAGAAGGGTCTTAGCTAAACAAGATTCAACGGAAAGGTGTGACCGCAAGACCTCAGCTCATAAAGAAATCCATTTGCCGGCGAAAAGTGCGGTAGGCGCAACTTGCTCCCCCCCCCACCCCCCCCCCGCACGGACATGGTTCACAGAAGCAATTTATAATGGCGCAGTCCCATAGCGTTCTGTCAATCAGGCCCTAATAGTGCGCCCATTCCCCCAGTAGTCACACATGCAGCGCTTGCAATGTATCTTTACCGCACTTTTCACTTTCACAGGGACCTGATTCACAAACGAAACTAAAGTGCAAGTGCTGTTAGTTAAGGAATTAAACGGGGAGGGAAAACACGTTCTTTTTTTTTAAACGTTCCTAGAAGTTGTGTCAAACTTCAGGCTAAGTGAACCACTTTAGGTATGAAACTTGTTGCTTGTTCTAAAAATAGGACTTACCTCAAGTTAGGACAGGGTCAACGTGCTACAGAAGCGAGTTCTTTCTTTTGCTTTGTGAATCGTGTGGCGCCCTATTGCCACCCTCATTTAAACTGCCCCGGCTCGAGGCACCCCTCCAGACACACTCATTTCCCATAAGCACAGTGGGTTTGGCCGGTGCTACGGCCCTCCTCTGCACAAGCTGCCACAGAGGACCATGTTTCAATGGACTTAGTAACATCAAGGGCCCCATTCATGGAATTTCTAGCACGGTGCAAAGTGACTTTGAACTGCCACCAAACATCCAGATTCACAGAGCGGTGCAAATTGTATACAAACACCCAGATTTACAGAGCGGTGCAAAGTGTATACAAACACCCGGATTCACAGAGTGGTGCAAAGTGTATTTTTGCAGTGCAAAGTCACTTTGCACTGGTGCAAAAGTGGTGCAAAGTGTCTTTGAATCACGCCCATAGCCTTTTCACTGTTTAGAGAATCAGGCGCATTTTGTGGAAGGTGCAATTTGTGCATTTTTCCAGCTGCAAAAGCAATCGGGTCCTGAATAATCCTTTGCAAATTGGACCCCAGATATATAAGGGAGGGTAAATTGAGTATAGTGAGAAAAAAAATCGCAAACTTAACAAGCACATTTGTTTGCTTTATGATAATGTAATTTAAAGTTGTGTGTTTCACCGCCAAGTCTTGTTTACCTCAATTTAAAGTTCTTGTAGGGCGCCCACACAACCTTTCAGAATCTTCGTGGCGCTTCAGAAGAAGGGCTACGAAGGAATGGAAGACTCAGTTATTTGAAAGTCCTTATTGATAAAGCAAAGAATTGAACTGGAGTTCAACATGTCAGTGCTGGACTGTGAGGCCTGTCCGCTCGCGAACGCATGAGCACGCATGATAACTGCACACATATGAACAAGGGCTTTTCCCAGACGTCACATCTCAGCGTCTACTGCTGGACCCCCGCATTTGGAAAATGTCCCTTTGCCGCTGCCCCCGTTGCTTGTCTGTCGTCAGGCCAGTTGCACGTAAGCGGATCACTCACTGCCTGCTGCCCAGGACCCTCCGGAGACCCCAGGACTCACTCGTCAAAGAGGGGGGTCTGCTGAAAGGAGGCCCCTGGGTGTTCACAGGCAGTCCCATCTCGAGAAAGTATTTATAGAGGAGGGGGCAAGAGGTCAGAGTGGAGTCCCCTATAAAGGCAGCGCCTAGAGGAAGGAGCTGGATCTTCAAGGAACACTACCCCGAAGATAATGTCAGGATACTGGTGACAGTGCTTGGTTCCCTACCCATCACCCCTTGCTGCTGTGCACCAGACTCTCCGTCAGTGCAGTCGCCTCGCTGCTGTGGGATCGGTGCTTGGTTCCCTACCCATCACCCCTTGCTGCTGTGCACCAGACTCTCCGTCAGTGCAGTCGCCTCGCTGCTGTGGGATCGGTGCTTGGTTCCCTACCCATCACCCCTTGCTGCTGTGCACCAGACTCTCCGTCAGTGCAGTCGCCTCGCTGCTGTGGGATCGGTGCTTGGTTCCCTACCCATCACCCCTTGCTGCTGTGCACCAGACTCTCCGTCAGTGCAGTCGCCTCGCTGCTGTGGGATCGGTGCTTGGTTCCCTACCCATCACCCCTTGCTGCTGTGCACCAGACTCTCCGTCAGTGCAGTCTCCTCGCTGCTGTGGGATCTGTGCTTGGTTCCCTACCCATCACCCCTTGCTGCTGTGCACCAGACTCTCCGTCAGTGCAGTCGCCTCGCTGCTGTGGGATCGGTGCTTGGTTCCCTACCCATCACCCCTTGCTGCTGTGCACCAGACTCTCCGTCAGTGCAGTCGCCTCGCTGCTGTGCACCAGACTCTAAAGTTTGTCCTTCATAAAACACGCATGCAGATTTCACTTCTTTATTTTTAATAGTGGTACACTTCATTGTTTTAAAAGATGTGTGCTATTTATTCACATAAAAAGAAGCCCACAATTCTGTTTCTGAAAGGGAGGTCTGCTAATCAGGCCCTCCTTTCACAAATGCTCGTTGGCAGAATGACAGTGGTAGCATGCGCCTTTGCGGTGAATGTCTACAGACACCCTCGGCCCCAGCTCTGCAGTGTCACGGAGCAGGTTCAAAGGCCACATGTGCATTTGTGATTGGTGGTTCCTGCAGACAGAGGGGGCTTTTAAATCTTCTGCACGTCTGATCTAAATTATAATAGTTGTATGTCTTAGTCTGTCTTGTGGCACTTACATCTTTAAATATAAGCCATGCTCAGTTGTGGCAACTAATAAGAGCACACAATTATACAGACATAGCAATTTGATACCACACTACTGTCAGCTCTGTGCGCAGAGCCAGCTATGACAGGACTGATGTGTAAAGGTGTCTAGTCTGACTGTCTCTGCTATTGACACATGAGACAATATCCAGGATGCTGTCTCTTTGATTCTCCAGCAGGAAGGGTAACACCTTCCACCAAGGCATAGGACCTTCCCCCAGGACGTCTCCTGGGAACCTATGCTTCAGAGGCCGCACTAACATTACAAAGGCACTCTCACTCCTGGGTGCTTTCTACTTGAGTCCCTTTAAAGTCAGCTTCCATTGGAAGTAGGACAAGTCAGAGTAACCAGAAGGGAGAGGTTGGCCAGGAAATGTGTCTCACCATCGTCATTTCTGTTAGGGATATCTTCCCTTTCCTGTCCCCTCCTTTTCCTAGGTATTCAGGATTAGATATCTTAAGGCAAGGGGGCACTTTTTTTTTTATAACAAACTGGATTTGACCCTCTACCCCAGGCTTGCTTTCGAGCAATTCCCTGTAAATGTTGTCTTTGATTCATCTCTAGACTTCTACAAGGACAAGAATAATTCATGTGGCCCTCTATTGGGGTACATCCTATCCTGAGTCCTCTGCCAGGAAGGCGGAGACAGGAGATATCTAGGGCAGAGGAGAGATTTGTCCCTTAACCATCCCCAGGGAACAGTAAGATGACTGTTGTTGGCTGGACGGCTTCTATACTGGCTGCACATCTACTAGGCTCCCGCATATGGCAGGTGAAAGATCCTGAGTAGGTGCTAGTTGGGCTCTATGGAGTGGGAGTGCAGAAGGACTCATCTGGTCCTGGAGATCCTGAACTGCCTCAACGCGTGAATGGACACTTTCTACTCAGTCCAAGCTGCAATGAGTTAACTGTCTGAATCACAGTCGATCTAGACGCTTGACAGACTTCGCGTCTGCTTGTATCGCTCAACACCAAAGCTCTGCTGTCTTTGCAACTGACATCCACCAAGTCATCGAGTGTCCACAACTCGACACTGCTGCCTGGTCACTATCTTGTTTGAGCTCCGAAGCGGATGCCAGTGCAGTACTCCAATGCTGTGTTGAATCATTCAAGCCTGCTCGCCACCAAAGGCCAGTCTCTGCTTCTCTACACCTGAAGACCTGAGTCTTCCAGCGCTGCTGACCCAACATCGACTGCCGTCCACAGTGTCTTCAGCCTGCAAGGTGTTACCACTGCTGCACAGCACTGCGGGACCCAACATCACTGCTCTCTGAATTGACACCGGCCGGCGCGGAGGGAACCCAGACTGCTGGTTCGACACCAAAAAGCCTGACTCAACACTGTTGAGCCCAAAAAACAAGAACATAAGGTTCTGTGAAGAGGCTGTGTCCCCCTGGGGCCTATTTGGGACAATCGTGACTTTTAAGCCCCCCCCCTTATCTACCTTGTTCTTAAAGACATAACCTCTGAACAGTGCCATTGTGTCCCTCTTGTGCTAGAACACCACTGCTCATCTACTGAGAGTGCACATTCACAAAAGTCTGCAGCTGCTGTGTTATCTTTTTCAGAGTGTTTTCTGATTAGTTATTTGCATTTTATTGTCTGATTAAAAGCCTAAATTATTGTAGGACCTTGATTGGACATTCTTTTGTTTCAGAACCATTGCACTTAAGTAGTTTGGGTTGCTACTGTTATCACCTCACAGCCCGCCCGAAGATATAGCCTGCTCTCCCTCTGCACTACCACACAAGGCAAAGGAGGTACACTTCTCGGGCTGTGTCGGTTTCATCTTTAGGAGTGCGATCACTGCTAGTTTTAATAGCCGTGTTGGGCTGAGCGGGTGGTTTAGCCACCACACATCCCAGTACTGTACAGAGCGTGAGTCACAAATGCCATTTATCCAGATCAAAGTATAGGGTCCCCCTCGCCCCTTCTTTCTTCACTGATTGCGGTATCTGCCACAGCTCTTTATCACAAAAGCAGTGTGTGAAAAAAAACAGCCATTGCCTCATTATAAGTTGGGTGGTGCAGTAAAATGTTGCAGTAATACCGTATACCGCCGCATTACCGCACTGCACAACTATGAGTTTGGGGTAAGGTGGAGGTAAAACCTCTACAACAAGCTGGTGGTATTTCTTCCACCTTACTGCCCAAGTGGTATTTCTGCCGACGGAAATACCACCAAAAATCCCCATGGAGTCCTATTGACTCCAATTATTGGGGACTAACACTGCCATACTGCCACATGTAATCTGGCAGTAATACCTCCAGACCAAGTGTCGGTAACAGTAATAGAGGTTGGTGGTATCTCCATGGGTTTACCGCCGAGATACCACCAAATTCATAATAAGGCTGATTGTTTCCAGCTTGAGGGCCAGCTTGGGGCATTTGGTGATGTCAATGCCCGGGGATAGTTTACCATAGTTCTGTCCATGAATTGGGGGAGTTTGAGTCCCGCCAAGCCAGGGGCCAGCGTCACAGGTTGTGTAATTGCTCACAGGACCTTGCTATGTAGACTATGGGCCTGATTCATGGAATTATTTGCATGGAAAATCTGGGATTTGTGCGCCATTCTGCGTGCAAACCGTGTTCGATGATTCATGGAATCGACTGCACAGCACTTTTTCATAACTTACGGAGACTTCGTGCAGGCTTGGAACATCTCTGTGAGTTGTCGAGTGCCTTGCGCGAGACACCCCACAGAACGTGGCTGGGGCCTTTGCAGAGGGAGGAGTAGGGAGCGAAATTCGGAAAATGAGGAAGAATAAGGGAAAAATTGGCGTTACGAGGGGCGGGCCGCAGGCAGTCCATACCACGCCCACAAATGCTCACGTTGAAGCGTATTAATGGATGCGACCGCGCAACCTCTTGCCTGTGAATGCCCACGCAAATCGTTCCATCTCTCCGCCACCCAGAGGGAGGCGTAAGAACACTTGCACATAGGAATCGCAGCGTGGAGGTGGGTTTGAATGTTGGATTTAGGGGTGCACATACTCAGTGTAGTGTGGTGCAAGAACAGTTTACGGGCATTCTCATGCAGATTTTCTGAGTTTTACCGAGTTACAGTACATTGTACGCATGTTGTTGGGGTGCCTGTAACAGCTACGGGGACCCTGGGCAGGGTCCCCGAGGTGTAGGGCAGCTTGCCGGGGACCCCACGCACTATTTTAAAGCTGCGTGTATTCGTGCCGAGTGGAGCACGCAAAGGTAGCTGTTCTGGCTGTTTTCCCTTAGCGTGGGGGCGTGTCGGGGCGTCTGGCCGCGACTTGCATTTACAGTTACTTTGAGCAGGAAATTACAGGAATATGCGGGGCGCACATTTTTCATACTGCGTCCAGACTCACGCAGTGTTGTTCTCGGCACGTGGCCTTTGCAGGAAAAATGTGCACTTTTCCATGAATCAGGGCCCTTTGTCTTTGTACTTGGGCAGTCTCTATGATTAGAGACTGCGTCTGCCAGTCTGTGTACATGGGCAGTATGTTCCAGTCTGTGATCAGAGACAGTGTCTACCAGTCTGTGTCTGTACTCACATGGCAAGTGTCACTCGCAATTTCAATTAAATGCTGCCCGACATGATTGCATGTAGGGCAGCATTTAATTGTAATTGTAAACGCTGCCATTTACACTGGATCCCTATGTGGTTCTCCTGCTTTATGCTGTTGTGTTCTGTCCCCCCTTTGTGCCATACAAATCCTGGAAAATGAGCCATTACGTTAAAGAATGCAGTACTAGCCTTGCACAAGGCTTTTACGTCATTCATTTACGTTTCGTGCTCATCAAACATTTGCTCCATAGTCTTTCTTTTATTTTTATGTGTGAATGTATGGAGGTGGGTGGAGGGCTTCTCTCCTCGCCTTGGTGAGAAAATCGGATTTTACCCATTAGACACCAGGGGCACTGAGCTCTCATGTCTCCTCCTACATCCATTTGTCCAAGTTGTCACCAACCCTGCTTAAAATATTGCTGTAACTCGGGGGGGGGGGGGGCGGGGGCAGTGTTAATCTGCCCTGAAAGATAAATCTCCTTGTTGAGTGATGCCCTCTAGGAGCTCTGCTAACTGAGAAGGCTGTTGCAAGCTTCAGAATAGGGCTGTGAGTGCCAGCAACACTGCTTAAGAACTTAGGAAGTTCAGGTTTCCAACGGGTGAAACTTACTTTCTTTCTTTCTTTCTTTCTTTCTTTCTTTCTTTCTTTCTTTCTTTCTTTCTTTCTTTCTTTCTTTCTTTCTTTCTTTCTTTCTTTCTTTCTTTCTTTCTTTCTTTCTTTCTCTTCTGTTCTTTCTTTCTTTCTTTCTTTCTTTCTTCTTTCTTTCTTTCGTTCTTTCTTTCTTTCTTTCTTTCTTTCTTTCTTTCTTTCTTTCTTTCTTTCTTTCTTTCTTTCTTTCTTTCTTTTTCCCTCTTTGTCTCCCTCACTCTTTCTTTGTTTGTTTGTCTCTCTGTCTTTCTTATCCTCTCTATTTCTCTCTTTTTATTCATTTGAATGTTATTATTTCCGTGGTATAATGCCATGCAATTAAACAGTACCCCAAAAGCGCAACAGTCGATGAAACTCTATCTAGCGAAGAGTAAAGGTCTGATGACTCAGGAAAGCAAGCGTTGACCTCGTGTGGTTGCTCTTCAAGCCTGTGTGGATGCCACACCCTGATAATAGGTCTCAGCCCTACCTCCCCACCCCTTCGGACCCCAGTGGGAAGGAATGAGGCAGACATTTTGGATGAATTTATGTTGCCACAGTTTTGATAAACAAGCGATTTAAAGGACATTGTTGTCAGGCGTCCCCTGGGACATCATTATCCTTTGCTAGATACCAGCTGCAGACATACAATGAAGAGTGCAGGAACACTCTAGCAACACTCAGTAAAAGGACTAGGCCAGATTTCCCCCGGATCCCAAATATGGTAAAACGTCTTTCACCGAAATCGGGGAACCTAAAAGCCCTTGATAACTCTGAAATAACTTGCGAGCTCTGCTCTGGTTTGTCTTTGTTGTTACATTTACGCATGTTAAAGTGCAACTAAATTTAAATGTCTATAAACACAGCAGTGAGTGGGTAAATTGAAGTGACTATGGTCCGAGTCATGTATCTTAAGAGGTTTGAATGTTGAGGGTTCAGAAAATGGGAAGGGTGCATAAAGCTGCATGCTGTGTGAAACAATGACTAAAAGCAAGTGATTGTATCCAACATGATTTAACTTTTGGAGTGAATTAAGCTCAGAGAGGCAACCTATTTTATGGACGCATTACAGGAGGTCAACCTTACTCCCATGGTTCATTTTCCAACACACCATTAAGGCCATACATAAGACCTGGTATTTGCGTCCCCCTCGGACACTTGCTCGATGCTGGTCCAGGATAACCAGACAATGCATTATTGATACATTGGATCCCAATACACATCCAACAAACCCAACTGAACACAATGACCCAGAAGCTTTCCTGGGAAATGTTGACAGCTTGATGATAAACGTGATGGACAATCCAGGCCCTCTTGTCTCTCAGAGACCACGACTGGTTCAGACTCGGTCAACAGAAATGGTTTACCTCTGACCATTATCCCTTAACTGCCAAGTTGTTATGTAAGTCTATGCAAAAAAAAAAGAGCACACTCGTACTCAGCGTCGCAACGTAAGGAATGTAGAACGGAAATGGTGCAGCCCCAAGAGTGAAGGCAGTCCGAGAATCCGAACACAACGTCAATGAGGTTATAAAAAACAATAGCATTCTAGCAAAAACAGGATTTGAACAGATATATATGGGCCTGATTCATTGTAATGGCGCAGTCCCATAGGAAAGCGGTCTGTGAATCAGGCCCGTAGGTTCGAGTCTACCCCCAACATCTCCAAACAGCTTTTCATAGCAGTGAAAGATCTTGATACAGAGCTGAACACGTCAACCATTATTCCGTCACAAGGCCTCGTGGAACTACTGGCTATTTCACTGGAAAGATTGGAAAAATAAGAACACTCATTTCCTATATAGCGCCTACCGCTGACGGGTCACAGGTGGGTACAGATCCGAATGATCCTCCATCTACGGCCAGCTTGGACGCCTTTGTCAAACTTAGGTCTTCAGAAATCGTTCACCTGTCGACTACATCGGAAGGATCAGGACCACCTCTGGACCTTGTTCCTCCTAGAACGGCGGGGGGTATATGCTCCATTGTTGAGGATAACATTCTCACCATGTGTAATGCCTCCCTCTCCTCTGGGACCGGTCCTACAGTGTGCAAACAGTTGGTTGTTAAACCCTTACCGAAAAAGCCCTCAACCGATCCCTCAGACTTGTCTAAGTATAGACACATCTCCCAACTCCCTTTTCTTTTTAAGCAACTTGAGAGAATTGTTGTTTCTCAGCTAACAAACTTCGCAGAATCTTTCAACCTATCGGACAGGGCTCAACTGGGCTTTGGGCCAGTGCGCAGCACAGAACTAGAGTCCATATCTGTCATTGACTACCTACGAAATAAGGCTGATTAGAATTAAGCTGGAGCCTTTATTGTATTGGACCTGTCGGCGTTCACTGATGGACAGACTTCACAAACCGGAGATCCAGGGCACAGTGCTTAAATGGATTCAATCCTTCCTGTATGATCAGAACCAACAAATCCAATTAGGTTTCTTTTTCTCCTCTCCACAGACGCTGGCCTGTGGCATCCCTCAGGGTTCTGCCCTGTCCCCGTGTTTCTTTCTCCGGGAAGCAGGTGCGACCATGTTGAATTATGGTGATGACACCCAAATTGTGGTAGATCTTAAGGAGAATGATGATGTCATATCAGATCAAAATAAATATTGCCTGTTGACAGTGAAGGTCCGGGTGGATAAACACCTTTTAGAAATCAATCCAGACAAAATGGAAATGCTGGCCATAAATGAAAAAAGGCGTGCACTCCTTCTTGCTGGCCTGACTCGTTTGGCCACTGTCCTCCACCGAGCCCCAAAGTCAAGAACCTGGACATTACCCTGGATGATAAGCTCTGATTGAAAACAGGTTCTGGTCAGGAACTCTCTGGTTACCTCTCGCCTTGATTTCAATGATGCGGTTTACTTAGGCCTACCAGGATACATGAGATCCAGAATACAGAGAGCACAAAACGCTGCCTCGAGGTTCCTACTGAAATGGAAGAGATTCCATTACACTCCTCCAGCACCGCGATCGTGTGACTGGTTACCAGCGAGGAGTCGCATTGCTTGTAAGAGCATGTGTATCGTTTTTGAATGCCTCAAACATCTATCATTGATCCCTCATTGATTCCTCTGTCTATGAAAATCAACGCTTGCTTATCCACGATCCACCAAATTAAGATCTGACAGACAAATTGTAAGGGGTAACCATCTGCACAGGCTGCGCTTGTTACCGGTTGTATGCTCACTAGGTGTGATAAGTTTGAACAGAGTGGATGAGGAGTGTTCACAAAAAGACACAACTGATTTATGGTGCAATTGATTAGTGAATCAAAAAGCCCAGCTTTAATTCCTCTAGTCAATACTAGGACATTTTAATTTAAAGTGCCCCAAAAACAAATGATACATTCTTGGTACACATGGGTACACATTTCATGTAAGAAGCTTAATCCTAAAAACAGATAAGTACATGCATATAATGCCAAAAGTACAGAAAATGCCAAACAAATGCCAAAAAATGCAGAAAATGCCTCAGATGTCAAGAAATACAGAAAATGCCAACACGTGTTTCAACCTATGAGGTCGTCATCAGGGCATATAGATACATATTGTACATTGGGCTATAGTGCTGATGCTAAATCCTGAACTGTGTTCATTTTTGAGAAACTGCCTGCCACTGAGCACGGCTAATTCACAAGCCGATTACGGCCAGATATCCGGAATCAGTACACCCAACACGAACCTGTTTACTACATTATTGCCACACCAACGGCATTTCTGCCGAGCAATATATCACGACCTGTCTAGAAGTAAAGTACACTGAACTGAACAGTAACATGCTTTTGGAACCGTCCATTGCTCCATTTTTTCTATAGTTTGACAGAGAACAATTACAATAAGGTTTCTAAAATGAACACAGTTCAGGATTTAGCATCAGCACTATAGCCCAATGTACAATATGTATCTATATGCCCTGATGACGACCTCATAGGTTGAAACACGTGTTGGCATTTTTTCGCATTTCCTGACGGCATTTTCTGTATTTCTTGACATCTGAGGCATTTTCTGCATTTTTTGGCATTTGTTTGGCATTTTCTGTACTTTTGGCATTATATGCATGTACTTATCTGGCATTTTTTCGCATTTCCTGACGGCATTTTCTGTATTTCTTGACATCTGAGGCATTTTCTGCATTTTTTGGCATTTGTTTGGCATTTTCTGTACTTTTGGCATTATATGCATGTACTTATCTGTTTTTAGGATTAAGCTTCTTACATGAAATGTGTACCCATGTGTACCAAGAATGTATCATTTGTTTTTGGGGCACTTTAAATTAAAATGTCCTAGTATTGACTAGAGGAATTAAAGCTGGGCTTTTTGATTCACTAATCAATTGCACCATAAATCAGTTGTGTCTTTTTGTGAACACTCCTCATCCACTCTGTTCAAACTTATCACACCTAGTGAGCATACAACCGGTAACAAGCGCAGCCTGTGCAGATGGTTACCCCTTACAATTTGTTTTAGTCCAGGTGATAGTGGGAGATCACCTCACCATCCACACGACAGCAGCTTTACCAATATCTGCTCTGACCATCCATTTAGACTTACAGGTGTGCGCACTCCTGAATAGGGCCCTACCCCCACAATCCCTTTGTTTTAAGATCTGACAGACCTTTAACCTTACCTGTATACAGGAAGGACAAGTAATTAGACAATGGAATACCTTACCTGCTCAGCTACGCAGAGAGCACCAACTCTCACCTTTTCGCGAAGACTTATCTCTTAAATATAGCACCGAGATTGTTGGGACAAACTCCCAGGTAAACCAGAGGGCCAGTAGGAGTTCTCAGACTCTTGGAAGGCCCAACACCTTCCCCCAAAAGGAACGCAGACTCAATCAAGTGGCAAGTACGTACTGTGGTTTATTACATCAAAACCAAACAGGGATTAGTACAAGGACAGAAGAAATCCATGGAGTTCACAACATCTCCTGGCTCGCAGGCCGCCAGTTTTGTCTTAAAGTTACATCAGAGTGATGTCACAACCTGGGCCCCTCTCCACAAAACCTATTGAACCACTGGATTGGCTGCTGAGTAATAGTCCACCTATAGTGGACCCTATACATGTTAATATACTGTCTCTTGCATGTCAGGTGGCTGGCCTGTTCCATTCCCAAATTACTATCTCTTAACAATTTTGCAGTGTGAGGGGCTTACCATTGGTTCTTGTTTGTTGCTACCCACCCCAGGATACTGAACTGTGGTTGGCTAGAGCTGACCTCCCCATAACTGGGATCCGCAAAGGTTCTCAGCCCTTGGTGTACCTTCTCAAGGTAATAAGAACGACTATGTGTCTGCATTGTAACTTGTGTGTACCGCCTTAGTCCATGAGAATGCTCGTTCATCTCGTGCAACATTTGTCTCTCACATTGTAACATCTTTGTTGCCAACTCCTGTCTGGCGGTGTGAGATCGGCTCCCTTTCTCAGCGCTGTTTGCTCTTCATTGTCTGAGTCGGTCGGGTCAAGTGTTCGGAGACCGTGATTTGGAGCTCTGCAGCTCTGAAATATGAGGATTTATTTGAATTTTCTGCAGTTGGTATTACTGTTGTTCAGGGAATGGAATGTCATTCATATCTGGTGGCCTTGGCAGTGGGTCCTGTCTCACACATTTGCTCTTGTCCAGCCTGGATTCAACTCAGCGTAGCTCTTGTTGAGAGGCTTGAGGCCTGCTGTCATTTTCCTAAACCATTATGCAGTTCCTACAGTGTTTGTGCTATACTACATTCTCCTTTGGTTAGTCACACTTGGCTCTGTCTGGTCCCATAGGTGCTCCTGCAGTTCCATAAGGTAATTTGCATACAAGCATTTGCAAGCTTAACTCAGGATCTCTTACTTCTTGCAGTTTCTGGGTTGCTGCGTCTAGGTAATGACAAAATAATAAAGCAACGACAGTATGTATATGTATCTGTCCTCTAACTATAAAACTATACGCTCGTGTTCTTCATGCATTCAAGTGCGTGTTTGTGCCTCAATGTGCGGATGGCACATGTGCTTCACGTCTGACGCTGCTAAGTCGTGGTGTCTCTAAACGACGTTGGTGACTTGGCCTTTTGGTGCTTTAATCAATTGTAGTCTCTTTAGTTGCAGCCTGGGGCTCCTCATCCCAGCTGGGGTGGACTTGTACCACCCCTGGACTGTAAGGTTGGCTGAGGGGGTATCTCTCGACATACTTATCAATGATTGGAGCGCTAGGAATTGGTCAGAAATAGTATGGGCATTAACAGTATCTCCTGGCCTTCTTCCGTGTCATATATCTTATATGAGGGGGAGGAGGGGGTGAATTTCCCCATCCCTCTTCAAAATACTGTTAGGTGATTGTGTGCTTGATAGAAGCATAACATAACATAACATAACATAACATTTTCTTTCTTTCCCTTTGTTTCTTTCAGTCTTGATAACCCAGTTGTTAAACCCATGGGTGATTCCTTTACGTTATGGTGTATGCTAGTAATTGCAGACTTCACTTCAGGCTGAGGAAAATAAACTAGAATCAAACTGATTTGTTTTACATGTTAATTAACAATTTATTGTTAAGTTGTTTATTATGTGATTCGTGCCCACTTCCATGCATCTCGATAAAACAGTTTCTTGTCGTGAGTACACCCATGGCCCCCTTGTCCCTCCGCCCCTCCAGCTGAAGGCTTCCATCCCAGAGTACATGTTGCCTATTTCCAATGAAATCTAAACCTCAACTGGAACTCCCACACCCATTGGGTACGATCCGCAGTAACCACATGACGCTGTTAAAAAAAGACGTCCCTCTCTGTCCCACTCACGGCTCAGAGGACAATGCCACTCTGCATTTTCACTTGTAGACAGTACGCATTCGGTTCACCAACCCATAAGCAAAGACCCGGACTCTTCCTACCGCTACCACTCTACTACCCTTCCAAAGCGGAATCAAAATTGAATTCACCCCAACTACTCATAATCGTCTAAAGCATAGATGGAGGGGTGGTGGGAAATACGCTGCTCCTCTACTGCTACGCCGCACTGCACCCCCTTTCCAAAATCATTACCATTTAAATTCTCCTTTATTGATTTGAATTTAAAAAATCAAGTATGCAACGTATACAATATGTTAAACAGGAATTCATTTTCTATCTCATGTTTTTGTTCATTGTCTAAATGAAGGGCGCTCTTCTATAGGATGCTTCTGCAAAGGTGTCTATTGCTTCTGCGTGATCTATACGTCCACCCATTTTGTTCTTAACTGAAAGTGTGGCGCGAAGCAACAGCTCCCTTCAGTTGTGAACACTGGGTTCAGAGGCCGGTCCCACTGCTGCGACGGAAGAGCGGAAAACGGGTGGAAAATAAACAGGAGGAGTGAGACGGTGATGAAGAAGAAGGCAGTACCCGGCTATATCACAGACGAGCCTAGCAAGCCACCCAAGTCTTAGACCGGCGAACATGCACACACGCATCTCCTAATCTAAACTCTTTCGAATTTTCCAGCACATTGACTACGGTCACCGAGGGCGTTCCAACCACAAAGCGCATTGAGGTCATACAAATGGGGAAAGAGCGCTATATAAATAACCAAATACAATAAAATACATACAGTTAGGTTACAAAGAATCCTTAGACACTATTTCAAAGTACCATGGGGAAGACGAGACAAGTACCTTGGCTATATGAGATGAAGCACTCATGTTGCCATATGGTCTGCGTAACTAGACAAAGTATAGCAATACCTACCAAATGGTTTCAGTGCAGGAGCATCTAATGGGAAAAGCTGGCACATGGTGAGAGTACTGGAGTATACGATGGCAATATCTAGAACATGGCATGAGCACTTAGGCATGTGATGGCAACAGCTACCTAAGGGGAAGGCTGCCTGGGCATATAATGTTAGCTTCTAGCAAAGTGTTACAAGCCAGATGGATAGCTTGGGTGCAACGTGATGGATTTGGGGATGGCAGAAAGCCATGCGAAAAGTTTGAAACCCTGGTATCACCGACCAGGCCCATCATAATTCTGGAGGTGATGAATCGGGTACCGTCAATGGGTAATAATGACACTGACTAATACAGAGCTTAGAAGTGGTCCATCTACATGAAGCTCTGCATTTATAACAATATGATGCAGGTACAATGCCAACATGTTGAAATGCCCAGTAAACTGTGTTAGTTGCTGTTGACTGATGGCAAAAGTTGGTCATTTGTGTGAACACCTGGCATTGGCGCGAATTCCTTACTGTGTGGGGACAGTATCTGTAATATGTTTTTTGATAACATCTCCGTTGGTGCTCATATGACATGGAGTCACTCATTTGATTGCCCTAAAACATCACACAAACATGTAAATGAGCCCAGTCACATGCTAAAAGACCATAAAGAAATACCAGTACCTCCTGCCCTCATATAACACCTTAATTTGGTCATTTATTTTGCCCCCCCCCCCCATCCACCTGCTCCTGCAGGCTATTTTGATTGAGCCAGCAAATAAAAAACACCATTTCAGTCCACCACAGGCGCCCAGCCTTCCCCTCTGGCATGTCAGTGCCATGCACTAATTATCACACTCTTATTTAAGAGTGATTCGTTTCACAAAGAGATGCTGATTGGGCCATGTGTCTTCAGAGCATTGAGCCATTGGGTGTGTTTCTCAGACCTCATTAGGTGTGCTTCTCAGATCTCTGGTAGTGGGCTTCTCAGACCTCAGGTAGTGGGCTTCTCAGACCTCATCCGGTGTGCTTCTCAGACCTCATTAGGTGTGCTTCTCAGACCTCAGGTAGTGGGCTTCTCAGACCTCATCCGGTGTGCTTCTCAGACCTCATTAGGTGTGCTTCTCAGATCTCATGTAGTGGGTCCCTGAGAGCTCATCCGGTGGGTTTCTTAGACCTCATCCAGTGGGTTTCTTACACCTCATCTGGAGGGCTCATTGGACCTCACCAAGTGGGCTCCACATACCTCCTAGGTGTGCTTCTCAGACCCCATTAGGTGTGCTCCTCAGACCTCATGTAGTGGGCTTCTCAGAGTTCATCTGGTGGGCTCTTCAGACCTCATCCGGTGTGCTTCTCTGACCTCGTTAGGTGTGCTTCTCAGACCTCTGGTAGTGGGCTTCTCAGACCTCATCCGGTGTGCTTCTCAGACCTCATTAGGTGTGCTTCTCAGATCTCATGTAGTGTGTCCCTCAGAGCTCATCCGGTGGGTTTCTTAGACCTCATCCAGTGGGTTTCTTTCACCTCATCTGGAGGGCTCATTGGACCTCACCAAGTGGGCTCCACATACCTCCTAGGTGTGCTCCTCAGACCTCATGTAGTGGGCTTCTCAGAGTTAATATGGTGGGTTTCTCAGACCTCATCCGGTGGGGTTGTCAAAACTCATCTGGTGGGCTCCTTGGACCTCACCCAGTGGGCTCCTCAGACCTCATATGGTGGGCTCTTCAGACCTCACCCTGTGGGCTCATTGGACCTCACCCAGTGGGCTCCTCAGACCGCATATGGTGGGCTCTTCAGACCTCATCCGGTGGGCTAATTAGACCTCACCCAGTGGGCTCCTCAGACCTCATATGGTGGGCTCTTGAGATCTCATCCGGTGGGCTCATTGGAGCTCACCCAGTGGGCTCCTCAGACCTCATCTGGAGGGCTCATTGGACCTCACCAAGTGGGCTCCACATACCTCCTAGGTGTGCTCCTCAGACCTCATGTAGTGGGCTTCTCAGAGTTAATATGGTGGGTTTCTCAGACCTCATCCGGTGGGGTTGTCAAAACTCATCTGGTGGGCTCCTTGGACCTCACCCAGTGGGCTCCTCAGACCTCATATGGTGGGCTCTTCAGACCTCATCCGGTGGGCTCCTCGGACCTCACCCAGTGGGCTCCTCAGACCTCATATGGTGGGCTCTTCAGACCTCACCCTGTGGGCTCATTGGACCTCACCCAGTGGGCTCTTCAGACCTCACCCAGTGGGCTCATTGGACCTCACCCAGTGGGCTCCTCAGACCGCATATGGTGGGCTCTTCAGACCTCATCCGGTGGGCTCATTGGACCTCACCCAGTGGGCTCCTCAGACCTCATATGGTGGGCTCTTGAGATCTCATCCGGTGGGCTCATTGGAGCTCACCCAGTGGGCTCCTCAGACCTCATATGGTGGGCTCTTCAGACCTCATCCGGTGGGCTCCTTGGACCTCACCCAGTGGGCTCCTCAGACCTCATATGGTGGGATCCTCAGACCTCATATAGTGGGCTCCTCAAAGAGGAGCAAGTCCATGAGCTGCAGAAAGATGTGACTCTCTTGAACTTAAACATGATGCCAGTGCATGTGGACACAATATTAAGAAATGAGCTGCCAATGATGCCATCTCAGGGTGTGTTCTTCTGAAAGTGTGTGTCCCCTTTGACCCCAACGTTTCTGCGGTTCATTCATTCACTTTGAAATGTGTTTAGGAGCCGATTCCATCATTTTATTTGGACATCTGTGTAGAATTTCTGTATCCCTGGTCTTCGTCTCTCCTGAAAGAAAAGCCTTATGCTCGGCCGGCCACCATCAAAATGTCAGGTGAGCTACCGTGCAAAGCCTGCTTTCTACATGTAATCCTTCGAAATCTAATCTGGAACCTATCCAGTTTGCTCCTGAGCTCTGGTCTAAGGAAACTGAATCGTCGTGTGGGAAAGGGCACCCAGAAAACTAGCCAGAAAACCTGTCAGCTTACAGTGCCCATTGTTGCTTAGTTTTGGCTACTAGGTGATGCTAAAAGCGCTGCCTATAAGGCAAACCCTTTGCCATGGGAAGGTAACATAGGAGAGCAATGAGATGTGCGTCTTGTTTGTTTTTTGACCCACCTGTTGACCGCCCAGGGCCGTGCTAGTCCCTGTGGCCACTCCACTCTCTAACTTACCCTTTTCCCGGGAGATCTCTGAGTCTAGCACTGTGTGTCCTGCGCAGCACTCTGAAATGTGATAGCTTAATTACTTCATTACACCAGCTGCTGTTGTTATAAATGTGCTAATCAAGTGTACCTTCCACCACTTCACTTTCACCTACTATGTATGTCCATTCATCTCTTCCCTGCACTCAATGGCTGTTACAAACAAGCATTGGCAAAGACAATAGTTTTGGGTCTTGTATAGGCATTCGGTATTTGCCAGGCAATGCTATACCCACGTGCTAACACCACTGATCAGCTGTTGCCATGTTATGGCCAGCTAGTGCAGTTATGGCTGCGATGGTGGAAGGGAGGCTCCCATGCTTGCAGAAAAGCCGGAACTGCTTGTTTTTAAAGTTTTTTGTTTCATCTGCCAGCACAGTGCTCTACTCTGGGTAAATGCAAACGTATCCAGTTCGAAAAAACAAAACCATCACTTTAAAAAATGATGTATTGCCCTCATTTGAAATCCTACAAAAGTCTCCAGCTGCCGCGTGTCTAACTTATTGTTTTCGTGGTTTGACAGGAGCTCCCCCCGCGGGGTCTCCCCCGCTCGGCCTCTCATCCAGGCCCATCCAGGCTTTGGGACTAGAACACGGGTGAACATGAAAACCATTAGGAGAGCCCGGTGCTAAACAGAAGTGAGGAACAAAGCTGCCAATGGAAGCCAGGCCGTGCAGAGCCGCCTGCTCCCGGCCCTGTGCTAACCCGAAGCAGAGCCCGGGACATACCTCCACGATGCCAGCGGGAGGGAGATCTCGCAAATCCAAGGCAGAGGGAGATTACCTGGTGGGGGCCGGGGGCGGGGATGGCCAGCACGTTCCCATTAGCCGAACAAACTGGCCCGGCCACAGCTGCTCCCCTTCACGGAGGAGCTCGAGGAGCGACCCAGAGAGTGAAATATGGGAAGAGGAGATTACCCGCAGTGTGAGAAGACGCTGCACTCGCCTCCAATCCACTGCGCCCATATACCATGGCGGGGGGAGGCCTGGCGAGCTGGCCAGGCGGTAACATCTGCCCGAGGCATGGCACGCGTGGGGAGCACCTTCCTGCAGGCACGAGGCACGTGTGAAGGGATGGGCGAGCTGGGCGGCTCGTAATGTGCTGACCTCTTGCGCGACACCCCTGAAAAAGTGATTGCAAAGGGAGGGTGAACCAGGATGACACTTGGGGCCCTATCTATGGTGCAAAGTGACTTTCAACTGCTGCAAAGTGACTTTGCACTGCCAACACAAACCCTGATTCATGGAACTGTGCAAAGTGTCTTTTTGCAGTGCAAAGTCACTTTGCACGAGAAAAGAGACTTTGCACTTTTCCATGAATCAGGGTGTTTGTTGGCAGGGCAAAGTCACTTTGCACCAGTGAAAAGTCACTTTGCACTGTGCAAAATATTCCATAAAGCAGGACCTCGGTCTTACCCTTGTGATGGGGTGGCTAAATGATGATGAACTAGTGGGGTGACATGTCCACTGAGGTCAGTGGCGTGGACTGGTATCCCAGCGGGATCATCCTGGCATTGCAGGACAGACAGTTCAGATCTGCTAGATCCATGACCAGGTGCGATAGCCCTCTTGGTGCATGCTGCATAGCCTGATGCATGCCCCTGTGCACTAGTGATCTAGGTGCATGTTGCCTGACCTTGTCCCCCCGCTCTAGTAATCTATGTGCATGTTGCATGTCCTGATGCATGACCATGCCCTTGAGCACTACTAATCTAGGGGCATATTGCATGACCTCATGGATGACCATGTCCCTCTGCAATAGTGATCTAGATGCATATTACCTTGACTGATGCATGACCTTGTCCCTGTGCACTAGTGATCTAGGTGCATGTTGCCTTGACTGATGCATGACCTTGTCCCTGTGCACTAGTGATCTAGGTGCATGTTGCATGGCCTGATGCATGACCTTGTCCCTGTGCACTAGAAGATTTAGGTGCATGTTGCATGGCCTGATGCATGACCTTGTCCCTGTGCACTAGTGATCTAGGTGGAGTGATTTACAATCATAGGGGGAAGAACACAGTGATGGGAGCAGAGGAAAAGGGAGTGGGGAGCTAACAGGAGGGGGGCATGGGCAATTGGCAGCATGAAGTGGAGACAAGGAGGACAGATCACGGAGTCTCAGGTAGGGTGGGGAGTGCAGGGTGTGTGGAGTTAGGTGTTAGGGGGGAGACATTGCTTACAGATGATGGCGCTGGTCCTGTCATGATGTTTAACGCCTTCTCGCTACTAGGACCACTGCTGGTAAGAGAGAGTCACTAAGTGCCCTTTCACCATATTGAAAAACCAAACAATATATCACTCTGCCAGGGTGCACACCTCACCATCTTTGGAGGCCAGCCCACCACCAGAAGTGATGATATTGCCATGCGGGGGGGAGAGGGGGGCGAACGATAAGAAACAGGCCCTACTCACGGTGGCCCGGGAATGACTTACCAGCACAGATAAGACTGGCCTCCTTCAGGAAGAGCCCGAGGAGCCTGCTCTTCCAAGAGCATCTCGCTCCACGCCGACTCCTGCTCCCATCCCAGCCCCTCTTCTACCCCACGGGCTACTTCTAACCTCTGGGTGCGCCCCCTATGAACAGCGCTTCTTTGCTTCCCAACCAGGTTTGCCATTCATAAATCCCACACATGCACACAGCGAATGGTCTTGGAATGCCTCCACATTGGACAACAACCAGAGAAATTGCCCAAATCCCCATGAATGTCTCCCTAAATTGCACGAATTGGTCCCAGAGTTTAAATGCGTTTCATGCCATTCAATGCATGTTTGTGCCACATAATATTGCCACTGCTTTTGTTGGCCAGTGCATTGGCAAGCACCTGGCCAGGCTTTTTGGTCAGGCATTGATCCATGGCATGGTTTCAGCTCTAATCACTGGCCAGTGTGCCACATTAGTAGTTGCCTGCATGGGCGCGTGTACTTTGGCCTGCCTGACCTCCTGGCCACCTTTTACACAGTGGGAAACATGGTCTGATTGGACAGGTTCCATGTGCGTTTGTTGCGAAACTTCATGCAAGTCTTTTTTCAATCCGTGCAAGTTTCATGCAGCAGCAAGAGAAACTTTGTGTGGGACATTTTCCATCCGTGGTAGTTTCATGCAGCAGCACGAGAAACTTTGTGTGGGACATTTTCCATCCGTGGTAGTTTCATGCAGCAGCATGAGAAACTTTGTGTGGGACATTTTCCATCCGTGGTAGTTTCATGCAGCAGCACGAGAAACTTTGTGTGGGACATTTTCCATCCGTGGTAGTTTCATGCAGCAGCACGAGAAACTTTGTGTGGGACATTTTCCATCCGTGGTAGTTTCATGCAGCAGCACGAGAAACTTTGTGTGGGACATTTTCCATCCGTGGTAATTTTGAGCAGCAGCACGAGAAACTTTGTGTGGGACATTTTCCATCCGTGGTAGTTCCATGCAGCAGCACGAGAAACTTTGTGTGGGACATTTTCCATCCGTGGTAGTTTCATGCAGCAGCACGAGAAACTTTGTGTGGGACATTTTCCATCCGTGGTAGTTTCATGCAGCAGCACGAGAAACTTTGTGTGGGACATTTTCCATCCGTGGTAGTTTCATGCAGCAGCACGAGAAACTTTGTGTGGGACATTTTCCATCCGTGGTAGTTTCATGCAGCAGCACGAGAAACTTTGTGTGGGACATTTTCCATCCGTGGTAGTTTCATGCAGCAGCACGAGAAACTTTGTGTGGGACATTTTCCATCCGTGGTAGTTTCATGCAGCAGCACGAGAAACTTTGTGTGGGACATTTTCCATCCGTGGTAGTTTTGAGCAGCAGCACGAGAAACTTTGTGTGGGACATTTTCCATCCGTGGTAGTTTCATGCAGCAGCACGAGAAACTTTGTGTGGGACATTTTCCATCCGTGGTAGTTTCATGCAGCAGCACGAGAAACTTTGTGTGGGACATTTTCCATCCGTGGTAGTTTCATGCAGCAGCACGAGAAACTTTGTGTGGGACATTTTCCATCTGTGGTAGTTTTGAGCAGCAGCACGAGAAACTTTGCATGCTTTTCCACGATTCACACTAGGTTCGCGCAGCGGTACAAGAATGTTTGCGCTGCTCTTTCCGATACACAGGAGTGGCTGAATGGTGGATTTTAACAAAACGTATCGAAATCTTTCTGGTTTCGCTTCTGTGATGGACGGATCAGAATTTTACAATTTCGCCCCAGTCCTAGTCCCCATACCCACGGAGTCTCTTTGAAACCTTGGGTGCGGAGGGATTTCACAGTGTCCCTCTTTCCCCAGATGTACACAGGCAGAAGGGTTTGTGTCTTCTCCTTCTTCCCTAGCTGCTTCTGTAGGACAGAGCTGTGATGGTCTGCCATTTGGTCTTTTCTGTCTTGATGGCTGCAATACGCTGCTAGAGTGGTGGTCTGAGGCTTCTGCAAAAATGCCCCCGATTGCTCTCTGAATGGTGCTTGGCCTTCACAACAGAGCTCATGTCTAGGCCGGGTCCAGGACGCTACTCTCTCTAGAGGTTACAAACAGGATGCTATTCAAAATGGTTTGCCCCCTGCATAAGTGTCTTTGGGGTGCATCTCCTCAGATGCTGTCTTACTGTGTACTCCTAGAATCCACCATTCCACCAATGGTAGCTCTCCAGTTCACAGCGTGGGGTTTGAAACTTTGCCTCTCAATACCACCAGGGAATATATTGCGAGCTCTCCGTCTTCATTCCAAAGCACATCTCAAACCCTAGTTGGTTAGATGTTGGGTCTCAGGGTCAGATCTCGCCCCCTGCAGTGATGAGCAAAGCCAGGATGTGACTGATGTATAACGCTCTTACTCACTCGCTCACTCACTCGCTCGCTCACCGACTCTGCATCAGTGCCAGAGGATACTGTCTATACATCCTTACTGCTTTCAATGGCATGCTATAGGAAATTAGCAGGCAACAGAATATTCACCATTAGTGACATAGCATTTTGTATGTTTTTTGCTCTGTTTTATAGCATTTTCAATGCCACGCGGCATTGCAATCAAAGCAGAGTTGTTGAACTGTGAGCCCCCACCCCATCCTGGGCATGTCTCAGTCTATGCACTTAGTCATATGTTGACTCTTATACCAAACCCTTTGAACAGGGACCTCACGCCATGCCTTTGTTGGTGCTGGGTGGGCACACGTCGTTTTAGGCACTTATACATTGGTTCACCCTTATACCCTCTGCCGTGCTGTGCCAAACTAGCATGGTTAATGTACTTTGCCCATTATCTGCCCCATGGCACTTGCACTGATCTCACTGTCCCAAGAACTTGGGAGGCCTTTTTATTGGCACCCACCCACCCTATTCTCTACCCTTGTGTGTGTACAGCCCCTCCATGTCCAATACTCAATGAATGAAAAGGTGGCTGCAATATTGGGTTGAGCAGATCAAAAGTACAGATTCCTGTTTATAGAAAGAAGCAAAAAAAAAGCAGATCTTGCAGTATTAATGCCTTCATTAGAGCAACCCATATTTGGCCTGCAAGCTTTCTAGGGCACTTTGGTCACTTCCATAATGCCTTCATTAGAGCAAATAGTATTTGGCCTGCTAGATTTCTAGACAACTTTGGTCACTTCCTTAATGCTTTCATTAGAACAACCTGTATTTGGCTTGCTAGCTTTCTAGGGCGCTTTGTTCACTTCCTTAATGCCTTCATTAGAGCAACCCGTATTTGGCCTGCTAGCTTTCTAGGGCGCTTTGTTCACTTCCTTAATGCCTTCATTAGAGCAACCCGTATTTGGCCTGCTAGCTTTCTAGGGCACTTTGTTTCACTTCCTTAATGCCTTAATTAGAGCAAATAGTATTTGGCCTGCTAGCTTTCTAGACAACTTTGGTCACTTCCTTAATGCTTTCATTAGAACAACCTGTATTTGGCTTGCTAGCTTTCTAGGGCGCTTTGTTCACTTCCTTAATGCCTTCATTAGAGCAACCCGTATTTGGCCTGCTAGCTTTCTAGGGCGCTTTGTTCACTTCCTTAATGCCTTCATTAGAGCAACCCGTATTTGGCCTGCTAGCTTTCTAGGGCACTTTGTTTCACTTCCTTAATGCCTTAATTAGAGCAAATAGTATTTGGCCTGCTAGCTTTCTAGAATACTTTGGTCACTTCCTTAATGCTTTCATTAGAACAACCTGTATTTGGCTTGCTAGCTTTCTAGGGCGCTTTGTTCACTTCCTTAATGCCTTCATTAGAGCAACCCGTATTTGGCCTGCTAGCTTTCTAGGGCGCTTTGTTTACTTCCTTAATGCCTTCATTAGAGCAACCCGTATTTGGCCTGCTAGCTTTCTAGGGCACTTTGTTTCACTTCCTTAATGCCTTAATTAGAGCAAATAGTATTTGGCCTGCTAGCTTTCTAGACAACTTTGGTCACTTCCTTAATGCTTTCATTAGAACAACCTGTATTTGGCTTGCTAGCTTTCTAGGGCGCTTTGTTCACTTCCTTAATGCCTTCATTAGAGCAACCCGTATTTGGCCTGCTAGCTTTCTAGGGCGCTTTGTTCACTTCCTTAATGCCTTCATTAGAGCAACCCGTATTTGGCCTGCTAGCTTTCTAGGGCACTTTGTTTCACTTCCTTAATGCCTTCATTAGAGCAAATAGTATTTGGCTTGCTAGCTTTCTAGACAACTTTGGTCACTTCCTTAATGCTTTCATTAGAACAACCTGTATTTGGCTTGCTAGCTTTCTAGGGCGCTTTGTTCACTTCCTTAATGCCTTCATTAGAGCAACCCGTATTTGGCCTGCTAGCTTTCTAGGGCGCTTTGTTCACTTCCTTAATGCCTTCATTAGAGCAACCCGTATTTGGCCTGCTAGCTTTCTAGGGCACTTTGTTTCACTTCCTTAATGCCTTAATTAGAGCAAATAGTATTTGGCCTGCTAGCTTTCTAGACAACTTTGGTCACTTCCTTAATGCTTTCATTAGAACAACCTGTATTTGGCTTGCTAGCTTTCTAGGGCGCTTTGTTCACTTTCTTAATGCCTTCATTAGAGCAACCCGTATTTGCCTGCTAGCTTTCTAGGGCGCTTTGTTCACTTCCTTAATGCCTTCATTAGAGCAACCCGTATTTGGCCTGCTAGCTTTCTAGGGCACTTTGTTTCACTTCCTTAATGCCTTCATTAGAGCAAATAGTATTTGGCTTGCTAGCTTTCTAGGGCGCTTTGTTCACTTCCTTAATGCCTTCATTAGAGCAACCCGTATTTGGCCTGCTAGCTTTCTAGGGCGCTTTGTTCACTTCCTTAATGCCTTCATTAGAGCAACCCGTATTTGGCCTGCTAGCTTTCTAGGGCACTTTGTTTCACTTCCTTAATGCCTTCATTAGAGAAAATAGTATTTGGCTTGCTAGCTTTCTAAGGCACTTTGGTCACTTCCTTAATGCCTTCTTTAGAGCAACCTGTATTTGGTTTGCTAGCTTTCTAGACCACTTTGGTCACTTCCTTAATGCCTTCACTAGAGCAACCCGTATTTGCCCTGCTAGCTTTCTAAGGCGCTTTGGTCACTTCCTTAATGCCTTCATTATAGCAACCCGTGTTTGGCCTGCTAGCTTTCAGTATGACTTTAGTCACTTCCCTAATGCCTTCATTACAGCAAATAGTATTTGGCCTGCTAGCTTTCTAGACCACTTTGGTCACATCCTTAAGCAATTGAGACAAAATATTTGTTGGTCTGATGCAGGCTTAATCCGTAGAAGATCTTGTGCTACTTATTTTACGTTTGTTATAAATAGCTAGCTGCTTTTTTCACCATAATAAAACCTGGGCAGACACAGGTTTCGTCGCTGCAAGCTCTGGTGATGCAGTTATTTTTTGTGTGTAAACAACAACCTGTACTTCTCATCTGGCTAAAAATATGAGTTTCCCTGACATGCATATAATCTCTGCAAGAGTTTGTGCTGTTTTTTTTTAAATGACAACTTGAACTTTTCAGAATAATAAGAGCTAGCCAAACATAGGTTTGGTCCCTGCAAGCACTGGTGAGGTTGTTTTTTTTTTGTTTTTTGCGGTGGACAGCAAGCAGTACTTCTCATGTGACTAACATGTGAGCTGTCTTGATAAAATTGTTATAGGTAGGGTGACCAGACAGCCCGGGTTTTGCCGGGACTGTCCTGGTTTTTGGTGCTCTGTCCCCCTTTCTCAAGATTATGTTTCCTTTGGAAACTGCAGAGGTCCTGTATTCGGTCTTTATAGCTCACAGGCAGGAATGCAGAATCTGACAGAGAAGAAATGCTGCATTTTACAGCTTAAGGTAGTGTTAGTTTGTGATAAATTTAATATAACATGTCCTTATTTGAACAGTAACCCATTCTCCTCCAACCTCTACTGAAGTGAAGTGCCTTGACAGCCTCGTTCAAGAGTTAGTCCTACTTTTATGTCAGAGAGGTGCAAAGTGACTGCACTGCCAACCAACACCCTGATTCACAGAGTGGTGCAAAGTGCATGCACTTCGCACAGATCTGTAAATCAGAGTGTTTGTTGGCAGTGCAAAGTGACTTTGCACCGCGCTAAAAATTCCATGAACCAGGCCTCTCCTGCAAGACCTTGTGTTGCCCTTTTAAACGACAAGCTGCACTTTTTGTCTGCTTACAATGATAAGGGTACGTCTGATAAAGTTATCATTGCTGCAAGACGTGGTTTTTCGGTTTGTTTAAAAAAAAAAAAAACAGCTAGACGTATTCTGCGTAAATCAGCTCCGAGTTACGAGTTACGTATTCCCTTTTTTTGGTCGGGTCCAGTAACTCAGCCCCTTTCCCTGCTTCTTCAGCGGCCTGTATTGTTCTTGTAGGGCCATTAATCAGAACAAAGGCAGCCTGCTGCTCTAATCCCCAACACATGCGAAGGGATGACCAAGCAGGCAGCTCTGGATGCAGCGTGTGTTCGCATGCGCCAGAGGGGAGCATGCGCCGAGACTTCTCAACACCACGCCCCCAATTCCGGGAAAGCCCGCCTTGCTCTCTGCTAGAGGCAAGCTGTCTAGGGACACGTGACCCATGCTGCCAGCGCCACTGAATGGATCGAGCGCGGGGAGTGTCTTGAGAATGCACACCTGAGTGGGCACCACTAGCAAGTTAAGCTAGTGTGTTATTAATGCACCTGCTGCTGGCCACATCACTTCACACGTCCGAATCTTTACAGAGGCTGATAAAAAGAGCGTCTTTGAGTTGGAGAACCCTAACACCCAAGGAGATAGTGCGGCGCATTTACTTGCACATAAACGATGCGCAAACGCTGTTTGCACTTGCACAATCCTATTTGTGACATTGGGAAACCATTGCAAATTGTATTTATAATAGTGCTACTGCAGTGGGGGTGGAACTATGCCCCTCTGTCCCCCTCCACCCACCATCACCGCACAGCCTCTGGACACCACCTCACCCACAGTATTGAAGTGAGCCTCACACACGGCATATCAAAGCCTGACACGCGGCATATCAAAGCCTGACACGCGGCATATCAAAGCCTGACACATGGCATATCAAAGCCTGACACACAGCATATCAAAGCCTGACACGCGGCATATCAAAGCCTGACACGCGGCATATCAAAGCCTCAGACACGGCATGTCAAAGCATGCTGTAAGAGTGTGGGGTCATCTGAGAGATTCTGGGTGTGAGCCTCTCCCACGTGGCTGGCACTTTGCACCAGGAAGTTTCACGCACATACATCTCTGCTTCCACAATGAGAAATGTTCGGGGAGTGGGAAGGCGGGCATCAGTGAAAGGCACTGGAACTCACCTCTGGTCTAATCTTTCTGCCCTCTCCGGAACACGTTTTGGAACTTCTGTTTCACTGCCCACCTTTTTACCCTTTGAGTCTTGTAAGGTGCCTCGAGACCTTCTGGGTAGGGCCAGCACTGAACAAAAATTCCATACGTGACTCCATGTGCAAAGTGTGCATACGTGCGCTCAGAAATGATAATTAGACCTGGTAGTCCTAAATAAACATCTCCAACATGTGTGCAATTTCATTGTGTTGTTAGGCAAACAAGTACATCTTAAACATTCACAGAAAAACGCAAGTACCTGTGAAACCGGAAGCCACCCTGTATGTGTTGCGCACAATGTATATGTTTTAAAGTAGGTATCAAAAATAACCAAATGGCTTTTAAAGTATTAACCTTTAACTTCCTGTTTCTTTCTGTGTAATAATAACTTTGCCATTTCACTCCCTGCACACACACGGCCTCGTGTACTCTTTCCCTCACCCCTAAAGGATTTGCGTTTGAGTTGGGAGGTGGCACTCACCACTTGGGGGAGTGTTTTTTTTAATTTAAAAACGCATTAAAAAATCTATCTTGATTTTGTTTCATATATATGACACCATTAATTGGACATGGGTGTTAAAATCTCGTCCTGATGAAGGCCGTTGATAAATCAGAGCAACCGAACGGTTAGCTTATGTAAGGCCGAAACAGAGCGTGTCGACGTTTGTTATCCAGAATTGTTGTAACATCAAGATGTATTTGATGGAACATAGTAAAACCCATTGTAACTTGGACCACACATTCTGTGCTATCAATATCGTTTTTGAAAAACTAGGACTTTAATGATTTTGTTGTCAAATTAAGTGAGCCCCATATATTTGTATCTGCATTCGTTTTTATAGAAAAAAAGTAGTTTTAAAGACATTGTTGTTTAATAAAAAATACATTTGGATATTAGCAATGAATGGTTCATGATTGATAATGAGTGCACCTCCTAAAAAAAGATCTATCTTTAAAATATTTGTAAATAACTTTGTAGGCAACTTAATATGACCAAGAGGTCCTGATTTTCAAACATGTTTTCAATGGGACCTTCGCATGTTATGGTCTTTTATTGTAATTTATAGGGACCTATGTTTGTAAAAATTGGTAACAAACAACAACAAAATGAACCACCCGCAAATGAAATGGTTCTATACAAATCATTGTATTTTGAGTTAAAGAAAACAAAATGGATACAAATACGTGTTCGAATTTCGCCTTTCCAGAAATGTTGCGTCACATACAAAGCGGGCGCCCAAGCTATGGCATTGGATGGTGGATAAATCAGGCGTGGATTGCGGTGTTCCTACTTTGCTTCCTGTGCTGGGAGGAGCCCAATGTGTGAGGCCAATGGATTGACCTGGTCTTGTAATAATTCTCTTGTGTAATATTCGTCTACACAGGATTTTGACTAATCCATTCTAAGGATGTTGGTTTGGTCGGCAGGGCTGTTCTCTTCTAAAGGGTTATTGAATTGTTGAGTGATATTTTCCTGCACTTTCCAATTCCCACAGAAAAATCAGGGGGGATAGTTTTGCCGTGGGGGACAAGATACAACCCCCCCCAAAAAAAACACGGGTCAAGCAATAGACATAGAAGTAGAACTACAGTAAACACAAAGAGGACTCTGATAAAAACGTTTGTCCCACTTCTATGTCAGTGGCCTGTTACGTGGTGTGTTCACAGGCACACAACTCTCATTGGAGGAGAGCAGCCAGGGAGGGGAAGGGGCAGGAAATGGGTGTGTGAAAAGCATGCACGTGAACAGGAAGAGCAGCGCTGGCCTGATTTCATGATTTCTTAATCGGTTCCCGGCAAAAGCTGGGACTGTAGCCACCCGTCCCTCCAATTTCAGGACGGGGTTTTAAAACTCCCAAAACTCTTGGGATGTCGGGACCAAGGGGTATATAATGGGACCGTCCCGGCAAAACTCGGATGTCTGGTCCCCCTAAACTCGGCAAGGTGTTTCTCAGATTTCAGACAGCAATGTTGGCCAAGACTTTCCAAGCTTTCGTGAATTCTCTGGGTAACATTCCATACCATCATTTCTGAGCTTACTTGTGCTACTACAGACGGGCCTGTCCCATGCAGCTCTGTCTTGACTCTAACCCCAAGCGGAGCAGGCCAGTACACACTGGCAGCCACCCACCCTCTGCTCAGAAGCAGTAGTTAACTGGGATGTCCACAAGTCCTTCCTATATAGACTAAAGTGCGTGAAGACTCTCTTTTGTGACAATTACTGTGTATTTGTAGCTTGATGAATCACATGAAATTGTAGAAAAGTGTGTGTGTTAAGATCGTGGTGAGATCGTGGTGAGATCGTGAGCATGGCATGGTGATTGCTTTGGCTGTGAACAGTGTTGGAGCCGTGTGAGCCTTCTCTTCCAGCAGACGGCCACGGCCACAGGAAGTGTAGTGCTGACTCAGTCTGTGGCACATATTTTATTTATTTTTTTGCCTTTTTAAAGCTCTCACACAGCCCGGGGGCTTCAAGGCGCTGTTACAGGAGTTTTTGTCTCAGTTGCGCATTTCTAACACGCTTAAATACCCAGAGGTATCTAAGCGCAGACCCCGGGATCAAACCTGTGTTGCTTCGTGTCGTCTTGCTTGCAAGGCGAGCACGTTGCCCCTGAGCTAGCCTCCCAGGACAATAGGAAGCTAAAATAACTCTTTGAGCCCGACCCACATGTTTTAAAGGCAAGTGAATGGGATCCCCCCTGCACCACCTTCACTTGTGCTCAAAGAAGGTGTGGGCGATTCACCAAGATAACGTGAAAGCGTGCAATCTGCGATGCTCACGTTTGCAGCGCCTTTGTGCAAACATGTGGACAAATTTAGGATTGGGAGGGGGTGCTTCTGTCCAATGAAATAGGTACCATGTTTCCAAATGGGATGCGCCTTGAAGTGTGTGCAACCTGTGGTATGTCTGCCCTTTTGTGGATGGTTGTCAACTCGTGAGAGCAGCGCTATTAACTCCTTTCAACCGCATCAGCCATCCTGATGGACAGGCGACCTACACCATCCATTTTGCATACTGCGCATGCTCAAGCGCCTTCCCGACTGGATTGCGCAACTGTGCTCATCAGTAGCTCCTCTAAGGGTCGGTCATGGGCCTCGTGTCTGCCTCGTGCTGGATCAGGATTGTTTGAGGCACGCAGCAATCCATCCATGAGTGCCTTGTGCTGCGCCTTTTTGACGGAGTACTTTTCATTTGCAATTCAATACAATACAAATAGGAAGTCTTTTTAGACACATGTTTAGAAAATGCTTCAGGCAAATATGTGAAGACTGGTACATCACTTAGCCGTGGCGGACGCACCACAGGGTGTTTTTAGTCTTTCTTTAGTTTTGTTGAATTGTGTCCCGGTTTGGCAGATTTTGTGAATGTATCCTCCTGAAAATATCTCAATGCAACCCAATTTGTGTGTCGCATTGATCTTAAATGAATGGTTCTAGTCAAGAAGTGTTTTATGAGCAATAAAAAATCTGCTGCCAGCGAAGGTCTTCATGGGAGTTATTTATTTATTTTATTTGTACAGCACGTAGACAAAGGCCCGAGGGCACAGTGGCGCTTAAACTGGACAAACAACATGCAGCAGAAAAGGGAGCGAGCATATGGAGGCAGAAGTCAAATGGCACAGGTTTAAGAGAACAGGACTGGTCTTAACCCTCGCTGAAACATGGATAGCGAGGCCCATGTCCTCGGGTCCGGTGGTAGTGCATTCCAGATGTTGGCTGCTGCGTGTGGAAAAGATCTCTGGCCCACACAAGAGAGTCTAGTATGGGCTAATTCCAAGAGACCGGCATTATTAGAAGTTAGGGCCTTTCGGGCTGGAAGTCATGGGATACAATTGGACAAGTACTTAGGCTCCTGCCCGTGCAAACATGTGTGCGTTATACAATGCACACGAAAGATGATCCTGCTACAAACGGGGAGCCAATGTAGGGCTTCCCTGGCTGCTGTCACGTGGTCCAATCTCCGTAATCCCTCCATTATGGGAACCACATTATTTTGAATATCCTGAAGACATGTAAATTCGCTTTTGGCAATACCAGGCAACAGACTAGAACAATAGTCCAAATCTGCTCCTATAATGGCACCCACGATGGGATTGAAGTTGGTGGTATTCACAAAGGGGCAGAGCTGGTCAAGCACTTTCAGATGATATGAGGTGCTGGAGACAAGACACTTTGGGGCGTTCATGATACGTTCATGATCTAAGACCCCTAGAGTCTTAGCCTTGGATTGGGTATTAATGGTACAGCCTACCATGTTAAAGAGTCAATATTCATGGTTTAGTTCACACAGTTGTGGAGTAGTACGCCAAAACCATGAGTTCCATGTTGGCGTCATTGAGCGCAAGCTTATTAGCTCGCATCCATGATTGGAACAGATCGTAGATGAAGTTCAGAGTCAGGCAGTCGATGGCATAGTTCACTTTGAGAGGAACGAGGCATTTCGTGTCGTCTGCATAATTAGCATATGTAATGCCTGCTTCATCCAGCTGTTCAAACAGAGGGAGCATAAAGATGTTAAAAAGTCTTGGTGACACGCAAGAGCCCTGCAGGACTCCACATGTAACCTCATCTGCCCTGGCCTCATTGAAGAATACCCTGGCCGTACGATCTGTAAGAAAGGACTTCAGCCACTCAGTGGCTGATGAGGAGAAGTGAGCTGTGCTACGTACTCTATCCACTAGTATGGTGTGATCCACTAAATCAAAAGCTGTGGAGAGATCTTGTAGCACGAGCATGACAGTATGACCTTTCTCCAGGATCTAAATATGTTATTTTTCAAGTCGAGTAAGGTTAATTTGGTGCTATGAAGCCTGATTGTTTCTGGCCCAGGAGGTCATGTTCCAGAAGAAACTCCTCAATTTGCAAATCATCAACTTTGTCAAGTATCTTGAGTAAGTCGGGAATGTTAGTAATGGGCCGGTAGTTACCTGGCACATTGGGATCCAAAGAGGGTTTTTTGATCAGGGGAGAGATCCACACCTGGTTAATGTAATTTGGGAACGCAGATTTCCCTGAATGAGGTGTTCACAAATTTGGTAATCAGGAGGATTAACTGCAGGGCACATGAGTCGATTGTGATGGCGGGGCACTACATTGACATGACCAACATTAGCCGGCGGGCTTTCTTGGATAAGTTTATCCCTTAAGGCATTTTGAATGATCATGCACCACTTGGCGTCTTTGATAATCTGCGAGGGAGGGGCACAGGGGTCCTCCAGCTCTTTGAGAATTCTAAAAAGCTCTTTGGAGCCGGAAGCTGCTCCCGCGATTCTGTGGTCATGAACGTTTTTTTTTGCTTTGAATATCGCTGTCTTTTGTGCCTTAGCAGTGCAGGAATCTATGACATTCTTGTCAATGGATTTAGTTTTTGCCATTGCTACAGTGCCTTGTTCTTATTGTTCTTTACAGGATTGATGTCAGCTGAATAACATCCGGCTGATTTTTTAGCAGGCGTGATTTCACAGGGGCCACACTATCGACAGCTATGTCTCCCCTGCAGAAGGCAGGTGAGGTCGTTTTTCGATAATGGATGAAATAACCGGTGCCAGTGCAGACGGAGTACGTTTTGCGAAGGTTTCTATATGAAACCCGGCATTTCTCATGAGTTATTTCTATGGGGGGTTGGCATGGACATATTCCACTCCAGCAGATGGTGATCTGACCATGGGCATTGATTGTTCTCCATGTTCCCAATGGTGATGTTCTGCATTAGTACCCAGCCCAGTATCCTCCCTTTGGTATGGCTAGGCTGGGTAATATGCTGGTTGAAGCCGAGGTCAAGCAGCATGTTCTTAACCATTGTGGACCTGACGTCTGAAGCATCCATAAAGCCGAAAGTGGAGTCTCCTAGAATAAAGATGCTTGCTCTAGGTTTAAGACTCAGACACATCAAGCCACTGAACTGTGTAAGAAAGTCTGACATGCTATGTGCGGGGTCTACAGATCAGAAAGATGTTAAATGAAGAATTGATGTGATGATGACGATTGGTTATTTATAACGTGCTTAATACTCAGAGGTTTCTAAGCACAGACCTGGGGATCAAACCTGTGTTGCTCCGTGTCATCTTGCTTGCAAGGTGAGCACGTTGCCCCTGAGCTATCCTCCCGAGATCTATCTCAAACTTTGCCCATAACGCTTCGCATTCTGAGATCATAATGTGTAGAGTCTTACCATGGTTTACAGCCACTCCACCACCTTTTAGGTTCTCGCGGTCTGCTCGCAGTATATAGAAACCTGCGGGATCCGCCAGTGAAAGTGCAGGCCCCGTGGCCTCACGAAGCCATGATTCAGTAATGGCACATAGATCTATTTTGTGGGTAACAATGTGGTCATCTACCTCTGTGGATACTTAATGAGAGACCTTGTATTAGGTAGTATGCATTTGAGCTCTTTGCTGTGAATGGCTTTATGGTTGCTATGTTGTAAGCTGGTTAATCATTACAGTGCAAAAGGGGAGCAGAGACAAGGAGGCGCGCCCGCAGAGTTTGTCGCCCTCGTTTTTTAGCACGTTCAGCACAACCTAGCAACAGTCCCTCAGCTCTTCTGTCGGCCATGTTGGTTTTGGCATAGAATATGGACCAGGAGAAGATGGCTGCCATTGCATATGCCCAGATAGTGAATTTTCCTTCCTGTATTACTTTACTTGGTATAAACACTCTGCTATATGAGTGTGGGAATTTCCTCTGATAAAGAGGGCCTAAATATTCTGCCTGTTTTCTTCTCATGTGAATAAGCCGCAAACACTGTTCACTTTGCAGTGCATTGTTGGAAGGAACTTTAGACCTCGGATAAGTGTATGGCACCGACTCCTGCCGCATTGCACCAAATTTCCTCCTAACATTTCATTGCTTACCCCAGTGGATATGTGGACGGTGCTTACCCCGTTCACTATGGTCTCTGATCCTTTTATGAACCTGCACAGACTGCTTCCCAGAATCCTTTCAGTCAGAAGGAAGTCACGTGGCTTTCGTGGCCAGAGTGGCCGCCAGCAGAGAAGACTGGTTCTGCTTTTTTGCAAGTGGAATGCAGGGAGCAGCCAAGGATCATTTGGCAAAGTCTTGGCAGTGCCTCTGTGCTTATGAAGCCTGTGGTGCATACTGCTTCTTAGGCTTTGTTTACAAGGAAAGCCGAGACTCTCCCGCAGAGCCATGACTCGGGATATTCCAGGTTTCGGGTTTCATTTTGGGCACGCAGAGGCATCCATTTTATTTCATCTTGAGTCAATTGAAGTCATCTCTTTCGGATATGGAGACCAGAGCTTCAGATGATGGTTTTGGAAGGGAAACTGGAAAAGGCGGGATGTGATGCCGTTGGCTTCAATACAAAGGCCTATCAGAGGCTTGCAACGAAAATAGCCTGAGAACAGCAGGCTCCTCAAACGTTGCAGGATCCCTGGTCCAAAATCCAAGTGTGACCTCAGATGGATCCCCTTCCCTCTTATGGAAACCACCGAAGAGACAAACTGTTGCCCATCACAGGAAGACGACGTAAATATTGATGGCACAAGGACACAGAGGATACCACCTCCTCAACCACAGCAACAAACCCCCTTCAGAAATTGATGACCAAGGTCTATGGGCACGCCCAATGCTTGATAATGTAGAAGAGCAAAGAGACAAAGATGTGTGGGATTAGATTATGTAATCCGTCATTTAAGGGGAGTGATGTATCGCCATAGTAACAAGGATGCTTAGAGCCATTCATGTTTAGGTCCAACTAATAGGAGGGATGCAACACAAGGAACTTTTTGTAGGCTAATTAGAGAACTAGCCAGCCTCCAAGATTGGGGCCAGACTTGTCGGAGTCACCAACGATTAGGAAATCGTGTGATAGGCCCATCCACCTGTCAATAATGCATCCCCTCCAGAGTTCTCACCCTATCTTTGAGGACATCACTCTCTCACTTCCTGCACATTCTGACTTAATCCAAAAGCTCTGGGTTGCTAGAGTAGCACTCCATCTGACAGAATCTGCACAAATGCAGCTCTGAAATCCATCGCATTTGCTCCCACATAGAACATTATTTGTGACTATTCAGCCACCTGGATGGTGGCAGTGCACTTTTGGAAGGGCTTCCTGCGTCTACCTTGGCACCCCTGAGATCTGCCCTGCATGCTGCAGCACGACTCATTAAAGGACTCTGCAAATCCGACCACATCACCACGACCCTCATTGAAGTGCATTGGCTCCCGCTGCAAGCCTGTATCATCTTCAAATCCTGCTGTATCATCTACAAGGCAGTCACCCTGAAGTCCCCAAGCCCCTATCATCAAATCCTGCTGTATCATCTACAGGGGGTCACCCTGAAGACCCCAAGCCCCTAGTCATCCTGAAGACCCCAAACTACTTCACTGAGAAACTCAGCAACTCCAGAGGGCTGCGATCCACCAGAGTTAAGGAAATGTGCAGACTTGAATTACAACAGTGCAGGAAGGAAAGATCCAGAAGCCCTGTCTCTATCTACTCCCCAAGACTCTGGAACCTCCTCCCCATCAACATCAGTCTCGCCCCATCACTTCTACAGTTCAGGAAAAAGATCAAGACCATCCTTTTCAAGGAATGGCTCCTCCTTAACACCTAGGGCCACAGACCCTCCACTCCCCACCCTACCTGAGACTCAGTGATCTGCTCCCCACTGTCTCCTCCCTTGGGGTACTTGTAGCCCCCTCTCTGCCATTTGCCCACCCCAGCCCTCCCTGTTGCTAGCTCGCCTGCTCCTTGTTTCTCTCCTTCCCGAACTGTGTTCTTCCCCTATGATTGTAAAGCGCTCTGTTGCTTCCTGAAGCTCGGTCCGTGCTCAGTAAATATCCTAACAATAATAGTGCTCACACATTTATTTTGTGAATTGCAATGGTGCTCTTAAAATAACCTTTGTTAGGGCCCGATTCATGCAATTTTTTGAACGGTGCAAAGTGAGTTTGCACTGCTGAAAAGTGCCTTTGCACTGCCGACACAAAACCTAATTCGCGGAACTGTGCGAAGTGTATTTTTGCAGTGGAAAGTCAGCGCACAGTGCTTTTTCCAGTACAAAATGACTTTGCACAGGCTTTGCACTGCAAAAATGCACTTTGCACAGTTCCATGAATCAGTGCAAAGCCACTTTGAACCGTGCAAAAGATTCCATGAATCGTGCCCCTAGTTTGCATCGGTCACCACACTTGCTCCTTTCCTCCTTGGTTGCATGTTGCATGCCCCTGTGCCTGGAGGGACCCGCAATGAATGCTGGAGCCACAGCATGAAGCTTGACTGTGGTGGTCCTTGAAGCCTCAGAAGAGAGCGACTGCTGACAACTAGGGGGAGTCGGGCTCCACTCACTGCCAGCAGACTGAGAGCGACAAAGAGAGGGTATAAGAGACATCACCGATAGGCTGGGGAGACAGCCAGGCACACAGCCTTCCCCATCCTTCCCCTGTCCTGTCAAATAGTACAAACCAGGCTGAAACCCCACCTCAGAGCTGCACCTGGTGAAGGAGGGCCGGCACACTCTGTTACAGACCTCTCTCAGCAAGCTTTCCAGTCACAGGCAGGTCCTTACATGGCGGTGCCTGTTGCCCTGGTTTGGTTAATCTCCCACAGACACCGATTAATCCCTTTGTGAACAATTCCCTCACTCTCAGTGTAAAGACCTGCCCATGGAGACCTAGCGAGGAAGTAATCAGTGTTAGGAATGAAATGTGGGCTGTGATGCCGAATGCAGCCCTGTAGGCGGCAGCAATATCACGGATCGGCCCAACACACTGGCAGCCAATGAAATGATTGCACTGCCACTCACGTGTGTGAGTATGCTTGAGTTCATGTCTGCCTTTATACGTGTTCTTAAGTGAGGGGCGTTCCTTGGCTCCTGTGTAGCCCCTAATGCGTCTTTTTTGTGGCCTCCCAGACAGGTAAGGAAACTGTGCACAGTTAAAACAAAGGCAGCACGTCTGTGCTGGTAATGTTGGATGGGCGCAGGTATGGCGAAGGTGCTTAGGTGGGCTCAGTCCGGAGCCCGGTTCCTCTGGCTGGAAGCAGGCTGCGTCAATGATGAAAGTATGGACGCTCAGCATCTTACCCCGGAGACACAGAGGGGACATTGACATCTGGGGGCGAAATCGACTGACTCCCATCCTTAATAATATCCCACGTTACGGCCAGTCTGCTCCCATTTCCACGAATTGTGAACATGGTTATTATCCCAAAAAAACAGCACTCAGGACATGAATTGCAGAACGACGAGCAGATGGGATGGTGGCCTTTCCGCCGCCTCTCGCAGGACCAACACACATTTCATAGGCGAGGAGGTCATCTTGGCAGCCTTGGGGCCAATGGTCACCGGCTTTATGAACACGATGGCCATTTTACCTACAGGCAAAGTTATATAATCAAGTACTCATGCCTGTAGCGCCCACCAGGAGCAGGCTTCCAGGCACCACAGTGGGCCTTACCCGTTGACAATTCATACCAGTGACCTTCAAAAGCAGTTGCACTCATTGTATGGAGCTCATGAGGATGAAAGGGTGGCCAGCCGCACAGCACACAACTAAACACAGCGATACTCATGTGAGCACCCTCAGAAGGATGCAGGCCTTAGCTGATGTTTGCCCACATTGCACATACACAAAACCCACTAAGGTATCCCACCTGTAGTTTAGTGGGTGCTAGACATTTGAATTTAATATGTGTCGTGTCACTGAGCTTCATTGAAGCGAGTCGTGTTGTTCTTTTTGTGTAGAGCAGTTTGGATTTCTACTTGTTTAATAAAGTAAATACAAAAAGACATAAAACCACAGTGTTCTCTGACAAAATGGCTGCCCAAATGCGACTTTCCGCTGTAATTTGCTCTTTCTGCCACAATGTATCAAACGAGCTTAATAAAGAGCCCCCTGGGGCCTTCCTGCCACTGTCATCCTTTGCAAGGATGATGATGCTGGAGGCGGGCGCCGCCGCGGGGCTGAGAAGCAGGACCAGGGGCTTGCCCTGTCCATACTGGCTGTAAAACACTCCCGCCTGCAGACCCAAAGACAAACTCTCCAAAAGTTCAAGTTATATATTGAAAAGCCATATATGTTACAAAGTGGTCTCTGGGCCCCCATTATCCTACAGAAGACTTAGAGGCAAACCCCCTTCATGTGGTCAACCAACCACCCGCGTGAGGAACTTGAAAGCGGAGGAGAAGAAAGCGGGGCGATGCATGAGGCCACAGGGGAGAAAAGTTACAAAGTAATGAAAAAGGAAATGGAGTCATTATTTCTAACCACTGACGGAGATGAATCGACTGCTGAGGCCTGCTGGGATAGCAGCGTCCCCGCCAGGAGGCCACGAACACACGCCGGCTGCACCGCGGCATGCACGGTCTGTAATCCAGATCACATGGCTGGGGTGTGCACCGTTCCACACACAACCACCGTCATACTGTGCATCTGTGTCGTTGTATGTCTCTGTAAAGCGCTGCGTTGCTTCCTGAAGCTAGGTCCGCGCTCAATAAATACCATTTTTATAATAATATTAATAATAATCATAGACATTCTCTAAATCAGAGGTCTGCCACCTTTAGCAACTCCCATCAGCTGTAGCCAGAATAGCCAAAGGTGAGGAATCATGGGAGTTGTAGTCCAACACACCTGGAGAGCTGCAGGTTGTAGACCACTGGCCCATTAGGAGCCGATGGAAACAATGAGCACCTAGAGTGTGTTATGTGGGTTCTTTGTGCTTAAAGGCGAGAACGGGGAGTCCTCCCCTATTTCCATGTTGACCCCCACTTGGATTGTGTATGACCTCTAATGATCAAAAGATACAATCCAATGGTAACTGAGTCTCAGCTTAACATAGACATCTCAAATAAACTCTCTCTCTCTCTCTCTCTCTCTCTCTCTCTCTCTCTCTCTCTCTCTCTCTCTCTCTCTCTCTCTCTCTCTCTCTTTCTCTCTCTCTCTCCGTCTTATGGGGGATCATTCTGGGGTCACAATGCTGCCCCCTCTTGGGCAAGGAGGGAACCGAAGTTCAGAGATGAAGGTGTGTAATGAAGGAGGCGCAGGGCGGAGGACTAAGCTGGGAACGCCCACTGTAACGCGTCACGATGTGCTCCTTTTTAGATCTAATAATTTGTAAAGCAGATGTCCTTTTACATCTCAGTTCCCACCGCAAGACTGATTAAAGCACCTGTGCATTTACTCACCGGCCACGCCGCTCCCATTGCGCGCCGTCCCGGCTATCCATTGTAGGTTCACTTCCAACCCTTGTCGTCTACGTCCACCGTCACTTGGACCTGCCACACTGTATGTGGTAAAGCAGACGTGGCACACGTATTGAGCCCCACCACCCCCTTCTGTGCCCTCCTACTTCTATCGCCCACACCTCTCCTCCTCTCCACTGCATTCCCCTGTTACAAAGGCAACCCGCTGTCCTCTCTAACAGGTGGGCTTGGCAGCCCCAGGATTTGTCATGAGACGGGAAAATGCAACCTTTGCAAACAAACCTCCGTCCTTGAGCACATCTCAGGCGCACCGCACAGCCACACGCCTTCTACAAGAACCTGCCCTCGCAGCAATGTTGCCCGCTCTTCTAGGCATCTCACAATCGCCCCCACTTGTTCTAAACCAGCTGCACTGAGTCTACGTGCACCCACTCTACCTCAAACACTACCCCCTCCCTGAACCCTCCTAGCATCTCTCCTACAAGCTGATGTTCATTTTCCCGCCTCCACCCTCTTTCCTTTTCACCTTCAGACCATGGGCTGGATTTCCCAGGAGAGAATACACTCTGTCACTTTCTGGACAGGCCTCAGTGACGTCAGACCAACAGGGTGCTCATTTGTTGCGGTATCAATCATGTCTATTACATGTTAAATATGGAGAGGGAATTCATCAAGAGACGTGTCTGGAATGTTAGGCGGGAAGTTCTCTGTCTTTTTTGGCTGAAGTCGTAGTCCAAAGTATATAGGCCTATTACTTGTGGCATCACAAATGCCTGGCAATTAGCCATAGGAAGTTTTGAATGATTTACACTGGGGAAGGACGCTCAGCCAATCGGGTGACTGGAAAAGCGGCCGAGAACACACTGTGTGCTGCCCACTTTTTCCTGCCACCGAGGCCCTTCCCTGTGTGGCAGCATCTTGATTGTAGGTTCACTTCCACCCAGGGCTTTAAGTGGGGTAAGAAATCGAGGGGGGGCGTGGCTTGTGGGAGGGGCGTGGCCTAAAAAGTACGCAAATCGTAGGGTATGCACACAAATATATATAAATGTTATATATTTGTGTGCCTACCTTACTATGGTTTGTGGACTATTCAAGCCATCTTTTTTTATGAACCTCGAAATATATCGAGGAATCCCCAGGTCGCCGAGGGTTAAAGACGCCTCGGCGACCTGGGGAAACAAATGGACAGTAACTGCCTCTGGTGACCCCTCGCGTGAGAGGTCACCAGAGGCAGGCAGTTACTATGACTGACAGAAGTGGCAGCCAGTCACAGCGTCGCTGTGGCTGGCTGCCACTTCTGTCAGCTTGCCTGACTTCATGGCAGGCGCATCTCCCGTCGCGGCCGCGACGGGATAATGCATCCCGCCAATTTTGCGAGCGGTGGGACTGGGTCCCCAGCAGGGCCATGGCTCAGTCCCACTTTTTGGAGACTGCCAGGGCCCAGCCCCGGCAGGCCCCGGCCCACTTAAAGCACTGCGTCCACCCCTTGTCTGTCCCGGGAGGATAGCTCAGTGGCAACGTGCCTGCCTTGGAAGCAAGATGACACGAAGCAACACAGTTCAGGTTCGACTCCAGGATCCGCGCTTAGATACTTCTGGGTATTTAAGCGTGTTATAAATACGCAACTAAAAAAAATAAACAATCCCGTAACAGCGTCTCAATGCCCACGGGCTGTGTGAGTGCTTTAAAAATGCAAATAAATAAATAAAATTGTGGGGAAGCAACAGGTAGCCTCTCCCTGGTGCCTCCCCACATACTCACCCTCCCTTAAAGAGCTGAGCTTGTCCCGGGAGGATAGCTCAGTGGCAGCGTGCGCGTCTAGACGACACGAAGCAACAACAGGTTCGATCCCCGGGTCCGCGCTTAGAAACCTCTGGGTGTTTAAGCGCGTTATAAATACATAACTATAACAAAAAAAAATACACAATTACGGACCTAAGAAAAACAAACAATTCCTGTAACAGCGCCTCGATGCCTGCGGGCTGTGTAAGTGCTTTATAAATGTTAAATAAATAAAGATATGCGCACCCTCCTACCCCACTCCCTACTTACCTGCTGGAACTGAGCTTTGTGCTAAGTTCCTGTCACTCCTCCCACCCGCGCTGGCTATGGAAACCGAAAAGGGACTACGTTCCCTTTTTTATGGTGGCGGCCATCTTTTTTTGTATGGGTGATTGGGCTCACGCAATTCTTGCGGAGGCCATCTCCCATAAAAAGCAATACAAAATAAAACAACATGCTCTCTGGGTGCACCACGGGGTGTGACTATCCATCACCCCCTTGTCGGGCGTGCATGAATGGCCGGTAGCAGCACACAGCCTGCACCGAGGCTCTCGTTTTGCTCGTGCCTGCCTAGGCTCAGGCTGGCGGGCCGTTACCGGCCATGTATGGCCACCGACGCAGGTGTGATTGCTACAATATACGGCAACACAGTTTCTGACTCGCTTACCCCAGTTCTCGCCACCGCCTTATAGCTGGATACTGTATGACTGCCAGAAAGAGGTGAGTGAATGTTTTCCTGGAAATGCCCCTGAATGATCATGATGGATAGATAGCTTTAACGAAAAATGGTGAGGGGTAAAAAAGCATCAAACAGCTGTATACCGACAGAAGGGTGTTTGCCAATCAATAAAGGGGTTCAGGCGGGGGTACACAGAGGGCTACAGATACTCTGCTGGGAAAGTCAGTATTAGATGCTGTCAGCTTGGCTCTGCAGGGGCTCCCACACATACCTGGCCTGTCTGGCCCCCATACGCTGCAGTGGACCAGCAGAAAAGCTGGCACCAGGGAGGAAGAGGGAGCCCAGATGTGGGGTAGCAGACATCTTGAATCGGTCCCAGATGTGCGCCTGCTCAGCCATATTTTATGATGTGTGCGTGCACATGTATATGCACACGGTACTCCTTTCATCAGAGGGACCCAGGCCCGCAGCTTTAAGGGTCCGAGCCAGCAAGAGGGCCAGGGGGGTCGCTCGGGCTATTAATATGCATTAAGGGAAGGTACAGACAAATATGAAAATAAATAAACAGCTGTCCCTCCACTATTTAATCCAAAAATCGGATTCGCGTGTTCTTTCCAGCCCTGAAAACAGCTGAGCTGTTAACTACTCTACCCCCCCCCCCTTTATAATAACGTTCCAAACATGCTGGGGGTGGCTAGGCTGGATGCTTTATATATATATATATATATATATATATATATATATATATATATATATATATATATATATATATATATATATATATTTATTAAATAAAATAAATTACCTTGCAGGTCAAATTTGACGTCTGAAGATTTTTTCTATCTAATATGACCAAATTACGTAATCTCTACGGTACCACTGTCCCATTAAAGTTTGAAATACACAAAAAAACAAGATTAATAAATGGTTCTCTGCCTCCTTCAGGGCTCTTAAGCAAGATTTCCGCAAGAAAGAGAAATGATGGCGTAAACCGAACAACCCAGCCCATCACCAGGCGGTATCTACAGCCTTTGGCATTTATTAGAAAAGCCATCCTTTGTGCCAAATCGAATAACCTACAAAGTCAGAGCGATACAGCAATCAAGAAGCCCCAAGAGTTGTTTGATGTCGTAATAAGCCTATCCAAGCCCTCATGTAAATGACCCACCCTGTCCCCGTCTCTTAAACTAGCAAATTAGCAAAATGAGTTCTTTCTGAACAAAGTTAATGCGATTCGATCAAATATTAGCAAACAAATGTCTACCCTGGTCCCAACTTCCTAATTTGATACAGTTCCCTCAAAATTTTCTCATACGTGCACTTTTTATTTTACTCCAGTTACTACCGAGGAAATGTTTTCTTTAATCACAACCCTAAAACCGCCGAATCACAACTAAGCGAGTTCATCTGCTGCTTTATGAATTCCTCTTTTGCCCAAGGTATGGTCCCACAGGATCACAAAAGAACTTTTCTGACCCCTCTGTTAAAGAAACCTCTACTGGACCACAGTACATTTCAGAACTATCCTCCAATTGCAGGCCTGACATGGCTTGGGAAAATTCCTGAAAAGGTTGCCACATTCAATCTACAAAAGGTTCTGGAAGATCACCATCTCCTTGACTTGCTCCAGTTTTAGGCCCCGTTGCGGCACAGATTTAGGACTACTTGCTGTCTGGGATGACATTCTGAGATTAGCCGAGGAGGGCGACCTCAGTCTGCAGGTTATACTCGACCTCTTGGCAGCATTCGACACAGTCTATTTTGATATTCTCAAATCTCGATTGATGGAAGTCGCCCATACGTCGGACGATTTGCTCAAATGGTTCTCATCCTTCCTCTCCGAACGAACCCAAAAGGTCAAAATGGGAATTGCATTTCCTATCCCCTTGTGGTGTTCCCCAAGGCTCTTCTCTATCACCTCTCTTATTTAATATCGATATTTAACTACTTTTGAGCAGCTTTTCTAAATTCGGCCTACTTTACCATTCGTATGGCGTTGCCACATAGATTTACGTTAGGGTGAACAACTGCATAGACTCAATCAAACAGATGTCTGATTGTGCACAAGAAATAGGTTGCATGCTACCAAACAGGCTGCAACTAAATTGTACCAATACAGAGGTTACTCTATTTGGCCCCAAGCATCTCCTGGCTGACCCATGCCACCTCAGTTCTATTCACCTTGCACACCTATTTTGTGTTGTTCCTTAGGTTTTAATTAAGCATTTGATGGCAAGACTCTGCTTTTAATAGATTTAAGGTGCAGGGGAGATAATAGTCAACGCTGGCATATGGGTTGTGAAATATACATAGACAAGATTAGTTCCTAATAGAGGAACTCCTGTCCCCTGCACACTTTCACAAGCTCATAAAAAATGAGTTTGTTTGTTAGAGTAGTTTTAAGAGTGACTTACAATATTTGCATTCAATTATATAGTTGACCCATAAGAGTTTATGCAATTTCAAGTAATGGATCTCGAGGATGAGATTCGTTTTTCAAAACAAGACTTTATTGTTAGTCAATTTAAATATTGTAATTCAGTATTTTTCGCCATTTATCCTTTGTGGAGTCTGTGCTCAACATGACCAAGTTAGATAAGGACCTTGTGTTAAAAAACATATTAAGATATCATATTGCCTCAATCTATGGTTCAACATCTACAATTCTAGAAGCTTAAAGGGCTTGCTGCCAAGTGCAGTCAATTTATCTGAGTCGGTTATGGGGCTAGAGGCTGGATGTCGCTGTCAGAGTTTTTTATATACTAATCGCAGGATAAGATTTGTTAGATTGTATAGTATTTGGACTGTAGGTTAACATGAATAGATGTCTTACTCTAGGTAATGTACCAAGGAACATCAACGTATGCGGTGATAGAGGAGCACCAGGTAGGTCTCGTCTGTACGTTAGTCAGCGCGTTGTGTTCTAAAAAAGGTGATGGGAAAGGTAAGTAAGATGATGTGAAATTAAAGAAGTGGCAGAAATGGAGGATGTCAGCTTACCTCTTTAGTAGAATGTCATGAACCAGAAAGTTCGTCTCACGTCCGGTTCTGTATTCGTAATGTAACTCAAAATGGCCGTGTATATTGTGGCGCATAGTTGTGACGTCACCACGTTGTGGCGTAACGTCACGTCACCGATGTAAACAATGTATAGTCCATACTATGTTAATAAAGAGTCGTGCGTGAAGTTATATTTTAATTCAAAGAATATAGTGCTCTGTTGGTACAAGAATAGAAATAGTGACGTCATGGATATCCATACTTTGTTTCACAAGAATCATGCGAGTAGTAATGTATGGAATTAAAGAAAATAGCGTTCTGTTGGTACAGAAATGGCTTTATAAAGTAGATGTAAAAACTTAGTAGAACCATGTCCTAGATTGTGCAAAATAGTTCCGGTCTGGGTAATCACCTGATTTAAAGCATGTCAAATCAATTAAAGTTTTTTCATCAATACTCTGTCGGAGACTCACATTCTGTCAAATTATGAGCGTACCAAACATAATGTGGTGTTTCTTTCGAAGTGGAGACATTTTGGATGTCTAATTAATTAAAATATCTACAATACCCTGTCAAAGACTAACATTCTATCAGATTAAGTAACCCATATACATATTGAGATGTCTCATGTCTTGTGAAGACCATGTCATTCAGACTTACTTTTTTATACGGATAATTAGCTTCTTGTACTCATTGTGCCATACCTTACATGGTAAACGGTCTAAATGTACATGATTACCTGTCATTATGTTGGACTTGTGTCCTGTCCATCTTTCTCGTACCTTGCGTATGGTCTTCCCCACATAGAACTTTCCACAGGGGCATTTGAGTCCGTAGATGACATTCTTGCTTTCGCAAGTCGCGACGTCCTTCAACATGATTTTCTTGCCATTGTTGGGGTGTCTTACGTGGTCCCCCCTGATTAGATTGGAGCAATGTTGGCAATTCAGACAAGCATGAGTTCCTGGCTTTTGTTTTATCATTGTGGTCTGGGTTGTTTTTCTTGGTCTTTCCGTCCTAATGAGGCTGTCTTTCAGGTTTTTGCCCAGTTTGTAAACCAACATTGGTGCGTCGGGAAACAGTTTGTTCAGATTAGGATCTGATTTTATTAGGCCCCAGTTTTTGTTGATTATTCTCTTCACTTGGTAGCTTTGGCTTGAGTATTTTAGAGTATGGATTAGTCTGGTTGTCTCCTTCTTCGGTTTTTCCTGTAGTAGATCATCTCTCGTTACAGCGTTTGTGCGTACTAGTGCTTTGTTGATCATTTCCTCTGGAAAACCTCTTTTCTTGAATCTCTCTTTCATAATTTGCTGTTCTGATTGTAGTACAATGGGATCTGATGTGATCTTTTTTAGGCGAAGGAATTGGCCATATGGAAGATTGTTTTTAAGGTGGAGAGGATGAAAGCTTCCAAAGTGTAGGACGCTATTTACATCCGTGGGTTTTCTATAAATAATTGTGTAGAATTCTGTGTCTCTTACTTCAACTTGAACATCCAAGAAGTGGACTCCCAGTTTTCCAATCTCAAGTGTAAAGGTAATACCTTCCTGGCAGTTATTCAGGTATACTAGGAAATCTTGAAGTTCTTGACTCGTACCTTGCCAGATCCCGAAAATGTCGTCAATAAATCGCTTCCAGAATTAGATTTTATTTTTACAGGGTTCTTTGTCCAAAATATCATGACTTTCGAGGTGAAACATTAATATATTAGCGTATGATGGTGCTACTGATGAGCCCATTGAAGTACCTGATATTTGTAGGTAATATTTACTGTTAAATCTGAAGTAATTATTGTATAGAGTAATCTTGAGCAGTTTGTATTGCAAAGACCTTGTGTATGAGTGTTTCATTTTGTCTAAGTAGAAGCCATTCCAAAGCCTCTATACCTGCTTGGTGAGGTATTGATGTATATAAACTGTTGACATCTAGTGTGAACAGTATTAAGTTTGATTCATCTGTCTGGATTTGTTTTAGTAGTCGTAAAAAGTGTGCTGTGTCTTTCAGGTAAGTGGAGGTTTTCTGAACAATTGGTTGGAGAGCCTTCTCAAGGTGAATTGCAAGTGGATGAAAGATACCTTCAGTACCTGCTACTATTGGTCGAAAAAAGGTGGGTTTTGGAGATTTCTGTGCACTTTTGGGAGTGCGTAAAACACTGGTGTGATTGGAAATTATTTGATGAGGTAGTCTCTTGTAGGTTCAGTTATCCAGTCTGCATCATAGGCTTTGTGAATTGTTTCCTTAATCATAGTGCTGATTGACATGATAGGATTGTTGTCCAAATTCAGGTATGTTTGTTGATCTTGTAGAAGTCTAAGCAACCTTCGTTGTAGAAGCTGGTATCCATTAGGACAAGAGCTCACCCTTTATCTGCTGGTTTCAGTGTGATCAAGATATCTTCTGATAATTCTTTAATAAGTTTGAGTTGATGTCTCCTAATATTCATTTTTTGGTTATTGCTGTATTTTAGTCGTCTGAGGTCTTTTTTGTTTTTTAAACTGAATAGGTTTATGACAGGGTGGTTTATCTGGGGGTGAAAGGTGCTCTTGTTTTTCATTTCCAAATAGTCTGATTTCGGTTTCTGTCTCTCCAAGTCTGGTAGGCCATCAAAGAATACCTTCAGTTCCATTTTTCTGATCAATTTGAAAAGATTGACTTTTTCTTCAACAGCACTGGTATTGTTTGTGGGAATAAAGGACATTTCTAGGTTCAATGTATCCATCTTGCTCTTAGTGAGTGTTTTGCTTGAGATGTTTAGAATTATTGGATCTACTATTTGTTCCTTGGTCTTTGTTTTCTTTTTCCCTCTGCGGGTGGGTCTCCTCCTAAAAAAGGTATTTCCACTGTGGGGGTGCTTGATGGGCATGGTTGTGTTGGTGGTATTGTGTCAGTAGTTTCTGGTCTTCTAGGACTCGAAGGTGGATTTCTGTCTGTATTCTCCCTTTCTTCACTTGTGACCTCGCTACTGTCTGTGGTGTTGTCTGATCCCCTTGGTCTTGTCGGTCTGGTGAGATTTTGACTCGAGTTCTGGTAAAATTCTTGCCAGGAATAGACAATGTCCCTTGCGTAGTCCAAAGTATCTCTGTGGAATTTTCTTATCTTACGTTGCTCTATGTCCCTCATGTAGGAGTCCAGTTTCTTATTAGTGTCCTCCAATATGGTTCTTAGTTGGTCCCCAGTTTTTAACTTGGATAGTTGTAGTGTGACTTCCTCAATGTCTTGGTTGATTGTTGATAATGATTTAGACAATTCCTCGATGGTTAGTGGATGAGGTCTAGTGAACATTTATTCAATATCTGTTCCCATCTCTTTACAAATGATTGATTTTCTTACACAAAGTTGGTTTTAGGTAGACCCGAAGGCCTCTTGGTATTCGCTTACTTTTGTAATATTCAGCAAGAATCGAAGCATGCAGTTTTTGTGAAATTTCTCTACGGATTAATTTTTCCAATTTAAAGATAAGTCTTTCCGGATTATTATCACTGGTACTCTCTTTTTCAGTATATTTAATTAGGCCCAAAATACGATTAGCTTCCTCCTCGCTGAATGCCAAGGTTGTGGCTGCCTTGTCCGTTAGGGAGTTGATTTTGGAGAATGACATCTCCTAATTGTGTCAATAGAATTTGATCTTTGTGGGTGCTGGTGAAAACTATATGCCATCCCACTTAAGGGTAAATATCTAGAATCCACAGTTCTATTCACCTTGCACACCTATGTTGTGTTGTTCCTTAGGTTTTAATTAACATTTGATGGCAAGACACTGCTTTTAATAGATTTAAGGTGCAGGGGAGATAATAGTCAACCCTGGCATATGGGTTGTGAAATATACATAGACAAGATTAGTTCCTAATAGAGGAACTCCTGTCCCCTGCACACTTTCACAAGCTCAAGCCAAGAACTTCAAGATTTCCTAATATACCTCAATAACTGCCAGGAAGGCATTACCTTTACACTTGAGATTGGAAAACCGGGAGTCCACTTCTTGGATGTTCAAGTTGAACTAAGAGACACAGAATTCTACAAGAATATTTATAGAAAACCCACGGATGTAAAGAACGTCCTACACTTTGGAAGCTTTCATCCTCTCCACCTTAAAAACAATCTTCCATATGGCCAATTCCTTCGCCTAAAAAAGATCACATCAGATCCCATTGTACTACAATCAGAACAGCAAATTATGAAAGAAAGATTCAAGAAAAGAGGTTTTCCAGAGGAAATGATCAACAAAGCACTAGTACGCACAAACGCTGTAACGAGAGATGATCTACTACAGGAAAAACCGAAGAAGGAGACAACCAGACTAATCCATACTCTAAAATACTCAAGCCAAAGCTACCAAGTGAAGAGAATAATCAACAAAAACTGGGACCTAATAAAATCAGATCCTAATCTGAACAAACGTTTCCCCGACGCACCAATGTTGGCTTACAAACAGGGCAAAAACCTGAAAGACAGCCTCATTAGGACGGAAAGACCAAGAAAAACAACCCAGACCACAATGATAAAACAAAAGCCAGGAACTCATTCTTGTCTTAATTACCAACATTGCTCCAATCTAATCAGGGGGGACCACGTAAGACACCCCAACAATGGCAAGAAAATCATGTTGAAGGACGTCGCGACTTGCGAAAGCAAGAATGTCATCTACGGACTCAAATGCCCCTGTGGAAAGTTCTAGGTGGGGAAGACCATACGCAAGGTACGAGAAGGATGGACAGAACACAAGTCCAACATAATGACAGGCAACATAAAATCCCCTGTAGCAAGACATTTCAAAGAAAATGGACAAAATATCTCTCAACTCCGAGTAGTAGTATTGGAAGTAATTCGACCAGCACCCAGGGGAGGAGACATAGCCAAAAGATTGGCACAAAGAGAATTATTTTGGATTCACACATTGGATGCACTGACCCCATTGGGCCTTAATGAAGATTTTTATTTGGGTGCGTTTTTATAACAGACTATTCCCTGGATTCACCTACCCTACAAACACACATTATAACTTCTGTATAGTTACGCTGTGACTACACATATATCCATCATATTTTGGAGTTGCAATTACAATTGGCACCAAACAGATTGTATATCCCTTAGAGAATGTTTCATGTGTATATTTAGGTAATCAGGTATATTTAGACCATTTACCATGTAAGGTATGGCACAATGAGTACAAGAAGCTAACTATCCGTATAAGAAAGTAAGTCTGAATGACATGGTCTTCACAAGACATGAGACACCTAATATGTATATGGGTTTCTTAATCTGATAGCATCTTAGTCTTTGACAGGGTATTGTTGTAGATATTTTAATTAATTAGACATCTAAGATGTCTCCACTTCGTAAGAAACACTGCATTATGTTTGGTACGCTCTTAATTTGACAGAATGTGAGTCTCCGACAGAGTATTGATGAAAAAACTTTAATTGATTTGACATGCTTTAAATCAGGTGATTACCCAGAACGGAACTATTTTGCACAATCTAGGACATGGTTCTACTAAGTTTTTACATCTACTTTACAAAACCATTTCTGTACCAACAGAACGCTATTTTCTTTAATTCCATACATTACTACTCGCACGATTCCTGTGAAACAAAGTATGGATATCCATGACGTCACTATTTCTATTCTTGTACCAACAGAGCACTATATTCTTTGAATTAAAATATAACTTCACGCACGACTCTTTATTAACATAGTATGGACTATACATTGTTTACATCGGTGACGTGACGTTATGCCACAACGTGGTGACGTCACAACTATGCGTCACAATATAAACGGCCATTTTGAGTTACATTACGAATACAGAACCGGACGTGAGACGAACTTTCTCGTTCATGACATTCTACCAAAGAGGTAAACTGATATCCTCCATTTCTGCCACTTCTTTCATTTCACATCATCTTACTTACCTTTCCCATCACCTTTTTTAGAACACGACGCGCTGACTAACGTACAGACGGGACCTACCTGGTGCTCCTCTATCACCGCATACGTTGATGTTCCTTGGTACATTACCTAGAGTAAGACATCTATTCATGTTAACCTACAGTCCAAATACTATACAATCTAACAAATCTTATCCTGCGATTAGTATATAAAAAACTCTGACAGCGACATCCAGCCTCTAGCCCCATAACCGACTCAGATAATTTGACTGCACTTGGCAGCAAGCCCTTTAAGCTTCTAGAATTGTAGATGTTGAACCATAGATTGAGGCAATATGATATCTTAATATGTTTTTTAACATGAGGTCCTTATCTAACCTGGTCATGTTGAGCATAGACTCCACAAAGGATAAATGGTGAAATACTGAATTACAATATTTAAATTGACTACACATTTGAACACATGCATATAATGTTTGTAATTGGGAATGTAAATATCTGAATAGAAGTACTATATTGTATTATTCTTTGGAAACAAGAATGTCACTAATATTGGCACTAATATTCAAGCAAACAGTGTAAACAGTGATCTTAAATACTGTACCAGAAGAGTAATTATATATATATATATATATATATATTTATTCTTTTTTTCAGGATGTATTTTAAAATGTTGAATAGACCCCTGAAGAAGCGATGTTTATCTCGAAACGTGTTGGGCCACCTATGAAATCTTGAACAATAAAGTCTTGTTTTGAAGAAAGAAATCTCATCCTCGAGATCCATTACTTGAAATTGCATGAACTCTTATGGGTCAACTATATAATTGAATGCAAATATTGGAAGTTACTCTTAAAACTACTCTAACAAACTGACTCATTTTTTATGAGCTTGTGAAAGTGTGCAGGAGACGGGAGTTCCTCTATTAGGAACTAATCTTGTTTATGACCCATACCACCTGCCACACCCCCTCTGTCTTGCTGTATTTCTTCTTTCTTCCTCCCATTTCGGAAAAAGACTGACCAGTAGTCATAAGATGCCTGATCAATTTTAAACTTGACTACTGTAGTGCTACTCTCACAGGGATTCCAGCCAATCAAATCCATCACCTGGGAGTTGCCATCAGACTTCTTTTTCGTTTGCCAAGATCTGCACCTGCTTCCTCTTATCGTAGAAGACTCATTGGTCACTGGTGCAGCACCGGATCATCTGGAAGATCCTCTGTCTCGCTTTGAAGTGCCTTCACGGCTTGGCTCCCACCTACCTCATTGCCAAGCTCAGTCCTTATCATCCAGCACGATCCCTACACACCGCTCATCAAGCAATGTTACTCAAAAAAAGTCTTCTGACGGTTAATGGTTTAATTAGAGCTCCAAATGCCGCATTACTGGTGTAATAAAATGTCTTCCCCAAGTGTGCCTTCAGCAAGTTGATTTATCAGCAACATGTGTGCCCTCCCATCTGTTCCTTTCATAGAAGACCTGTTGAAACGAAGCACTGCCAAAGGGCTTGATTCAGGGAATATTTGCACGGTTCAAAGTGAATTTGCACTGCTGAAAAGTTGACTGCATTGCCGACAAAAACCCTGATTCATGGAACCGTGCAAAGTGTATTTTTGCCATGCAAGGCCTGGGAAAAGTCAGCACAGAGCCATTTTTGCAGTACAAAATGACTTTGCCCGGACTTTGCACAGCAAAAATACACTTTACAAGGTTCCATGAATCAGGGTTTGTGTAGGCAGTGCAAAGTCACTTTTCTGCAGTGCAAATTCACTTTGAACTGGGCAAATATTCCATGAATCGGGCCATGGTGTACAGGCCAGTCACTGCTATCATATAGCCAGATACTCACAGCATGTAGCAGCTGTTGCCATGTGGCTGCACCTGGCAAACGCCTTTCCCATGCCTACACGAAAGCCCAAACTGTTGACTTTGACAAAGGTTGTTGTGACTGGTGAGTGAGGAAAGGAGGATGACATCATGGGGATTAGAAAGCAGACATCTCGCGCTTTGCCGTGAATCAGAGCCTGAAAAGGTCACATTGTGGTTCCAGACTCCTCCTGACTTGGAGAAGGCGCCATGTCGGTCACAGAAACCACGTATACTCAAAGTACAGGAAAATGAACGGTTGGGAGGTTCCTGGCCCTCAACTGTACTAAGCCTGGGACACCAGGGACATTCATTCCCCAGCAAAGAATTTACCACAAAACGCTGTGCCAGGTAAGCCGAGATGGTTACAGGCTGAGAAACATTCTGTACTGGCTAGCACCCACCAGCAGAAGTGTTAACATGAAGCGCCCCCAAACCCCACCCCAAGTGTCGGCCGCCAAAAAGATTCCGCAAGGAGAACATGTTCCATATTTTTCTTACATTCATATTTTACTGAATCTTCGTGAACAGATGATGACTTTTCATTTTGTAAACTCAGCTGTGTGTTTAATTTACTGGAGCACACCTGCCGCGCACCCGCGCGCGTGATGTCACGCAGCCATCACTACTGCCAGTCGCTGCATTTGTCAGGAGTCCCTATGTTTTGTTGTGACCTTAGATTTTACTTTTAGTCCCTTACTCCTTCTTTGACCTCAGCAGGTGGGTGGGGGTTGTTGGGAGGGGTGGGAGAGGGGGTTGAGCCCTTATGTTTTTGCCCACAAAACCTCATGGGTGACCTGCCAATGCTCTATTTAGAAGAGGGACTGTTTAGTGAAAAAAGATATCCCGGCTGCCCTGAGCCATGCGCAGACGCCTGCGTGAACAGCCGCACTCTGGGGACTTTGGGTTGCAAGGTGCAGTGGCTGCCCCCAGTCCTAGGCAGTGGTGAGGGTCAAGTTGTATTTGTTTGCTTCTATTTGCAAAAGAGTTCTCTCAGTGTTTGCAGGATTCATTTGAATAATAATGTTAATAAGTTAAATAATGGCATTGTAATGGGCTCCTTTTTGCAGAAAAGCATAGGAGGAGGTGAGGTCATGTGCCCGCCTCTTTAACAGAGCGCGTGAACGGGCAATGAATGGCTTGGCTGTATAGCACCGGTTTCTGTGTGTGTTTGTGGAAGCTTGCCCGGTACATATTATTATCATGGAAGACGGGAATTTTCCCACTGGTTATGGCCGTGTGCAGGAAGTGGCAATCAATATGGCAGTATCGCCCATATGAGCACTGTGCAGAATATTAACATGTCATAGTAATGAGGTCTTATGGGGGTCCACTTGTAACTGACAAGTTATTTGGGAAAATCTCACATAATGCATAGTGTATTGGCATCCATTCAATCATAATAGCTGGTCCTTATCGTTTTAACACCAAATCGTTATTGTCGACATGTGTTTCACACCGAGTCTGCCCTTCTTCAGGACACTAGCCCGCGACCCAAGGCATACATTAAGTGACTGTGTTTGCTTTATTTGATGATTACAGTGCCTCTGTGTTTTGTGGGACCTGGCTTTCATTGGATACATAAAGTGACTCTGTTTGGCTAAGGTACATTTTATTTTTGTCTCTGTGTTTTGGGGGTGTTTGCAATGGTGCATGCGTTTTAATGGCTGCCCTTCCAAAGAGTTGCTTTAGTCTGCATTTAATTGGCAATTACATTTAATGGAAACCAGTGAAGTATGCAAGGTAAGTGACTTTTATGAATTCACTTGTCATTTGCAAACAAGAGGGTTTCCTGTCAGGCCTTCCTGTGGGCTTGTAATTAACAGCATCCCTGTGCATGCTGGGGACATAGATATTTTCATCTGCAATGTGTTTTGAAGTAACTCATTGGCAGCACAATCATAGGGCAACATACATAGTGAAACACAACATTACTCTCAGCCTTTATTGAAACAAGGAACAAACCCGCTTCATGTGCCGGATAATTAGTTACTGTTGCGCGAGTCGAGCTTGCGTCCAGGAAGTGCATGCTCATGGAGGAGGGAGTGTTCCCTTCTGGAGCTGATGCAGTGCGGGAATTCCTGATGTCCTGGGAGAATCGGTTGTGGGTCTGTTCCCCACTCAGAGTTTGACAGGCCTGTGGAACCGCACAACCAGTGGTGTGTCCAGACTCCTTTGACTGGGGTAGCCCAAGTGGGGCACTGAATTATGCAGGGGTGGCATGAAGTACGAGCACACACGCCCTAATGATCATAGTGTAGGATAATGGGGTGGTACCTGGGGTGGCTGATCACATTCCAGGGGTAGCACGTGCCACTACACTGGCAGCAGTCACAACCAACCTATGTTTAATTTCACTAAGGGCACTGAGGTGGAAGTCACAGCCATCCATGAACATCTGAAACCGTCTCACTGCAATGGTGACATATGCCAGCGAGCCGTATAAAAAAATGCTGAGACATTCTAGCCCTGTTCATTACCTCCGTTATTAACGCATCACTCACTACAGGCATGGTCCTGACTAGCCACAAAGACGCATGGGTTCTCCACCTTATTAAGATCCTTCAATCCCTACCAACTACCGCCCAATCACTACTGTCCCCTTCCTCCTTAAAATTCTGGCCGGAGCAGCTTATCTGCAAATGTAGCGGCATCTTGAAGCCAACCACATCCTGGGTATGCGCCAGTCAGGAGTCCGCCCAGGCCATGGGACAGAATCCGCCTTACTTGACCTAAAGATCCAGACTGATGAGATTAGAGATGAGGGCCAGCCGGCCCTGCTGCTTCTCCTTGATCTCTCAGCAGCATTTGACCTGGTTGATCACAAAATCCTGGGTCAGGACCTGACCTCTTCGGCTAACCTTTCTGTAGAGGCATCAACCTGGATCGCTTCCTTCCTAGGCGATAGAACCATTAAAGTATTTGCAGAGAATGCTAGCGCCCCTCCAGCACCCATCACCTGCAGTGTTTCTCAAGGATCCTGCGTGTCGCCTACTTTGTATAACATATTCACAAAACCACTAGTTGCCTTCCTGGACTCCATCGGGATAGCTTGTACAAACTATGCAGATGACACGCAAATTCTGCTCCCCCTCTCCCGTAACTACCACGAAGACTCCACCTACCTCAACTCTGTCTACATGACCACCCAGGCATGGATGGCCACACACCGTCTATGCCTAAACAACGAGAAGAGAGAGCTCCTCATAGTGGTCCCACCTTCAATATTCAGGAAGCTAGAGCCCAAATACTCATCCTTTGACATTAACGGAAGCACATCCCTTTGTGAAAACACTTGGCGTATACCTGGATGCTACGCTATCGCTATCACAAAGTAGGTGCTATTGCTCCCATGGCAGCATACACTGCTAAACTAATCAATGCCTCCAGACCTTTCCTCTCCCCTGACAGCTGCATGACCATAGCCCGAGCAACCAAAGTATCCAGGCTCGACTACAGACACCAATATCAAAACAATGCAAGTGATTCAGTATAACGCGCTCAGAGCTGCACAGCAAAACCCTAAATCCGATCACATCACTGTAGCAAGAAGAAAAGCCCACTAGCTCCCGATTTGTGAGCGGATCCTCTTCAAAACACTCTCCATACATCACGCACAGATGCCTATCGAGGTTTGCCCCAACCCTTTCTATCCCAAGCAATTGCCAACACCTCATGCTCCCAACCAACAAGAACAGTCTATGCAAACTGCATAGCTCAGTCCATTTTTAAATGGACGAAAGCGGGAAGTACAAGCTTCCCGGCAATCGCAGCTAAACACTGACATTTTAACAGTTTTGTCAGTGGCATTGGGTAACATTTGGAGGTTCCCCTGAGTGCCATGCTGAGCCCCCCACCACCCAACACCAAATCACGGGTCGCCCCACATTCTGGGCTGGCCTGGACTACCACGCTTTCACAATACACAGAATCCTGCTGCACTAGGAGAAATATATGCATATGTGTTTTAATGCACACTTTCTGAGAAAAGGTGGCCAAAAATCCAGAGTATTTGCTATTGTTTTGTAGGGTAACACCAATCCAAAAATCCAATACATGCAAGTCACCAACAGTGCACAGAAACATTAATGCTGCAATTAATTTAACGCTTTCCTATTAAAAATGCCATGCCACAATGTAGACATATCCAACTGACTGCACGATATAGACCAGCCTAGACACGTGATAACATATTACAGTAAAACATGCCAGGCCACATTTAGACATACCTAGACTGGTTGCACCAAAATTCCAGTCAAAGCAATAACACTTATCATGGTTATTTTTATCAAAGGTACCCAGAAAAATACAATGCCACAGTAACAAACGGCTACACTGGCAGCACTCAAATGCCAGCCTAGCCAGGTAATTACACTTAGTAGGACTGCTTTATCAGAGATACTCAGTAAAAAAAAAATCAAGCCAAAGTAAGAAATGACTAGACTGGCTGCACCAAAAATGCCTATCCAGCCACTAATAGCACATATCATGTCTGCTTAGCCTGGACATGGTTGACCGTTACGATTTAATACACACACCCATCACCCCACCCACACACATCCCTTCTCCCTCCCACTCACTAGCCCAACCCCCAAAATCAGCTCCTCTGCCCAGAATTACCTCCATGTCTCTCTTCCTCGCCCCAGTGCTTACGTATGCCTCATAGATTAGTACTGGGACAAGGAAGAGTGGGACTAGGAGTAATGAAGATTACAGTTAACTAAGCCAGGCATTACCTCCATGTCCCTCTACTTCATCCCAGTACTGGCAAAGAGCCTCTTACACAGGAAATGGGACAAGCAAGAGTAGAGCTAGGAGTAATGAATATTACCAATAAGTAATCCAGGCATTAAACACAAGCACACACCATTCACCATACACTGACACACACCCAGTCACCCATACAGTTACATGTGTACCCTTTCACCATACACTCACACCCAAGCAACCACCCATACATCATGCATTCACACACATTACATTATATGCATATGCACACACTTACACGCATGCTCACACATTTAAATAAAATACATTTTCTTACCTTTTTGAATCTGATGATCCAGGGAACGAGGCCTTCAGCTCCATGCAGCAGCCAAGAACGCTTGTTCCTGCCATTTGCAGAGGAATTTGAGGCCCCCATGTCATGGGGTTGAAGGGAGCCCTGTGACTTCAAAAAGAAATAGTTTCTCTTTGAAGTCACGCTGCCTTCATAAAGAAATTATTTCTATAGGGATAGAACCGTAATGGAAATAACTTCTTTATGAAATGAAGGCAGAGTGACATCAAAAAGAAACTGTATTTCTTTTTGAAGTCTGATGGAACCCCCTCCCAGTATATCTGGCAGCGGGGCTCAGGCACTGCGGGGGCCGTGGGAGACCCTGTTGCACCAGTGATTTTGAGATATCACTTCATGCCACATGGCTCTAGCTTTTAAGCTCTGGCTGAGTTAGCCATGTCAATCATACCAGACATGTGAGTGATGCTGTCCTAGCCCTACCGGTCCCCCCGAGGGATTGGCCTGTCAGCAAATTCCTTCACCCTCCTTCTCTTCCGTTGCATTCTAATGGTAGGTGTGGTGGGGTGGCTGTGTGCGGTCAGTAGAATGTATGCAGCAAGGCCATTGCAAGATATGGCTCACTAACACAGATGGGCTAAATGCGAGATAAGGCTCACTATCACAGATGGGCTAAGCGCACGATGTGGCTCACTACCACAGATGGACTAAGTGCAAAATATGGCTCACTAACACAGATGGGCTAAGTGCAAGATAGGCTCACTAACCCAGATGGGGTAAATGCGAGATACTGCTCACAACACAGCTGGGCTAAATGCGAGATACCGCTCACTAACACAGATAGGCTAAATCCGAGCTACTGCTCACTAACACAGCTGGACTAAATGTGAGATAAAGCTCACTATCACAGATGGGCTAAATGCAATACATGGCTCACTACCACAGATGGGCTAAATGCGAGACTTGGTTCAATGACATAAATGGGCTAAATATGAGACAAGGCCCACTAAGACAGTTGGGCTAAATGCAAGATTTGGCTCCCTAACATAGATGGGCTAAGTGCAGGATATTGCTCACTGACATTGATGGGCTAAGTTATGTTATGATATTGTGCATTTATATAGCACCTTATATACCATTAGTATGATCTCAAAGTTCTGTGGGTGGGATGTCCTCTGGGACTGTGGTCCAGGTCCGTCAAGAGAGAAGGGTAGTATAAGTGCTTGGGTGCACTGAGTATGTCTGCAGCCAGTATGCTGTGTAGCTGCATTGTAATGGTAGGTGGGGTGCGGTGGCTGTGTGCGGTCAGTAGAATGTGTGCAGCAAGGTCATTGCAAGATATAGCTCACTACCATCAATGGGTTAAGTGCAAGATATGGCTCACTAACACAGATGGGCTAAGTGCAAGATATGGCTCACTATCACAGATGGGTTAAGTGCAAGATACGGCTCACTAACACAGATGGGCTGAGTGCAAAATATGGCTCACTAACACAGATGGGAAAACGCAAAATAGTGCTCACTAACACAGCTGGCTAAATACAAGATAAGGCTCACTAACACAGGGGGGCTAAATGCGAGATACTGCTCACTAACACAGATGGGCTAAGTGCAAGATAGGCTCACTAACACAGATGGGCTAAGTGCAAGATATGGCTCACTAACACAGATGGGCTAAATGCGAGATACTGCTTACTAACACAGCTAGGCTAAATGCGAGATGAGGCTCACTAACACAGAGGGGCTAAGTGCAAGATAAGGCTCACTAACACAGATGGGCTAAGTGCGATATACGGCTCACTAACACAGATGGGTTAAGTGCAAAATATGGCTCACTAACACAGCTGAACTGAATGCAAGATCTGCTTCACCAACATACATGGACTAAGTGCAAGATTTGGCTCACCAACACAGATGGGCAAAGTGCAAGATAGGCTCACTAACACATATGGGCTAAGTGCAAGATAGGCTCACTAACACAGATGGGCTAAGTGCAAGATATGGCTCACTAACACAGATGGGCCAAGCGCAAGATATGGCTCACTAACACAGATGGGCTAAGTGCAAGATATGGCTCACTAACACAGCTGAACCAAATGCAAGATCTGGTTCACCAACATAAATGGACTAAGTGCAAGATTTGGCTCACCAACACAGATGGGCTAAGTGCAAGATATTGTATTGTATTGCATTCATTGTTTACATAGCGCTCTTCCCCCATTTGTATGGCCTCAATGTTCTCTGTGGTCGAAATGTCCTCAGTGATCGCAGTCCATGTGTAGGAGGTTCTAAGAGATTAAATTACAGGATGCTTGTGTGCGTTATTGCCGGGTTAGGACTTTGGTGACTGGATAGGCTCCAGTGAGCAGCCCAGAGGTCAGGCATGTGGGTGACTGCTGTTGGTGGTTTAGCATAGAGTGCTATTGCTGAAGATTCTATGTGTGCCCAGCTAGACCAAATTTCTTTTTCTTGGTTGTCACTGTATATTAGGGGCAGAGGTGTTGAGGTATGTCAGGGGTTTCAGTGTGGACGGCTATGTGTGCTGCTAGACCGGAATCGCATAGCCATAGCTGCATTCTGTGGTGCATTGATGGGTGGCCGTGCCTGTGGCCTGTGTCCACAGACGTGGTGTAAGGTATATGTACCATATGCTTGGATGCAGATTTCGACTACAGTGTTCTTTTTCTTTGTCCAATGCAGATGGCTGGTCTCGCTATTCGTGGTCTCCCTGGAACGAAAGTCTGAGCAGCAAGAGGGGGGCCTAGAGGGCGCAGGGGATTAGGGAGGACAATAGGGGGTGAGGGAGAACGATAGGGAGTGCGATAGTTTGTTATGGAGTGTCTCTGCTAAAGCTGCCGGCATTCGTGAGATATTGGTGGGTAGGAGTGTTGTTGTGTTTCTCAGGAGGAACAAAGTTTATTTCGGTGTGCCTCAGCTAATGCTGCCGGCATCCCTGTGGTGTTGATGGGTAGGAGTGTTGTTGTACATGGGGAGAGAGATAGTTTGTCACGGTGAGCCGCTGGAAACAATGCCGGCATCTGTATAGTATTGGTAGATAGGAATGTTGTGTTTGGGTTCAACAATATAGTTTAGAGAGGAGGAGGGTTTCAAGAGGATGAACGGAAAAGCCAGGTTTTGAGGACCTTTCTGAATGCCAGGTGATTTTCAATATTGAGAATGTGTAGGGCTAGGGAGGTCTAGATGATCAGCGCTTGGATGGAGAACGAGGATCCGCCCAGTCTGGAGGAGTTGTAAAGTGGGATCACTAGGCGCGATGCTGTGCAAGATATAAGTCTCTTTGAGGGGTTGTAGCACTGGATTTTGTCTTGAAGGAATTCCAGACCAGTGTTGTTGATGGGCCGATGTGCGATGCGCATGGCTTTAAAGGTAGTACGTCAAACAAGTGGGAGCAAATGGAGGACTCTTAATGTAGGGCTGAGGTGTTCTCTGGGAGGTAGATTAATGAGCAGGTGTGCTGCAGTGTTTTGGATTGTTTGCAGTTTCCTTAGTTGAAATGCTGGTGTGCCTTGGTAAAGCCAGTTTACGTACTCTAAGCAGGAGGGGATGATGGAGTTGATGGCCGAGAAATGGTGAATTGAGGGAAAATACGCCTGAGAATCCGCAGATGGAAGAAACAGGTTTTAGATACAAAGGTGATGTCTTGGGAGAGGGATAAGTCTGTAATGAATCGACTTCCGGGGCACCAGTGGCCCTGGGATGAATATCGGTTTCTAAACCATCAATCAGCCCCACACCTCTAGTACACCAGAGGGGATCCGAACAGATTGGAACACAAGTAAATTATAAACCTCCTTGTCCAATTTTTGGTAACGTGGATGGAATGGCAGGCTTATCTCTGCAAGGTTGTGGATCGCTGGTTAGTTGCAACACAGCGAAAATACTATTATTACCCAATAATAAAAGAGACTGTGCAGTCAAGGTTGTATTAAAATATCTACTTTATTATTATTACAACAGACAGTTCTAGCCATTACACAATAAAAGCCACACTGTAAAGGAACACAGAGGACAGGCGGTTTCACAAAACAAAAGGATGCACTCTGGATACTGAAAGGAGGGTAGTCGGTACAGCAATAAGTCTTAACTGTTCAGGGTTATTTGGTTTCAGCACCAAGGGAGCAAGGGGTCGCCAGGGGCCTCCAGAGAATGACCAGGGGGACAGAACCACAATGTACCTGGTGCTTGAGATGATCTTGATGCTCGACAGCGTACAGTCGCTTCCGGGAAGCTTTGCAGATCCTTCAACAGAGTTCAAGATGGGTATCAGGCAGAAGGCAGTTCGGCAAACGGGGCTGTGGACGGCTGCAGTCTGGCCTACAGAGTGGCTCAGGGTCAAGAATTGTTTTCAGTGTGCTGGTTTGGCAGATCTGGAGAACTGGTCGAGGCGTCTCGGACGGCTTTAGTGATTGCAGCTTGACAGCAGTCAGTGGTGCAGCCTGACGCAATTCGGGCTCAACTGTCTCAAAAATATCCTTAAAAGATGGACGCTGGTTGATGCTTGTGTGGCAGTCCTCCTAGCTTCTTTGCAGGGCTTGAGACGTCCTTTAAGGTAAATGGCCCAATGCTGAGGAGAGTGTTTGCAGATAACAGCCTTGTCCTTTGTTCAGAGACTCTCTGGCATTTCCCACCTAGGAAGCTTCCTGGCAGAACCTAGCCGGGCATGCTGTGTGCCGGTAGGGGACCGGTTCTGGAGCTGCTGGACGGGTCCTCTGAGTCCGGTGTCTCCCTCTGTTCCCTGGCAGATGTTTAGTGGAGAGATCTTGCTTCCCTCTTGGAAATCTTGGCCTTCCTTCACTGGCGGAAGATGTAAGGCAGACTGTACCTTCAGCCAGGGTCCAAATGGTTCATTCTTCTTACTCCATTCAAAGTCTTGGGATGATCTGCTAAGTGAGGGGCTCAGCCCTCTTTTAAATCAAAATGAGCCCCAGTGGTTGGTGCAGGCTAAGCCTACATTCATGAACCAATCCTGGGTCCCCACCAACAATCTTCTGTTATGCGTGAGGTCATAACCAGAGTGCTTTGCAACAGGACAGGTAAGGGGTGACAACATGTATTTCTAAGTCCCACCCATCTTCCTGTCTGTTGTGGATCAAAGTGTCTCTCTGGTTAATTTAGCTCTCTTTGACTCCTGATCAAAGCGCAGGTCAGCCTTGAAGTTTGTGACGAGAGCAGACTTCCTGTATTCCTTAAATCACATACTTCCCTCTGAAAGGGGTCCTCTCTGCAGGGGTTGCCAACGGTAAGTAGTGGACCCAGACATGCCATTCGCTGCTTTTCATGCAGAGGCGTGGTAGCTAGCTTTAAGTTGACACATTGCATATCCAAGAGGTGTTAGTCCTGCCTCCCTTTTGTCTGTTCTATGAACAAGCCTGTTGCAGGCCTGTTTCAATTGACTCTTTTCAGTATTTGCTGCCACCAGCAGATTTAGACAATAGAGAGGCAGATCCATGGAGCCTTTGATATTTTAATTAGGCCGGCCATGGCCGGAGGAAGGTGTTGCCTTCCCCCTCTGAGATGCTTCTGATGTATTCCAGTTGAACATGACAGGGGAGGACGGCACCTGTAGGCTGTGTCTTCCCGGAGTACACTCGACTGTGTGTTTGTTGTGTGGTGAGCAGGGAAAATGTGTGCGTAATGGCCCCAGACATTTAGGAGGTTGATCTACCATCATTCATTTTCATTTCCAAAATTCTAAAAAACTGAGGTGAGGACACACTCCCCGTGCAATGGTTGAATTCCTCCCAAAGTCTGTGCCCAGTGTGCATCCAAGGTTTTTCACCAAGTTGGATGTTGCGTGTGGTGGACCTAGGGATTACGGTCAAGGAATCGGTTGGGGAAGGAGCACTGTTTTCCCGCAGACTAGGATTTCAGTTTGGGTCACTAGCATGGGTGGGCTACACCCATGGAGAAACACCCTGCATTTGGGATACCTGAGCAGTGGGGGTAAAACGCCTACATTTCAGATACCTGAGCAGTGGGGGAAAACATGCCTATGTTTGAGATACCTGAGCAGTGGGAGAAACACGCCTACATTTGAGATACGTGAACAGTTGGAGAAAAACACCTCCATTTGGGATACCTGAACAGTGGGAGAAAAACACCCTATATTTGAGATAACTGAGCAGCGGGAGAAAAAACACCATACTTTTGAGATACCTGAGCAGTGGGAGAAAAACACCCTACATTTGAGATACTTGAGCAGTGTGGGAAAAAACGCCTATATTTGTGATACCTGAACAGTGGGAGAAAAACACCCTACATTTGAGATACCTGAGCAGTGGGAGAAAAACACCCTACATTTCAGATACCTGAGCAGTGGGGGAAAAACACCTCCATTTGGCATACCTGAACAGTGGGAGAAAAACACCCTACATTTGAGATACCTGAGCAGTGGGGGAAAAACACCTCCATTTGGCATACCTGAACAGTGGGAGAAAAACACCCTACATTTGAGATACCTGAGCAGTGGGAGAAAAACACCCTACATTTCAGATACCTGAGCAGTGGGGGAAACACACCTCCATTTGGGATACCTGAGCAGTGGGAGAAACACGCCTACATTTGAGATACCTGAGCAGTGGGGGAAAAACACCTCCATTTGGGATACCTGAGCAGTGGGAGAAACACGCCTACATTTGAGATACGTGAACAGTGGGAGAAAAACACCTCCATTTGGGATACCTGAGCAGTGGGAGTAAAACGCCTACATTTCAGATACCTGAGCAGTGGGGAAAAAATGGCTACGTTTGAGATACCTGAGCAGTGGGAGAGAAACACCTACATTTGAGATACCTGAGCAGTGGGAGAAACACCCCTACATTTGAGATAACTGAGCAATGGGAGTAAAACACCTACATTTGAGATACCTGAGCAGTGAGAGTAAAACGCCTACATTTCAGATACCTGAGCAGTGGGAGAAACACGCCTACATTTGAGATACGTGAACAGTGGGAGAAAAACACCTCCATTTGGGATACCTGAACAGTGGGAGAAAAACACCCTATATTTGAGATACCTGAGCAGCGGGAGAAAAAACACCCTACTTTTGAGATACCTGAGCAGTGGGAGAAAAACACCCTACATTTGAGATACCTGAGCAGTGGGGGAAAAACGCCTATATTTGTGATACCTGAGCAGTGGGAGAAAAACACCCTAAATTTGAGATACCTGAGCAGTGGGAGAAAAACACCCTACATTTCAGATACCTGAGCAGTGGGGGAAAACACCTCCATTTGGCATACCTGAACAGTGGGAGAAAAACACGCTACATTTAAGATACCTGAGCAGTAGGGGAAAAACACCTCCATTTGGCATACCTGAGCAGTGGGAGAAAAACACCCTACATTTGAGATACCTGAGCAGCGGGAGAAAAACACCCTACTTTTGAGATACCTGAGCAGTGGGGGAAAAACACCTCCATTTGGGATACCTGAGCAGTGGGAGAAACACGCCTACATTTGAGATACCTGAGCAGTGGGGGAAAAACACCTCCATTTGGGATACCTGAGCAGTGGGAGAAACACGCCTACATTTGAGATACGTGAACAGTGGGAGAAAAACACCTCCATTTGGGATACCTGAGCAGTGGGAGAAACACGCCTACATTTGAGATACGTGAACAGTGGGAGAAAAACACCTCCATTTGGGATACCTGAGCAGTGGGAGTAAAACGCCTACATTTCAGATACCTGAGCAGTGGGGAAAAAATGGCTACGTTTGAGATACCTGAGCAGTGGGAGAGAAACACCTACATTTGAGATACCTGAGCAGTGGGAGAAACACGCCTACATTTGAGATAACTGAGCAGTGGGAGAAAAACACCCTACATTTGGGATACCTGAGCAGTGGGAGTAAAACACCTACATTTGAGATACCTGAGCAGTGGGAGTAAAACGCCTACATTTCAGATACCTGAGCAGTGGGGAAAAACGCCCTACATTTGAGATACGTGAACAGTGGGAGAAAAACACCTCCATTTGGGATACCTGAGCAGTGGGAGAGACACGCCTACATTTGAGATACGTGAACAGTGGGAGAAAAACACCTCCATTTGGGATACCTGAGCAGTGGGAGTAAAACGCCTACATTTCAGATACCTTAGCAGTGGGGAAAAAATGGCTACGTTTGAGATACCTGAGCAGTGGGAGAGAAACACCTACATTTGAGTTACCCGAGCAGTGGGAGAAACACCCCTACATTTGAGATAACTGAGCAATGGGAGTAAAACACCTACATTTGAGATACCTGAGCAGTGAGAGTAAAACGCCTACATTTCAGATACCTGAGCAGTGGGAGAAACACGCCTACATTTGAGATATGTGAACAGTGGGAGAAAAACACCTCCATTTGGGATACCTGAACAGTGGGAGAAAAACACCCTATATTTGAGATAACTGAGCAGCAGGAGAAAAAACACCCTACTTTTGAGATACCTGAGCAGTGGGAGAAAAACACCCTACATTTGAGATACCTGAGCAGTGGGGGAAAAACGCCTATATTTGTGATACCTGAGCAGTGGGAGAAAAACACCCTACATTTGAGATACCTGAGCAGCGGGAGAAAAACACCCTACTTTTGAGATACCTGAGCAGTGGGGGAAAAACACCTCCATTTGGGATACCTGAGCAGTGGGAGAAACACGCCTACATTTGAGATACCTGAGCAGTGGGGGAAAAACACCTCCATTTGGGATACCTGAGCAGTGGGAGAAACACACCTACATTTCAGATACGTGAACAGTGGGAGAAAAACACCTCCATTTGGGATACCTGAGCAGTGGGCGAAACACGCCTACATTTGAGATATGTGAACAGTGGGAGAAAAACACCTCCATTTGGGATACCTGAGCAGTGGGAGTAAAACGCCTACATTTCAGAGACCTGAGCAGTGGGAAAAAAATGGCTACGTTTGAGATACCTGAGCAGTGGGAGAGAAACACCTACATTTGAGATACCTGAGCAGTGGGAGAAACACACCTACATTTGAGATAACTGAGCAGTGGGAGAAAAACACCCTACATTTGGGATACCTGAGCAGTGGGAGTAAAACACCTACATTTGAGATACCTGAGCAGTGGGAGTAAAACGCCTACATTTCAGATACCTGAGCAGTGGGAGTAAAACGCCTACATTTCAGATACCTGAGCAGTGGGGAAAAACGCCCTACATTTGAGATACGTGAACAGTGGGAGAAAAACACCTCCATTTGGGATACCTGAACAGTGGGAGAAAAACACCCTATATTTGAGATAACTGAGCAGCGGGAGAAAAAACACCCTACTTTTGAGATACCTGAGCAGTGGGAGAAAAACACCCTACATTTGAGATACCTGAGCAGTGGGGGAAAAACGCCTATATTTGTGATACCTGAGCAGTGGGAGAAAAACACCCTACATTTGAGATACCTGAGCAGTGGGAGAAAAACACCCTACATTTCAGATACCTGAGCAGTGGGGGAAAAACACCTCCATTTGGCATACCTGAACAGTGGGAGAAAAACACCCTACATTTGAGATAACCGAGCAGTGGGAGAAAAACACCCTACATTTGAGATACCTGAGCAGTGGGAGAAAAACACCCTACATTTGAGATACCTGAGCAGTGGGAGAAAAACGCTAAAATTTCAGAAACCTGAGCAGTGGGGGAAAATGCCTACATTTGAGATACCTGAACAGTGGGAGAAAACACCTCCATTTGGGATAACTGAACAGTGGGAGAAAAACACCTCCATTTGGGATACCTGAACAGTAGGAGAAAAACACCTTACATTTGAGATACCTGAGCAATGGGAGAAAAACACCCTACATTTGAGATACCTGAGCAGTGTGGAAAAACGCCTACATTTCAGATACCAGAGCAGTGGGGGAAAAATGTCTACATTTGTGATACCTGGGCAGTGGGAGGGAAACTCCTACATTTGAGATACCTGAGCAGTGGGAGAAAAACGCCTACCTTTGAGATACTTGAACAGTGGGAGAAAAACACCTCCATTTAGGATACCTAAACAGTGGGAGAAAAACACCCTACATTTGAGATACCTGAGCAGCCGGAGAAAAACACCCTACATTTGAGATACCTGAGCAGTGGGAGAAAAACACCCTACATTTGAGATACCTGAGCAGTGGGGGAAAAACGCCTACATTTGAGATACCTGAGCAGTGGGAGAAAAACACCCTACATTAGAGATACCTGAGCAGTGGGAGAAAAACACCCTACATTTGAGATACCTGAGCAGTGGGGGAAAAACGCCTACATTTGAGATACCTGAGCAGTGGGAGGAAAACACTGTAAAGACTGGTAGGGGGTGGTCTGTACTTCTGCTCTCTATATGGTAGAGGGGAGGCACAGAGGACCCCAGCCTAGATTCTCTATTCGGTAGCTATGGTCGAGCAATCAAGGCCTAGCTTCTCAGGAGGTGATGCAGGCTGGTTCTTAAGTACAGTGTAGTCCCCAAGCCCCCACAAAGGAATGCCCACACACTGTATTGTTTAGAACACAGTCTTTATATAATAAATATTCAAGGTTATGTACACTTATCATAATAACTCACTTTGTACTTAGGAAAATCAACAATGGCAAATATATACAATTCTAAAGTGGTACCACCTTTGTATTAGATCTCATTAAAGTGCATCAACAATACTGTAACAATGTCACACAGATCAATAGAGTGAAACCAGCAATAGAGAGAGGAGAGAAAATAAGATGGTTGAGCAATAGGCAGAATACTGGCCCCTATCACTAGACACAGTTCTGTGTGGAGATCCCCCCACCTGGGCAACCTGTAAAATAAAGATATAGCACAAGCCCAGTCCATATATTGTTCTGCAAGTCTTATTCCCTCCTATAATGTTTTTACCCCCCCAATGTACCTGGTGGAGTCGAGTTCTTCGAAGAGGCGTCGACAGATCCTTCTTGAGCGACCCCCTTTCAAGCGGGAGTCACAGATCGTCGAGAGGCGTCGAGAAGCGTCGAGGAACTCGGCGTTCGGCGGCGGGGAATCGACGGCCCTTCTTGAATGCCTTCCCTTTCAAGCGGGAGACACGGGGCGTCGAACGTCCGTCGAGGAACTCGGCGTTCGGCGTCGGGGAATCGACAGCCCTTCTTGAATGCCTTCCCTTTCAAGCGGGAGACACGGGGCGTCGAACGTCCGACAACAAACAGGGTAGAACGGCGTTGATTAGGTGGCAGCTTCGATCCAAGCGGTGCTCGTCGACGACGGAGCGTTGGCGTCCTACAAGACAGAGGCGTGCGGGGCACCTCGATGCCAATTGTTCTGGACCGCAAATATTGTGGAGACGGGGGCCCAGCAAGGGCGTCGAGTTGTTCGAGTCTTTGTGGTCTTCGGGTGGCGGGAAACCCACCGGCAGGTTTCTCCTCGGCGCGTTGGTCGTCCTCGACTTTCTCCGGCAGGATAAAGCGGTCGACGGTGCGGACGAGGGAGTCCTTCGATTCAAATGTTCTTAGGCAAGGAGCTGACGGCTCCGTTCGTCGGCGGCACAGCGTCAAGTGGTTCCCACGTCTGGGCAACACAACTTCGACGGGCCTCCAGCGGTTACACAAACCTGCGAACCCTGGTCGACGGCAATGGACTTCGACGAGGGCGATGTCCGGGTGCTTCACTTCGATCTCCTCGGCGGTCCCATCTCGGGTCGGCAGCCTTTCGAGGGTCTGTCTTCCAGGGCGCTTCGGCGAAGATGGAGCGGTGCTCCATGGTCCCTCGGAGCACGGGAAGAGGGCGCCTTACCAGGTCCTCTCTCGGGTCAGTCTTCGACGATTTCGGCAGCCTTCGGATCGGTCGAAGCAAATGCAACAGCAAGTCTTCTTCTTCCAGCTGGACGTCGAGGATCAGCAGTTCCAGTTACTCTTAGAGTGGAGACTCAGCTCCAGAACGCTTCTGAACAATTACCAGTGGTGAGAAGTCCCCAGATATACTATTCTGTCTCTCATCCACACTGCTGGCACACACTCAGCAGACAATCATACAGAAGGGCATTCATGCAGTCAGTCAGCCAATCAGGCACACAGTGCATTCAGGCAACACTCCTCCCTTTCAGACACTCACAACAAGGAATGTGGATTGGGACAAGTACCCAGCCATTCAACACTACACACTGCATTCAGGCCAGTTTCGGGCAGGGCTGTCTCAGTCTTTGCCTCTCATGCCAGAAACCAGACAACCACAACAAGGAGTGTATAGTGGTCACACACTCCATTCACCCAGGTCCCACCCACAGGAGGTACCCACAACATACAGTCACTGGGAAGGCTCCAGTCAGTCTAGCTGGGCCTTCACAACAACACCATATATGGAACTTCCACCCAACAGCCAGTCAGGGGGAAGGGACAGAGTCAGGGCTTCCCAGGACTTTGGGAAAACAAGGTAACAGGCAATAGAAAGCAAGAGGCCACAGGGGCCATCTTGTTTCCTATCAGGAATCAACTGATCCCAATGGCAGGGCCTGGGTATCCCAAAATGGAGGACACCCAGAGCACCTGTCAAATTCAGCATGGAGCTGCCACCAGCCCATACCCTGCTCTGTGGGCCACCCACAGGTGCCCAAGAACATGCACTAGGGGCACAGGGTTGTACCCCTACCCATGGGTGCCATAAGGGTATCCCATGGGTCTGTTCACCAAACCAAAAGAGAGAGCTGCACTGCCAGGAGTCCCACATGGACTCCTGGGCAGAAAACACAACAGAACACAAGATAAAAAGCAGTAAAGGACAAGGATTCAGAGGCCCTGTCCCTCTGATGCATTTCCAGCATCACAAACACCCTACATTAGAGATACCTGAGCAGTGGGAGAAAAACACCCTACATTTGAGATACCTGAGCAGTGGGGGAAAAACACCTACATTTGAGATACCTGAGCAGTGGGAGAAAAACACCCTACATTAGAGATACCTGAGCAGTGGGAGAAAAACACCCTACATTTGAGATACCTGAGCAGTGGGGGAAAAACGCCTACATTTGAGATACCTGAGCAGTGGGAGAAAAACACCCTACATTAGAGATACCTGAGCAGTGGGAGAAAAACACCCTACATTTGAGATACCTGAGCAGTGGGGGGAAATGCCTACATTTGAGATACCTGAGCAGTGGGAGAAAAACACCCTACATTTGAGATACCTGAGCAGTGGGGGAAAAACGCCAACATTTGAGATACCTGAGCAGTGGGAGAAAAACACCCTACATTAGAGATACCTGAGCAGTGGGAGAAAAACACCCTACATTTGAGATACCTGAGCAGTGGGGGAAAACACCTACATTTGAGATAACTGAGCAGTGGGAGAAAAACACCCTACATTAGAGATACCTGAGCAGTGGGAGAAAAACACCCTACATTTGAGATACCTGAGCAGCCGGAGAAAAAACACCCTACATTTGAGATACCTGAGGAGTGGGAGAAAAACACCCTACATTTGAGATACCAGAGCAGCCGGAGAAAAAACACCCTACATTTGAGATACCTGAGCAGTGGGGGAAAAACGCCTACATTTGAGATATCTGAGCAGTGGGGGAAAAACACCCTACATTAGAGATACCTGAGCAGTGGGAGAAAAACACCCTACATTTGAGATACCTGAGCAGTGGGGGAAAAACGCCTACATTTGAGATACCTGAGCAGTGGGAGAAAAACACCCTACATTAGAGATACCTGAGCAGTGGGAGAAAAACACCCTACATTTGAGATACCTGAGCAGCCGGAGAAAAAACACCCTACATTTGAGATACCTGAGGAGTGGGAGAAAAACACCCTACATTTGAGATACCTGAGCAGTGGGGGAAAAACGCCTACATTTGAGATATCTGAGCAGCCGGGGGAAAAACACCCTACATTAGAGATACCTGAGCAGTGGGAAAAAAACACCCTACATTTGAGATACCTGAGCAGTGGGGGAAAACGCCTACATTTGAGATACCTGAGCAGTGGGAGAAAAACACCCTACATTAGAGATACCTGAGCAGTGGGAGAAAACACCCTACATTTGAGATACCTGAGCAGTGGGGGAAAAACACCTACATTTGAGATACCTGAGCAGTGGGAGAAAAACACCCTACATTAGAGATACCTGAGCAGTGGGAGAAAAACACCCTACATTTGAGATACCAGAGCAGCCGGAGAAAAAACACCCTACATTTGAGATACCTGAGCAGTGGTAGAAAAACACCCTACATTTGAGATACCTGAGCAGTGGGGGAAAAACGCCTACATTTGAGATACCTGAGCAGCGGGAGAAAAACACCCTACATTAGAGATACCTGAGCAGTGGGAGAAAAACACCCTACATTTGAGATACCTGAGCAGTGGGGGAAAAGCGCCTACATTTGAGATACCTGAGTAGTGGGGGAAAAACGTCTAGATTTGAGATACCTGAGCAGTGGGAGAAAAACGCCTACATTGGAGACACAGTAATGCATAGACAATGCCACCTACGTCAGAGAGACAGCAGTGATTGGGAAACTACATGCTAGCTGGCTGAACACGGGCGTGCTGTGCTGTGCAAGGTAATAAGAGTGTCAGGGCTTTTAGTGGGAGAAATTGAGCTGCACAAATCCCAGTCCCTGGGCATCTTTCCCTGGAGCTCCAGGCCTTTGGGGGTGGATTTAATGGGCATTTTGTAAGCTACCCCAGGCCTAAGCTTCTAGCAAGGTGGGTCTTAGAGGGGCTTATCCGGCAGCTGTGAGGTGAAAGGACCACCTTTGCGAGGCTTCGGGGGCTGCTGGGATCTGGGGAAGCACGGGGCAGCTGGATAGCGAGAGGAAGGAGGCATGGTTTCCATACCGAGAGCTGTCAGCCCGCAGGCAGGACAGCCAGTAAATATGGTTTGGATTGAATGTTTGTTTAAGTGCTGGGAGTGAGTGGAAGTGGGCCTGTAGCGCTCCAGAGCAGTAGCCTGGCCTGTCAGGCAGGTGACAGGGACACATCCCAGCTGGGGGAGGCTTTACAGTGTGCAGGCAGAGCAGACCCAGGAAAAGCCAGCAAAGCACGTGTATGCACCTTGCTCGGACACACGTGCACTGCCAGCTGGCCAATTACTGCAAGCGCAGAGACAGCATCCGAGTCTTTCATGGTTTTGGAGTGTAATGGCCTTGGGGGGAGCGCGACCTGTGACCCTGGCTAAACACTTAAGAGGGTTTGTTAAGTGGTGATTTAGGGTCTAAGCTCCCCTGCTGGCCATGCTTTTTTTTCTGCAGTGAAGAGGATCATGTATATTTATTTATTTATTGTTCAACGCTGGCCCTTCCCAGAGAGTCTCAGAGCACCTTACGAGGTTCAAAGGTTCAAAAGGAAAGAGGTAAACAGATGTTGCAAAAATGTTTTCAGGATAGAATAGGAAGAGTAGACCATGCACCTCAGGGGAGGGGGATGGGCCGGGTTACGTATGAGGTAAAAGTTACATTTTGAGGCGCTTTCTGAAAGCGGTGATGGAGGGTGCAGTGCAAATGCAAAGTGACACTGTGTTCCATGTTCTGGGAGCTTGCCGGGTGAATTCTTGTTTTTGTGTGCATGTTATATTTATTGTAACACATACCTTTGTCATCTGCACCCCACAGAGCCCCTGCATTGCTTTATTTACTAGTTTGATCAGCGTCAAGGGGCACGCTGAGTCTGCGGGTGGGCAGGTGCACACAGATTCACTTATCAAGCCACATTGATATAATTATGCTGAAAGGACGGTTACAAATGTCCTGGAGTATAAACAGGAAAGTGTCACTTTTCTAAACATCTTTCCCAAGTCTCATTGGGCCTCATTACGACCCTGGCGGTAAGGGGTTAACGCCAGCATTAGTTGCGCCGACCCCTTATTGCCAACTACGAGGTCCCTTAGCGCCATGGCGCTTTTAACACCTGCTTTTAGCAGGTGTTAAAATCCATGGCGCTAAGGGACCATGGAGTTAATTACGCCACCGTAATTTACGGTGGCGTAATTAACGCCTTCCCCACTCCCATTATGCCCTATGGGGCAAAAATGGGAATGGGGAAGGGTAAATGGGGATTGGGGACTTACCGCCCCGCCGACCTCGGAATGGGGCGGTAAGTCCGCCAACCACCATGGCGTAAACGTAGTTTACGCCATGGTGGTAAAGTCACGGCCCAGGCGGTAACTTACCGCCTGGGTCGTAATGAGGCCCATTGTGTATAAAATACAGAATCGATGTAATCACGTGCATCTGGGATACTGCAGTAGTTGACACTGCATGTGGCCCCAATAATGTATGTACCCTATTCCACTGACCTATTAATTTTGAAAATCTCGATCTAGCCCACCTCAATGAATTTGTGTTGCTCATGTATCATAAATAGACACAACAGGTATTTCAAACCTACGCATCGACCAGGATTGCTTGAGCATGCTTGCGCGCCTCTTACGCATCCACATTGCTCGAGCACGCTCGCGAGCCTCTTACGCATCCACCAGTATTGCCGAGCACACTCTCGAGCCTCTTACGCATCCACCAGGATTTCCCATGCACGCTCGCAAGCCTCTTACGCATCCACCAGGATTGCCCGAGCACACTCTCAAGCCTCTTAAGCATCCACCAGGATTGCCCGAGCACACTCTCAAGCCTCTTAAGCATCCACCAGGATTTCCCATGCACGCTCGCAAGCCTCTTACGCATCCACCAGGATTGCTCGAGCATGCTCGCGAGCCTCGTACGCATCCACATTGCTCGAGCACGCTCTTGAGCCTCTTAAGCATCCACCAGGATTTCCCATGCACGCTCGCAAGCCTCTTACGCATCCACCAGGATTGCTCGAGCATGCTTGCGAGCCTCTTACGCATCCACATTGCTCGAGCATGCTCTTGAGCCTCTTAAGCATCCACCAGGATTTCCCATGCACGCTCGCAAGCCTCTTACGCATCCACCAGGATTGCTCGAGCATGCTCGCGAGCCTCTTACGCATCCACATTGCTCGAGCACGCTCTTGAGCCTCTTAAGCATCCACCAGGATTTCCCATGCACGCTCGCAAGCCTCTTACGCATCCACCAGGATGGCTCGAGCATGCTCGCGAGCCTCTTACGCATCCACATTGCTCAAGCACGCTCTTGAGCCTCTTAAGCATCCACCAGGATTTCCCATGCACGCTCGCAAGCCTCTTACGCATCCACCAGGTTTGCTCGAGCATGCTCGCGAGCCTCTTACGCATCCACATTGCTCGAGCACGCTCTTGAGCCTTTTATGCATCCACCAGGATTGCCCGAGCATGCTCGTGAGCCTCTTACGCATGCACCAGGATGCCTCGAGCACGCTTGCAAGCCTCTTACGCATCCACCAGGATTGCCCGAGCATGCTCACGAGCCTCTTACGCATCCACCATGATTGCTCGAGCACGCTTGCGAGCCTCTTACGCATCCACCAGGATTGCCCGAGCACGCTCTTGAGCCTCTTATGTATCCACCAGGATTGCCCGAGCACGCTCGCGATCCTCTTACGCATCCATCAGGATTGCTCGAGCACGCTCGCGAGCCTCTTACGCATCCACCAAGACTGCCCGAGCACGCTCTCGAGCCTTTTACGCATCCACCAGGATTGCCCGAGCATGCTCACGAGCCTCTTACGCATCCACCATGATTGCTCGAGCACGCTCGCAAGCCTCTTATGCATCCACCAGGATTGCTCGAGCAAGCTCTCGAGCCTCTTACGCATCCACCAGGATTTCTAATGTACGCTCGCAAGCCTCTTACGCTTCCACCAGGATTTCTCGAGCACGCTCTCGAGCCTCTTACACATCCACCAGGATTGCCCGAGCACGCTCTTGAGCCTCTTATGTATCCACCAGGATTGCCCGAGCACGCTCGCGAGCCTCTTACGCATCCATCAGGATTGCTCGAGCACGCTCGCGAGCCTCTTACGCATCCACCAAGACTGCCCGAGCATACTCTCGAGCCTTTTACGCATCCACCAGGATTGCCCAAGCATGCTCACGTGCCTCTTACGCATCCACCATGATTGCTCGAGCACGCTTGCGAGCCTCTTACGCATCCACCAGGATTGCTCGAGCACGCTCTCGGGCCTCTTATGCATCCCTCATTACACAATCTCTAATAATTCTCCAATACAGCCTTGCAATTCCAGTGCCTGTATTAGCTCAACACATGCTCTTTTGTATCGTCTCTCTGTAGACTATGGTCATATATTATGGAAGAGCACACATCCATTCCAACACAAGCATTGCCCCCCCCTATGTGTCTGCAAAGTCCATTCCTGCGTTGCCTCCCTCTTACATCACCCGTTCTCATACTGTTTTTTCCAGCAGACCCAGGACTCCTGAAGAAGAATTCAGTGCTTTGAAGCTACTGATACTGTGATGCAGCGCTGCACACATGCGTAGTAACATGACAGGGTGGCATGGTCCCTCAGCTGAAGAGGCCCCCATGCATTTGTACCTGGCCCTGTGTATGACAATGAGCACGTGATGATGACTGAGTGGGTGAGTGATGGAGAGTGTGTGGTTGAGTGATGGAGAATGTGTGGTTGAGTGATTGAGAATGTGTGGTTGAGTAATGGCCGGTGTGTGGGTGGATGATGGTAAAAGGTTGAATGAATGATGGTGGGTGCGTGGATGAGTGATGGCAAAACGGTGGATGAGTGATGATGAGAGTATGAGTGAGTCATGCTGAGTGTGTGATGGATTTGTGTTGAAAGGGTGAGTGAACGATGAGGAGAGTGTCGGTGAGTGATTTTCAGATAAAGACATTTAAGAAATGTGTTCTACATCCCTTCCTTTGGTCCTGAAATTCAACTCTAATAGTCCCTCCTAAAGTGTCACTCGCAAAATGGGGGAGGACAGTATTTTCTGCGCTTTAAGCCAAAGCAAATTGTGGACTTGTCAAGTTAACTCTTCACAAGTGAATGTTAATGGCTGGATGGTTTTGAATTAATCATAACCTCTGGCATTGCTCTAGGAAAACCTCAGGACTATCAATTTTTAGTTTGCCATGTCATTACAGAGGGGGAAACATTAAAACTATATCAGGCTTGGTCCCACCTCCCAGGAGGGGCTGTCCAGCTCAAACTGCTTGGCCACTTCCCTTCTGCAAGAGACAGCTGAAAGAGACAGCAACACCAGACTTCTTTCACCCTCATTGGGCGTCATCACTGAGGTGGACCTTGTCATTTCTCTAAAACAGAGTGTGTTTGAAAACCAAACTCACATTTCAACCAGGTACAGCTGGGAATGTATGTGGTCAAATGCTCAAGTTGTAGATTGGTCCAAAATCCTGGCTTCACCACATAACTAAAGTGTGTAATCCTTGGCAAATCATTACATTGCTAAGGGCACTATGTGGCATAACTGGAAATCTCTAGAAGTGATTAAATTCCCTGTGCCCTCTATAAAAAAAACACTCATGGTATTGCTCGAAATATAATAGTGACCTTTTCTATGTTACACATCAGAGAGGTTTTTTTGTCTCTTGACGTTACTCGTGGCAACTTTTTGGAGTGTGACTTCCAATGGTGTCCTTGCCCATCTCACTACCTGTGACTTAATTTTCTGTGATGTCACAGCGATTCCAAAATGTATGCGAAATAGGAGGCCATACATGTCTCCTGCGTGCAGGGCGTTGCCAATTCAAGAACTGGACCTGAGAGCGTGGGTGTGTGATGGCGAGGGTGCAGGCGAGTTATGGGGACAAAGACGCAAGTGATAGTGTGTATAGCACAAATAGCAAAGTGTAAACATTATTAAGGCTCCTGGGCTTTATGGTATCTTTCCCCCCATTATTTCTGCCTCTATTTAGCATATTTATTATTTTCATATTATGCGATAACTTGCAAACAGTATATTTTTTGCAGTCATTCGATTTGGAAAAAGTCTATTTCTTATAACGCACAGTCACAGCCATACAGGAAACACGTGTAATGGGTCACTCCACGTCAATGTCAGCTCCGTTTCACCATAATAAACAAATGGTTGCCTCTGTGATTGCTGCTGAGCTAAAATACATGTTGTTAACAATTTTAAGAACTTTACTACTTTTTTTTCATACAACTTGTACAATCGCCATGCTGACAGTCTTCAACGCGATTGGCCTGCATGCAATGCGTGATTGACAACATAGGTAGCCATGCTGTAAGATCTGTGTTTCCGTTTCTTTTCCATTTTTATAATTAAAGCAGGGGGCTCCGCCCCCCTGGTCCCTTCAGCGTCCAACCCCCTGAGAGGACCGCCCCCCACCCCCGATGACTGCTTCGCATTGAACTCAGCGGTTTGGTCGCTTGTATGGATACTACACCAAGAGCTCGCTTCAGGGAATTGGAATGTTGTACAGTATACCAGCAACGTTGGAGAAATGTGGGGCCGAATGACAGCAGACCCATACCTTAAAGGCATACGATGACCCCAATTCAAAAGGTTATGGTACCGTCACTTATCACTTACACAAGTTCATCACACAACCTAATCAGTTAATGTCAGTTAATGAACTTGAAACGCCTTAGGAATTGTAGATTTGGACAGTATGCCACCTAAGTTGGGTGCATGTGGAACGGAATGCCACCAGACTCATATGAAACGTTACACGAAGCTGTCACTTATAGACAACTTCAACAGTGAATTAACTCCAGTGAATGGACTTCAAACGCAGCAGGAATTGCAGTTTAGACAGCATACCATTGAAGTGGCCTAAATGTGGAACAGAATGACACCAGTCCCATGTCTGTAGGACATACGATGATCCCAATTTCAAGCGTTACAAAAATTGTTACATAAAAACGCTACAGGAAATCGTCACTTATGATTTTATATTAGAAGGCAGATAGAGGCAGAAAGCAGTTTGATTCTTGTCTGTACTTTTCTGTAAAAGTCAGTAAAAACAGAAAACAGGGAGCCTGTTACATAGCATAGCATGACAATTTTCTACAACATAGTGTGAAATAACTTTGCTAGGGAAAGCATACTGCATTCACAACATCGTATACAAAATAGGATAACATTACGCACATGGTACAAGGTAACTTAGCATATCACAGCTGCTTTGAAAATCATCAGATCGGCTAAATGGCCGATATTTCAACATAGCATTGCACGATATAGCCTGATATGACATCTCATAGTCCAGTGTAACATAACATAGCAAAGTATGGTATCAGATAAAATAACATAACATATCATCATTGCACTGCGTACAAGGAAGAATTGCAGTATTGCATAGTAGGTAGATAACGGTGTGTGTTAATAACATGACAATTAGCACCTACCAGTAACTTCTTGGAGCTTTTGCACAGAACCTGTATACACATGGGGGGCATGAGGGCAAGGGTTAAGTGAGGAGAATTGAAAGCTACTAATAGCAGAAGGGGGATGGCTACACACATGAGGATTCAGCATAAGGTTATTGGTGAAAGTATTCCGAACTGGGAGCAGGGGGACAGTGGATCAAAAGGCTGAGAAGGAGAGTGGCGTAAAACAGGTGTAAGAAAGGCCGAGAGTTGATTCAGTTAAACTGAAGAGTCCGACTGTCGGCTTCACTCATTCAGCGCAATGGCAGCACATTTAGCAGTCATGGTCTTTCTACCGGCTGATAATTCCAATGACCTCGCACTTTGGGGTTGAAAGCATCTCAGAGTACTGGACTCTAGGTTTGATACCTTTCTATAGTCTTTTGAAGTGTTCCAGCCTGATGGTCTGTCATCTGGATGGTGTGATGCTTCTGGCTGGAGTGTAGTGTGTGGACAATATTGGAAGTAAGTATGAGTCTTCGTCGTGGGAAAATGATTTCTGCATGATACAATGAATGTTGTACCATTGTATGGCTGTCAGAGGAATTCATTTTCTTTCATGTTGAGGACCAACCTAGCCACTTGAGTTTGCACACTATGGAGCCTATTTCAGTGTTTTGGGGAGACCAGCATGTGCCACATTGAGGAACTCTAAACATACCACCAGTAACAATCTGGTACGTTTGATACAATGGGCCTCATTATGACCCTGCCGGTCTGGAAACAAGGGTCCCGTTAAGCTTTCTGGCACCGTTGTTTCCAGACCAGCATATTACAGGTCTGCCTGACGGAGCCTCCGTGCTCCACAAGTCTGACCCTGCCGGGCACAGTGGCCACGGTAGGCAGACCGAACATAGAAGCACGAGCACCGTTACCAACAGTGCCAGTGCTTCTATGTGCCCACTCCCATAGAGTCATAGGGGACTCTCTCTAAAGGGAGAAAGCAGCCAGTTCCTTACCTTGTGTGATTGAGACAAGTTCTTCGCCTTGTGGTGTCGGGGAAGGCGAATGCTGAGTGAAATCTCCCTGTCTAAAGAGAGATTGGGGCAAGTTCTTTGCCTTATGGGATCGGGGTGGGACAACTCTGAGTGAAATCACCCTGGCTAAAGGCACAATGCTGGGTGAAATCACCCTTTCTAAAGGGATATTGCAGCAAGTTCTTTAACTTTGGGATCGCGGAGGGCCAATGCTGTGTGATATAACCCTATTTAAAGGGTAACTATAGCAAGCTCTTTACCTTGTGGGAATAGGGAGGGCCAAAGCTGAGTGAACTCACCCTGTCTAAAGACAGATTGAGGCAAGTTCTTTACCTTGTGCGATTGGGGATGACCAATGTGTCTAAAGGGACACCGCTGAGTGTAATTACCCCGTCTAAAGGGAGATTGTAGTCAGACCTTCCAGGATTTTGCGGCATGAAATGGCAAATTTTGCGGCATGAAATGGCAAATTTTGCGGCACAAACCTTTATTTATTGCGGCATTTTTGCGGGACATTTTGTATTAACTGGAGGGTGTAAGATTGCCACATTGCAGGAAATAGGTAGAGTGCAAGGCTAGAAGAGAGCCAGGGTATCATTATTATGTGTCTTTTGTATTAATTTAATAGGAAGAGTCCCAGATGTCTCTGGCTTGGCAGAACAGTGTTTGATTTGGCTACATTTCTGGTTTAATGTTCATGCCTATTTAATAGTATTAACTAAATTGATCATTATCAATTGTAATGCTGAAAATATTCCCCTTCTATGTTCTCCAATCCCCCAAACACCCACAAACATCTCACCAACTCTCCATCATAACTTACATTCCTTAACCTCTCACTCTGTCATACAAATACTCACGTGCTATGTCACACTGTCAAGTCACAATCTGCACTGCCCAGCCCCTGCCACACTCCAAATCATACTCCCAACTCACACCTTACACTCTACAATTCCTCCCTCAATATACAGTCCTTCATTCTTTTGTGCTGCTTCTGCATCTTGCATCTTTTCTCCCATTCTATCACATTCTTCCCTCATCCTTTTTCCCAATCTGCAGCTCACTGCCTCTTTCTGGCCAACCGCTTCCTCTACTTTCTGTACCTCTGCTCGCTCTCAGATTTCTGGCCCACCGCATCACTGCTTCCTCTGCTCTCTTGTGCAGCACTTCCTCCTCTGACCCACTGCTCTTCCTCTGCTTTCTTGCCCATCACTTCACATCTCACCCATCACTCTCCCTCTCTCTCATAGTGTAACCATTTTTATTAATTTTTTTTTAATGTAGATTTTGTCCCAGTTCCTCAAATGAGGGGGCATTTAAAAAAAGAACGGAGGATATGCTATTTTTAGACAACCCATTTTTGGAAATGAGCAGGTCACCTTATTCTCAAAGGTGACCGGCGCATTTCCACAGGCTTGAGCTGTAGCGCAAATTGTGCGCTGGCAGCTGCCTTGAATGGTGTTCTGGGTTGTTTGACCGAAGTGTAATTATTTGCGGCGGAATTGACCATAGTCAATTTTGCTGCAAATTGATTTGCACTTCAGCCAAACAACCCAAAATGTACCTTTCACCACCACCCGACCCCCTCCCCTACTTAACCGCTTGGTCGCTGCAGCTTCCCCTGCAACCCTGCGATGCCAGATCCGTCCCTCTAACGCGGGTCGGATCCGTCCCTCTAACGCGGGTCGGATCCGTCCCTCTAACGCGGGTCGGATCCGACTCTGCAGGGTCCTTTTTTCGTTATTTTCCTTTTTTTTCTGTCCCCGCCTCCAATTTTGAGGAAAAAGGGGAAAACACTTCTGCAACCACCCTAGACCAAAATACTAAACAAGGGGAGCGGGTGACACCCCCGCAACACATGTTCAGTATTTATAAAAATCGATCGAATAGTACTGCACGTAATTGGTCAAATTGTAACATTCGATAGATTTTTGTCATCAAAATGGGGAGTACTTTGAATAGAATCGCTCTCCCGACAGTGTTCTGCAAGCTCCCAGCGCCTTTCACAGGGACAGGCACTCTAGGTGCCTGCCGCTGTAAAATGTGAACCAAAAAATGCATTTTTATCCTGTTTGAGGAACAGAAATGCAAGCGACTCAGCAGCGGTTCATACCTTAAAAGAAATGCATGACAGGGTCAGGAAAGACCCTGTCATGCAGTGGCAGCCCCACATCCCGTGCGCGTAGGGTTGCCTACAATTTCTGCACATTTAAAAGTGCATCTTGCTTGGAAATGAGGGATGTGCTTTTAAATTGACAGAAACGCCACTTTATTTGATCAAGGAGGTGAAAAAGGCCATCTGAATGGGCGCGCATATAAAATGTGCCCATTCATGTGTCCCTTGTGGATTGGGCTGCAATTTTTGGGGCGCAAGTGATTTCATTTCTTGTGTAAATAAAAACAAAAAAAAAAAGTTGAGCACCTGGCACCCTGAGGATTCTTTTTTTCAAAACAGTAATTTTTGCAGATTACTTAAAAAAAAAAAAAAAAAAAAAAAAAAATTTTTTTTTAAAAGATGCTGTTTTTGCACAAAACGGCCATTTTTGCGGCATTTTGCGCAAAACGGCCGTTTTCGCGGCATTTTGCGGGATCGCAAAATCGCAATAAGCTGGAGGGTCTGCGTAGTCATCGACATCTCATGGAATGAGAATCTCTGATTTTGACCCCCTGAGGTAGAGGAAGCATTTCTTCCTCCATTGAATTATATAATCCAGGCATTTTATGATGTTACTCTTATATCTTTGGAACTCCCTCCACCAAACCAAAGGATTTAAGTGATCAAGAATATCTGGTCGTGCCCCCGGCCCCCTCGCTGCAATCACAACCTATAGGTTGATATGCTGCCTTGCAACATTCGAAATAAGCATGTTTACTCCCTACAAATCCCCTTACCCTCTTCATTCTTTCTCTAATCAGAATGATAAACAAATAGCATTTGAAGATCAAAATTAGCAGTATCCGAAGAGGTTACTTCTGTGTGAGTATAGATACAGGATACTTTTTATCAATATCATTAAGGAAGGTATGCAGCCTGTAGTATTAATGCAGGGCTGTATGTGAAAGGTACATGTAACCCAGAATAGACAGAGAACTCACATTAGCTGCCTCACAGAATGCAAAAGTGCTCAGCATGGATAGAGAAGACAAATTGGTAGGAAGGAGAAAGCTACACGTACCATAGCATGGCTAGTGGATACAGAACAGAAGCTACCAGGAAGGTATCTGTATCCAGAGACTGAGATAAGAAGTGGGATATGGTTTTCAAATAGTGTTGCCATTAGAGAGCAAAGGAACAAGTGCCTGTGATGTGCAATATATCAATGCTCACTAGTTCAGTGGAAGCAACACTATAGCCAGTGAAACCATGAGTGCTTGTTTTTGAAGATCATCCCCTGAGAGGGAAATCACTCTAAAGGGCTGACAATTTTGAAATGATTAGGGACTGGTAATTTTGAGAGGTTAGGCAATACAAGATTAAATGAGATGCCCAGGATCCCACATTGGTTAAGGGGGAGATGTGTGCCAACTCTGCAATTTATGCATTTGAACACTTTCTTTTCCAGTTTTTATAATGAAGTATATAAAACTGGCTTGGAAAGTACACAAATCACATTATCCAACGAGACCATTTTTAAAAATAAAATATTATAGAAGGGTGTTACGCAAAATGGGAATGATTCTAGATTAATTCTCTCCATCATCAAAGGAAGTATATAAGTACCAGCATACCAATTGATGTTATTTAACACATTTAATCTGGGTTTTTCTTTCATATTTTAAAGCTTTAAATACTTCCAAAACAATGGCTTGTGACATTGTCATTTATAAACATGCATCAAAACCTTTAACTTTTACAAAAAAGCAAATTGTTTTTTGTGTAAAATGAGCAGACCTTAAAATATGCTTGGACGAGGCCTGCAATAAATAGTCTGCTCTCTTCTGTCTACCACCCCTTCCAGTCAAATGGCCTCCATAAGAGGAAAGATCAAGTAATGGGCTAAACAATACCACTGCATGCAAGAAGGCAAACCTCACAGAAGACAGCACTGTAATGTAAGAGATATTCAATTATTTGACCAGGATCACTGTATCATCTGATGGCAAAGCCAGGATACAAGCATGAACACTTTTGTTCCACAGTCTTGAATTTGGATAATTATTCACCTTTTGGACTAACAGTTTATGCTCATCATTGGAGGTAATTGCCTAGGTTTTACAACACCCCATCTGAACAAACCAATGTCCGTACAGATGATATGTTAGTTTTTATAGCAAACCCTATGTGGTGCAGGTAGATTGCTTATAATAGCACCCGTTGTGCTATACATCCAGGTACATATGCAGGCAGGTTTATAAACTTCCAACATAGGAAAGGCTCAGCCAGCTTTGATGGAATGTGCTATTCTAATCTTGCATATGAACACATATCTGTGCAATGAGTTCTTAACACACTGAGCTAACTTCTAAACGATTGTGGCATTCAATTTATCAACATGCATTTCAAATTTAGCTATTGCACGTGATCAACATAATTGCCACAGGAAGGACAGAATGCTTCAGAGTTGTGCCCTTAGGAACACACAAAGTATATATACCACAGTGAACACAGAAAGCAATACATGATGAATTGATCAAGGCAGAATGTACTTGCCAAAACAGACAGGCAGTGGTGTTAGAACCTCAGCAGCACCCCATAAAATATCCTGATATGTGCTATTTAAGTCTGCTGAACAATGGAATCTTACTTCTTTAGATCAGGCAGCCTTGTGGGCCCCCCTCCAAAGTGGGGGCCCTGGGCAAGTGCCCCTTTTGCCCTCCCATAAGAACGTCTCTGTTTACACAACTTGTGCATGACCATCCACCTTGTGTGTAACTTTACTTAGCACCGCTGCTTGTCTTTTGCAGACTCCGAACAGAGCACGGGCTCGGACACGGAGGGGCCCCCCGTGAGAACCTCCTGCTCCTATGGGTCACACTCTGACCTCACGTCCCAGGTGGCCCCCGAGCCCACGCCGGCCCCGTCCATGGAGGAGATCCAAGTGGAGCTGCAGTGCGCCGACCTGTGGAAGCGGTTCCATGACATCGGTACGGAGATGATCATCACGAAAGCAGGCAGGTGAGCACGACAAAGATGGCGCCAGTTCTGCTGGGGAGGGAGATGTGGGGAAATGTGGGCAAGTCAAGGATGGTGCCAGTTCTGCGGGGGCTGCCAATGATGCGCTAATGTGAACATGATAAAGATGGCGCCAGTTCTGCCGTGCGTGCCACTCTGAACTAGACAAAGATGGCACCAATCTGTGGGGTGTTCCAATGTGAACAATACAACAATGGCACCAGTCTGTGGGGTGTGCCAATGTGAACAAGACAAAATGGCGCTAGTTCTGCTGGGGAGGGAGATGGGGGAAAATGTGGGCAAGTCAAGGATGGAGCCAATTCTGCTGAGGAGGGAGATGGGGGGACATGTGGTCAAGTCAAGGATGGAGCCAGTTCTGCTGGGGAGTGAGATGGGGGGAAATGTGGGCAAGTCAAGGATGGTGCCAGTTCTGTGGGGGCTGCCAATCTGAACAAGACAAAGATGGCACCAGTCTGTGGGGTGTTCCAATGTGAACAAGACAAAATGGCGCCAGTTCTGCTGGGGAGGGAGATGTGGGGAAATGTGGGCAAGTCAAGGATGGAGCCAGTTCTGCTGAGGAGGGAGATGGGGGGCAATGTGGTCAAGTCAAGGATGGGGCCAGTTCTGCGGGGGCTGCCAATCTGAACAAGACAAAGATGGCACCAGTCTGTGACGTGTTCCAATGTGAACAAGACAACGATGGCACCAGTCTGTGGGGTGTGCCAATGTGAACAAGACAAAATGGCGCTAGTTCTGCTGGGGAGGGAGATGGGGGAAAATGTGGGCAAGTCAAGGATGGAGCCAATTCTGCTGAGGAGGGAGATGGGGGGACATGTGGTCAAGTCAAGGATGGAGCCAGTTCTGCTGGGGAGGGAGATGGGGGGAAATGTGGGCAAGTCAAGGATGGTGCCAGTTCTGCTGAGGAGGGAGATGGGGGGACATGTGGTCAAGTCAAGGATGGAGCCAGTTCTGCTGGGGAGTGAGATGGGGGGAAATGTGGGCAAGTCAAGGATGGTGCCAGTTCTGTGGGGGCTGCCAATCTGAACAAGACAAAGATGGCACCAGTCTGTGGGGTGTTCCAATGTGAACAAGACAAAATGGCGCCAGTTCTGCTGGGGAGGGAGATGTGGGGAAATGTGGGCAAGTCAAGGATGGAGCCAGTTCTGCTGAGGAGGGAGATGGGGGGCAATGTGGTCAAGTCAAGGATGGGGCCAGTTCTGCGGGGGCTGCCAATCTGAACAAGACAAAGATGGCACCAGTCTGTGACGTGTTCCAATGTGAACAAGACAACGATGGCACCAGTCTGTGGGGTGTGCCAATGTGAACAAGACAAAATGGCGCTAGTTCTGCTGGGGAGGGAGATGGGGAAAATGTGGGCAAGTCAAGGATGGAGCCAATTCTGCTGAGGAGGGAGATGGGGGGACATGTGGTCAAGTCAAGGATGGAGCCAGTTCTGCTGGGGAGTGAGATGGGGGGAAATGTGGGCAAGTCAAGGATGGTGCCAGTTCTGTGGGGGCTGCCAATCTGAACAAGACAAAGATGGCACCAGTCTGTGGGGTGTTCCAATGTGAACAAGACAAAATGGCGCCAGTTCTGCTGGGGAGGGAGATGTGGGGAAATGTGGGCAAGTCAAGGATGGAGCCAGTTCTGCTGAGGAGGGAGATGGGGGGCAATGTGGTCAAGTCAAGGATGGGGCCAGTTCTGCGGGGGCTGCCAATCTGAACAAGACAAAGATGGCACCAGTCTGTGACGTGTTCCAATGTGAACAAGACAACAATGGCACCAGTCTGTGGGGTGTGCCAATGTGAACAAGACAAAATGGCGCTAGTTCTGCTGGGGAGGGAGATGGGGGAAAATGTGGGCAAGTCAAGGATGGAGCCAATTCTGCTGAGGAGGGAGATGGGGGGACATGTGGTCAAGTCAAGGATGGAGCCAGTTCTGCTGGGGAGGGAGATGGGGGGAAATGTGGGCAAGTCAAGGATGGTGCCAGTTCTGTGGGGGCTGCCAATCTGAACAAGACAAAGATGGCACCAGTCTGTGGGGTGTTCCAATGTGAACAAGACAAAATGGCGCCAGTTCTGCTGGGGAGGGAGATGTGGGGAAATGTGGGCAAGTCAAGGATGGAGCCAGTTCTGCTGAGGAGGGAGATGGGGGGCAATGTGGTCAAGTCAAGGATGGGGCCAGTTCTGCGGGGGCTGCCAATCTGAACAAGACAAAGATGGCACCAGTCTGTGACGTGTTCCAATGTGAACAAGACAACGATGGCACCAGTCTGTGGGGTGTGCCAATGTGAACAAGACAAAATGGCGCTAGTTCTGCTGGAGAGGGAGATGGGGGGAAATGTGGGCAAGTCAAGGATGGAGCCAGTTCTGCGGGGCTGCCAATGTGTGCAGAACAAAGATTGTGCATGTTCTGTTGCGGGTTTGGGGGGGAGGGGCAATGTGTTCAACCCAAAGATGGCACCAGATCTGTGTGGCGTGCCAATGTGAACAAGACCAAGATGGCATCAATTCTGTGGGATCAGGGAGGGGGCACAGGTGGGGGACATATGAGCATGCCAAAGATAGTACCAGTTCTGCAGGAGTGCTAATGTGAACAAGACAACGATGGCACTAGACTGTGGAGTGTGCCAATGTGAACAAGACAAAGATGGCGCCAGTTCTTCAGTGGGTTTGGGCAAAGATGGCACCAGTTTTGCACAGGGGAGTTGGGCACAATGTGGGAAAGCCAAAGAAAGCGCCAGTTCTATGGGGCGTTGAAATGTGAGCAAGACACTTTGCCAGAGCATCACATCACAGTTATACAGTCATCAAATGCCAGGTACACTCTCTCATGCCCAGGTGCTGCCATCATACAGCATGTGTGCACCCTTTGCACACTTGCAGCAGGGCCTGAACCTCGACCCCCTTCTCACCTTGGGAAATGGTTACTCATTGTCACGACCTACTGCACGCTTGTGCGTGTGGGTATCCCAGCCAATAACAGTGTCACAAAGTCAACATTTAGCAGAAACCTTCTATAATAATACAAATATTGTAGCACTGCATGGCCGAGTACTGCTGCTTCTCTGTGCTGTCTGTCATTAGTTATAAATCGAAGGATGGGTGCACACATTGCTCCGAGGAGACCGCTTAACTGTCTAAACTATCTCACGTTCTGGTGTGGGGAGCTGACCTTTTTCCTAAAAGCACTGTTTTATTTGCAACCCAGTACATCAAGGTTAATCTTTTGTAGTGGCTATTTTTGGAAACCTTTTTTAAAAATACCTCTCTTTTTGACATACACCTTTCTAAATAAATAGTCACTATTAATGAACTGAGCCATCTTAAGCTGTCCCGTGTAAAGTTTATCCTGTCCTGGCTTTCTTCTTTGCACTCTGGCACATGTGATGGTGTTTGGTTTATTATGAAAGCACCACTACAAGTGCTAATCTTAGGTCCTGTGGCAACAGTGGCTTCCTTTGCTCACACCGTGAAAAGCAACTTCCTCATTCGCCGAGAATAGGACATGAGCAGTGATGCCCTGGAATTGCTGCATTATTTTATGAAAATAAAGACTGACCCACTATAATATCAAAATCACAAACAAAGCTGCGGGGGAAATTGACGCTTCTAGAAATTTCCTGCAGTCAATATCCAAGAATGTGGTTGGAGGAATTTGCATGCATGATTTAACCCTTCTTTAAAATTATATTAGTCGAACAGTGTTTCAGCCATCTAATAGTTTATAGCAGTCTTCTTCAGGTCAAATGAGACATTCTTCAGGATTTCTGAACACCTAAGCGAGTGATGCACAGTGGTAAAACTGCAGGGAATGTCAGATGTGACAATGGGTGCTATCTGCAAAGAAATGCATTGCCATATTAAGGGGAAGGGACTACTTTCAACACAATGGGCCTCGTTACAAGTACGGCGGTGTGGGAAGAATGCGGCACCTGCATTACTGCCGCATTACCGTGCCGCTGTTCTATAACCTTGGTGGTGAGGCGGAGGAAAAAGATACAGTAAAATGCTGCAGATAAATCCGCCGCCTTATGGCCAAATTGGTGGCATTACCGCTGACGGACACCGGTGGTAATTCTGCCAAAATCGCCATGGAGTCCTATGGACGCCATAAATGTGGACTTACACCACCATACCGCCATGTGCAATCTGGCGGTAATTCCGTCGCACCAAGTAGCGGTAACGATAATTACATTTGGTAGCATTCAGGCAGATTTAACATCGGAATACCGCCAAAGTTGCAACGAGGCCCAATATGTCTACATGGCGATCCTAAAACTAGCTTTTTATGTGATGCTTGCAGTTGGATTTTCTCTACCTTTATGACGGCTGGTGCTGTTACCCAGTTTATGGTACTCAATATATCAACCTCAGTTGGATGAAGGGCTGAGTCAGTCCTCTCGTGCCTGCAGCCTGTGTCTGTAGGCCACAAGTATGTGGCGTAAGAGCTTAACACAATGAGCTATCTAATCATTTTTTATGAGTGTTACAGCAGTGTACTTTGGTAGGCTTCCCTGTTGACATCACAACACTTTGCACACCTTCTAGTGTCTTTGGCTGTTCCATGATTGGTGGCGCGAGGCCGCCTAAGGCATATTTCCTCGTTACCACCTGCTGATTATAGTAAGAGGAGGAACACGTTGTGCTTTGGGCGCTATATTCCAGTTACTGAAGCACTGGCTGTCCTTGAGCCAATGAGACAGACAGAAAAACCTGAAGTCACAACCACATGGCCAAGGTAAAGTGAACATGAAGTGCTCCTGGGTTTGCAAGGAGAACTCCCCAGGTGTATTAATTACCCTGACAATGAGGCCTCTCTAGCAAGTGTTCTGGTGCCCTGCGGCCCCCATAGTGAGTCTTCCATATGTAGGGACAAGGTATTAGGTGTGTCAGAGTTTTATATGGTGTGAGTGAGCCTAGCTCCTCATGGAAGATGGGGGCGCTTTACAGCGCGTACATGAAACCTATAGCATTTGGACAGAGCATACCTAAAACATGTTCTTATATAAGCAAAGCAGTTTGCCGGACCACTGTGGGAGGAAGAGCCTTCCCGGTGGCTCTGCCCAGCTCGTGGAACTCCTTGCCATACTCTCGGAGTGCCATTCCTGAGGCGCTGAAGACGTGTCTCCTCCGCCTGGGCAAACGACAATTCTCTTTTTCTTGGTTCTCTGACTATTTGTGTCCCTTACCGCGCACCTTTTTCCCAAGCGCCAAGATACCTTCGGGTCTAAGCGGCACTATATAAATTCAAATCCATTCATTCATTCGTTCATTCATTCAATTCAGCATCACCCATGTGATGGGGATGTAGACCTATTTATCCAGGAGAGATGCAGCAATAACTATGTCTGATTTGGAATGATGTCACCCCTCCCCCTTAATAGTGTCAACGTAAAAGGGGTGCAAACTAATCCCTGAGCACTGGGCATGATGGGAAAACCCAGCTTGCACGCGCTTTCCCTATTGGCTCATTTCTAGCCTCCAGGCTTCGTGACTCCCCCTGATTTATTCCCGTGGGAAATGTCCAGTTTTTCACTTATGGTATGGTATTGTTTATTTATATAGCGCCTATACACACACAAGTGTTTCAAGCGCTCAAGTGTTTCAAAGCACTGTTATGTTATCTTGCATTTGTATAGGCTTCCGGCCACAGTTTATGGCTTCGAAGTGCGTGGCCTGGAGAGGCAATGGGGGAGTATGATGGAATATTCAGTGGTGGGGAGCATAGTGGGTAGATAGTGGGCAGGAGGGAGAGTGATAGATAAGATGTGCAGGAAGGCATGGGAAGGAAAATGTGGAGGGGCTATGTGTACAATTAGACCGCATCTATCCTGGGATTCGACTGCATTCTATGGGCCACAGGAGAGCTGGAAAGAGGTGTTCACTGCACCAGGGGTGTGTGTCTCAAAATGCCTCACTGCATGGTGAGCCCGGGCATGCTGAAGCCATGCTCAAGAAAACACGTGCGACAAAGGCCTTATGCTTACTTCCCTAGGCCCCACAACAACATTTGGGAGAGGTCATACGTCAGAAATCCGAATTTGCCAAGTCTGCAAAAGCCCCCTGAAAAGCGAGCAAAAAACTCTTATTTTTTTAGTTTTTCTCATTTCTGTCAGGGTTACCAAAAGCCTAGGCTTGGCAACAAAGTGCGTATGGCCAGACCTTGGGCCTTCCACAGTGTCACGGTGAGCCACGGTGAGCCACATCTCTGGAGTGTCTGAGCAGGGTAATGCCACAGTAAGTCACACAGCTGATTGGTTGACCTCTAACATGTCTGGGGTTTATTAGCAGAGTGATGTCCCATTGGGTTAAGCGCTGAGTGACTGGCCTCTTATGTTTATGGAGTCTCTGAGCAGAGTGATGTCCCAGTGGGTCACACAGCTGAGTGGATGGCCTCTTACAGCTCTGGGGTCTCTAAGCAGAGTGATGTCCCAGTGGGTTATGCAGCTGAGTGGATGGCCTCTTAAAGCTCTGGGGTATCTGAGCAGAGTGATGTCCCAGTGGGTCATGCGACTGAGTGTTTGGCCTCTTACATCTCTGGGGTCTCTGAGCAGAGTGATGTCCCAGTGGGTCACACAGCTGAGTGGCTGGCCTCTTATGTCTCTGGTGTCTCTGAGCAGAGTGATGTCCCAGTAGGTCATGCAGCTGTGTGGGTGGCCTCTTACAGCTTTGGGGTCTCTGAGCAGAGTGATGTCCCAGTGGGTCACACAGCTAAGTGGCTGGCCTCTTATGTCTCTGGTGTATCTGTGCAGAGTGATGTCCCAGTGGGTCATGCAGCTGAGTGGGTGGCCTCTTACAGCTCTGGGGTCTCTGAGCAGAGTAATGTCCCAGTGGATCACACAGCTGAGTGGGTGGACACTTATGTCTCTGGGGTCTCTGAGCAGAGTGATGTCCCAGTGGGTCACGCAGATGAGTGGATGGCCTCTTACAGCTCTGGAGTCTCTGAGCAGAGTGATGTCCCAGTGGGTCACACAGCTGAGTGGATGGCCTCTTATGTCTCTGGGGTCTCTGAGCAGAGTGATGTCTCATTCGGGCACGCTGCTGAGTGGATGGCCTCTCATATCTATGGAGTCTCAGAGCAGAGTGATGTCCCAGTGGGTCATGCAGCTGAGTGGTTGGCCCATACAACTCTGGGGTCTATGAGCAGAGTGATGTCTCAGTGGGTCACACAGCTTTGGGGTTAGCCTCTTACCGCTCTTCGGTCTCTGAGCAGAGTGATGTCTCAGTGAAGCATGCCGCTGAGTGGGTGGACCCCTAAATCTCTGGGGTGCCTGAGCAGAGTGAAGCCAAAGTAGGTCACACAACAGAGTGGTTGATCCCTTTCAGCTCTGGGGTCTCTGAGCAGAGTGATATTCCAGTGGGTCACACAGCTGAGTGGCTGGCCTCCTACGTCTCTGCAGTCTTTGAGCAGAGGTGTGTCCCAGTGGGTCATGCAGCTGAGTGGGTGGCCTCTTACATATCTGGGGTCTCTGAGCAGAGTCATGTCCCAGTGGGTCACACAGCTCAGTGGAGGGCATCTTACAGCTCTGGTGTCTCTGAGCAGACTGGAGTCGCATAGCTGAGTTGATGGCCTCTTACATCTCTGGAGTCTCTGAGCAGAGTATTGTCCCAGTGGGTCACACAGATGAGTGGATGGCCCCTTACAGCTCTGGGGTCTCTGAGCAGAGTGATGTCCCAGTGGGTCACGGCGGTGAGTGGTTGGCCTCTTATGTCTCTGAGGTCTCTGAGCAGAGTGATGTCCCAGCGGGTCACGCAGCTGAGTGGTTGGCCCCTTACAGCTCTGGGGTCTCTGAGCAGAGTGATGTCACAGTGGGTCAAGCAGCTGAGTGAATGGCCTCCTACAGATATGGATTCTTTGAGCAGAGTGATGTCCCAGTGAGTCACATAGCTGAGTTGATGGCCTCTTACATCTCTGGAGTCTCTGAGCAGAGTATTGTCCCAGTGGGTCACACAGCTGAGTGGATGGCCCCTTACAGCTCTGGGGTCTCTGAGCAGAGTGATGTCCCAGTGGGTCACGCTTCTCAGTGGTTGGCCCATTACAACTCTGGGGTCTCTGAACAGAGTGATGTCCCAGTGGGTCATGCAGCTGACTGGTTGGCCCCTTACAGCTCTGGGGTCTATGAGCAGACTGATGTCCCAGTGGGTCACGCAGTGGAGTGGACAGCCTCTTATGTCTATGGGTTCTCTGAGCAATGTGATGTCCCAGTGGGTCACACAGCTGAGTCGTTGGTCCCTTTCAGCTCTGGGGTCTCTGAGCAGAGTGATGTCCCGGTGGGTCAAGCTTCTGACTCGATGACCCATTACAGCTCTGGGGTGCCTGAGAAGAGTGATGTCCCAGTGGATCATGCAGCTGAGTGGTTGGCCCTTTACAGCTCTGGGGTCTCTGTACAGAGTGATTTCCCAGTGGGTCATGCAGCTGATTGGATGACCTCTTACATCTCTAAGGTCTTTGAGCAGAGTGATGTCCCAGCGGGTCAGGCATCTGAGTGGCTGGCCCCTTACAGCTTTGGGGTGTTGTAGCAGAGTGATTCCACAGTAAGTGCCACAGCTGAGTGGTTGACCCCTTACAGCTCTGTGGTGTCTGTACAGAGTGATCTCCTAGTGAGTCATGCAGCTGATTGGATGGCCTCTTACATCTCTAAGGTCTCTGAGCAGAGTTATGTCCCAGTGGGCCATGCAGCTGAATAGGTGGCTTCTTACGTTTCTGTGGTCTCTGAGCAGAGCGGTGTCCCAGCGGGTTACTCATCTAAGTAGCTGGCCACTTACAGCTCTGGGGTTTTTGTACAGAGTGATCTCCCAGTGGGTCATGCAGCTGATTGGATGGCCTCTTACATCTCTAAGGTCTTTGAGCAGAGTGATGCCCCAGTGGGTCACGCAGCTGAGTGGGTGGCCTCTTACATCACTCGGGTCTCTGAGAAGAGTAATGTCTCAGTGGGTCACACAGCTGAGTGGATGGCCTCTTATGTCTCTGAGGTCTCTGAGCAGAGTGATGTCCCAGTGGGTCACGCAGCTGAGTGGTTGCCCCTCACAGCTCTGGGGTCTCTGAGCAGAGTGATGTCCCAGTGGGTCATGCTTCTGAGTGGTTGGCCCCTTACAGCTCTGGGTCTCTGAGCAGAGTGATGTCCCAGTGGGTCACGCAGATGAGTGGATGGCCTCTTACAGCTTTGGGGTCTCTGAGCAGAGTGATGTCCCAGTGGGTCACTTCGGTGAGTGGTTGGCCTCTTATGTCTCTGCGGTCTCTGAGCAGACTGATGTCCCAGCGGGTCACGCAGCTGAGTGGTTGGCCCCTTACAGCTCTGGGGTCTCTGAGCAGAGTGATGTCACAGTGGGTCAAGCAGCTGAGTGAATGGCCTCCTACAGATATGGATTCTTTGAGCAGAGTGATGTCCCAGTGAGTCGCATAGCTGAGTTGATGGCCTCTTACATCTCTGGAGTCTATGAGCAGAGTGATGTCCCAGTGGGTCAAGCAGCTGAACCGATGACCCCTTAGAGCTCTGGGGTGTCTGAGCAGAGTGATATCCCAGTGGGTCATGCAGCTGAATGGATGTCCTGGTGCAGCACTTGGGTCTTTGAGCAGTGTGATGTCCCAGTGGGTCACGCAGCTGGATGGTTGACAGCATAGTGTGTCATTATGTGTCTCCCAAATCATGGCCCCACCATGGCTCTTTCAGCAGAGTTATCTCCACAATGGTTCTCCATGTTTTCCATTTAAATGGTAGCACAATTTTCTATCTTGAATAAGAGAGTGACTCATATGGGTCCCTCAGCAGAGATGTAATCATTTGGCGGATTTCAGCAGAATGTGGCAGTCTTAGCTTAGCTTCCCAGTGCCATGAACCTATGACAAATCAACTTCAGAGCACCAGTGGTCCGGGCATGCATATTGGTTTCTAAACCATCAATCAGCCCTCACCTCTAGTACACCAGAAGGGATCTGAACAGATCGGAAACAAAACTAAATTATAAACCTCCTTGTCCAATTTTGGTAACATGGACGGAATGGCAGGCTTTTCTCCGAAAGGTTGTGGATCGTTAGTTATTTTCAATTTAGCGATAATACAATTAATGCCCAATAATAAAAGGCACTGTCCAGTCAGGGCTATATAAAAATATCGACTTTGTTATTATCACAACAGACAGTTTTAGCACACTCCAAAATACAACACATCCTTTAAAGGAATGCAGAGGGCAGACAGTTTCAAAAAAGGGAAAGGAATGCACTCTGTATACTGACAGGAGGGTAGTCGTTATAGTAAATAATCGTAATAGTTCAAGGATACTTGGTTTTAACATGAAGGGAGCTGTGGGTCGTAAAATGTCACTAGGTGCCTTTGGAGAGGGACCAGGGGGACGGAACCACAATGTACTTTGTGCTGCAGGAGTTCTTGGTGCTCAATAGGGTCGAGTCGGTTTTAGGGTGCTTTGCAGCTTCTGTGACAGAGTTCAAGATGGGAGATAGCTGTGTGTATCAGGCGGCATGCAGTTTGGCGAGCAAAGCTGGACGGATGGCTGCAAACTGGCCTACATGGTGACTCAGGTTTTGGAAGTGTCTCAGTGCTGGTCGGCAGTTCTGAAGCACTGGTCGAGGCGCATCAGGCGGCTTTAGAGACTGTGCCATAGCAACAGTCAGCAGTGCTGTCGGTTGCAGCTCGAGTTGCTCGACTGACTCAAAAATGTCCTTTAACCTACATGGTGACTCAGGTTTTGGAAGTGTCTCAGTGCTGGTCGGCAGTTCTGAAGCACTGGTCGAGGCGTATCAGGCGGCTTTAGAGACTGTGCCATAGCAACAGTCAGCAGTGCTGTCGGTTGCAGCTCGAGTTGCTCGACTGACTCAAAAATGTCCTTTAAGGAGGAAAGCAGTAGATGCTTGTCGATGCACTCCTCCTAGCTTGGGCTAGTGTCGTCCTTTAAGGTGGACGGGCCAAAGCTGAGGAGAGTGTTGCAGGCAGCTGCCATGTCCTTGGTTTGGTTCAGAGACTCTCTGGCACGTCCCACCTTGGAAGCTTGTTGCAGAGCCTAGCGGGGAACGCTGTGTGCTGGCTGGGTACCGGTTCTGGAGCTGCAGAGGGTCCTCTGGATTAGGTGTTTCCCTCTGTTCCCTGGGAGATGTTTTAGCAAGGGATCTTGTTTCCCTCTTTGGAGGTCCCGGCCTTCTTTCACTGATGGAAGATGGAAGGCAAACTGTACTGTCAGCCAGGGTTCAATGATGAGTTCTTTCTTCTACTCCTTGCAAAGTCTTCAGATGATCTGCCAAAAGGGGGGCTCGACCCTCTTTTAAAGCAAATGGGCCACAGTGATTGGTGTAGGTTAAACCTACCTTGATGAACCAATCCTGGGACCCACCAACAATCTTCTGAATGTGTGAGGTCATAACCAGCGTGCTTTGCAACAGGAAAGGTAAATGGATGAACACATGTAATACTAAGTCCCACCCATCTTCCTAACTGTTATGGATTGAAGGGTCTCTCTGATTAGCTCTCTGTGGTTCCTGATTGAAGCGGCAGGTCTCCCTTGAAGCTGCAGCAAGAGGAGACTCTCTGTCTCCATCAAACCACATAGTCCAACCTTCTGAATGGGGTCTCCCTGCAGGATGACTACAGTAAATACGCAGTCCCAGACATGACATTTCCCAGTCAATCGATACTGAAGGTGGGAGCTGGCATCCGGTTGACACAGTGCATATGAAAGGGTGTCGGGATTTTCCTGTCTCCTTTGAAGGCCTTTGCAGCCAGGCCCCATGTGGGCCTGTTTGAATTAAACTCTGATTAGTATGTGAATGTTGCCACCAGCTACGGGGCTTAACAAAAGAACAAGACAGATCCATGGAGCCTTTGTTAGTTAATTAGGCTGGCCATGGCAGGGTGAAGGTTTTGCCCTGCCAATTCTGAGATGACATGGTGTACTTAGGGTTGTCATATCCCAAACAAATATGACATGGAGACTGCGCCTGTAGGCTGTGTCCACCCAGTACACAGGTCTATGTGTATGTTGTGCAGTGAGCATAGGAACCTGTGTGCGGATTAGCCACACACATTTAACGAGGTTGATCTACCATCATTCAATTTAAATACATTTTTTCTAAAAGGCCAGGCTACCGCTCCCACTCTGTGGGAATGGTCCAATTCCTCACATAAGCCCTTTAATTAAATGCAGCCAATTCATTGGCATGTTAAGGTCGGGAGCTTCATTGGTTGGTGGCACTCGGTCTAACTCCCTAGGCCCATAAAGCCAATTGGCTCAGGGCATTCATCTGACCGGCATGCAGGTGATTTGTCAATCCCACAGGGTCATGCAGTTGATTGGTCGTACCCAACTTGGTCACTTCCAGGGACAGTGGAGGGCCCAACAAGGACACGTCCCATTAACTCCAGCTGTGAGCCAAGATTTCTTCCCTCTCCTTCCAAGAAAGCGGAGTTCAGAAATAACGTCTGCTCCTGAACGATGGGCCTGTTGCAAGATTTCATGGTGCGGTCCTCCGCACTGACATCATCCTAATCCATTCAATATTTCGTAGTTGCATAAGGGGCTAGGCCCGTGCCAGCACTTCATCCTCGGGGCTGGAGCTTTGTGTCGAGCTCTGCAGTTTCCTCTTGGTGTTTGTTGTTGCTCCCCCTGTCCAATCATTATATGCACTTTTCCAAGAGCACTTCCGTTGCCTTCTGAAACTTCCCACACTCGAGAAAGAGCAATGGGGGTTCGAGGGCACCCACCAGTCTGTGCTTTATAAATGCTGTGTTTGTGGCAACAAGGCACCCTTATTCACCCCTTGGCCCTCATTACAAGTTTTCTGGTCCAGAAAAAATGCTGTTAAAAGTGTGGGTAATTCAGTGACTGCGACCTGTCCTGGACCGGCAAACTACAGGTTTGCTGGTGGGGGTTCACTGCTTTACCTCCAGCCAAGAGCTGGAGGCAATTCAGCCCCTTGCTGGCAGAAAGCAGCCAGTATATCTGGCACTGGCATTACCGTTGCCGAAACACCAGCAATCCCCTACCGGACTGCATGGAGTGGGGATTTACTGCCCTTTCCGCCACCTGTAATATCCCGGTAATTGGGGAAATCAAAGAGTGAAAATGGCAGGTCAGTTTGCCGGTATCCTGTCAGAATTACCGACAAATTTACAATGAGTGATCTGCAGAAGGGTTTACATGAGGCCCTGGAGGTGACAAATCGAGACTGTTGTGCCACCCTATGCCACATTTCAGCAATTATGACAAGTTTACAGCTCTCTGTTACTTGGACTCCATATTTTCAGTGTAAAAAAACATGGCACTCTGGGAGTTGTAGTCTTGATTTCCGTTTTTACAATCTTCTCCAGATCTGGTCTTATTATTGCAAAATGTTGACCCCGTGCGTGGTTGGCTGTAAATGAGGTGGCTGCCACTCATGGGAACACATAGAGTCAATAGGTTCTCATGGCAGTGAAGCATTCTGGACAGCACAGTAGCTGTCCTTGGTCCTGAAGTCCATTTTCCATGGCATGCTTTGGGGGTAGGTATCTCTGGCCCCATGGTAAAGGCTTTCTGACTACTCGTGTGTTATGGAAGGTTCCCGCCATCGCAGCCACTCCCATTTCTGGTCCCAGATACTTCATCTGTGCAGGAAAATAATATGAGTTTAGTGAAAATAAGTCGGATCTTTTAATGCAGAGCTTTGCTTTGGGATGTGGTGTGTTTGAGAGGGCCACGGCCTATCAGTGTCCCTCATCAGTATCCTGAGGTTGGAGATGTTTGTGGTAAACAGCTCGGAGGGAGCAGATAGAGCAGGACCACTTATTCTTTGATCCGGGGGCTCTCCTGGTTCAGCAGTGAGGACGGTTCTGCGTCGTCCGAACCTAGAGTGGAACGCAAGATGGTGGTGACCACCCAGAATATTGGATAACATCCCTCTAAGAAGATTTGGTGAGGCTATTCCAAGAACACTGAGCGGGACTTCCACATTAGATGTAATGCCAGTTCACGGCGGAGGCATTGGGGAGCAGAAGTACCCTAGTTGTGTGCCTCATGAAGTATTTGTGGTTTAAGGAGGCAGTGCTGTAAAGTCAGGGGCGCTGTTGACTAGTGGAATCACCCCTCTTGGTGATAAGCTGATATAAGTAGATTATGCAGCCAAGAAGGGCGTCCGCTGACGCTCCCCTAGGATTAAGGTAATTGCTTCTTACCTCTGGTGCTGGTCACTGACATGGGGAACCAGGGCCCCCTCTCTTGAGTTTGTGCTTCAAGCTTATTGGCGATGGCTCAGGTGGGTGCCTAAAGATTTTGGGATCAGCCTGTGCTACGAGTAGAAAGATCTCCATTTATAAGGTGATCAATTCTTTAAAGAGGCAAGAAGGCACTAGAGGTTAGGTCCCGTGCTGCCTATGGTGTAAATAAAGGGAGTACTTAGGTCAAGCCTCATTCTTTAAGGCACTATCCTGAGATCCAAGTAAATTCCCAGTGGCTTTGTATGTACTCGTTCAGAAGCCGCAGTGTTCATAGCGTGATTGAGAAGCTGGCCACGCCCTGAGATCTGTGGGTGATTAAGAAGATGGTTATGTTATGTTCTGTTATGTAGCCCACAGTCATCAGGGCGCACGTGTAACGAAAGACAACATACAGACAATGCTAACAAACCATGTACAGGGGAGAGGCTAATAAATATGAAGGGGACAGAAATATTCATGGTGAGTAAGGAAGTCTATTTATTCAAATAAACACATCTTTTAGCCTTTTCCGGAATGTTTGGGGGTTCTTCTCTAAGCGCATTTCTACTGGGAGTTCGTTCCAGGGTAGAGTAGACAGAACGGGAAAGAGCGACCTCTATCCCGCCTTCTTTTGATCCTTGGGCAGAGGAGGCGAATGGCGTTGTTGGATCTAGTGGATCTCCCAAAGGCTTGGGGGGTAAGAACGTTTTTCAGGGAATTAGGAGCATGTCCATATAAACATTTATGTGCTAGGGTCAGGATCTTAAAAGGGATCCTGAGATTAACTGGTAGCGAATGAAGTTCCCTCCTAACCTTAGTTATATGTTCTCGTCTAGCTACGCCTTTGATGATGTGAATTGCATAATTTTGAAAAACCTGGAGTTTTTGTATGCAGCTTTTACTTTCTCCCCCTTACAAGGCATTACAGTAGTCAATTTGAGGATTATCACCACGAGATGGGTGGTAACCCCGGTGGTAACACCGCTGGGGCTATTAGCGTTGCCACCAAACCCCCCAGAGATATTAGCACCGGATCATGGGTTTGGCAAAATGGTAAGTGCCCATTCCCCATTGGGCCCAATGGGGAATGTTCGGCTCTATTACTGCCAGCGGTGTTACCACCGGCAGTAATAGCGCCGAAAAGCAGTAAAACCGTGCCGAATTTGCCCGCAGCTCAGAGCTGGGGGTAAATCCGCCAAGCCCGTGATTTGTTGGACCCTTAAGGTGGTAATAGCACTGCACAGGTAGACAATATAGACCCCAAGGATGCTTGGCCCCAGGAAACTCTTGACATTCTGCCTGACAGAAAAGACTCCAGCCACTTCACGGCTAATGGGACGCAGTGGCCTGTCATAGACAATGTGGCAAAGGGGGTTTACATGGTCCAGGAGATCAAAGGCTGCCGATAAGTCAAGATGTATCAATTGGCCTGCCTTGCTCCTGTCCATGTAGTCCAGCATCTGGCTCTGAAGATGTAAGAGGATAATTTCAGTGCTGTGATGCTCTATAAAACCAGAGAATGTAAAATGTTAGTTTCTTCCAAGTGTTTTTGTAACTGTATGGTGGCTACACGAGCCACGACTTCCGGTTGTGATATGATCATGTCTGTGGGTGATTGAGAAGATGGTAGCGCACTGATCACATATGTAGGTGAATGAGAAGATGGCTGAGCCCTGATAATACCTGTGGGAGATGAAGAAGATTGTTGCACCTATATGATATCTGTGGGTGATTGAGAAGACGGTTGCACCCTGATCATGTCTGTGGGAGATTGAGAAGACGGTTGCACCCTGATCATGTCTGTGGGAGATTGAGAAGATGGCTGAGCCCTGATAATACCTGTGGGAGATGAAGAAGATTGTTGCACCTATATGATATCTGTGGGTGATTGAGAAGATGGTTGCACCCTGATCATGTCTGTGGGAGATTGAGAAGACGGTTGCACCCTGATCATGTCTGTGGGAGATTGATAAGACGGTTGCACCCTGATCATGTCTGTGGGTGATTGAGAAGACGGTTGCACCCTGATCATGTCTGTGGGTGATTGAGAAGACGGTTGTGCCCTGATCATGTCTGTGGGAGATTGAGAAGATGGCTGAGCCCTGATAATACCCGTGGGAGATGAAGAAGATTGTTGCACCTATATGATATCTGTGGGTGATTGAGAAGACGGTTGCACCCTGATCATGTCTGTGGGTGATTGTTAAGACGGTTGCACCCTGATCATGTCTGTGGGAGATTGAGAAGACGGTTGCACCCTGATCATGTCTGTGGGTGATTGAGAAGACGGTTGCACCCTGATCATGTCTGTGGGTGATTGAGAAGATGGCTGAGCCCTGATAATACCTGTGGGAGATGAAGAAGAGTGTTGCACCTATATGATATCTGTGGGTGATTGAGAAGATGGTTGCACCCTGATCATGTCTGTGGGTGATTGAGAAGACGGTTGCACCCTGATCATGTCTGTGGGAGATTGAGAAGACGGTTGTGCCCTGATCATGTCTGTGGGAGATTGAGAAGATGGCTGAGCCCTGATAATACCTGTGGGAGATGAAGAAGATTGTTGCACCTATATGATATCTGTGGGTGATTGAGAAGACGGTTGCACCCTGATCATGTCTGTGGGAGATTGAGAAGACGGTTGCACCCTGATCATGTCTGTGGGAGATTGAGAAGACGGTTGCGCCCTGATCATGTCTGTGGGAGATTGAGAAGACGGTTGTGCCCTGATCATGTCTGTGGGAGATTGAGAAGACGGTTGTGCCCTGATCATGTCTGTGGGAGATTGAGAAGACGGTTGTGGCCTGATCATGTCTGTGGGAGAGTGAGAAGACGGTTGTGCCCTGCATACTCCAGTTCAAGGGTCTTTGCAACTCAGGGGCAGTAGCATCCATTGAAACTGTGCAGAAAAACACACATGGGATTTGTGGCGCATACCGTTTTGTGTATTTGCCCAGGCAAACCAGGCAGAGAAATGCCAACTGCATAACTGGTCACCACCAGATTCCTGTGGGAAGCTGGCAATGTCACTGCTTGCTTGTGCCTGCCAAATGAGTTAACACGCTCTGACTTTTGGGGGCTACCAGTATTTTAGTGGGGTGTCTTGAAGGTATTCCCATGATTATAGCTTAAAACGTATTCTCAAAAACATGATACTTCCACTAACCAGGCAACTTAAACATAGCCAATCAGTAAGGGGTACATGGGTGTGGATCAACGAGGGAGGGGGCAAGAATTGTTAAAAAGAAAATATGCATTATTCAAAGTTGTCCCTTGGTAACAGGGGCAACATGCGATGCCACATGATGAAGAAAGCGGTCATACGAGCCTTGTGAAAGGTCAGGTGACTTTCAGTCATCTGGAATGACAGTGCTGCCAGGTGTGCACTAGATTAGAAGAGGATGAGGAAAGGAATCTGGGAGTCGTTGCTGCAGAAACATCTGAGTTAGGAAAGGAGATCCAGGCAAGGGAGGGCTCAGTGGATGAGCCAGGAGGATTTAAATGTGTTCGACTTCAAGCCAATAGAGGATCAGTAAAGAGACATCAAGGGAGGGGAGATGTGGACATATCAACAGAGGGGTGGCAACGTCCGATGGTTCCCTGGTGTAATATCAATGAGATGGAGGTGCTGCCTAGGATGGCCTAGGGTAAAGTCAAGTAAGGCAGTACAATTCTCAGAAGACACAGGTAGAAGAGACACAGAATGACCACCATTCTTGGAAGGCAGGCAGAGGTGGTTGTCAAGACAGAAGCCAAGATTTTTTGACTTGGGTTGAGGGGAACATGCCAGCGCTTAGGCAAGCAAGGGTCTAAAGGAAGTACTCCAGAAGATGACGTCGACTTCTTGTATCCATTCAGTTTGAGGAAGTCAGCCGTTATGCAGGAAAGATTGCCTTCAAGCTTTAGGAAGGGAAGTCGTCAAGTCTAATGATGTGAGCATCGTCTGAGTAGATGCAAAAGTGAATTCAGAAGATCTGACCAGTGGGGGGGCAAGGGGAACACATATATATTTAAAAGGTGGGAAGAGAGGGTGGAATCTTGAAGGACACCATAGAACGTGAGCGGTGAAATGTAGCTGAGACGGTAGCGCTTCGTCTTGCAATCAGGTGATCTAGGAGCCAAGAACCCTATTTGTCACAATATGTGCGAGGAGAGTAGGGTAGTCACCAGTTTTTATGTCCGCTGGGAGGTCCCAAGGTGTAGACTCCACCTGTCGGTCTTCTTTCATCATCGTAGACAGTGCAAATGACAGAAGTTGTGCCTTTAGCGGGTTGAGAAGAATTGTGTTGTTCGTTGGGTAGGTCACGTGATCCCATTAATGCCTGTAGTTGCGCGATAACAGCCAATTGAAAACGTATCTCTGGAAAGAAAAGTTTGGAGGTCTGCTGAGTTCTTGGGATCTCTGGTAGTGACGCAATGGTTCATGAGCAGTGGGCTAACTTGAGTGTGGCAGGGGGGCTCCTCTACACTAATAGAGGGAGGAGATGATGGTTTGAATGTACGGGTGGTCCATGTACATGGGTTAAACCCTGACACATTGCAAGGGGAAACCAGCCTTCTGGACAGAGCTAGAAGGGCACCCAATGGAGTTGAGTTGATGGGAGGAAAGACGCACGTCACCTGTGCTTCCCGCCAAGGTTTGCCCCGGGTTTCAAAATGAGAAGGTTCCCTGATGCAGGTGCGTAGGTCTCACCTGTCAACCAGTGTTCCCTCTGTGAGAGCCCTCTGGTGTGAGGTGAAAGGGGCAACACGGAAATGCCGAACCTGACATGTGTCCCACTCTGTCCCAGTCCTGCGAGCCTTGGTGAACCTACCCTTAGTGTCGGTGACTCTACCATTAGTGTCGGCGCCTCCAATGAGGAGGGGCTCTGGGTTACAATTGCCAATTCTAAGACCTTCAACCCAAAGGGTTCTGAAGCCTCTACCCACTGTATGCAGCACTATACAAAACTCGGCATTGTACTATGTCTATAATTAAAGGAATCGAGGTGCCTGACTCCTCTCAACATCCCTGTAGACCAGTGGGCCTCTGGTTCTCTATATTAATGGCTGGCAGCACCCGCATGTGTGTGGGTCAGGAAATCCAGAGAGAATGGGAAGGTGTATGAGGCAGTGGTGGGAATAATGGGGGTGACATGGGGCAATTTGGGGGCAATGTGACATGACATAGGAGCGTGCCAGGGGCAAGGTGAGCGATAGGAAAATCGGGGTGATGAGATGTGTCATGGGGCAGTTCTGAGGGCAATGTGGGTGCCATGAGGCAAATCGTGGGGCAGTTCTGAGGGCAATGTGGGTACCATGTGGCAAATCATGGTGGCAATGTTAAGTGACATGGGGCAGTTCTTAGGGCAATGTGGGTACCATGTGGCAAATCGTGGGGCAATGGTAAGCGGCATGGGGCAGTTCTGAGGGCAATGTGGGTACCATGGTGCAAATCATGGGGCAATGTTAAGTGGCATGGGGCAGTTCTCGGTGCAGTAGGGGTGCTGGGACAATTCGGGGGACAATGAGATGGGCAGTACTGGGGTTAATATGAGGGCGATTTGGTGTGACATGGGATAGTTCTGGGCTCAACCTAAGTGGCATGTAGCAATTTAGGGGCAATGGGACATGCCATGGGGCGGGGTTGGCTTGTTATCATTAATTCAAAAGATGTTACTTTCATCAAACACATTAATAAGGCGTAGGTTATTCAGTGGTGAAGAGGAGAATAAGTATAGCAACACTTTTTTTTTATTTAATATCATTGTATACAACGGTAGTAAACATACAGTAACAATGTCATGTAAAACATCTACTTAACAGACGATAATCAATCGTATGAATTAATTGGCGTGACAAATATCCATCTGGTTCACCTAGTAACGGATTTACAAATGCTTCCGGTGAAGGTTTATTCAAGTGCACACCAGAGTCACAAAGACATCTTTGCACCACAATTGAACTCAATACACTCAACACTGACCCTTGAGATGAACTTACAAAGGTGCTTGCAAGCAGATCCTCCTATGGCACCATTCGTTCCTATTTCTTTCATTTCACCTGAAAGAGTTGCTTAGTTTTCTGGTGTCTTGTGTGGTGCGGCCAGCCACACATATGCCCACTTAGCGGTAGGAACCACAGACCCCATCAAGGAAATAAGCACCTCCCGAGATGGAAATGAATTCTATAGGCACTGAAAGCTGTTTCTTCCAATAATGGCACAAAGGAAAAAGAGTGGAAGCATGTTTACATTATGTGACCTAATAGTTCGATTATTGTATTGTGATTTTGATCAAAATTTGATCTTACACACACATATACGCTCTACATACATTTATCGATAAAAATAAAACATTTCCATATGTCTACACTCAACTAAAATGATGTTCCAAATAATCGAATTCCGAACTTATCGACTTATCGACAAATAAATCAAATTCATGGACTATTTGTACAATAGCACGCATTCAAAATAATTCCGAACCCGCACACATGCGACTCCATAAATCGCCAACATAAACACGTGCACTCGAGGTGCTAAAGAAATGGCCCAAACATGTGGTTCTTCTGGACCTCACAGCCGGTGTGTGACGCAAAGTTTCTGATTTATCCTTAACATTACAAGGCATGCAGGTACTGTTTCACTTATTACACTGGTAGATGCTGCATTGTTTTGGGAGGATAGCTCAGGGGCAACGTGCACGTTTTTAGAAACAAGACGACATGGAACACCACGGGTTCAATTCCCAGCTCAGCCCTTAGAAACCTCTGGGTATTAAGTGCATTGTAAATAACCAATTGCATTTACTATGCGCTCCAGTTTGATTACAATTAATTCATCAGAGTCATTATTGTCTGTCAAATTGATTTTTTATATACAACACTATTGATTGAAATCTTTTTTACCTTTGTATAATTTGAAAAAAAAGTTTGTTTATACATAGTGTGCTATTGGATATTGAATAGAATCTGTGGTTTATTCGTATCTTTGTTGACAATATCACATTATGGAAATGATAATTTTAAATGGTTTAAAAAACAACCAGTAGGAACATTTACTATTTGTAGAGGGTTAATGGGGAAGGGTGACATCACTATGTTTTTGGGGCAATGTAGATTTACATTGCAACAAGAAACTGGCCAGACCAGTTTTATGTCAGCAAAACAATTCAACCTTGGGTGATAATGCGATATACTGGGGCAACAGTGGCATTGGTTTGTTGAAACAATCACATTGTTCTTTGGGCGCCATAGAGAACAGCAAGATACTGGGTTTTATTGTGGCAGGACTGACATAACTTTGTTGAGGCTGGAGTCATCATTTTCTGGAGCCATATAAAATATTTGTGTTTCTCTGGGGCAACCATGGAATGGAATCATTGAAACTGGCATCCTAATTATTTTGGAGCTAGTCAGAATGTGTTTTACTGGGACAACCCTGGCACGCATTTCTGAGAATGACGTTCACATTTTCTTGTGGAAGTATACATATGCCTACATTTTTCCCATTCAAATGTGATGCCAGAGTAAGACATACATTGCCTTTGTTGCCGCAGTGAAAACGATACCAGCACTGGTGACAATGTATTTGGGGCATTGCTTTGTTCTGTCTTGCATCACTCTGTTTTCTTGGCCTATATATGTACTGGCACACTAGTGTATTTTACTGCTGCAACACTGGCATGGCCGGTGCTATTGAGATTGGCATATTTAATTTGAATTTGTAGCTCATGTATTGTTAAAGGATCTTTTTATCACACCATGGACAGGAAGGTATTTCAGAATAACACAGCACGCACTGAATCCCAAGCCCAGAGTCACTTCCCCCCCAGTTAAGAAGAGCAATAAACGGTGCCCCCCTGGGAGAAAAAGGTCAACAGCGATGAAGAGAAATCAGAATGAGCTGAACCTGGACTTCCAGGCCACAGGTCAACACTGATAAGTACCTTCAGTTGCAAACACACTGCCAAGGCACTTAAAAGGGATCATATTTTTTTTTTTTTAAAAAACATATATGAATTATATTTTTTAAAACATCCTTTAATGTTTAGTTACACAAATTAAAGACTTTTAAGGGGAAATGCTGTTAAAATAATTCACTTCACCGCGTAGCACATAACAGCTACACAAGTGGTGTGATTATAATTAGAAAGACACACACACACGAGGAAAACATAAAAGCAGGAATGCCCAGGAACGCGATTTAATTTTCTGTTCCTACTTTTTAGGACTTGTTTGAACTTTTATTAATTTAACAAAAATGACTTCTGTGTTCCCGAAATGGGACTGTAATTGGCACAGGCTTCAATAACCAAAGGCAATGTTGCGTGGTCATTCAAACGTTCACGTTCAGAGAGGCGCAAATAATTTGCTAAAATGTTGCTTGTTCAAGAATATATAACTCATTTGCAAGTCGTTTTACACATGTTCATATGTTCATGAGAAGAAACAAAAGGATAAACCTTTAGGGCGTGATTCATGTAATTTTCTGCGTGGCAAATAGAGACTTGGTGCGCCAAACCGTGCGCGAAATCCCATTTGTCGATTCATGGAATAGACTGCGTCGGATTTCTTCGTACTTTGCTGGGACTTCGCGCAGGTTCGGCACATTTCTGCGTGCAGTTGATCACCCTGCGCAAGACACCCCGCAGAGCGTGGGTGTGGCCTGCGCAGAGGCCATAGTAGGGGCGGAACATGCAAAATGAGGAAAAACAAGGACAAATGTGGGCGTCTCAAGGGACGGCCGAAGGCAGTCCAACGCGCGGCCACAAATGTGCAGAACAAAGGGTATTCATGGATTTGACAGCGCAAGCTCTCGTCGGGAAATGGCCACACAAAGCCTTCAATCTATCCGCCACCCAAAGGAAGGCGTACAGACACTTGTGCATAGGAATCATCTCTGTGCAGTGAGATTGCATGTGGGATTTAGGGGTACGTGCACGCAGACGGTGTTCGGAACTAACTCAGGGGTGTGGATATGCAGTGTAGAGGGGTGCATGAATGGTTTGTTTGCACGCAGAAGTTCCAGAGTTTTACCTGAGTTACGGAAATGTGTACGCATGTTGTCGGGGTGCCGGTAATAGCTATGGGGGACCCCGCGCAGTGTCCCCGAGGTAAAGACATAGTTGCGGGGGACCACGCGCACTGTTTCAAGGATGCATGTGTTTACGTCCGAGGAGCATGACAAGCTAGCTTTTTCTGCCTCTTTTTGCTTTGCGTGGGGGCGCGTTGGGGGTGTTCTGGCCACGACTTGCGTACACGGTCACTTTGCGTAAACAATTCCATGAATACGCAGAGCACGCAGAAAAACGTATGCGCGCAGGTTCACGCAGCGGCGCACTCTGTGTGCAGCCTTTGCTGGATCTCAGCACACTTTTCCATAAATCGGGCCCATAGTTTTTTTTAGCAATCTGTTTTTTAGTCAGGAAATATTTCTTTTAAGTAAAAAATGTGTGTGTACCATTTGCTTTCGGTGAAAAAAAATATTTCAGTAAATTCTATTTTCAGGCTCTAGCTTTCTGTAAGTTCACCTAATATGAAGGGCACAGTGCACCAGGCACTGTGCCAGTGCCATGCGTCTACTGTGCATCCCGCGTTTCTGTTAGGCACGCCATTCTCAGATTGGTATACTCTGGTGTACTGTTGGTGACCGGACATCTTAAGTATTGCATTATTTCATGTGTTCATCTACAGAACGGCCTGTAAATCAAGCAGCTTTTTTTGTCTTCTCTTTAGAAGAGAGGTGTAAAATATACCACTTGCAGGGTGCCCCAAACTCTCATGTGGCTTTGCGATTACTTGCTACATTTGGTATGGCATTGTTTATTTACATAGCGCCTACACACAGGCAAGTGTTTCAAAGCGCTCAAGGAGGGTGGGAACAAGGGGAAAAACAAACAGTCACTCAGAGTCCTTGAAATTCTGAGATGATAATAGTCTGCACAGGCAGAGTAAGTGCGTAAAAAATACATTTAACAGTTTGGGAGACAGCAAATAGTCCTGACTGCGATTCTGCAGTTTACGGATTCTCACCAACTTGGGGAAAAGCGTTTACATGAACCACTTAGAAAAATCACCAACCGCCACTGACTTCACCATTCTTCTCACAACAAAGGGGATGCTAACACCGTAGGCTTCACCGCATTGCCCTCACTCTAATGGAAGACACACTTCCCGTTGGAGCGGATAGACCACTTTTCCAACCTGATACACACACATTACACGCCAACTGCAGTCACAAAAAAGCCATTTAAGCACCACTATCGCGCCTTGTGGATGCCCCCATCAACGCACTCATGCAAGTTCTTCCCGCTTTAGGGTTGTCCAGAACCCAACCCAATCTCAGTGTACACTCCCTCATGGAAACATGGAGCCAACATCAGCAGCCAGGCCCTTCTGAGGAAATCCTCCACACCCCGGTTGCATAAAAGATTCATTAACGCCCCATGCCACACATGTGTGATTTCCCCACCTATGACAAAAAGGTTGAGATCACATTACAAACTGTGTCACAGATTTACACGTAATGGCACGCCCAAATTGTTACAAACTATGCCTTTGCCAAAAGGCCTTTGGCAAGAGATAGGCGAGGGTGCTCAGCCTGGCTCTGACCCGGTGAGTCATTTGAACCCGACTCTAGTTTTGAGCCTAACACCCAGGTCCACACACCCTCCACTCTGCACCAAACCTGAGACTGGATGATCTACTCCCCTCTGTTTATAGATCCCTTGCTGCCAGATTGCCCACCCTCTGCCATTGTTACCTTCCCGCTACCGCGTATTGATTCCTTGTATCTCTGCTTCCCTCCGCGTGTCATTCCCCCCTATGAGCCGTTGCTTCCTGAAGGTGGGGGTCCATGCTCAATAAATAACCCAATAATATTAATAAAGATTCCAGCGTTGCCTAACCTGCACACATGGGGTTAAACGTAAACAAACATGTTGCCTCATATCAAAGTCTATTTCTGCTTCAGGGCAAGGAGGCCTGAGAGTGCATACAGCGGCAAGTCAGGGTGCTTGTGCTGAGGGTGCTTGGGCTTAGACCAGCATTGCCTTCTTCAAGTGACGGCCCTGTCAATCGACTCGCTTGAAGCCATGTTCCCTGAGCAGCAGCTGCTCCAGGCTATGCCAGTCAGCACCACTTTCTAGAAGTCTGGTAAGACCACTCTCAGTAACCCAGCAACCCCCAGTGACCTCATATGCACACACACTAATTACATGCAATCATAGTTCTGTGTGCAGTGCCGTGTCCAGGGATGGGCAAACCTGGCAGTGGCCTGGGGCACAGAGAGGGGTAGTGGCACAGCACAGACATCTTGTGAAATCTCCCACCTGGTAGAGCATGGAGCCTCTGCATTTGAACATCATTAACAGGTAGCAGCACTAGGCAGACAGGAGACAGAAGAGACAGAAGCCTGCCCATAGCCACCCCCCCCTACCATACCATACAATATTTTACTCAGAGTTCTATTAAGAGGGCCCCCACCTGCCAAAGGCACAGCCGGGAACATTGTGATCATTGCTGCATAGTACTGGGGGCTTATGATGGACTACCAAGGATGCTTATGCTGGCCTAATTAAAAGGGCCAGAGACGGCCTGGACGAATAGGAGATTGCGGGCAGAGGTGAAGGATTGGAGGGAATGGCCAAAGGAATTCTTAACTTATAAGGAAGTGAGCAATAGACGTTCGTTCTCGGTCTTTTAGTGGGTGACTCGGCTCATTCTCTGGGTTCTGAGATGTTTTCTAGCGATCAAATGAGTGACTCCATATCAACTAGTGTGAACCCCACTGGGGTGTATTTTAAAATTCCTTGTTTTCTTGTATGTTAATCCAGTTGAAACAAAACAAAAAAAGACTACAGCTTTTATCAAAATGCTTGTATTTTAATTTGCAAAAATAAATTGTTTATCAGTTTGAATGAAATCAAAATAAATTTAAAAAAGACTACAGCTCCCAGAATACACTGATCAGATACATGAAAGTGTTCACATGACCTGGACTCAGTTATGTTGCCAAACTATGCTGTTTACTGGTAGGCAAAAAAAAAAAATGTGTTGGGGAAAAGGCAAAACAGTTAGCCATTATACTTGTTGCTGTTGTTTAAGATTTAGAAACGGGACCAGGAGTTAGAAACATTGAAAGTTTGAAGGCTGGGGGAACTGTTTTGTTTAAGGGGATTGCTTCCTGCGCCTGGTGTGTAGAAACATTGTCATGTGTGTGTATGCGTGCATGTGTGTTATTTACTGTGAAAAAATGTTAATGCACAAAGCTGCAAAACAAGCCTTGACAAATCCAGCGGTTTTGGCTTGTGTATAGTGAACATGTTTTCTCTGTTGCTACTGTAGACATTGAAATCACATGCCAGTGTACCTTCAAAATGTGCCCAGCGTTACAAACACATGTGCAAGTTACCATCATTTGACAGGATTTGCCAGGATATGTTAATGTAAAACATATGACATGTATTGCCATCATACAGTAAGCTACTTACATCCGTGTCAGGTACTCACACACTTCTCCATCTTTTGCTATTTAACAACAGCCTCTAGCACAAGCACCTCATGTCGATGGACCACTGCTAGGCTCTGTATTAATCAGTGCTATGATTACACACTTTGTGCACATCGGGCATGGGAAGTGAGCTGCTTCTCCTTGGTGGAAGGGTTCTGCATGGGGGCAGAGGGTGCCTGTAGGTCTCAAACTGAAAGCTCAATATTTTTACTGGACTTATTGGCAAATCCAACATGATGAGTGTTTTTGCGTTCTTACATGGGCATACTAGTCTATGTTAGTGCAGCCAGAATGGACATGTGTTCGTACAGTGGCATAGAGTTTTTACTGGCATCACGGGCAAAGCCAACATGATGAGTGTCTTACTTATGATACTGGCATACGTTGGTGCAGCCAATGTGGGCATGTTTTATTACAGTGGCATGGTAGTTTTAATGGCATTATGGGCAGTCCTCCAATTAACATTTATACGAGCTGCCAGTGGCCAAATCAGTACATATTCCCACAAAATGAGCCCTCAAATGTACCACTAGCATCTGTGAGGGTGCACACACAACAGCTGCTAGTGGCACTTGGCTGCTTCTACTCAAACTGAAACTTGAATGTGTGGCTCCCGAGGAGCCTCTAGGGCATTTATTGCAGAGAAATTGCACTTTGCCTCATGATTTGAGAGCTGTGCACGTAGCATACTACAGATCTCTAGTCGTGCACGGCTTCATGCCACGTTAATTATGCCAGTAAATGTATATAGGGCCACAGCCCTCCACCCATGTGGATGCAGGGTGTGCACCCAAGAAGCCACCCTCAAAGGGCTGCTGCCAGTAAATGTGTATAGGGCCACAGCCCTCCACACATGTGGATGCAGGGTGTGCACCCAAGGAGCCACCCTCAAAGGGCTGCCAGTAAATGTACATAGGGCCACAGCCCTGCACCCATGTGGATGCAGGGTGTGTACCCAAGCAGCCACCCTCAAAGGGCTGCCAGTAAATGTATATAGGGTTACAGCCCTGCACCCATGTGGATGCAGGGTGTGTACCCAAGCAGCCACCCTCAAAGGGCTGCCAGTAAATGTATATAGGGCCACAGCCCTCCACACATGTGGATGCAGGGTGTGCACCCAAGCAGCCACCCTCAAAGGGCTGCCAGTAAATGTACATAGGGCCACAGCCCTGCACCCATGTGGATGCAGGGTGTGTACCCAAGCAGCCACCCTCAAAGGGCTGCCAGTAAATGTATATAGGGTTACAGCCCTGCACCCATGTGGATGCAGGGTGTGTACCCAAGCAGCCACCCTCAAAGGGCTGCCAGTAAATGTATATAGGGCCACAGCCCTGCACCCATGTGGATGCAGGGTGTGTACCCAAGCAGCCACCCTCAAAGGGCTGCCAGTAAATGTATATAGGGTTACAGCCCTGCACCCATGTGGATGCAGAGTGTGCACCCAAGCAGCCACCCTCAAAGGGCCCAAGAACACGTTCACCCTTAGCAACACTGGTGTTGTGTGAGTCTTCCCAGCCCTGGCACTTCGAGGTAATCAGGGGTCTGAAAAGATGCCACCCCTGTCCACTTTGCACTTCCCCAGTGCCAGGTTTGGGACAAAAAAGATCAGATACAGAGGAAGAGGCCGCAGGTGAAGTGAATACTAAAGCACTCTGGGGACACTCAATGCACTCTGCGCACCCTGCTTCTCAGCATTTCATGTTTGCTTTTGTGAATGGGACCTTTGCCCATACTTGCATGCAATGCTTTCAGGCCATGAAGTGTTTCTGTGCTACGCGTGTGTAAATGAGACTTTCTACAGGGTAAGTATTACAGGTGTTACAGAGGTTCACACATTTTAAATCCACATTTTCAGCTTCACTCATAGATTTGGGAATGTATAAGAAGCGTATGTATAAGGTCTATTGCTTAAGGCTGAATGAACTTCCTGAAGTGAGACTCGCAGGGCCCCCAATCTCCTTGGTGTGATTCTTTCAATCTACAGTGATTTTCCAATTCTCTCCCTATGATTGGTCATCCAATCAGGAGCTTCAGAATGTTGGTCAAATCTTGAGCTGACTTGTTGCATTTGTTCAGCCAATCAGATCTCACGGATCTTCGAAAGGAAGTGCAATGCTCTCTCTATAAATGCCTCAGCTCACTTCCTGTTCCTTTGCAGGTTTTGCTATGCCGTGAGGAAGGTGCTTTGGGGGGCATGAGCACACTTGCAGTGTATTAGGACGTTTCCCCCAGTTTTAGCAGCAAGTTTTGTACTTTGGTGTTTGTTTTGTGTATTTTGATGTTGTATGCAGAGTTGTTGTTGTCAGTTTGTGTCCCCCTCTATCTGCTTGTTCAGTATTGTGATAGTTTCCTCCTTATAATAAAAAATCAATGTCCTTTCCTCCTGTCCATTTCCCCTTTGTCTCCCCTGAAAAATCTTTAAAATATGAACACAAATTGCTGTCCCTATTCCTTTCCACAAAAAAACGAAAACAAATGTCCGCTATTTTCCAGTTTCCTCCTGCTTGTTTGTTGTTATCACCAACCCGCATGTGTTTGTTGTGTGCTTGTCATTCTTTTTGTGTCTATCTTTAAAGTGACGCAGTGTTGTTTCGTTTTGTGTCTTGTCCCTTGGGTGTGCTTCTCTGGGTGCTTTTGTTTTTCTGATTTCCCCAATTGTCCGGTTCTATAAAAGAGGGGAAACGTGCCATCATGGCGCTGAGAAGAAGAGGTCGGGTGTAGGAGGAAGGGAGCTCCCCTATGAGGGTGGAGGATGGGAGGAGCCTCATGCTCTGTTGGGACTGGTGCAGAGGCATGGGTCATGTAGTATCATTGGGCATCAGAGCCAACTGTGGAGGCTGTGGCGTTATGGGTGCCGTCCGGTGCAGGGTGAGGAGGGCAAGAAGAAGGAGGCTCCCTCGAGCACAGAGGAAGAGGAGGAAGAGCCTCCAGTGAGGCTCCCCAAGAAGCCATGACTCTGGTGGAGGCCCCCGTGGGGGCAGGGCCTGTGGTGATACATGGCAGTGGGGGACATACATGCAGTACCTGCTCGGGTGATGGATGGCAACGCCTAAAGAGGAATACAGGACCCCTTTCAGCAGGCACAATGCTCTCAGCAGAGTAGGGACTGAGAAACAGTGGGCGTCTAAGGGGAAGACCTAGAGAGAACCCCTCATGGGGAGGGAACACCTAGGACTGGCGCATTATGATTCCTGGCAAAGGAGATCCTCTTGGAAGAAACCAAGTCTTTGAGGAAGGACCGGTCCAGCTAATTAGCATCACCAGGGCTAAAATTGCCCTAGTGTAAAAAACATGCCTTTTCACTACATTTCTGCACCAGGGCAAAGTTTGCCCTAGTGCTAATACAGAGTGGTATTAGCACTAGGGCAAACTTTGCCCTGATGTAAAAATGCATCCAAAATGTATCTTTTTAGCACTACGGCAATTTAAGCCCTGGTGCTTTTGATATACCAAACTGCACTTGTCAAGGTGCAATGGTATTTTAATGTGTCCCAGTGTTTTTTTTTTAAATAGGGAGGGCAACCTTTGCCCTAGTGCTAATACCGTGCAAACTTTGCACTTGCACCCGTGCAAAGTTTCTGTAACCTGGCCCCATGTGTTGTTCTTCCCTAATCTTTTGCAGATAGGATCTGCGCCCCTCCCCCTTCAGCCCTAAGATGGTGGATGGAACTGAAAGTGCAACCTTCGTGGATCTTCACCATCGTGGTGCAATACCCATGAATATACTTGTACTGGTGCATGTTCTCCAGAGCGACTTGTGACGGGGTGGGGAGCATGTATTGGAGGACAGGTCCAATTGACCACACGCAGTTTTGGCATCCCTAATGCACACAGTAAGTGTTGCTGCAGTTGTGAAAAGTGCAGGACCAGGAGCGGAAAGTCTTCCCCTGCCTCTTGCTTATTTGGGTGCTGCAGACATGTTGCCCATGTTGACTTACTGAAACATATCTCCCACTCCCCTGAATCTCTGCTCTCACAAACGCTGCCCCCCCAGGATTCCCTTCTCCTCTTCCCAGGTATTACCCAATGGCACCTGTCTGGTTCACTCACTTCAAGAGACTGGCACTGACTATCCTCTCCCACCTCTTGAATTTCTGCTAATTTTTCCCAAAACCACTAGAGTCTCACTTAAGCCGCCGTCGGGGATTCTCTGAACCTCCACGCGCATGTCAACTGAGGACGTGTGTTTCATTCACGTGCAAAAATAAAACAGGGGATGAATGAATGCCGTACCGTTCGTACAGGCCCGCAATTGACTCATTTATATAAAATGCCTTTATAAACTTGTATGTCTTATCACATGTACATGCAATGGTTAATTGTGACAGTGCTAATCACACTACTGTCAAACTATTAAAATAAGCTAGAAATGTAATATCCACTGGCATATGTTATTTCGTATACGCCAGAAGTGTAATATCCGCTGGCGTATGTTATTTCATATAAGCTAGAAGTGTAATATCCGCTGGCGTATGTTATATCCGCTGGCGTATGTTATTTCGTATAAGCTAGAAGTGTAATATCCGCTGGCGTATGTTATTTCGTATAAGCTAGAAGTGTAATATCCACTGGCGTATGTTATTTCGTATAAGCTAGAAGTGTAATATCCGCTGGCGTATGTTATTTCCTATAAGCTAGAAGTGTAATATCCACTGGCATATGTTATTTCGCATACGCTAGAAGTGTAATATCCGCTGGCGTATGTTATTTCGTATAAGGTAGAAGTGTAATATCCACTGGCATATGTTATTTCACATACGCTAGAAGTGTAATATCCGCTGGCGTATGTTATTTCATACCTTTGTTGTTGAATCTTTTAACATCTAAATGCTGCTCTAATACATACACACAGACTGGACCAGAAGGACACCCTAGAAACACAGCACAGGAAGCTTAATATAGCATGGGTAGATATGACTCAGCCTTGGGGGTACAAAACAAAACTGCATAATGTTGAAAAACGTCCCAGTGGAAGTATGCAACAACGAATTCCGACTATTTAAGAGTCCTGAGACAGAACTGCCCTCTGGTCACTCAGACAATCCGTGAGAAGTTGGTCCGAGCTATCCTCCTACCCCGGCTTGACTATTGCAACACATTGCTTGGTGGAGCAAGCAGGGAATGTCTGAATAAGCTTCAAGAGCTTCATAATGATGCTGCACGTACGTACAGTGTACAATATTCCCGGCCCAGAGGGAGCGTCACTGGCTCCCTGTTGTAGCTAGAGTGCAGTTTAAGATATTCACGCTAGGCCATAAGTGTTTGTTTGGAACCGCACCGTGCTACCTCAGGGAGACCCTACAATTCTACAAGCCAGCTAGAAACCTTAGGTCCTCTGGTGCACATAGCTTAATTGTCCAACGTTTCAAGAGAACGCCTCAAAATGGACGTCTTTTCCTACTCTGACCACACAGGCCTGGAATGAGCTCCCAGAGTATCTGGAAGAAGAAAATAACCCTCCTATCTTTAGGAAATTGCAGAAAGCCAGACTATTTGCCTAGGTAGGGTCCCCCACTGTTTATTTTCTTTGGCATGTTCTCTTCTCCATGTTGTCTTTGTTCTGTTTATTTTCTTTGGCATATTCTCTTCTCCATGTTGTCTTTGTTCTGTTTATTTTCTTTGGCATGTTCTCTTCTCCATGTTGTCTTTGTTCTGTTTATTTTCTTTGGCATGTTCTCTTCTCCATGTTGTCTTTGTTCTGTTTATTTTCTTTGGCATGTTCTCTTCTCCATGTTGTCTTTGTTCTGTTTATTTTCTTTGGCATGTTCTCTTCTCCATGTTGTCTTTGTTCAGTGTAGCACCTGGATGCCCAATGCGCTTTGGCGCTCTAGAATTTCTACCTCTCAAACAGGGATAGAAATGCTTTCTTTGTTTTCCCGGATTCCTCAGTGGCAGCCTTTAAGGGCCTCTCTTTATTAATGCTCTCCCAGCAGATGGTTGCCAGGAGCGGGTCATTCATTAATGTAGTGAGCAATAATTAAAAGAAATAAATGAAATAAAGTAGGTGAAAAGGGCCAGGATACTTGAGGCAGCAGCCTGGGAGATGACATCAGGGCTGGGGGCGGTGCTAGAGAGTGAGACATGCCTGCGCCTGCGTGGCCTACTTCTATTTCCTACTTCAAGTCCAGGGAGCGGAAGAAAGCCTGGTACACCACTGCACCGCGAAGCTTGCCCCTGGCCGCCGCCAGCTCGCTGCTGCGGGTCCTGTCTGACGATGGTATTGGTGGGGGGGCGGATCAAGGGATGTGCAGAAGTGGTAGGATGGAACAACTCTCAGAGGTCACATCTTTTAGGGTGCCCAGAATAGGGGAATGTGCATGTTTCGGGGCGCGGGAATCTTGGGCTTCTTTTTTTGTGTTTCTCACATTTCCTTGCCTCTGTTTTCTTGCTTCTCAGGAGAATGTTCCCTGCGATGAGGGTGAAGATCAGCGGCCTGGACCCGCAGCAGCAGTACTACATTGCCATGGACATTGTCCCGGTGGATAACAAGCGATACAGGTGAAGGCCTCAGCTGCTCGTGCCGTCAGGGCCCGCCGCGGTGCCCAATGCCCGTTTGTCCTTCTGGGAAGCCAAGTGGCAGGGGAGAGGGAGGTGGCATTGAGGCCATGGTGCAGGGGTTGGTAGTACTCTCCTTTGAGCTTTCTGGTGGATGATTGTGTGGGGGGCCTGGTAACCTGCTGCCCATCGTGCAGAGCTCATAGTGGGGGCAGGAAGCATCCTGCTCTTGCTGCAGTGCTGTGTGTGTGTGTGTGTGTGTGTGTTTGTGCTCTTGATGTTACTTGCTGTGGGCCCAAGAGAGGAAGGGTGGTTCTATGCTCTTGGTTTCTCAGTGAGTCATTGGACAGGTGATGCCATGCTCTCGGTGTACCACTGCGCACCGTGGAGAGGGCTATGCCAACATCCCATGACATAGGCACGCGTTACCGGGTCTCCAGGGAAACCCTGGTGTTCCAGGAACCAGAGAATCCTTCATTTGTCTTTCCACCTTGGACCTCTTAATGGATATGAATGCGTGTGCCCTATGGAAATGGACCTCATGAGTGTGTAAAGCCTGCCCATTTGGGTGCCTCAGGTCTCCGATACCCAGCAAAGCTTGCATTTTATAGTCTCTTGTGCGTTTCCAGAGGCCAGTAAAGTTTTCCTTCTAAAGGTCGACGCAGAAATGCCTATTTGACGCATTAGATGATCAAGTTCTATGCGTGCATTTGCGTGTTCTGTGTGAGTGTGTTTGAGTGCATGCATGCATGTGGCCACTTGGCTATCCTGCCAGCAAGCCTTTGAAGTATCATATTGAGCGACAGAGATCATTGTACTAGCCACTGGACCGGAACCTGAAGCCGGATCAAGCATCACCTTCCCTACACAGGGTTCCTAATGGCCAGGGGCCCCTATGTCACTTGTCCTTCTCCATTTGTAAACCAAGCTTTGAGGTTCATTACATGTGTGGTGGTATCCTGCCAGTTAATCCAGCAGGATACCACCAAACGGAATTACTGCTACTAGAACTCGGTCTGTCGGACATACCGGCAGATTCCAAGTACCAGTAAGGGTAGCTTAATCCCCATTCCATTGAGCCACCTAGAACCTAGAACGTCTCCCTGAGGCAGAGAAAGAGCATACTACCCCTCTATCCTTTCCACAGCAATACCAGCAGAAGTAAAGAACCTCTTCCAGAACCACAGACACACCAAGAATATACTAATTATTATTATTATTATTATTATCAATATTATTATTACGGTATTTCCTGAGCGCAGACCTAGCTTTCCGAAGCAACGGAGCCTCCGCCATACGACAGACATACTTTCAACACTACCATAATCTGTACCACAACCATAGGCAGACCAAGAACATCTCATGCTTCCACCATAATCACATCCAGGCTATAAGAAATCTAGAACCTCTTCCACAACCACAGCCAGACAGTGAGCATACTACACCGTCACGATATCCTCTGCCAGGACGACCACACACCTCTACAAAACCATGCCAGACAGTGAGCATACTACACCGTCACGATATCCTCTGCCAGGACGACCACACACCTCTACAAAACCATGGGTTGACAAAAAGCATACTAGATCTTCACCAATATCACAGCCACCCCGAGAGGACACTAGAACCTCTGCCACAACAGCGGACAGACCAAGAGTATCCTATGCTTCCAACATGTGCTCAGCCAGACCAAGAACACTAGAGCCTCTTCCACAACCACAGCCAAACCCAGGCACTCTACATTCTGTGTCATATCTTTAGCCTGACTGATAACATGCCAGAACCTCTTCCACAACCACAGCAGACCAAACGCATCCCATGCCTCCACCATATTCTCAGCCAGACCAAGAGCACTAGAACTTTTTCCACAGTCAGACCAGGAGCACTCTAGAGCCTCTGTCATAGCCTTAGGCTGACTGAATGCACACTAGAACTTCTTCCACAACCACAGTGAGACCAAGAACACTCTAGAGCCTCTGTTTCAACCACATCCAGGCCACGAAAATACAAATCTCTGCCCCTACACAGGCCATATGGTTTGCCTTGCGCTAAATGGGGTGAAAGAGGACAGCATCGAGTGATGGCCCAACGCTGCCTTACTTCACCATACTCACCGCAGTCAACACTAACCCCACCACAACCCTGGTGACTTGGCACTGCCTGCCTTCTCCAATCCCACTCTGAGACAAAGGCGATGGAAGGAGGCACTGGAGTTGAGTCCATTGTGATGGGTCTCCTGGGGAACCTCAAGCGGGCATTCCCTGCAGGGGGTATTCCAATGGTGAAGTGCCCACAATCTACATGAGGGCGGTAAGGCTGCCCTCTGCTCTGTGAGTTCCGACAGGGATATGGGAATTCTGAGCATCTGTGTACACCCTTCCCTCCCGCCCCCCGCGGGGGGTCTGGTCTGCACCCAGTCTGATTATCTGGGTACATTCAAACCATCCCAAGAATTCCCTTCAAAAGCATGCGCATGATCCCCCCACAACTTAATGGACACACTCACACATTAGCTCACCATGGCAAACCTTCAGATGCTCTGACACAATACCACATACAATCACTCACTGCCACACAGTCATGCAAAGCCCATGTAGACACACACTCACTCATTAGCTCACCATGGCAAACCTTCAGATCCTCTGCCACATAATGCCACATACAGTCACTCACTGCCACACAGTCATGCAACGCGCATGTAGACACACACACTCACACATTAGCTCACCATGGCAAACCTTCAGATCCTCTGACACATAATGCCACATACAGTCACTCACTGCCACACAGTCATGCAACGCGGATGTAGACACACACACTCACACATTAGCTCACCATGGCAAACCTTCAGATGCTCTGACACAATGCCACATACAGTCACTCACTGCCACACAGTCATGCAAGGCGCATGTAGACACACACACTCACACATTAGCTCACCATGGCAAACCTTCAGATCCTCTGACACATAATGCCACATACAGTCACTCACTGCCACACAGTCATACAACACGCATGTAGACACACACACTCACACATTAGCTCACCATGGCAAACCTTCAGATGCTCTGACACATAATGCCACATACAGTCACTCACTGCCACACAGTCATGCAACGCGCATGTAGACACACACACTCACACATTAGCTCACCATGGCAAACCTTCAGATCCTCTGACACATAATGCCACATACAGTCACACACTGCCACACAGTCATGCAACGCGCATGTAGACACACACACTCACACATTAGCTCACCATGGCAAACCTTCAGATCCTCTGACACATAATGCCGCATACAGTCACTCACTGCCACACAGTCATGCAAGGCGCATGTAGACACACACACTCACACATTAGCTCACCATGGCAAACCTTCAGATCCTCTGACACATAATGCCACATACAGTCACTCACTGCCACACAGTCATGAAAGGCGCATGTAGACACACACACTCACACATTAGCTCACCATGGCAAACCTTCAGATCCTCTGACACATAATGCCACATACAGTCACTCACTGCCACACAGTCATGCAAGGCGCATGTAGACACACACACTCACACATTAGCTCACCATGGCAAACCTTCAGATGCTCTGACACAATGCCACATACAGTCACTCACTGCCACACAGTCATGCAACGCGCATGTAGACACACACACTCACACATTAGCTCACCATGGCAAACCTTCAGATCCTCTGACACATAATGCCACATACAGTCACACACTGCCACACAGTCATGCAACGCGCATGTAGACACACACACTCACACATTAGCTCACCATGGCAAACCTTCAGATCCTCTGACACATAATGCCACATACAGTCACTCACTGCCACACAGTCATGCAAGGCGCATGTAGACACACACACTCACACATTAGCTCACCATGGCAAACCTTCAGATCCTCTGACACATAATGCCACATACAGTCACTCACTGCCACACAGTCATGCAAGGCGCATGTAGACACACACACTCACACATTAGCTCACCATGGCAAACCTTCAGATCCTCTGACACATAATGCCACATACAGTCACTCACTGCCACACAGTCATGCAAGGCGCATGTAGACACACACACTCACACATTAGCTCACCATGGCAAACCTTCAGATCCTCTGACACATAATGCCACATACAGTCACTCACTGCCACACAGTCATGCAATGCGCATGTAGACACACACACTCACACATTAGCTCACCATGGCAAACCTTCAGATCCTCTGACACATAATGCCACATAAAGTCACTCACTGCCCCACAGTCATGCAACGCGCATGTAGACACACACACTCACACATTAGCTCACCATGGCAAACCTTCAGATCCTCTGACACATAATGCCACATATAGTCACTCACTGCCACACAGTCATGCAACGCGCATGTAGACACACACACTCACACATTAGCTCACCATGGCAAACCTTCAGATCCTCTGACACATAATGCCACATACAGTCACTCACTGCCACACAGTCATGCAACGCGCATGTAGACACACACACTCACACATTAGCTCACCATGGCAAACCTTCAGATCCTCTGACACATAATGCCACATACAGTCACTCACGACCACACAGTCATGCAACCCGCATGTAGACACACACACTCACACATTAGCTCACCATAGCAAACCTTCAGATCCTCTGACACATAATGCCACATACAGTCACTCACTGCCACACAGTCATGCAAGGCGCATGTAGACACACACACTCACACATTAGCTCACCATGGCAAACCTTCAGATCCTCTGACACATAATGCCACATACAGTCACTCACTGCCACACAGTCATAGACACACACACTCACACATTAGCTCACCATGGCAAACCTTCAGATCCTCTGACACATAATGCCACATACAGTCACTCACGGCCACACAGTCATGCAACGCGCATGTAGACACACACACTCACACACTAGCTCACCATGGCAAACCTTCAGATCCTCTGACATATAATGCCACATACAGTCACTCACTGCAACACAGTCATAGACGCACACACTCACACATTAGCTCACCATGGCAAACCTTCAGATCCTCTGACACATAATGCCACATACAGTCACTCACGGCCACACAGTCATGCAACGCGCATGTAGACACACACACTCACACACTAGCTCACCATGGCAAACCTTCAGATCCTCTGACACATAATGCCACATACAGTCACTCACTGCCACACAGTCATACAAGGCGCATGTAGACACACACACTCACACATTAGCTCACCATGGCAAACCTTCAGATCCTCTGACACATAATGCCACATACAGTCACTCACTGCCACACAGTCATGCAAGGCGCATGTAGACACACACACTCACACATTAGCTCACCATGGCAAACCTTCAGATCCTCTGACACATAATGCCACATACAGTCACTCACTGCCACACAGTCATGCAACGCGCATGTAGACACACACACTCACACATTAGCTCACCATGGCAAACCTTCAGATCCTCTGACACATAATGCCACATAAAGTCACTCACTGCCCCACAGTCATGCAACGCGCATGTAGACACACACACTCACACATTAGCTCACCATGGCAAACCTTCAGATCCTCTGACACATAATGCCACATACAGTCACTCACTGCCACACAGTCATGCAACGCGCATGTAGACACACACACTCACACATTAGCTCACCATGGCAAACCTTCAGATCCTCTGACACATAATGCCACATACAGTCACTCACTGCCACACAGTCATGCAACGCGCATGTAGACACACACACTCACACATTAGCTCACCATGGCAAACCTTCAGATCCTCTGACACATAATGCCACATACAGTCACTCACGACCACACAGTCATGCAACCCGCATGTAGACACACACACTCACACATTAGCTCACCATAGCAAACCTTCAGATCCTCTGACACATAATGCCACATACAGTCACTCACTGCCACACAGTCATGCAAGGCGCATGTAGACACACACACTCACACATTAGCTCACCATGGCAAACCTTCAGATCCTCTGACACATAATGCCACATACAGTCACTCACTGCCACACAGTCATAGACACACACACTCACACATTAGCTCACCATGGCAAACCTTCAGATCCTCTGACACATAATGCCACATACAGTCACTCACGGCCACACAGTCATGCAACGCGCATGTAGACACACACACTCACACACTAGCTCACCATGGCAAACCTTCAGATCCTCTGACACATAATGCCACATACAGTCACTCACTGCAACACAGTCATAGACGCACACACTCACACATTAGCTCACCATGGCAAACCTTCAGATCCTCTGACACATAATGCCACATACAGTCACTCACGGCCACACAGTCATGCAACGCGCATGTAGACACACACACTCACACACTAGCTCACCATGGCAAACCTTCAGATCCTCTGACACATAATGCCACATACAGTCACTCACTGCCACACAGTCATACAAGGCGCATGTAGACACACACACTCACACATATGGTCAAACACTGTCGCTCAAATATTCATAAACTCGCACTCTCTAACTCGCACACTCACTCACAAACCTACTGGCATGCTTTGTCACTCACACACCCATTCACACAGAACACACTCATCCGTGCAGTATCTGTAACGCTCCACCCTCTGTTGAGGGGCGCGTAGCATCCAGGAAAGGAGTACCCCTTAACCGCATGCTTTCTCTCCTCTGCCGCAGGTATGTGTATCACAGCTCGAAGTGGATGGTAGCTGGCAATGCTGACTCCCCAGTGCCCCCGCGGGTGTACATCCACCCCGACTCATTGGCCTCTGGAGACACCTGGATGCGGCAGGTGGTCAGCTTCGACAAACTCAAGCTGACCAACAACGAGCTGGACGACCAAGGCCATGTACGTCAATGAGTATTCCTGGCAAGGCGTTATTTATTTATTTATCTATTTATTTGTTTGTTTGTTTATTTATTTATTTATTTCACTGTGTTACAGTTTAAAGCATATACACATTTCACAGTATTCAATTAAAGACTCATCCTATACACATCCAAAACATTGTATCTAGCATTATCAAGACAGACCTAAGACGCCTTCGGGCCTTAGTCCGCGCTTTACAAGTCTTTAAATAAAAAAATAAATGAACACATTAAAACCTGCACAAATAAAATATCACAATTCAAGTATGACAATTTCAAAAATATCAAAAGGATATTAAAAAATTCAGAATTTTCGATCACATAAAAAGCGTAAATACCAAAAATGGTTATAATAACAATAAAAACAATATGGTCAGTATAGCAAGCCAGATCTAAATCTAACAGTCTAAAGAAACCCACATTGCTAAGGCAGGCTCTTAAATTCTCATCCAAAAGCGTCAAGGTCCGGAATGTCAAACTTTATCCCGAAAGCTAATGTGAGCGATAAGCTTGCGCATTCTAGGCCTCGTGCCCAAAATAGATCCCCCTGGCTGCGTTCCCTAGTATCCACGAAACGCATTGAGCGCAGTACGTATCAATCACCTAGGGCGGGGCATCGAGTCCAAATAAGTCTACTTGACTCCGCTTGGAACTCATTGTCGCATAAACAGTGATACCTTTTAGTATAAGGAATGTCCTACCAGCAGCCAGTCACAGCCAAAGTAGGGAGTCTGTTAATTCTGATCAACAGAATTACTATCCTGTGTGTAGGGGGAAGGGGGCGGGGAACAATATCAAACACCTCGAAGGAGTTAAATACGTCTGATACAGCCTAGTGACGTCATACAGTCTTTCCAAGTTGTAAACATGCTCTTGAGTTCTTGCCCAGTTCCTTTCCTTGGCTCTAATCATGAACGCCCGCCTCAGCTGATACTAGCCAAGTTCTTAGCGGGTTGCCCAGCCAATCTCCTGGAAAGAGTTCTCACAGCTCTCCTTGTATTGAGTGAGTGCCTTATTTATCACTATCACCCTCCATGGCCCCCCACAGGGCAAAGCGGGCCTGGCGAGGCTTTATGTGAAGTAAACCGCTTTTCGACCACACGCTAGGGATGGACCCCAAACCCAACTCTACGCAAATGGCCTGAGCCATGTCACTCAGTGCGAGGCCGGGTAACTTCCTCCTGACTGGCCCTTCAATCCTATTTAGCCACGATTCCTGGCTCCCATAACTGGCCTCCAAACCTTGCATGCTCATTGATGTGAAGGTCTCTTTGTAAGCCAGGGCTATCCCTTTTAGGCTGCACGCAGCAGTTTTTGTCACCATTTTTTTAATAGCCGAAATAAGGTTTCCGGTAGCAGCATACTGGCACCCTTTCCGGACCGCCAGACTACAAGTGTGCCTGCGGGGGGCACTGCCCCCTGCAGGTATGCTTTTCACGGAAGCACCAGAACCATTAGCAAAGTTGCCGGTGCTTCCGTGTCCCTATTCTCATGGAGTCGTATGGGACTCCACGGGACTGGGGACTTACACTTTTCGCCGTCTGACATCCCGGGCCGTCAGGATTTGTAATGTCCTGGTGGGACCGGGATCTCAGGTGGCGGAACGATGCTACGAGTATGTCGGCAACCCGCCGGTAGCACCAGCGGGTTACCGCCAAACTCGTAATGAGGCCCTATGTCTTAAACCTTATACTTTACAAGCCACTTTGCATGTCATTGCATAGCCAAGGCACGTGCAGCTGTTAACTCGCAGAACTGTGTCAGCCTGAGTATCTATAACCTGCCTAGAGCATTTATTAATGCCAAATCGCATGATCGTTGTTTTCCCCATATATATTTGTGAGTCATTATCCCTCCAATAATCTAGTGGCACTTCTTTTCATTCCAAAATAAGTGCGATCCAGGATAATGACATCATCGGCATAAGCAAGCCAAATTATGCGTTTATTACCAATCTTAGGGGGAACATTTGCCACTAATGTTGGACCATCACACAAGTCTGCCAGGTATAACTTAAAGAGAATGTGCGCAGATCGCGTTCCTGCTTTACCCCTTTAGACGTCGATATGTCTTGCGATAAATGCCATAACTGTTCAACCGTACCTGTATCCTTGTGTCAGTTTGCAGTTGAATCAGGAACAACAGCAAGTGTTTGGGGATATTTTGATCTCTAACCTTTCCCGATTATTTGTCTCTATTGACAGGGTGAGAGGGGATAGCTCAGGGGCAATGTGTTTGCTTTGGAAGTAAGACAACGCAGTGCAACACAGGTTCGAATCCGCTTAGAAAACAATCTCTGGTATTAAGCGTGTTAAAAAAGGACAATTATAATTATAATAACCAGTATTGATGGCTGCTCGAAAATCCACAACAATGCAATCAAGGAAGGACTGGTCTCACCAGAGCCGCCGGTATTAAGTCTTCACCAGAGCCGCCTTTGTTAAGTCTTCACCAGAGCTGCCTGTGTTAAGTCTTTACCAGAGCCGTCTGTGTAAAATCTTCACCAGAGCCACCTGTATTAAGTCTTTACCACAGCCGCCTGTATTAAGTCTTCACCAGAGCCGCCTGTATTAAGTCTTTACCACAGCCGCCTGTATTAAGTCTTCACCAGAGCCACCTCTGTTAAGTCTTCACCGAAGCCTTCTGTGTTGTATTCACCAGAGCTGCCTGTGTTGTCTTCACCACAGCCGCCTGTATTAAGTCTTCACTACAGCCGCCTGTATTGAGTCTTCACCAGAGCCGCCTGTATTAAGTCTCCCCATGAGTGGCCTGTAATAAGTCTTCATCAGAGCCGTCTGTGTTAAGTCTTCACCAGAGCCGCTTGTGTTAAGTCTTCACCAGAGCCGCCTGTATTAAGTCTTCACCAGAGCCGCCTGTATTAAGTCTTCACCAGAGCCGCCTGTATTAAGTCTTCATCAGAGATGCCTGTACTAAGTGTTCACCACAGCCGCCTATGTTGTCTTCACCACAGACGCCTGTATTAAGTCTTCACCACAGCCGCCTATATTGAGTCTTCACCAGAGCCGCCTGTATTAAGTCTCCCCATGAGCAGCCTGTAATAAGTCTTCATCAGAGCTGCCTTTGTTAAGTCTTCACCAGAGCTGCCTGTGTTAAGTCTTCACCAGAGCCGTCTTTGTTAAGTCTTCACCAGAGCCACTTGTTTTAAGTCTTCACCAGAGCCGCCTATGTTAAGTCTTCCCCAGAGCCGACTGTATTAAGTCTTCACCAGAGCTGCCTGTGTTAAGTCTTCACCAGAGCCACCTGTATTAAGTCTTCACCAGAGCCGCCTATATTAAGTGTTCACCAGAGATGCCTGTATTAAGTGTTCACCACAGCCACCTGTGTTAAGTCTTCACCAGAGCCGCCTGTGTTGTCTTCACCAGAGCCGTCTGTGTTAAGTCTTCACCAGAGCCACCTGTATTGAGTCTTCACCAGAGTCGCCTGTGTTAAGTCTTCACCAGAGCCGACTGTGTTGTCTTCACCAGAGCCGTCTGTGTTAAGTCTTCATCAGAGCCACCTGTATTGAGTCTTCACCAGAGTCACCTGTGTTAAGTCTTCACCAGAGCCCACTGTGTTAAGTCTTCACCAGAGCCACCTGTATACAGCCACCTGTGTTAAGTCTTCACCAGAGCCACCTGTGTTAAGTCGTCACCAGAGCCGCCTGTGTTAAGTCTTCACCAGAGCCGCCTGTGTTAAGTCGTCACCAGAGCCAACTGTATAAAGTCGCCTTTGTTAAGTCTTCACCAGAGCCACCTGTGTTAAGTCTCCACCAGAGCTGCCTGTGTTCAGTCTTCACCAGAGTCGCCTCTCTTGAGTCTCCACCAGAGCCACCTGTGTTAAGTCTTCACCACAGCCGCCTGTGTTGAGTCTTCACCAGAGTCGCCTGTATTAAGTCTTCACCAGAGCCGCCTGTGTTAAGTCTTCCGCAGAGCCGCCTGTGTTAAGTCTTCAACAGAGTCTCCTGTGTTAAGTCTTCACCAGAGCCGCCTGTATTAAGTCTTCACCAGAGCCGCCTATATTAAGTCTTCACCAGAGACGCCTGTGTTAAGTCTTCACTAGAGCTGCCTGTGTTTAGTCTCCACCAGAGCCGCCTGTATTAAGTCTTCATCAGAGCCGCCTGTGTTAAGTCTTCACCAGAGCCGCCTGTATTGAGTCTTCAACAGAGCCGCCTGTGTTAAGTCTTCACCAGAGCCGCCTGTGTTAAGTCTTCACCAGAGCCACCTGTATACAGCCGCCTGTGTTAAGTCCTCACCAGAGCCGCCGGTGTTAAGTCTTCACCAGAGCGCCTGTATTAAGTATTCACCAGAGCCGCCTGTATTAAGTCTCCACCACAGCCGCCTGTCTTAAGTCTTCACCAGAGCCTTCTGTGTTAATTCTTCACCAGAGCCGCTTGTGTTAAGTCTTCACCAGAGCCGCCTGTGTTAAGTCTTCATCAGAGCCGCGTGTATTAAGTCTTCACCAGAGCCCTCTGTGTTAAGTCTTCACCAGAGCCATCTGTGTTACGTCTTCATCAGAGCTGCTTGTGTTAAGTCTTCACCAGAGCCGCCTGTGTTAAGTCTTCACCAGAGCCGTCTGTATTAAGTCTTCACCACAGCCGTCTGTATTAAGTCTCCACCAGAGCCGCCTGTATTAAGTCATTACCAGAGCCGCCTGTATTAAGCCTTCACCAGAGCCGCCTGTGTTAAGTCTTCACCAGAGCCGCCTGTATTGAGTCTTCAACAGAGCCGCCTGTGTTAAGTCTCCACCAGAGCCGCCTGTGTTAAGTCTTCACTAGAGCAGCCTGTTTTAAGTCTTCATCGGAGCCGCCTGTGTTAAGTCTTCACTGGAGCCGCCTGTATTAAGTCTTCAGCGGAGCCGCCTGTATTAAGTCTTCACCACAGCCGCCTTTATTAAGTCTTCACCAGAGCCGCCTGTATTAAGTCTTCACCAGAGACGCCTCTGTTAAGTCTTCACCAGAGACGCCTCTGTTAAGTCTTCACCAGAGCCGCTTTTATTAAGTCTTCACCAGAGCCGCCTGTATTAAGTCTTCACCACAGCCGCCTGTATTAAGTCTCCACCAGACCTGCCTGTATTAAGTCTTCATCAGAGCCGTCTGAGTTAAGTCTTCACCAGAGCCGTCTGTGTTAAGGCTTCACCAGAGCCGCTTGTGTTAAGTCTTCACCACAGCCGCCTGTATTAAGTCTTCAGCACAGCCGCCTGTGTTAAGTCTTCAGCAGAGCCGCCTGTGTTAAGTCTCGCCTGTATTAAGTCTCCACCAGAGCAGCCTATGTTAAGTCTTTTCCAGAGCCGCCTGTGTTAAGTCTCGTCTGTATTAAGTCTCCACCAGAGCCGCCTATGTTAAGTCTTCACCAGAGCCGCTTGTGTTAAGTCTCCACCAGAGCCGCCTGTATTAAGTCTTCAGCTGAGCCGCCTGTGTTAAGTCTTCACCAGAGCCGCTTGTGTTAAGGCTTCACCAGAGCCGCCTGTATTAAGTCTTCATCACAGCCGCCTGTATTAAGTCTCCACCACAGCCGCCTCTATTAAGTCTTTACCACAGCCACCTGTATTAAGTCTTTACCAGAGCTGCCTGTGTTAAGTCTCGCCTGTATTAAGTCTTCTCCAGAGCCGCCTGTGTGAAGGTGTTAAGCACTTATATATTTTGCACCGTCGAGCCCGAAAGCTTGTTTGGAAAGGACTCAACAGACTTTCCTTTCAGCCCATATCTGAAGTTCTTTGATCAAAAACGAAGCAAACATTTTGCATGGGATCTACAGACGTGCAATCATCCGGTCTTTTGAGCCAAGGCGAGAGTGGGCACGTGTGCAGGTCGTGATGGGGAGGGTGTGGGGAGCTTGCTGGGGGGTGGGGAGAACTTCCGTGGCCAACGTAGTGATTTCACACAGACTCTTCGGTTCCCAGGGAGTCGGAACAAAAGGGAGGGGCCAACAGAAGGCAAAAGAGTCGGGGGTGGGTCAACGTTCTCAAAGGAAGCCCTGACTTCCAGTCTAGACTACAAGCACTATTAACTTAGACACCCACTACTGTGTGGTCTTTTCATTTGAAGAATATTTGATCACAAACGCTAGGGCAGTAATGGGAGCAAGGGCTGACCTCTGGGCAGGGCTTTACATGGTATCAAGGCCCTTGAGTTCTACAGTCAAAGCTAGATCACAGGATAATATATTGAATAACTAGAACTCTAAAAGCAAGGCTGATACTGTGCCATAATGAACCAACTGATACTGCTCTGGGGTGCGACGAAGGGGTGCTTGCACCAGGCTCCCTTACTGCTCAATGTTTCCATTTTCTTTTTCGTTTCCTTCCATTTCACTTTTGTTATTTTTACTCTGGTACAAATTCCGGCGAGGTTTTCACTTAACTCAGCAGATGCCTTATGTAACAATGGATGAGGGGAAATTGCTGGGCACCAGCGCCAGTTTCCTAATAAGCGTGGGTCACTGGCGAACCCCAGGAATAGAGATACATACTGCAGAGCAATGCAGCCAGTTCCCTTTCTCCGATCAAACTCTGCTCTATCCATAAGATGAAAAAAGTAATACATGTGTTTACGCAATAACCTGTATGGAAATAAAGAAAGGACAACAGCCGAGTGCCATCTATTCAACAGCTTCAGGTCGATTACCTGTATGGAAATAAAGAAAGGACCACATAGGGTGACCAGATGTCCCGGTTTTCCCAGCACAGTCCGGGGAAATCACCCTCCATTACGGGGTTCCGGGAGTTTTTTCATTATAGAAACCCTGTCCAGAGCTTGCATGGTTGGGTGTCTACGGTCCTGGTTTTTGCCGGGACCCGCTTTCTAAATCGTATCCTGGCGCAACTCTTCCTGCGCGAATGGGGGCCTGAAACGCTTTTCACACCTCCATTTCCTCTACTTCCCCTCCTCGGCACTCTCCTCCATTGAGAGGAGTGTGCCTGTGAGCACACCCCTTCCCCGATCCCTCGCAACAGGCCAGCAACATAGAAGTAGGACGAACGTGGTATTTGTATTTACTTTAGTCCTACTTCTGTTTCTATGGCCTGTTCCGTTTTTTGTTTATTTAATCTGGTCACCCTAGGACCACAGCCGAGTGCCATCTATTCAACATCTTCAGGTGGATTACCTTTATGGAAATAAAGAAAGGACCACAGCCGAGTGCCATCTATTCAACAGCTTCAGGTTTTCGACCCGGCTATGGGCTTGATGGCAAGTTAGTTGCTCACGGATGCGTGGTGGGGCAGGGGGGTGTCATAGGTCTTGCACTACTTGAGCATGTTTGGGGAGGTGTCATAGGTCTCGCGCTACTCGGTCTCTCTGCAGCTTTTGAAACGGTTAATAAACATGACACGCTCCTGAGCAGGCTCAGTCCCAGGGCACTGCTGCATACCCCTTTCCAGAACCCCCTCCTTTCTGTCTTTGTTTCCCCAGAAAGTCGATGTGTCCACTTTTTCTTCTTTCCATCCTCCATGGCGTCCCTCAGGGCCCGTCCCTCTTTCATTTAATCTTTAGGTCTAGACTCTTGCAACCCTTATTGTCTCCATGAGTTTTTCTTTTACACTTACGCTGATGACACCCCGCTTCTTGGCCTCTGGCGCTCTGGCAAGACTATTGTGCACAGTGGATCTTTCAATTCTTGTTGACCCCTCCCCCTTCTTTCTTGAACCGCGTTACACTGTGGTTTCTACTGTTAAAATGTGGGAGTCAAATGAAAAGACTTGCCCTCCTTTCTCGCTCTTGTTGTCCTAGTAGCACCTTCTTGCTGGTATCACCTGCGTCATCCTCACCACAATGCTCCTTATCTGTATTACTTCACCAGGGTTGCGACCTACTCTTCGTTAAGTCAATCTCCCCTTGAGTTCTCTAATCCCCGCTATCTCTCAGCCCCCTCTCTCCTGCTCTAACATCACCAAATCTGCCAAAACTCAGCAGGAAGTTTGGTTCTTGGTCTCTGTTTTTGCTCACACACCTCTAGTTAACTTATTAACATTCACTGACAACCCACCAAGCAGTGGGTTCAGATTAAAACTCTCATTACAAGTTCAGTGGTGGGTTAGAAAGGTGGCAGTAATTCTCTTACCACCACACTTTTTTGTATTTATCCTCACTTTTAATGCAGTGCCAAATTCCGGGATTGATGGTAAAGTGGAGGATTCCCCCCAGCAAAATGTTAGAGGGTAATCCTCAACTTTACCGCCCACAATTGGTGGATTTACAGCACAGTATTACCGCTCACTGTAATTCCACCAAAAATTCCCAAGCAGCCCTATGGACTTAAAATGTACTCTGACATACCACCATTCATAATCCTGTGAGTATGCCATAGGACCAAGTGGCAGTGGCGGTAAATACGTTTGTTGGTAACCAGGCAGATTTAGCCCTGATTTACCCCAAACTCATAATGAGACCCCATGTCCTGTACTCTGCTCTCTCTCAGGCACAGCCCCTTTGGTGCTTTATAAAAGGATCACTCCTTATAGTCCCAGGCAAAGCTCCTCTCCTCTTATCTCAGGCTACTCGTCATCCCTAAATTACAGTTGTTGCATAAGGGCGGCCGTTCTTCTTCGGTTCTGGCTCTCTCCCTCTGGAACACCTCACCACTGGATCTATTCCTATGCTCCGATGTGACTCTTTTCACTGCACACTTTAGACTTGGTTCTTTACTCAGGCGTTGGGCTCTTATTGTCTATATAGCTTTTGGTATAGCGCCAAGAAATCATTTAGTGGTAATCACTCCCTCTATAAATTACACCAAATAGAAAATAGAAAAAGAAATATGTACAAACGTAAGCGTGATACCCAAATGCTCTGTAAACACCTACTAATTATAGCATACAACTTTGGCCCCTCAGCCCTGTTCTCATAGTCCTGTGTACACATAGCGCTTGGTGATATAATATGTCATATCATATCATACAACCCCGGCCCCTCAGCCCTGTACTCTTAGTCCCGTGTACACATAGCGCTTGGTGCTATCTGTGAATATCCTTATGGGTGCATTTTGTCACACCCTATACCTATGTATTTATGGCCTTTTACAGTGTAGATCTACATGGGCAACAGTGGAGTGTGTGGTACGAGGCAATAGTGGCATACAGTAAAGCTGGTGCGGGGGAGGGGAAAGCACGGTAGTTCTGCCGGTATCCACGGAGCAGTGGCTAAATGCCCCATCCGTCCTCATAATAAGGAGTATACAAAGTATTCTCGGTTCATGGTGCAGCTTGAGATGAAATGATGACAAACAGAGCAGCTGGGCGGATCCAGTGAGGAACAGCAAAGCAGTGTTCGGTCTTGTAAGTAACAGAAAAGGAGGGTTATTGGAATGCTCTACGCAATTAGGAAACAATTTGCTTTGCATGACCATTTAATTTGCTGTTAGAAAAACCACTCCCCTACAGGGGACATGCAAGAAGACCCTTCAGGCAGTAAATGGTTAACTAGGCTGACAGGAAAACATCTTAGCATCACTGAACTCTAAGCCTGAGCCGTAAATAGCCTTGGCTCGGGGAACACGTGTGTTTTAGCTGTGAAATGCAGGACCAAGCGTTTACTGTTCAGTTGCATTAGAATTGAAGGAACGAATGTGTCCTGTTTTGGATTAATGTAATGGCACCGGAGGGAACAGAAAATTGCAGTCAATTGATGCAGCAGCTAGCAATTCACCGGACATTCTTTCTGCAGAAGCTGTTGAATTCCTGCCGCTGCCAGGCTCTGGGTTTCAGTATTTCCAGCTTGTTTCCCAGTTTGGAGTACGCTGTCAGCACTGTCCAGGGGGCAAATACTACCTCTAATCCCTTTTAAGCAGAAAGACATTTGCCTTCAGCACCCAGTCCTGTCTTTGAGCTCTCTTCAGTGCAGACATTCGCCAGAGTTCCCTCAAAAAAGAGAACTTCACCAAGGCTCGGCCCAGCTTCTCTGTATACAAATATCCCTCTTCCCCGCTATGCCTCAATTTAATCATATCATCCCTTTTCCATTGGTAGAAGTGTACCGAAAAAACTAGTGGAACTGTGGTCTCGGCCGGGGAGAGGGTAGGCTGAAGCCTAGTGCAATATGTGACGAGGCGTTGCGGCCGGGGCATTGTAATAGTCTGAGTGACTAGTAACTAAGGCTCCTATTACAACTTTACACCTGCACAAGGACATGAATGGACAAATCCTCTATAAGGAATGGTGAACATGGTCGTAAAAAGTAGAGGAGGGGTAAATAGAAAAAATAAAACTGGTAGAACACGGCTCCCAAACGTTCCCGCTCACTTTGATCACTGCCCTTTCTCTTTTGTGCAAGATAGTGCCGCGTGCGAGGTAATCCCTTTGAATGGGTGTTTGGGGCTCTCCCCAGAGAACATTTAGAAAGATGGGTCAAAGTGGTACATTTTACAGCACAGTTTTTGCGAAAATGGGGTCGATTTTACAATTGTTCTGTAGGGTAACATGAACAAACCCAATGGATAGCAGGTCCTCAGCAGTGTACAGGAGCATTTTACAACATTCTCAGGATGTCTTTGCACACAATCTATACAGTGGTCGAAGTGAGTGGGAGTGATTGGGAGCGGTGCTCCTCTACTTTTCTTATTTAAGATTTACTGTTTCTATACTTTTATTTTAAAAAAGAAACCGTTCTGGAATGGTTAACTTTTAAAATAAAAGTGTAGGAAGAAGTTGAATCTTGCACTTCAGTGCACTGCACTGAACATTTCCTTAAACAGTGGGTATGTTTGTTTGGGGGTTTGAATTGCAGGTGGGAGGGGGCATGGAAATGGGGTTTGTGGGGAGCGGGGGCAGGCCAGCAGGGAACATAGTTCCACTACTTGTTTCCGTACACTTCGACCACTTAATCTATGCCAATGTTACCACTTTAACACACTTTCCTTATGCTGAACCCACAATGAATAAGGGCAAGCAGTGCTACTGTAATATACATTTATGAAGCTGCTCTCACAATATATGCCAACATTGCATTGTAAAACATTTTCATGATGTCAAGCCAACAATACATACTAGCATTACTACTTTAAATCATTGTATGGTCCTGTGCCTACCATTTGACAGCTAGAGGTGCTACTGTAAGGCAATTTCATAATACTGCATGCACAATACATACTAGCATCACCACTGTAAAATATGTGTATGATGTTGCCCCCATATATGCCATCATTCCACCTGTAAAACATACATATGATGCATAGCCACATTTTATGCTAGCATTCTGAATGTGAAACATTTTCATAGTAATGAACCCAGATGATATGCTGACATTACCACTGTAAAATACTTTTATAGTGGGGCTCACACAATATATGCCAGCAGTGCCACTGTAAAAGACATTCATCAAGCCATGCTCACAGTATATGCCTGCATCTCCCACTGTCAAACTTCCATTATGTGGTGTGGGTGGTGTGTGTGTGTGTGTGGTACTTCCCCTCCAAACAAATGCAGTTGTGCACACACACATGCAGTCAGTCTCACATACACCCACATAAACACATACATACACAGACTCATATGCGTGGACGCTCATTCAAATTCTTCTGCACAAACACGGACATTGCATCTCATTCAAAACAAACACGTTCATGCCGGCATACAAACACTAACACAATTTTATAAAATGAACGTACCTTTCCACATTGGAAGCTGCTTTACTCAGATTTACCTCAGATTTACCTCAGCTGCGACAGTCAGCAGAATGACTCGGGAAACCTGACAGTTCTGTGGCCAGTGGCAGAAGCAGTAACACACAAGGACTGGCCGGCTCTGATCTTTATTTCCTAGCAATCTCAGCTCGTGGGCAGGCGTGGAGCTGTGGCTGTGGCACTCTGACGCTAATCGTTTTGGTGAGCAACCTGTTGCTTAAAGTGGGGTTTTACCGCCCCCACTTTCTTTGGCTATGGACATGAAACTGAGTATGAGAATTCAGGACTTTTGCATAAAATTCAGGGTGGGTGGCAACCCCTAAATACAACATATTAGACAGTGTTGCACTCTGGCGCAACCACGCATGCTCCGAACTCCACCGTGGCAAAAAGCAAATCTTACTACCCACTCCCTTCCTGTTCACTCATTTTCTGTCCATTCACTTCTTGTTCACTCCCTTTCTGTTCACTCCTTTCATACCCACTGCCTCCTGCTCATTCCCTTCCTACCCACTCCCTTCATGTTCACTTATTTTCTGTTCACTCCTTTCCTACCCACTACATACCGGTTCACTCTCTTTCCACTCATTCTTTTCCTACCTACTCCCTTCCTGTTCACACCTTTCCTACGCACACCACACACTCACTTTCTACTCATTCCCTTCCTACCTCCCTTCCTGTTCACTCCTTTCCTACCACCTTAATACCTGTTCACTCACTTTCTACTCGTTTTCTTCCTAACCTCTGCCTTCCTGTTCACTCTCTACCTGTTCACTCACTTTCTGTCCATTCACCCCCTGCTCACTCCCTTTCTGTTCACTCCCTTTCTGTTTATTCACTTCCTGTTCACTCCCGTCCTACCCACTGCCTTTCCGTTCACTCACATTCTGTCCATTCGCTTCCTACCCACTCCCTTCATGTTCACTTACTTCCTGTTCATTCCCTTCTGGTTCACTCCATTCCTACCCACTCCATACCTGTTCACTCACTTTCTACTCATTCTCGTCCTACATCTCCCTTCCTGTTCACTCCTTTCCTACCCACGCCATATCTGTTCACTTTCTACTCATTCTACTCCTACTCACTCCCTTCCTATTCACTCCCTACCTGTTCACTCACGTTCTGTCCATTCACTTCCTGTTCACTCCTTTTCTGTTAATTCACTTCCTGTTCAATCCCTTCCTACCCACTCCCTTCCTGCTCACTTGCTTTCTGTCCACTCCTTTCCTGTTGACTCGCTGCCTGCTAATTCCCTTCCTACCAACTCCCTTCCTGTTCACTTACTCTCTGTTCATTCCCTTCCTGGTCACTCACTTCCCCCTCATTCCCCTCCTACCACTCCCTTCCTATTCATCCCCTACCTGTTAACTCACTTTCTGTTAATTCACTTCCTATGCAATCCCTTCCTACCCACTCCCTTCCTGTTCACTTGCTTTCTGTCCACTCCTTTCCTGTTGACTCGCTACCTGCTGATTCCCTTCCTACCCACTCCCTTCCTGCTCACTTACTTTCTGTTCATTCCCTTCCTGTTCACTCCTTTCATACCAACTCCATACCTGTTCACCCCCTCCCTACTCATTCTCTGCTTACCTACTCCCTTCCTGTTCACTTTGCAACCTACTCCATACCTGTTCACTCACTTTCTACTCATTCTCTTCCTACCCATTCCCTTTCTGTTAACTCACTTTCTACTCATTCTCTTCCAACCTACTCCCTCCTTGTTTACTCCTTTCCTACCCCGTCCATACCCGTTTAATCACTTTCTACTCATTCTCTTCCTACCCATGCACGTCCTGTGCGCCCCCTTCCTGTTCACTCATTTTCTGTTTATTCATTTCCTACGCATTCCCTTCATACCCACTCCCTTCCTGTTCACTCACTTTCTGTTCATTCTCTTCCTACCCACTCTGTTCACTCCCTTCCCGTTCTCTCACTTTCTGTCCATTCACTTTCTGTTCACTCCCTTTCTGTTCACCTCCTTTCTGTTCATTCACTTCCTCCCCATTCCCTTCCTACCTACTGCCTTCCTGCTCACTCACTTCCTGTTCCCTCACTTTCCATTATTTCTCTTCCTATCCACTCCCTGCCTGTTCACTCCCTTTCTGTTCACTCACTTTCTTTTCATTCACTTCCTGTTCACTCCTTTCCTGTTCACTCACTTTCTACTCATTCCATGCCTACCCACTCCCTTCCTGTTCACTCACTTTCTACTCATTCCATGCCTACCCACTCCCTTCCTGTTCACTTACTTTCTGTTAATTCCCTTCCTGTTCACTCACTTTCTACCCACTCGATACCTCTTCACTCACTTTCTACTCATTCTCTTCTTACCATCTCCCTTCCTGTTCACTCCCTTCCTGTTTACTCACTTACTGTCCATTCACTTCCTGTTCACTCCCTTTCTCTTCACAACCTTCATGTTAATGTCCTTCCTGTTCACTCCCTTCCTACCCACTGCCTTCCAGTTCACTCACTTCCTGCTCATTCCTTTCCTATCCACTCTATACTTGTTCATTCACTTTCTATTCATTCTCTTTCTAACCACTCTGTTCCTGTTCACTCCATTCCTACCCACTTCATAACTGTTCACTCACTTTTTACTCATTCTCTTCCTACCTTCTCCCCTCCTGTTCACCCCTTTCCTACCCACTCCATACCTGTTCACTCACTTTCTACCATTCTCTTCCTAGCCACCCCCTTCCTGTTCACTCCCTTCTTCTTCACTCACATTCTATCCATTCACTTCATGTTCACTCCCTTTCTGCTTACTCCATTCCTGTTCATTCAATTACTGTTCACTCCCTTCCTACTCACTCCCTTCCTGTTCACTCGCTTTCTCTCCATTCACTTCCTGCTCGCTCCCTTCCTGTTCACTCCCTTTCTGTTTATTACCTTAATGTTCATTCCCTTTCTGTCCATTGACTTCCTGTCCACTCCCTTTTTGTTCACTCATTTCCTGCTCATTCCCTTCCTTCCTACTCCCTTCCTGTTCATTTGCTTTCTGTCCATTCACTTCATGATTAGTCCCTTCCTGTTCAATCCCTTTCTGTTCACTCCATTATTGTTCATTCCCTTCCTGTTCACTCCCTTTCTGTACACACACTTTCTGTCCATTTGCTTCCTGTTCACTCCCTTTCTCTTCACGACCTTCATGTTAATTCCCTTCCTAGTCACTCCTTTCCTACCCGCTGCCTTCCAGTTCACTCACTTTCCCTCCATTCACTTCCTGTCCACTCCCTTCCTGTTCACTCACTTCCTGCTCACTCCTTTCCTACCCACTCCATACTTGTTAATTCACTTTCTACTCATTCTCTTTCTACCCACTCTGTTCCTGTTCACTCCATTCCTCCCCACTTCATAACTGTTCACTCACTTTCTACTCATTCTCTTCCTACCTTCTCCCTTCCTGTTCACCCCTTTCCTACCCACTCCATACCTGTTCCCTCACTTTCTACCATTCTCTTCCTACCCACGCCATTCCTGTTCACTCCCTTCCTGTTTACTCACTTTCTATCCATTCACTTCCTGTTCACTCCCTTTCTGCTCATTCCCATTCTGCTCATTCACTTCCAGCTCATTCCCTTCATACACACTCCCTTCCTGTTCACTCACTTTCTGCTCATTCTCTTCCTACCCACTCGGTTCACTCCCTTCCTGTTCATTCACTTACCGTTCACTCCCTTCCTACCCACTCCCTTCCTGTTCACTCGCTTTCTCTCCATTCACTTCCTGCTAGCTCCCTTCCTGTTCACTCCCTTTCTGTTTATTCCCTTATTGTTTATTCCCTTTCTGTTCATTGACTTCCTGTCCATTCCCTTCTTGTTCGCTCATTTCCTGCTCATTCCCTTCCTTCCTACTCCCTTCCTGTTCATTCGCTTTCTGTCCATTCACTTCCCGTTCAATCCCTTCCTGTTCAACCCCTTTCTGTTCACTCCCTTATTGTTCATTCCCTTCCTGTTCACTCCCTTCTGTTCATTCACTTTCTGTTCATTCACTTCTGGTTCACTCCCTTTCTGTCCGCGTACTTTCTGTTCACTCCCTTATTGTTCATTACCTTCCTGTTCACTTCTATTCTGTTCACTAACTTTGCCCTTCCTTCCTACTCCCTTCGTGTTCATTCACTTTCTGTCCATTCACTTCCTGTTCAGTCCCTTCCTGTTCAATCGCTTTCTGTTCACTCCCTTATTGTTCATTCACTTCTGGTTCACTCCCTTTCTGTTTCTCCCTTTCTGTACACTCCCTTATTGTTCATTACCTTCCTGTTCACTTCCTTTCTGTTCAGTAGCTTCCTGCTCATTTTCTTCCTACCTACTCTGTTCCTGTTCACTCACTTTCTGGTCACTCGCTTCCCGTTCACTCACTTCCTAGCCACTCCCTCACTGTTCACTCACTTTCTGCTAATTCTCTTCCTACCCACTCTGGCCACTCCTTCCTGTTTACTCACTTCCTGCTCATTCCCTTCATACCCACTCCCTTCCTGTTCATTCCTTTCCTACCCACTATGTTCCTGTTCACTCCCTTTCTTCTCATTCTCTTCCTACCCACTCTCTGCCTGTTAATTCCCTTCCTGTTCACTTCCTTTCTGTTCACTTACGTTCTGTTCATTCACTTCCTGTTCACCCCCTTCTTGTTCATTCCCTTCCTACCTACTCCCTTCCTGTTCACCCCCTTCTTGTTCATTCCCTTCCTACCTACTCCCTTCCTGTTCACTCACTTTCTACTTCTCTTCCTCTCCTCTCCCTTCCTGTCCATTCCCTTCCTACCCACTCCCTTTCTGTTCATTCACTTCCTACCCACTCCTTTTCTGTTGACTCACTTTCTGCTCATTCTCTTCCTAACAACTGCCTTCTTTTTCACTACCTTCTACCCACTCTTTTCCTGTTCACTCAATTTCTGCTCTTTCTCGTCCAACCCTGTCCCTTCCTGCTCATTCCCTACCTACCCACTCCCTTCCTGTTTACTCACTTTCTGCTCATTCTCTTCCTACCAACTCCCTTTCTGTTCACTCACTTCCTACCCACTCTTTTTCTGTTCACTCAATGTCTGCTCATTCTCTTCCTACCTCCTCCCTTCCTTTTCATTCCCTTCCTACCCACTCCCTTCCTATTTACTAACTTTCTGCTCATTCTCTTCCTACCCACTCCTTTCCTGTTCACTCACTTCCTAACCACACCCTTCCTGTTCAATCGCTTTCTGCTCATTCACGTTCTACCCACTCCCTTCCTGTTCACTCCCTTGCTGTTCACTCACGTTCTGTTCATTCACTTCCTGTTCACTCCCTTCCTGTTCACCCACGTTCTGTTCACTCCCTTCCTGTTCATTTGCTTCCTGTTCGCTCCCTTCCTACCCACTCCCTTCCTGTTTACTCACTTCCTGGTCATTCACTGGCATGCATGAGATATCAAACCTGTTTTGATGTTTTGTTTCTGTTACACTAAAGGCTATTTTGTAATGGCCTTCATTGTTTGTTCACAAACCTGTATGTCGTAGTCAGAGCCAGTAAGAGGAGAAGTATGGGGGAGTAGTAATTCAGAACAGGTTGGTTTACCTCCGGCTGATTATGGTACATTTCACAATTGAAGATTAAGCTATACTTAATTTTACTAGAAATCTTCCATTCTGGTCATAACTTGTACTGGGGAATTTCACGCAGGTTTCAAAATTTCAGAAACTTGACGAAATTCCTGAATATCATTTTAATACATGAAAGTTATTTCCAAAATCAATTTTTTTAACTCCCTCGTATATGCTGGTGCAATTATATATTCTGGAAGCACTTTGTGACCCATTAAAAAAAGAATTCCCGATTCGACTGAAGCTAAAATCCCCCATGATGCCCATGAGGAAGAGTTGAGCAGGCGTGTGACGGCAAGAGTTGAGCAGGCGTGTGACGCAAGAGATCAGCAGGCGTGTGACAGCAAGAGATCAACAGGCATGTGATGGCAAGAGATCAGCAGGCGTGTGACGGCAAGAGGTCAGCAGGCGTGTGACGGCAAGAGATCAGCAGGCGTGTGACGGCAGTTGAGCAGGCGTGTGACGGCAAGAGATCAGCAGGCGTGTGACGGCAAGAGGTCAGCAGACATGTGATGGCAAGAGTTGAGCAGGCATGTGACGGCAGGAGTTGAGCAAGCGTGTGACGGCAAGAGATCAGCAGGTGTGTGACGGCAAGAGGTCAGCAGACATGTGATGGCAAGAGTTGAGCAGGCGTGTGACGGCAGGAGTTGAGCAGGCGTGTGACGGCAAGAGTTGAGCAGGCGTGTGACGGCAAGAGTTGAGCAGGCGTGTGACAGCAAGAGATCAGCAGGCGTGTGACGGCGAGAGATCAGCAGGCGTGTGACGGCAATAGATCAGCAGCGGTGTGACGGCAAGAGGTCAGCAGACATGTGATGGCAAGAGTTGAGCAGGCGTGTGACGGCAAGAGTTGAGCAGGCGTGTGACGGCAAGAGATCAGCAGGCGTGTAACGGCAAGAGATCAGCAGGCGTGTGACGGCAAGAGATCAGCAGGCGTGTGACGGCAATAGGTCAGCAGACATGTGATGGCAAGAGTTGAGCAGGCGTGTGACGGCAAGAGTTGAGCAGGCGTGTGACGGCAAGAGATCAGCAGGCATGTGACGGCAAGAGATCAGCAGGCGTGTGACGGCAAGAGGTCAGCAGACATGTGATGGCAAGAGTTGAGCAGGCGTGTGACGGCAAGAGTTGAGCAGGCGTGTGACGGCAAGAGATCAGCAGGCGTGTGACGGCAAGAGATCAGCAGGCGTGTGACGGCAAGAGGTCAGCAGGCGTGTGACGGCAAGAGATCAGCAGGCGTGTGATGGCAAGAGTTGAGCAGGCGTGTGACGGCAAGAGATCAGCAAGCGTGTGACGGCAAGAGGTCAGCAGACATGTGACGGCAAGAGTTGAGCAGGCGTGTGGCGGCAAGAATTGAGTGGCGTGTGAAGGCAAGAGTTAGGCAGACGTGTGACGGCAAGAGTACAGCAGGCGTGTGACAGCAAGAGTTCAGCAGGCGTGTGACAGCAAGAGTTCAGCAGGCATGTGACAGCAAGAGTTCAGCAGGCGTGTGACGGCAAGAGTTTATTTAAAGTTTTATTTTTGTTGGTAGAGGAATACAACAAACACGCATGTCAAGGCATATCATACATTTATATGTCACAATACATACGCACAAAGGATAGTACATCAACAAGAGAAGGAAACAGTCAACTGCAAAGTACTGTGGCATTCAAGATCATTCCTGCAATACCGGGGGTGAATCGCTACCGGATGTGCTCTCAGCCTGATTGATAAGGTAACTGTTCAAAGCAGACCATATGTTCTTGGGACGAGAGTGCACTGGAAGCATAGTGCAGTATTCTTCTTCACAGGTCCGAGACCAGGTGAGTGCATTGAGCCACTTCTGAAAGGCTAGGGGGGAGGGGCTCTTCCAACACTGGAGTACACATTTCTTAGCCACCATGCAGCTTACGTTTAGGAATTTAGCAATCTGTTTGGTATCATCAGTATTGCATACGCCAAACAAAACTCCCAGCGGACTGGGTCAATCACTGTGCCGGTGATATCCATGTGTCCAGATCATATGTAGATGGTCTGCACCCTCCGCCTTGCAGCGAACACAGGTATGAGTGATAGTACGTACAAACTTGGAGATCTTGAGAGGAATGTAGTACAACCCGTTCAGTAATTTAAACTGCATGACTCGATAACGGAAATTGAGGGATACCCTGTTAGTATGGGAGCACATCTTTTTCCATAGATGGTCAGAGACCTCGAGGCCCAGTTAATTCGCCCATTCAGTACGCGCTTTAGAAGGCCGGGCAGGGGCCCCTGCCAATAGCATTTTATATAAGGAGGAGACGACGCCACGGGAGCCACTTGATTTGGCAATGTAGGCAACCTCCGAGGTGTCGTGGGGCTCATCAGGGAAAGTGGGCCACTTGGCACGGAAGGCAGCACAAAGCCTATAATATTGTACCATCTCAAGTGCAGACCCAGAGTGGCCCTGCTTTCATGTCTGTGGGTCAATGAACCTCCCGTCGGGAAAGAGATCAGTCAATGCCTGATAACCCAGAGCACCCCAGCGTCGGGCCAAGGCCGTTTCGTGTGTGGGTTCCAGCCCATGGAAGCCCCAGATGGGGAGCCATTTACAATAGGGGTAGGATTCAGCGGTCTTGTTCAGAAGACAACCCCTGGTTAGCAGAGTGGCCTCTATAGGGTCAAGAGGGGAATCTGGCACATAATCCCGATGGGATATCAGGGTCATAATATTAACCTCAGCCGCCAGAATTTCCACTTGACATGTGGGCGAATCAGAGAACTAGGGTACCAATGAGTGGCATATTGGGCTTGTACGACTATCCAGTATAGTGTTAAATCCGGAGCTGTGAATACCCTCCCCTCATACGGGAGCGTCATGTCCGACCATTTCTTGCGAACCACACCCGAGTGCCATAAGAACTGTGCACATGAAGTATGTAGTCTAGGGAAGTATTGTTTCCCGGGCCAGAGTGGCATGTTGCTAAAGATGTAAAGCAATTTGGGGACCAGAAACATCTTGATGAGGGAGAGTTTCCCGGCGAGTGACAGAGGGAGAGAGCGCCATCGTGACATTTTCGACTCGATTAGCTGTGATACAGCCGAGTAGTTATCTGTCAGTAAAGTGGACTTGGACAGTGACACCCGTACACCCAAGTACCTTATTCCGCCGGGGGACCAGTGAAGTGGATATTCCGAGGCAGGTTGTTGGGTAGCGTGTGTGAGTGGAAGAATCTCCGACTTGGAGTAGTTGATTGTGAAACCCGAGAAGGTGCCCGTGCATCTGATATCTCGCAAAACGTGGTCAAGGTGGGTAGCGGGGTCTTTTATGTATGATAATACATCATCGGCATATAAGGATATTATCTCGGGTCTATCTTTCAATCACACTCCCTTATGGGTATGGTGCGTTCTGACATGGTCCGCCATTGGCTCTATCACCAGTGCAAAGAGGATCGGGGAGAATGGGCAACCCTGTCGGGTACCCCCAAAGAGTGTAAATAATGTGGACATTAGAGAGTTGGCCCGGACCCTCGCCATCGGAGTGGTATATAGCAGTTTAATGTATCCAATCATGTTGGGGCCAATCCCCGTAGTCTCTAGAACCAGCCGCTTGTATTTCCATGAGACCATATCGAATGCCTTTTGAGCACGGAGTGTGACAGCAATGGCACTCGAGTCCTGGTCAATTCTAGCTATCACATTGAAAAGCCACCGGATGTTATGAGAAGTGGATCTCCCGGTAGGAATCCCCCTTGGTCCTTTTGAACCAGGTAAGTCATGATTGGGAGAATGTGGTTCGCTATTACTTTAGCAAAAATCTTGGTGTCAATGTTCATGATGGAAAGGGGCCTATACGAGCCGCATTCGTCACTTGGTTTGTCGGGTTTAAGTAAAACCGTAATGACAGCTTCACGCAAAGAGGGAGGGAGGACAGACACCCGGAGTGATTCATCCCAGACTTCCAGTAATTTGGGAGCAAGTATGGCGATATGTTCCTGGTAATATTTAGGGGTGGGCCCATCGGGACCCAGCGCCCTACCCTTCGGAAGGTTAGAGATGGCCTTGACGATCTCTTCCAGCAAGATCAGGGAATCTAATTGGTCCCTAGTTGAGGGGGAGATACACTTTGTGGGAATCTGGTCCACTAAATATGTGACGGCAAGAGTTGAGAAGGCGTGTGATGGCAAGAGTTCAGCAGGCATGGGCCGGCAAGAGTTGAGCAGGCATGTGTTGGCAAGAGTTGAGGAGGCATGTGACGGCAAGAGTTGAGCAGGCATGTGACGGCAAGAGTTCACCAGGCCTGTGACGGCAAGAATTGAACAGGCGTGTGACGGCAAGAGTTGAGCAGGCGTGTGATGGCATGTCCGCAAAAGACCCAAATGATTACCGCCTTCCCAAGTCCTCCTGCCCCTTTCCTAACTTACATGCCCGCAGTGCCATTTACGGTGTGGTAATGACCTTGCCTGGAAATGCCACCATAATAAAGACCATGAAGCTCCATGTCCATGGACATTAACAATGGTCACATTGAACAGAACACAATCAATGCCAATGGGCCGCTCTCATGGCCTGTCCTTGCACACCCCTGTCCCCTGGGCAGAGACCATTGGCGTAATGACCGGGCTTCTTGCACAGACAATGGCCAAAAATACCAATTAACAAAAATCAGAGACAGTACATGGATGACCAGGGTTATACATTGCCGACTCTGCCCATGATGCTGCGGCCAACCAAAGAATGAGGCAGGGTGTCAGGGCTTATTTCATGAATGATGGAAGAATGCTTGCTGAATCTATACTCCTGTCCTAAGTGCCCACAGGATAGCTCAGGGACAATGCATTTGTCTGGGAAGCTAGACAGAACACAGCAACACAGGTTCGAATCATGCACTCATGCTTAGAGACTGGTCTCCGGTATTAAGTGCGTTATAAAAGATGAATTCATTAATGGGTGACTACGGATGTAGGATTGTCAATGGACATGTGTGACTTCTTTTACCCACACCACATCCATCTCTCTTTTCAGCTGCGCCAAGCATTGTCCGCAAGAGTGGATGAACTGTTTCTGTGGACAGCAGATATCCCTGAGTACAGGCCAAGTCTGGAGTATGGCCGTTCAGTTACATTGGGCCACGCGATATATGAATACACCTTTTCTGGGGGCTTTTTTGGAGGTAGGAGAAGCCCCTGTGCTTCACCTGCTATGAAGCTCTGACCCAAATCGCTCTGCCATCTCCCTCGATAAACGGAACCATAGGAGTCCTGCCTCCTTCTCCAGGAAATCAAAGGGAGGTGGTGGCCTTCCAAGGAAAGACCTTTCCACTCTCCACTCCAGTGTTTATTCTGGAAAGGACACCACACCATAGGAGGCGGCAGCTATTAGGGGTCATGACGCGGGGCCTAAGCAGCATGGAAATCACTGCCATTTGCGGGCAGTTGGGCCAGAAATTGCATCACAGGAGACGCCCCCATGTAAGTGGCTTGAGGGCCCGGCATCAGTCTCTTTGTCCTGCCTCGCCATGCCCTGCACGAGCAGTTTGGGGAAGTTCTTTCGGCTCGTGGACACTGTTCTGCAATTGCATGAACGGGAGTCCCCGTCAATCATACAGAACTTTGGCCATTTTGATCCATATTAGGTCTTCCAGTGTCGTATGTGTTTGTGCAAAGGGCTACGCAACTGTGAAAACTACAGACATTCTCCTGAGCCCTCTCCCATGTACATGACAAAAGTTGTCAATTGGTAGCCGGAGTCCCCTGCAGCCAACACTATTGTGACTTGTTCGGTGTCTGTTTCCATTTCCTCCCCACTCTCCCCCTCCCTTCCTTATCTAGTCTTAGCTCTTGCACTACCTGAAGTGTCGTCAGGCACTAGTACGATAGTCGCTTGTTTTGTTTCTCTCCTCCCTTTCTGCACCCCTCTCCCTCACCTTTTGTTTTGTCAGTCTCTACCAGAAATGTCGTCAGGCCTAGTACAGTAGTCGCCTGTCTGTTTCTATTTCCTTCCCACTCTCCCCCTCCCTTCCTTATCTATGTCTTAGCTCTTGCACTATCTGAATTTTCGTCAGGCCGAGTATTATAGTCAATTTCACATGTTCATGGCCTGTAATAATGTCATTTTATTTTCACTTGTTCCCTCCCTTGCCTTGAAGCGCTTTGAAACACATTGTGTATAGGCGCTATATAAATAAACTATCGTATCGTATCATACCAGTTACCATCCAGAACCAAAAAAGGGTTAATAAAACACAGAAAGATGCCCAAACAACTGTTAGACTGTGCGTACAGTGTGGGGGAAAACAGAGTCTTTGGCAACCCCTCCAGCGCTGCATTGGTGTCGGTGTGCCGGAATGCTCTCTATAGCCCAGACCACCATGGTCCTCCCCGCCGCCATAGTTTTTCGACAGCCCTACGTGGCAGCTCGCTAACTCTTGCTCGTTCTCCATCCCAAGACATAAAAATTCAGAATAGGCAAAAATGTCCTGGTGCAGGCTGGGGGAAAGACATCTCTTTTCATCTCAATGGGACATCAGGAAATCCCATAAACTGCTCTGTCAGGGTTGTAGGCGGGAGATGATGTCAGCGGAAAGAAAGCAAGCTGCAAGCAAGGCCAAGACGTCCAGATGCATCCGAGCTCTGCCTGGGGCGTAAGGCTTGTGTTCCCGTACACGGCATGAGTCGTTCCGATTCCAAACCAAGTTCTCCGTTTGAAATGAAAATGTTCCCCGCAGTTATGAGGAAAACAACACACATTCAGAACATCTGGAAGAGGAACAGCTCCGTGAGATCCAGCAACAGAATTCAACATGGCCGCCAGCAGAGAATGGGGAATAACCTGCTGTGGAGCAATGCAGACCCGGAAAAGAGCTCCGTCGGAACCTGGAAGATTTTCAAATGACAGGGAGGTAATTCCACCTTGGAGTTCTGCTGCGTGATCAGGGAATCACTTTTATCTCCTGGGAACGAGCATTGCCACACACGTGCAAGAGATGAGAAGACTTGCACCCCTGCAGTGGCTTCTTTTGGGCACGGCGCCATGTTGCATCTGCTGCAGTTATAAATAGTCTTACGTGAGGGGTAAATAAGGTTGCAGTTGTCTACAGGCTTTCTGCAGCTGTTCATAAAAATGATCAGCGGTGCGTGGGCGCCAATTTAAATTTTGCTGCACAGGGTGCTTCCGCCACTAAGGCCATCGCTGAACCCAGGAACCAGCTGATAAGGGGAGGCAGGAACATGAGTCGCCAAGTAGGGCTGGACGAAGTGTATGAAAAGTAGTGGAACTATGTTCCCTGCTGGCCTGCCCCGCACCCACAAACCCCATCGCCATGCCCCCTCCCACGCACAATACAAACCCACAAACAAATGCGCCTGCTGTTTAAGGGAACATTCAGTGCAGTGCACTGAAGTGCAAGTTTCAACTGCTTCCTACACTTTTATTTTAAAACAAAACCGTTCCGCAATGGTTACTTTTTAAAATAAAAAGTATAGGAACAGTAAACGTAATTTAAAACATTATAGGAGCACCGCTCCCGCCCACTTGGAGCACTGGGGTCGTCACCCAGCTGCAGACCAGCGGATCATTGTCATGATGTGAGTTAATCCTGCGTGTGCATGCTCCAACATTTCAATACAATATAATGGTCATGAGGATGGGATGTAGGAGTACAGGGGTGGGCCTCAGAACGTGGCAGCAGCTTGTAAGCTGTGATAAGAGGAGGCGAGAAGATGCAGCCGCTAGTGTGGTCCCTAGGGTGGCAATTTCCGGTGCACCCTCTGTCCACAGTGCAGTGAAATTTCAACAAGCACATCTTGCATGATCTCGCGAGAGCAGACACCATGATGGATGCTGGTACTCAAGGAAATTGATATCAGCATTACTAGCTGACAGCATGGCCCCCGAGCTGCTGGAACACCTGCATTTATTTCGCACACCGTGCAGATGAGGGATCCAGCAGCAACTTTCCACCAACTCGATGATTGATTTTTGTGACTTATCTTCGAGTGCCTCATCGTCTCCCGTTCAGTGCTCGATATGGACAAAATGTACAGGGGGATCACCCCCTGACCTCCTTTGCAGGGAGGGGGCTGGGGTGGATCTTCAGAGGTGTGGGTGGGGCTGGGGCCGGATTGTCAGTGGTGTGGGCGGGAATGGGGGCGGGGCTAAGTGTCAAATGATGTGTGCGCTATGAATATAGGATGCTGGCCACTTGAACACAAAGTGCATTTTGGGAACATAAGAATGACCACCAATTTATCAAACGTGTCTATGCTAGTAATTCAAATGTGTATTCCTTCTGAGCACGCAGTGCACACTTGGTATGGTGCGCATTTCCTCTGTCAGAATAGTTACACAGAGAGTAAATGGTGTGCTAAAGCATGGGATATATATATATATATATATATATATATATATATATATATATATATATATATATATATACAGCTTTCTGTTTGGGCAGTTAAGCAAAAGATGGCTTTTCGGCACTCTGTGAAGTCGGTATTTGCCGAGGCACAGCCCTGTCTTGTTCCGGCCTAATTCCTCCCCTGCTCGCGTTGCAATGGCAGCACCATCTACACCGGCCGGACCCCAGATGCATGGCACCACTGGGCTCATTGGACCTCTATGTTCTGTTTGCAGCCATGAGTCTGAAAGAGGGCATGGGAAACCGGGGCATGACGTGCGTGACATGTATTTGCACTCGTTGAGGACGGCATACACCTAAACACTGAAAACCAGCCTAGAAGACAACTTCATGCCAAACTAGGTCATGGAGGATTACAGACTCGCAACGTAAGGGAAAGGTAAATTATGGATTATTTTGTCATGAGACTAATGACATATTGCAATAAATACGACCAGGCACCAAAAAAACATAAATGGCCATACATTCAAATTTTGAAATTTGTGACATTTCATGACAAGCTGTTTGGGTAATACCGTGGGGTGAAACATTGTGATCTAGGGGGTAGAGTGTTGCCCACCATGACTCAGATACCTAGCTGCGCCTTTCATGCATTGCCCTATGGGCCAGTCTGAGCTTGAGCATGGGGTTTTCCAGAAACATTCGAGGGATGTACCTCTGATGTCACGCGTCATTGTGGTGCGCGAACCCTCATCCATCAGAATCCATGCAATTCGATCGGAAGCAGCGTTCCCTGGATGAGATTCTCATGTGACGAGAGCAGTTTTCATGGTGGAATTTCTGTGGTACACACTGGTATGTGACCAGTGCACACCAGTAGTAACACGATGCCACCCACTCGTTGATGAGCCTTACAGACACATACTAATAATAATATATATTTCATATTGTGAGATATATTTATGGGAACCCTGGTAATATAGAGAGTACTTTCACCTCCAATCAACAGCGCCACACAAATAGACCTTGATATTCTATCGAGCCCTGTCTGTGCCTCATCCAGAACTAGTGAATCCATCGCCTTTTAGCAAAGTTAAGCCAAGAACCAGGCCGGTGTTTAGAAAGAATATCTTTGTATTAATTATTATGGAAAATGTCATATTTACACTACTTCACATGAAACGCCACTTCTCTGTGGCACCAAAACAAAGATTCAATACAAATCATTCACCTTTTGGGGATAAACAGTATCAAAAGATCTGAGGTTACCCCACGTATGCGTTTTTTGATTTTCAGTATCCAGTAAATAGATTACAGGTCAAATGAACATTTCAACACTTTTATCACCTACAAAAACCCGGAATGCCAAAATGATGCAGCACCTTAAAACATGACAAGATCATGCGCTTATCATTACACTGTTGTGAATTTAGGGTTAAATAAAATGCAACATGTTTAATATTTGTCAAAAACAATTTCACACGCGCAGAGCTCTTTACTTATAATCACCCTGCGCGCATGTCAATGCTAGCAATGTGAAAGCACAACATCCTTTAAATACACCATGTTTTGCATGGGTAGAACACATCTTCCTTCGCCCCTGTGCAATGCAGAACCTCGCTTCTACCAGGAGTCACTGTCCCACTCTCAGTATAGAGCATGCTTTTCAAGATTTTCCTCTTCTACTCCTCCTTCCCTCTGCCCCTCCCGTGCTAATCCCCACAGATGCGGTGATTGGTTGCCTGGGCCCTGATGTGCCCTTCTGGGCCCTGACCTTCTGTTCAATCGCCTGCAGCCTCCGCCTTCCCTGTGCGCTTTCCTTTCGGCACCACTGGCCTGTGATGTCTCCGAGGCCTGCACTTATTGTATTGGCTGGTGGTGACCCCTCTTCCACGAAGTGGTCACTGCTTGGCACTTACATGATGCCTTTGCAACTGGCTCTCTGGCACTTCTTCCCTCTGTGGAACATCTAGCACTTACCTCCTTCCCCTGTCCCTTCTCTCTCTCTGCACTTTTACATTCTGAATGTTCACAAGGCCTAGTAGGACGCCTTTGTATTTTGCTCATCACTGTTGTCAAATTCCATTGTCCTGCTGTTCCTTTGTTCCCTTCCCCTTGCCCAGTGAGCACTTTGAAACACAATTTATTGATTTATAAGTGCCTTACAAATGCCCAATAAATAAATATATTAGGAACTTCACTTTATTTAATTTAAGCAAAACACTTTTCTGCCCAAGCACAAAAACCCACACATTCAGTTTTCATTCAGCACCCCTTTGCTAAAAGGCCAATTCTGAGGAATGGTGAACAGTTAGGAATTTAGTTTATAATGCACCACTCCCGTTAGGGAATTTTGAGGTTGGCAAAATAAATAGGTGTACCCAATTACTTTGCAGACAACATTTCTGTCCACACTGGAACAATGTTGTTGATTTTGAATTTCAAAGAAATAGCCACATGTAATTTGGCTCTATGGGAATTAATTAAATTATTGTTTAATAAAATGCTAAGGGTCTAACCAGTTTGCCCCCACCAACTAATTAATGTGAAGGTATTAACTCAAACAGATCCCCAACACACTTGATTTTATTGAACACATTAATTAACAGAGAATGTCTCTACTTGTGGTGCTCAGGAAGGACATCAGCATTTCTGGACCCTCGATTAGGGAAAAACAGCTGGTCAGGCACTTCAGTCATGGATAGCCACCAGCATTCATCCCTCCAGTTGGCTCTCTTTACACAGATCCGACATCTTGCTCTGTTTACTGGCCTGCCAATTCCTGTCTCCCAGTCAATATTAATTCTGCAGCAGTTTCTCAATAGTTCTGACCCAGATGATTTTAGGCAGTTGTCCCTGATTCCCATTGTGCGAACCAATATATTGACTTAACCACACACCCAAATTATTACAATTAGGAGGCGCCAACTTGATGGCTCTTGATTTAGATTGGACACCTTTGGTCCTGTCCCCTCTAACCCCCCAGGCTAAACCTGCCTCTGTGGATAGTCTCCTGGAGCTTTGTGGTTTAGATTAGGGGAAGTATCATTCCACCCATTGGGATTTACATTTTTACACATGTCAATTTTTTTCACTGGAAAAGTCCTACATGACAACTTTAAAATAAACCTAACAAATCTATATATATATAATAAACGCTTAGGTATGTTTCCGTATTCAGCTGATGCAATTTATCAGTGTTAGGTTGCTCTCTGCTGTCCAAACGGCAAAGCGCACCTCTGACAGAATGAGCACGGTTCTACGTGGTCACCTTCCACTATCGCAAACATTCGTAATAATTTTAAGTTACTTCTTTCCACCCCCACTTCTCTTCACAAAGGGCACAGTGGTTCCAGTGTCAATGAACAGTTAATTACCGGCTCAATGTTTCAGCCTCTACAGAGCGAAACGCTGTAGGACGAATGTCTCCCCATGAGCTAATACTGAAAGTAGGTCCTGCAATTATGCTACTACCCAATCTTATGCCATAACAGGGACTCTGCAGTGGAACACGGTTGACAATTGCGCATCTACAAAGACACATCATAGAGGCCTGTGTAGTTGATGGTACTTAGATCCTGTTCTTATACCGCCTATGCCTTTCATTCCATCTAATATAAATATTCCTTTCAAATTCAAACGAAGAAAGTTACCTACAAGTTTAAAATGTTCAATGACCATTAATAAGTCACAGTTCAGGAAGCGATCAGTGGCAATTCCGATATATAAGAAGGAGGACAGAAGTGACCCTATGAATTACCAGCGGATATTGACCTTTAAGATATGCTAGAATGACGTATGTTATGCCAGGAACAGCTTGTGTATACATATTTACATTACACTCATCATGCCATACTTGATAAAATGGCTCCCATTTCGGCACAAGATTGTAGGTTCGAACAGTGTTTTTCACAATTAACTTAAGAACGATAAAAGTCAGTGGGCCTCATTACGAGTCTGGCGGTAACCTGCCGGTTTTTCCGGCTCAGTTACCGCCGGACTCGAATTACCATTCCGCCTCTGTGATTCACGGAATTACCAGGGCATTACAACCCCGGTGACCCGGGAATTCCGGAGGCGGAATTCGGTAAATTCCCATTTCCATTGAGTCCCAAAGGACTCAATGGGAATGGGGACCATGGAAACACTGGCACCATCTCGTGATGGTGCTGGTGTTTCCACGTCCGCCTGCAGGCGGGCGGTGTTAAACCCGCCAGGTCAGACCTGGCGGGAATGACACCTCCGCCTGCAGCACTCTGAATCACCCGGTTGGAAATAATGGTGGCGGCGGGTTTACCGCCACCGTTATTTCCATGCCGGGTGACTCGTAATGAGGCCCAGTATCACCAAATTTGACATGCAGTTACACGATTCACTAAGCTACTACGTTCTCAAATTTCGGTCTCATAACATTCCCTTTTTTGGGGTGCTAGAAACCCATTTTAAGTTCTAGCTTGAGTTTCCAAGGTTGATTGGTGAGACGTAAATCAACAGACCAGCCTCGTAATAAGCTTTCCAGTGATACCTGAATGATTCCTGTGCACCTTATGGTTCTTGAGAACATGAACAAAATCGATTCCTGCATCCAATCATATAGCCTCATATTTCTCTGATTTCTCGTTCTTGCCACTTTCGTTTATTTAACATTTGAAAGGCACGATCGTGTTTAACCTTCAATGCCACTAAACTCTTGATTTCTAGCATAATTATTTTGTGTCTTGAATATTGCTCCTAACTTTTTCTTGGTTTATCCGTTCATTAATTACCTCAACTTTGCTCTATTTCCAATTCTTCTATCTGTCTGTTATGCATTATTTCCCCTTGTGTCTTTATACCCTTGACATTTCATTTTCTCGGATGGTCATTTTTTCGAATCTTGCCTCCAATTTCTTTTTTTGCATATTATATTTAAATGTTTGCATGTTTTGGCTCTTCCGTATCTTTCTGCCCAGATTTCACAGTGTCAATTTTTAAGTACCCTTTCTTCTCAACCACAATTTCTACTATCGGTTCCTCATCCTCCTTGCACTCAATCGCGTGTTTGTTATTTTTCCCTTATGGCACCTAAACTATGGAAGTCTCGTCTCCTCACCATTCAATCTCTTACTTCCTTTTTGCTCACAACTAAACACATATATTCTTTCTCCTCTGCAATAATTGGATAACATGATGTGTCATTGTTTACATAACATTTGTAGCGTTTTCTCATGTTTTGGACAGTGCTTTGGAGATGAGCAATATATAAATACAAATAAAGACAAAGCAACCTCAATACACACTTGAACGTGTAAGCGTAAAACCAGTTTCAACCAATCCTAATTTCTTGCCAAAAAATATAAATCCCACTTCCTACAAGGACATGCCAGCCCCATAACATTTGCATATTGATGAATTGAAAACCATCCTTTACTTCTTCGCTTTAATGTAGACTCTTCCCCATGCTTCTGGGACGATCTTGTGTGTATTGGAGGCCTCCCTGTTATATCTTAGATATATTCTTTCTGCTCTCCTCAACATTTCAGAGCTTTTTCTTGTTGGGCACCTACGCACAGGTACATATAATATTGAGGAACTGGAAATAGTTTAAGCTCTAGTGAGTATTGACTTTATTTATTTATTTATTCATCCATTTGTAAAGCGCCAAGGGCCCATAGGCAATAACGCGCCCATAAAAAGGAGACGAGAACAAACAAACATAAAGAAAACTGGAGAAACACTTCAAAACCAAAAGCAAATTCATGAACCAGAAACTGAAACCGGCAAGCAGAAGTTGTCAGGGACAGGCCATTAAATTATCCAGCAACAACTCAATTAAAGACATGATTCTTAAGCGCCTTCTTAAAGAGAGGAAAAGAGACTATGGGCCTCATTACAAGGTTGCAGGTAGCTTTGCCGGTAAAACCAGCAAGAAAATCCAGCACCCGCGAATGGGCAATTACTGCAGACCGGGTAATTGCCCTTTCGCAGCTGCTGGAGCCGGTATATCCCCATTTCCATTTGAGCCCCATAGGGCTCAATGGGAATGGGGATGCCTGTAGCACTGGCACGGTTCATTGCTGTGCCGGTGCTACAGGCTTGCTGTGCTCGCGGGTGCCTTTTATTCTGCCAGGTCAGACCTGGCGGAATGAATGGCACCCGCGGCACAACTCAGAGTTTGCTGGTCCGTATACAACGGTACGGGTAAGCTTACCGGTACCGTTGTATCCGGACTGGCAACCTTGTAATGAGGCCCTATTTCTCTCAGGTCTAATGGAACGCTGTTCCACAGACGAGGAGCCGTTGAGTCAAAGTCCAGTCTAAGAGCTCTTTCAAGTTTGACTCGAGGCAAAGTGAATACATTGGTGTTGCTGGAGCATAATGTCCCAGCACAGGATTTGAAGGTCAGCCTAGATTTTAAATAGGATGGACTTTTCCCATACAGGCGTTTATGGGCAAGAGTAAGAACTCTAAAGGCAAAACGCTCCTTCACTGACAACCAGTGTAGGACTCGACGAGCCTCTGTTGCACGATCCCTAAGTTTGATTTGGTTCACTATTCTGACCGCGCTATTCTGAAGTGTCTGCAGTTTAGTTATATTGCTTTGCGTGGTGCCGTGCAAAAGGCTGCCACAGTAATCAATATTTGCACCAACACTGGCTCAGTCCAGACAATAAATAACAAAATATATGCATATCCTTTTAACTAGGGTACTCTCAAACTAACACTAGATCCATATATTTAAAATCATGTGCACTCTCAAAGCAAATGCAGTATGTGTCACTTTAAATACATTGTTGTTGATTAAATTTCCTTTCCCGGGAATTCTGTTGTAATTGCTTCCTGCTCTCTGTAAACATTTCAAATGAAGGACCATTAAAAAAAAAGAAACATGAATTTGTGGCTTCACACCCGCCTCTACAGCGATGCATAAAAGTGAGCTCTCTCCCCCAGGGTGCCCGCTTCTCTGGCTTGGGCGGCTCTAGAAAAGCTGGCTGTAAAAAGCAATGGTTACATCTTTCAAGCCTAGACAAAAGCAACAGTGGGCCTCATTAGGACGCTGGCGGTAGCCGTGCCCTTATTAAGGGCACAGCTGCCGCCGGAAATGAATTTTTACCGGGTCCATGAAATGGGCAATTACCAGGTCATGCCGACCTTGGCGGACCCGGTAATTGCCCTTTTCTTGGACCCGGTAAAAATTAATCCCCATTCCCATTTGAGCCCCATAGGGCTCAATGGGAATGGGGAGCATGCTAACAACAGGCCCGTTAATAACGGGGCCGTTGTTAGCTTGCTTGTCCCATCGCGGGACCCGCAAAGGATGTCTGGTAAAACCAGACCTCCAGAGCAGGTCCCGCTAGGGGACCTCGTAATAGGGCGGTACAAGGTTAACGACTCCGGCACCTTTACCACCGCCGTTAACCCCTTACCGCCCTCCTCGTAATGGGGCCCACTGGTGTCTTTCTTCATTACCATTAGGGCACCTGCAAGCGCCATATTAATCAAAACAACAACCGTAGCATCTGCTTAACGTAACCTGCTCTAAAGCTGAGCTTCTCAGCTTCCAGAAGCTTCAAGCACTCAGACTTTCTATACTGTGGTGTAGAAGTAGAGATGAGCAAGATGGCCACCATATAAACAGGCATGTCCTGTAGCCAGGTAAATCAAGACCCTGATAATTCAAAGCACAAGCAAGTCCCCAGATACCACTCAGCCCCTTAACTGACAGCTGTGTTTCCCAAATTCATGAACCACCTTGCCCCTCTTCTCATCCTGAAACCACGTTTCCAACACTGGAGAAGTGTAAAAGTTCAGAAAACTGAGGAATATGTGTTTGTGTTCTTTTCTTCTCCAGATAATCCTTCACTCCATGCACAAGTACCAGCCGCGAGTACACGTCATCCGCAAAGACTTCAGCAGTGACCTCTCTCCCACCAAACCCGTCCCGGTCGGGGATGGAGTGAAGACCTTTAACTTCCCCGAAACAGTCTTCACAACGGTTACTGCCTACCAGAACCAGCAGGTTAGTGGAGTGGGCCTCCGGCCTGGATTCACGGAGGGGGGGGGTGCATATGCACCACGGCACCGTCACCAGCCGTTGACAACGTGACCGACCAAAAAGCGGGTACACATGCTGTATCCACTGGATACGGAGATCAGATGCGAGTCACCACTGAGCAATACTTCTGGGTGGAACGGGTGAACTGGGTGGAACGGGTGAAGTATGTGGGTGGAACGGGTGAAGTATGTGGGTGGAACCGGTGAAGTAGGTGGGTGGAACGGGTGAAACGGGTGGAGTGGATGAAATGGGCGACGTGGATGAAATGAAAGAAGTGTGTGGACGAAACAGGTGAAGTGAGTAGAACAGATGAAGTAGGTGGATGAACGAATTAAGTATGTGGGTGGAACCGGTGAAGTGGGTGGAACCCGTGAAGTGGGCAGAAAGTGTGAAGTGAGTGGAACGGAAGAAGTATGTGGATGTAACGGGTGAAGTGGGTGGAACGGATGAAGTAGGTGGATGAACGGATGACGTATCTGGATGAACTGATGACATATGTCGATGGAACAGGTAAAATGGGGTGTAGGAAACGGGTCAAGGAGGTAGATGGATGATGCATAGAGAACGGATAATGTGGAAATAAGCAGACCGGACGATGAAGGGATAACATGTATAGATCGGACGAAGCACATTGATTAGAATGAATAGATAGAACTGATCGATCTGATAGTGTGCTTAGAACTGAGCGAGTACATACGACGGATGGAATGCACGGAACAGATAGAGGGCACGGAGTGGACACTTACACAAATGACTCGACAGGGTGGAACGATCTGAAGTGGATAAAATGACCGAGAGCATGGAACGATCTGAAGTGCATAAACCAACATATAATAGCTGGAGTGCAAGGAGCGGTTTGGAGTGCATGGAGCGGTTTGGAGTGCATGGAGCGGTTTGGAGTGCATGGGGCAGTTTGGAGTGTGCTCGATCTCAAGCACCTAAGATAAACCACCATATCACATCTACATGCTTAATCTCCTCTTTACACCACCACTCATCTAGAACACAGCGATACTATGACACCATTCGGTATAGCTGTTCTCATACCATCACTTGCCTCATACTCCCCAACATCCTAACTAAACACTGCCAGTTACACACCCTCCAGCAAAGATGTTCTACTCAGGCCTAACGCAGCCAGAATCGGTCTGGGTAACAACCTGCCAGAACGAACACATACTCTTGATCTCCCAACCACCACACCTACCGCTAAGAAGCAGCTATCACACGAATGCCACACATGCTGCACACATATCCGGTGCTCACATGCACCATATGACTCCCTCTACTGACCTGAACTTCGGTTCCCGAGGGCGTTCAACCTACCAGCGCCTTGAGATATACCAATGGTATATAAGGCGCTATATAAATGCAAAATAACATAACATAACATAAACCAGGTATGGGATTCATGAAGGGCAAACCTAGGTGAGAAGCTAGCGCACGTCCCATTGAACGAGGGACAATCCTTTACAAAGATGGCCACCATGGAAAGGGAAGGCAGGGCTATGGAGCCCATCTTCCCTTTCCATGGAAGCCTGCGGGGTGCAAGGCAAAGGAGTGGATGCAGCGGTCCGAATCACCGCCTCTGAAAAAAGTTAAGTAGGGAGGTGGGGGGGATAACAAAAAAAGAAAAGGGAACAGAGGGTGGGGGGAAGATGGCGGCAGGGGGAGCTGGCCATCAGGTGACTTGGAACACGGGCTTGTACTGGCGGTTCAAGCCTGCATTCCTAGTCTTCTGATTGGCTGGCTTTCCCCGCCCGGGTGCTAATAAAGGAAAAGACCCCTTTATCCTGCTGGCCGCCTCTTATGAGTTTCACCACGCACATATAAGCTTATGCATTGCAAGAGCTTTTTTCACAGGAATGGTATATTAAACATGCACATAAGAGTTACTTGAAAATGTTAGTGCCTCTTCTCCCAGCAAATGGAGTCAAGGTGTTAATTACATTTGGACTAACCGCTTGCAGCTGATCTATCAAAAAGGAAGGATAAAAAACCTTTGTTTTTCTGTTACAAAATATGAATCCTTTAATACAGACGTTACTGCTGAGATGTGTTGTGTTGTGTTGTCTTGTGTTGTACGGGTCCTTGCGAAGGGGAAGGGTACAGATAGCCCACAGCTGCAGAAAAGGCTGATTAAAGGTGTCACACCTTCTTACACTCCTCAATAGCACTCATTTTACCAAACCTCGAAAGGATGAAAAGTACCCGCAGGCGTGCTTGGTATGACATCCGCCGTGCTTCCGACCTACAGAGGCGCCGGTCTGACACGTTATCCTTCAGCGGTTCTTATTTCCTAGACTTCAAAACGATGAAAGGCTGAGTCATTGTCACACAGGTCTGGACCTGTGACCTTCAGGCTACACTTAGATAATACTAATAATAACGATAATAATGATCGAATCGCAGCAGAGGCAGCAGATGCATTAACCTGCTGAGACATTTTACTGTAGAGACATGTGCTCTCTTTTTTGGTCAACATCAGCCAATTAAATTCCATCACTGTCTCCTGTGGATAACCTACCATTCCCCTTTCCTCCCTCAGCACCCCTCCTATGAATATCCAGGACCACCAGAGAGTCTGCGCATGCGCTGCTGGTTTCTGCTTCTGCTATTAGATTTGGGGTAGATTTGTAATGCAGGAACGGATTTAGGGGACTAACAAACCAACCCTTTATGAGACCATACACCTGTTACAAGCTGTCCCTTAGGACCTCAGAGAAGGGGGTCTGCCAAGAGCCCTAGGGTTCTTGTCCTTCTAGAAAGCCTTTCTCCCTAGGGAAATGAAGGTATGGCCAAAGGCCAGGGCCCCCAGCCCTTAGCTCGGGGCTCCCAGGCCAATCCACCCATCATGGAGGGAGACAGGGAAGAGAGAGTTCCTTTCTACAGACACCTCTAGCAGCTGAGGGAGAGAATGCTCTGCCTGGGCCCCCATCTCATTGCGCCGCTCGACTTGCCCCTAACTCTGTCCACAGAATTCTCTTCCAACCTCATCCTTGCCCCTAGATTCTCCTTCCCCTTCTCAGCCGCCTTTCAACGTCTCTGTCTACAGTGATTTGATGCCTGACACTGTTACTAAGCACTACACAATCTACATAAGGTGGTATAAGGTAATATGGTCACCTCATATAATGTCGCCGGTAAAAGGTTGTGGCAACATTATATAGGTGACTATATATTTAGGGACAGGGGGTGGGTGTTGCGGTGGTGTCCCCGCACCGTTTGAAAGAAATAAAAGGGTTTGAGGGTTGCGGGGGTGTCCCCCGCATAGTCCATTAACAATGTCCCCTCAAAAAACAGCAATTTAGCGGCGATTTTTTTGCATGGCGATATTTTTGAGGGGACATTATTACATGGAACCCACAAGGTGTATATAACCTTCTCCTAGCCCTACTTCACTTTCTATGAAATCAGAGCCAGAAGACAGCAGTAGCAGCTCCCAGAAGCAGCTCACTATACTAATCAGCTGTTTGTTCTTTCCAGATCACACGGTTAAAAATTGACCGCAACCCCTTTGCGAAAGGCTTCCGGGATTCTGGGCGAAACAGGTAAACAGCAGCAGTCTTTGCAAGGATGTGTTTGCTTATCTTTGTGTGCTTGAGAGCTAAGCTGGAAAACAAAGTGTAAAGATATACCAGAGGACCGGGGTTCGTGCTACACAATCACTATTCAGCAGAGTATCCAGGGCCCAACAAACCCTCCCCTGGTAAAAGACAGAGAACTCAGCCAAGGGCATGTTAGAACTGGCCTTTATTTTTTATAACAGACAGGGATCATACAGGAAATAAATCTCCAGCTATCACAGCTCCTGAGCCTATGTCAGGTGTTTTTGTTGGCGTGTGTCATCACAAGTTGTGGCTTTTCCCCAAAAACCTAAGAATTTACCCTATCGGATGGCTGGGCTGGTAGTGCCTATAGACTGCACCTATAGAGGGTAGCTGACTGGCCCTTGCATGTCAGGTGGATTTTACTGAGCCTTCCCCAAAAACGATCTATTACATTGTTGCAGGGTCACAAGATTACCATTGACCCTTGTTTTCTGCCATCCACCCCTGGATTTGTGTTCCATGATCAGCTGGAGCTGATCTCCCCAGGCCTGGGACCCAGCTCTGTTCTCAATGTTCTGTGTACCATCTCAAAGTGATGAGAAAGACTATGGGCCTCATGCTAACCTTGCCGTTCCGGAAACAACAGTGCCAGTAAGCTTACTGGCAGCATTATTTCCGGACCGGAAAACTACAAGTCTGGTGGGTGGGTGGGGTGGATGCCCTCCCGCCTGGCAGGTCTGACTTGGGTGCCCTCCCACCTGGAAGGTCTGACTTGAAGGGCGGACCGGCACCCGCCCACAGACTTTCACGGAAGCACTGGCACTGTTATCACCAGTGCCGGTACTTCCGTGATCCCCATTCCCATACAGTCCTATTGGACTCTATAGGAATAGGGAACAACAATTTACCGGCACCCTACTTTCTGGCCGCTGGGGTTGTAATACACTGGTGTTACCGGCAAGTCAGGCGCTGGTAAATGTTTACGGGTCCGGCGGCTACTTACCGGTTTAACCAGCACGGTTACCGCCGGACTCGCAATGAGGCCCTATGTGTCCCCATTGTTGCCACTGATATAACCACCTTGCATTAGAGAGTGCCTGCAGGTTGTAACATTGTAAAACAATCATATATAGACAATGGGGAAGATCCTGTTTCGGGGAAACACCACCAACAGGGATCAAAGGAGCAGAGAAGAAGGGACAGTGAAGGTGGTGACCCTGTTTCTTAATGCCACAATCTGATGAGGGATGTACCTATTATCGGGAAAAGATCAAGACAACTTAAAAGCCAGCAAGTGAAGGGAGCCTGGATGTGTGAAAGTATCAGGCTGCTTACTGGGAGTGTTTGTTGTGAAACAAACGGCTAATTTACAAACCAACCAATAATACATGAAAACAACAATTTTATTTTAAATTCTCAATAATAATTGCATCAAAATACATAAAACGTCTTTGTTAAAAAAGAAGACAAAATCTTCTTAAAACAAAAAGCCAAATGGCAAAGAACAAATCAACGAAAGCAGACCTAGGGTCTGAAACAACACATTAGGATTGTGATGGGGTTAGTACGTGAATATTGTGTCTTGTTTTGCAGTGACTCTTCAAAATCAAGCACAGAAGTAGAGCACTTTTGAGTAGAAACAACTCTATAATAGATGGAACTTATTAGAAACCTTAGGTTATTCTTGTGATGGTCGACTTATGTTTCGGCTAATGGCAACAAGAAAAATCAGACAATACACAATATGTCTGTTTGTTGCAAGTATAGCCATCTTCAGGACAGGCGAGAGATGATTTTTGCACAAGGCTTGATTGTGTTGAGTACTCCTTGTTAACCGTACTTTTTGTGAATGTAACCCACTACAAAAAAATATGAAAACAAAGAACGCGTTGGAATTTCAAAATATCACAATATTAATAAACAAGATCTTCCATCATAGTGTACATCACTGGCATATATTATATCGATTGTGGTAAAGAAACTGGCATGAGATTTATGAATGCACATGCATTTTTTTGATGGATATAATTATCCGAGGCGTCTACCGTTATCAGGCACTAAGTCTAGAGAGTCCAATCATCTATGATAAGGACATGGGTGAATTACTTAAATACTGAAAAGTTTTTTTGTAAAAAGCAAAACAAAAAGGTAAAACCTCTTGTGTTTAAGGAAAATAATTTTCTTCTCACCTAGATATTTGATAATGGATGATTCCTCATCAATATTTGGTGCTGGCTGTTGTGATTTCAGCAGTGCACGAATACTTTTCTGATGCGATGAGTCACAGCGATCTCGAAATACCACAGGCTAATTGTGAATAGTGTCTCAAGAAGGGAGATATATATATATAGATATATAACGACTGTAAAAATATCATGAAGGATTGTCTTATGGTTCAGGAGACATACCTTTTTACAATTTTATGAACGCATATTTTGCTGGACAAGAAAGTACTATGGTGCTGCGTCTGATAAAGGTGCAGGATGTGTGGTGAGACTCTGTCCACTTTTTTGGGCAACGTATGAAAGCGTAGCCGTCCTAGAGCAAGAAGACGGGAGCAAACAATAACCGCAGATATATTAGTTCTACTAAGCGTCACTATCGTGATTGGTCTGCATTTGTCAGCGGAGTTAATAATAGGTTTATGATGAAATAGAGAGTTTTGTTACCTCCGAACTTCTTATAAGTTGCCGTCCCTTGCTTTCAGGACAACAGCAAAGAGTTTTTTGACACACGCCCTCAGATGTAAATGGTTTCGGTCCCTGGTGGTACAGACTGAAGAGAAAAAAGGGGAGAGTCATATGGGCCAGTTACAGAAAAGGTGTCTGACGCTATGATTATGATGTTGAAAACATCATACTGTATTGCGCTCACCTTATTTACCACCGGGAGACTGGACGAGATAAGCAAACATGCGGGCATGCAGATTGCCCCGATGGAGTTTAATCCGTAACACTGTAATGTTTCGCGGGCATTTGATTTCCCGTAATGATGGCAATTATGTATATTGTGAAGCCTTTCCGGTTGAACCCGGAAGTGGCGTTTGAACAAGTGAAGCAGTAGACCGCTGTGGACTGTTACACTGAACGCCATTATGGCGGCCCATTTAGGAGTAGCTATTACTCTTGCCTGAGTACTCGATTATTCCCCAGAAGGGTTACCACAGTACTAAGGTTAGCAAAAACATTTTGTATGTGAAAAAGTGGAAATTTTCGCACATTAATGTAAAAGGTGCATATAAACCTATTGTATGTGCGTGCAATTGGAGAAAAACTCTTTGAATAAATAGTTTGGGGCTTTTTTCTTATAACAATGAGAGTTCCTGATGAGAGATCAGCAAAGATGTGTAATGCACAATGATGCCAGGAACTGGTGTTCTGATGCATATAGAATTTACAGATGTTAAATACATGGGTCTCTTTTTCTTCCCATGGATTTGTGCGAATCATAGGGTGTGCTAATTGAGTTTGAGGATCACAAAAATAAGGACCACTGAACCGTAGAATTGAGGCCTCATTTAGCAGTTTTTAGATTAAAAATGTTTGCTCTAGTTTGGTAAGGAGCAGATCTCTATTGCCACATCGGGGGGGGTGCTGGAATGGTCTGAATGATGAACCAAAACAGATCGTTGGAGGAGTGTTTCATACGAGTGTAGTGGGCCACCATAGGTTTATTTTCAATTTTGTTCTTTTTACACGAACGGTGCTCACAGATTCTTTGTTTTACTGGATGTTTCGTCTTACCATTATAGAGCAAGTCACAAGGGCATTTTTTTGTGCCGTAGATAGTCCACGGTGTGTTACAATTAGAAAAGAACGAGAATGTCCATTTAAGTTTGTATAGTTCAATTGTTTTAAACATTTTTGTTAGAGCACAGACAGAGCAATAACCACATTTGTAATGGCCAATTACTGGCGGTAAAGACCACAATGTGGTCTGAGAATTAAGGGTCTTACGTGTATCAGGGTAAGTGTGTACCAATTTATCCCTCAAGTTGGATTGTCTTTTGAAAGCAAATCGAGGAGTAGATGGATCAAAGTCGGGAGTTTTCACTATATGCCAATTCTGTAATATTGTTTTCCTCAAATTATGACTGATTGGCGAAAAAGGGGACACACATGTGATTTTATCTAAGGTATGTCTGTCTGATGGACCAAGGCAAATTTGCCTGTTGGTATGTTTGGCTCTTCTGTACGCTCGATGGATGTTTTTTTTAGGGTAACCACGATCTTGTAACCGTGCTTTTAAACATTTTCGTGGTGCTCGAGCTGAGAGATGTTGGTACAGTTCTGTCTTATTCTAAGGAATTGTCCTATTAGAAGATTCTCTTTAAGGCTCGATGGATGGAAGCTATCGAAGAGTAAGAGGGTGTTCTTATCCATTTCTTTTCGATATAGTGTGGTTTCTAAATGTCCATTTAGAGATTTCATAATCATTAGATCAAGAAAGGGAACAGAATTAATGTTGTTGGTGCCAGTGAACTGGATGTGTAGATTTTGTTGATTCATCCATACAGTGAAATAACTGAGGTGTTCAGTTGAGCCTCTCTAGACCATGAAGACATCATCGATATACCTGTACCAACAGAAGATGTTATGCTTATATGGATTTTCTGGATGATAGATTGAGTTTGCTTCTAGTTTGTCCATAAAAAATTTGCAAGGTCAGGGGCAAAAGTTGCCCCCATGCTTGTGCCGTGTTTCTGATTATAAAAGAGACCGTCATAGAGGAAGAAGTTTTCCATGAGTGCAATTCTGGCACATTCTAGGAGAAACGGCCTAGGTACAGAATGTAAGGTGGAAGTTCTTTTATTCAGGTACAGTTTGATCACTTGGATACAACCCAGTTGGGGGATACTCGTGTATAACGAATTGACGTCCAGTGTAACTAAGAGATCTGTACTTAGAGTCTATAGATCTGCTGTTATTTGAATCATGGTAGTGGTGCCTTTCACAAATGATCTCATGTCTTTAATAAAAGGTTGTAGAAACCAGTCTACATATATAGATAGTGGCTCAAGAATGGAGTTTAGTGCTGAAACTATTGGTCTGCCTGGTGGACAAGTGGGATGTTTATGTACTTTGGGTAATAGATACAAAGCTGGAATGATGGGATTTTTCGCAATCAGAAATTGTTGTTAATCTATGCTGATCCATCCTTCTAGGTGAACATGGTACATGAGGCTTATGATTTCGTCCATTAGTCTGGGGGCAGGATCAGTGTCAATTTGACGGTAAAAAGTGATGTTGTCAAGTTGTAGTTTTACTTCTTTGTCATAGGCTGCCTTATCCCAAAGGGCAATGCCTCCCCCTTTATCTGCAGGTTTAATGACAAAGGAATCATTACTCTGTAGATTTAGGAGGGCTGTACGCTCTTTTTTGGATAAATTGTCTTTTTGTAGTTTCTACTTTTTAGAAGGCATTCACTTTCATGTGTGATCTTGTTCTCGAATGCCAAAATGGCTGGGCTCACCTGCTATTCAATGGAGTGAAGGTAGAGGGAGGTCTTAAACCTGTGATGTTATCTCGGTCCTCTCTGGGTTGTGAATTTCTAAAGAAATATTTAAGACGTATGAGTCTAAAAAACATCTGAAGTTCTAGAGCTGTCTGAAAGGCGTCAGCTTTTTTAGTTGGAACAAAAGTGAGGCCTTTGCTAAGAATGTCTTGAAGCTTGCTCTGTGTCTCTTGCTTTCCTGCGTTTCTGTATTTCTGCGTTTTGCTAATGAAAAGGAAAGGCTTCTGACAGTATGTATATGTATGTATCCTCTATCTACAGAACTGCATAAGCATGTTCTTCATGTGTGCACTTTTGCGTCCGTGTAAATTCGTGCAGAAATGGGAGTTTACTTTGTAGCTAATGTTACTATGTTGTGATGTCTCTAATGACATCAGCACAGCTTGATATTTATCAATAGTCAACGAGGTCCAGTTTTGAGGCACCTGTATCCAGGAAGACGTCAGCTGGATTAGGTTTGCATGGTTGTCTGAGAGAATATCTGTTTGCATCAGTAGAAGTCACTGGCCCTCATGGGGGCTGGCCAAACAGTGACTTGCATCTTGCATTTCTTGCTCTACAGGCTGTCGTGGTTATAGGGTTACAGAGGGGCATTTCAGGACCCTCTCTTCAAAAGCATGCACAATTCTTTGATTTTAGGAAACCATATTATTGAATGCAATTAATGCTTAATTCTGCTTCCTCTAACTCTTCACCTATTGGCATCTGGGGGGACAGACACTGGCCAATCAGGTGGTTGGGAAAGCAGGCATGATACATCAGTGACAACCTGCATTCTCTCAGCCACCGCTGCTCCACCCCCAAGTGTCTGCCATTTGTTTTCCAGCCCCCCAAAACTTCCACCTGCACCTTTAACCCCAGCTCTCATTCCGCCACCCCCACGGAATCCCTCTGCAGCCCCACCCTCCTTCCTTATCCCACTAACTTGCTCTTGCGTCTCCCTAAGGCCCTCCATGGAAGATATGGCATTTTGGATACAAAATTAGCTTAATTTCAACACACCACCATTTTGCCTATAAGTGTAGACAGCACAAAAAGGCTAAACTAAACGGATTTAATCCAAAAAACGATTGCTTCAAAACAAAAAAACACACCCAAAAAAGAGCCTCATTGATAACTAATACATTATTTTAAAAAATCAATATATAACAATAACAAAGTAGTTCACGATAGAGAAAAACATGATTTATCAACATGAATGAATTTGTGAATTAAAATGTTGGGTCGATTCTTAAAATAACAATCAGTTCTTAATGAAAAACACATTGATGTTTGACTAAGTATATATTGTTTCTTCCCAAAAACTTTGTGTTGTGACAAATGTGATGGACGTATAAAGAAACTTCCGTCAGTCAGCTATACGGATTGATACTTGGACACGTTGACCCCTGCTGTGGCGTTCACTATGCCGGCCCTGAGGTGTGCTTGCTCCATTTCCGTTGCCTCGCTGGGGGTATTCCAGCCCGGCCGCATGCATCTTCGCACCGTTCCCGTGGGTCTCTTGGACCTACATTCCAAGGAGCATATAGGTGAATGCATCGAATCGCTGAGGGAAGAGGCAGGCTCTCAAATGCATAGAACCACTGAGGGAAGAGGAAGGCTCTCAAATGCATAGAACCACTGAGGGAAGAGGAAGGGTCTCGAATGCATAGAACCACTGAAGGAAGAGGACGGCTCTCGAATGCATAGAACCACTGAGGGAAGAGGCAGGCTCTCGAATGCATAGAACCACTGAAGGAAGAGGAAGGCTCTCGAATGCATAGAACCACTGAGGGAAGAGGCAGGCTCTCGAATGCATAGAACCACTGAAGGAAGAGGAAGGCTCTCGAATGCATAGAACCACTGAGGGAAGAGGCAGGCTCTCGACTGCATAGAGCCGCTGAGGGAAGAGGAAGGCTCTCGACTACATAGAGCCGCCGAGGGAAGAGGAAGGCTATCGAATGCATAGAGCCACTGAGTGAAGAGAAAGGCTCTTAAATGCATAGAGCTGCTGAGGGAGGAGGAAGGCTCTCGAATGCATAGAGTCACTGAGGGAAGAGGAAGGCTCTTGACTGCATAGAGCCGCTGAGGGAAGAGGAAGGCTCTCGAATGCATAGAGCCGCTGAGGGAAGAGAAAGGCTCTCAAATGCATAGAACCACTGAGGGAAGAGGAAGGCTCTTGAATGCATAGAACCACTGAGGGAAGAGGAAGGCTCTCTAATGCATACAACCACTGAGGAAAGGGGAAGGCTCTCGAATGCATAGAACCACTGAGGAAAGGGAAAGGCTCTCGAATGCATAGAACCACTGAGGGAAGAGGAAGGCTGTCAAATGCATAGAACCACTGAGGAAAGGGGAAGGCTCTCGAATGCATAGAACCACTGAGGAAAGGGGAAGGCTCTCTAATGCATAGAACCACTGAGGGAAGAGGAAGGCTCTCTAATGCATAGAGCCACTGAATGAAGAGAAAGGCTCTCAAATGCATAGAGTCGCTGAGGGAAGAGGAAGGCTCTCGAATGCACAGAGCTGTTGAGGGAACAGGAAGGCTCGAATGGATAGAGCCGTACAGGGAAGAGGAAGGCTCTCGACTGCATAGAGCCGCTCAGGGAAGAGGAAGGCTCTCAAATGCATAGAACCACTGAGTGAAGAGAAAGGCTCTCAAATGCATTGAGCCGCTGAGGGAAGAGGAAGGCTCTCAAATTCATAGAGTAGCTGAGGGAAGAGGAAGGCTCTCGAATGGATAGAGTCGCTGAGGGAAGAGGAAGGCTCTAAAATGCATAGAGCTGCTGAGGGAAGAGGAAGGCTCTCGAATGCATAGAGTCGCTGAGGGAAGAGGAAGGCTCTTGAATGCATAGAGCCGCTGAGGGAAGAGGAAGTCTCTCTAATGCATAGAGCTACTGAGTGAAGAGAAAGGCTCTCAAATGCACAGAACCACTGAGGAAAGAGGAAGGCTCTCGAATGCATAGAGCCACTGAGTGAAGAGAAAGGCTCTCAAATGCATTGAGTCGCTGGGGGAAGGGGAAGGCTCTCGAATGCACAGAGCTGTTGAGGGAAGAGGAAGGCTTGAATGGAATGAGCCGTAGAGGGAAGAGGAAGGCTCTCGACTCCATAGAGCCGCTCAGGGAAGAGGAAGGCTCTCAAATGCATAGAACCACTGAGTGAAGAGAAAGGCTCGCAAATGCATAGAGCCGCTGAGGGAAGAGGAAAGCTCTCGAATGCATAGAGTCGCTGAGGGAAGAGGAAGGCGCTCAAATGCACAAAGCTGCTGAGGGAAGAGGAAGGCTTGTATGGATAGAGCCGCTGAGGGAAGAGGAAGGCTCTCGACTGCATAGAGCCGCTGAGGGAAGAGGAAGGCTCTAGACTACATAGAGCCGCTGAGGGAAGAGACAGGCTATCGAATGCATAGAGCCACTGAGGGAAGAGAAAGGCTCTCAAATGCATAGAGCCGCTGATGGAAGAGGAAGGCTCTCAAATGCATAGAGTCACTGAGGGAAGAGGAAGGCTCTCAAATGCATAGAGTCGCTGGGGGAAGAGGAAGGCTCTCGAATGCATAGAGTGACTGAGGGAAGAGGAAGGCTCTCGAATGCATAGAGTGACTGAGGGAAGAGGAAGGCTCTTGACTGCATAGAGCCGCTGAGGGAAGAGGAAGGCTCTTGACTACATAGAGTGACTGAGGGAAGAGGAAGGCCCTTGACTGCATAGAGCCGCTGAGGGAAGAGGAAGGCTCTTGACTACATAGAGCTGCTGAGGGAAGAGGAAGGCTATTGAATGCATAGAGCCACTGAGGGAAGAGAAAGGCCCTCAAATGCATAGAGCTGCTGAGGGAAGAGGAAGGCTCTCGAAAACATAGAGTCGCTGAGGGAAGAGGAAAGCGCTCCATGGAAGATATGGCATTTTGGATACAAAATTAGCTTAATTTCAACACACCGCCATTTTGCCTATAAGTGTAGACTGCACAAAAAGGCTAAACTAAACGGATTTAATCCAAAAAACGATTGCTTCAAAACAAAAAAACACACCCAAAAAACAAAGAGCCTCATTGATAACTAATACATTATTTTTAAAAATCAATATATAACAATAACACAGTAGTTCACGATAGAGAAAAACATGCTTTATCAACATGAATGAATTTGTGAATTAAAATGTTGGGTCGATTCTTAAAATAACAATCAGTTCTTAATGAAAAACACATTGATGTTTGACTAAGTATATATTGTTTCTTCCCAAAAACTTTGTGTTGTGACAAATGTGATGGACGTATAAAGAAACTTCCGTCAGTCAGCTATACGGATTGATACTTGGACACGTTGACCCCTGCTGTGGCGTTCACTATGCCGGCCCTGAGGTGTGCTTGCTCCATTTCCGTTGCCTCGCTGCGGGTATTCCAGCCCGGCCGCATGCATCTTCGCACCGTTCCCGTGGGTCTCTTGGACCTACATTCCAAGGAGCATATAGGTGAATGCATCGAATCGCTGAGGGAAGAGGCAGGCTCTCAAATGCATAGAACCACTGAGGGAAGAGGAAGGCTCTCAAATGCATAGAACCACTGAGGGAAGAGGAAGGCTCTCGAATGCATAGAACCACTGAAGGAAGAGGACGGCTCTCGAATGCATAGAACCACTGAGGGAAGAGGCAGGCTCTCGAATGCATAGAACCACTGAAGGAAGAGGAAGGCTCTCGAATGCATAGAACCACTGAGGGAAGAGGCAGGCTCTCGAATGCATAGAACCACTGAAGGAAGAGGAAGGCTCTCGAATGCATAGAACCACTGAAGGAAGAGGAAGGCTCTCGAATGCATAGAACCACTGAGGGAAGAGGAAGGCTCTCGAATGCATAGAACCACTGAAGGAAGAGGAAGGCTCTTGAATGCATAGAACCACTGAGGGAAGAGGCAGGCTCTCGACTGCATAGAGCCGCTGAGGGAAGAGGAAGGCTCTCGACTACATAGAGCCGCCGAGGGAAGAGGAAGGCTATCGAATGCATAGAGCCACTGAGTGAAGAGAAAGCCTCTCAAATGCATAGAGCCACTGAGTGAAGAGAAAGGCTCTTAAATGCATAGGGCCTCTGAGGAAAGAGGAAGGCTCTCGAATGCATAGAGTCGCTGAGGGAAGAGGAAGGCGCTTGAATGCATAGAGCCGCTGACGGAGGAGGAAGTCTCTCAAATGCACACAAACGCTGATGGAAGAGGAAGGCTCTCGAATGCATAGAACCACTGAGGGAAGAGGCAGGCTCTCGACTGCATAGAGCCGCTGAGGGAAGAGGAAGGCTATCGAATGCATAGAGCCACTGAGTGAAGAGAAAGGCTCTTAAATGCATAGGGCCTCTGAGGAAAGAGGAAGGCTCTCGAATGCATAGAGTCGCTGAGGGAAGAGGAAGGCGCTTGAATGCATAGAGCCGCTGACGGAGGAGGAAGTCTCTCAAATGCACACAAACGCTGATGGAAGAGGAAGGCTCTCAAATGCATGGAGCCGCTGAGTGAAGAGGAAGGCACTCAAATGCACAGAGCCACTGAGGTAAGAGGAAGTCTCTCAAATGCACAGAGCCGCCGAGGGAAGAGGAAGGCTCTCAAATGCATAGAGCTGCTGAGGGAAGAGGAAGGCTCTCAAATGCACAGAGCCGCCGAGGGAAGAGGAAGGCTCTCAAATGCATAGAGCTGCTGAGGGAAGAGGAAGGCTCTCGAAAACACAGAGTCGCTGAGGGAAGAGGAAGGCACTCAAATGCATAGAGCCGCTGATGGAAGAGGAAGTCTCTCAAATCCACACAACTGCTGAGGGAAGAGGAAGGCTCTCAAATGCATAGAGCCACTGAGGGAAGAGGAAGTCTCCCAAATGCACAGAGCCACTGAGTAAAGAGGGGAAGGCTTTTGAATGCATAGTGTCACTGAGGGAAGGGAAGGAACTCTAATGCATAGAGGCACTGAGGGAAGAAGAAGGCTCTCAAATGCACAGAACTACTGAGAGAAGAGGAAGGCTCTCTAATGCATAGAGCCACGGAGGCAAGAGAAAGGCTCTCAAATGCATAGAGCCTCTGAGGGAAGAGGAAGGCTCTCAAATGCATAGAACCACTGAGGGAAGAGGCAGGCGCTCAAATCCACACAACTGCTGAGGGAAGAGGAAGGCTCTCAAATGCATGAAGCCGCTGAGTGAAGAGGAAGGCTCTTCAATGCATAGAGTCACTTAGGGAGGAGGAAGGCTCTCAAATGCATAGAGCCACTGAGGGAAGAGGAAGTCTCGCAAATGCACCGAGCCACTGAGTAAAGAGGGGAAGGCTTTTGAATGCATAGTGTCACTGAGGGAAGAGGAAGGAACTCTAATGCATAGAGGCACTGAGGGAAGAAGAAGGCTCTCGAATGCACAGAACTACTGAGAGAAGAGGAAGGCTCTCTAATGCATAGAGCCACGGAGGCAAGAGAAAGGCTCTCTAATGCATAGAGCCACTGAGGGAAGAGGAAGTCTCTCAAATGCACAGAGCCGCCGAGGGAAGAGGAAGGCTCTCAAATGCATAGAGCCACTGAGGGAAGAGGAAGTCTCTCAAATGCACAGAGCCGCCGAGGGAAGAGGAAGGCTCTCTAATGCATAGAGCCACGGAGGCAAGAGAAAGGCTCTCAAATGCACAGAGCCTCTGAGGGAAGAGGAAGGCTCTCAAATGCATAGAACTACTGAGGGAAGAGGCAGGCTCTCGAATGCATAGATCCACTGAAGGAAGAGGAAGGCTCTCCAATGCATAGAACCACTGAGGGAAGAGGCAGGCTCTCGACTGCATAGAGCCGCTGAGGGAAGAGGAAGGCTCTCGACTACATAGAGCCGCCGAGGGAAGAGGAAGGCTATCGAAAGCATAGAGCCACTGAGTGAAGAGAATGGCTCTCAAATGCACAGAGCCACTGAGTGAAGAGAAAGGCTCTTAAATGCATAGGACCTCTGAGGAAAGAGTAAGGCTCTCAAATGCATAGAGTCGCTGAGGGAAGAGGAAGGCGCTTGAATGCACAGAGCCGCTGACGGAGGAGGAAGTCTCTCAAATGCACACAAATGCTGATGGAAGAGGAAGGCTCTCAAATGCATGGAGCCGCTGAGGGAAGAGGAAGGCACTCAAATGCATAGAGCCACTGAGGGAAGAGGAAGTCTCTCAAATGCACAGAGCCGCTGAGGGAAGAGGAAGGCTCTCAAATGCATAGAGCCACTGAGGGAAGAGGAAGTCTCTCAAATGCACAGAGCCGCCGAGGGAAGAGGAAGGCTCTCTAATGCATATAGCCACGGAGGCAAGAGAAAGGCTCTCAAATGCATAGAGCCTCTGAGGGAAGAGGAAGGCTCTCAAATGCATAGAACCACTGAGGGAAGAGGCAGGCTCTCGAATGCATAGAACCACTGAAGGAAGAGGAAGGCTCTCCAATGCATAGAACCACTGAGGGAAGAGGCAGGCTCTCGACTGCATAGAGCCGCTGAGGGAAGAGGAAGGCTCACGACTACATAGAGCCGGCCAGGGAAGAGGAAGGCTATCGAATGCATAGAGCCACTGAATGAAGAGAAAGGCTCTCAAATGCACAGAGCCACTGAGTGAAGAGAAAGGCTCTTAAATGCATAGGGCCTCTGAGGAAAGAGGAAGGCTCTCGAATGCATAGAGTCGCTGAGGGAAGAGGAAGGCGCTTGAATGCATAGAGCCACTGACGGAGGAGGAAGTCTCTCAAATGCACACAAACGCTGATGGAAGAGGAAGGCTCTCAAATGCATGGAGCCGCTGAGGGAAGAGGAAGGCACTCAAATGCATAGAGTCAATGAGGGAGAAGGAAGGCTCTCTAATGCATGCAGCCACTGAGGGAAGAGGAAGTCTCTCAAATGCACAGAGCCGCCGAGGGAAGAGGAAGGCTCTCAAATGCATAGAGCTGCTGAGGGAAGAGGAAGGCTCTCAAAAACATAGAGTCGCTGAGGGAAGAGGAAGGCGCTCAAATCCACACAACTGCTGAGGGAAGAGGAAGGCTCTCAAATGCATGAAGCCGCTGAGTGAAGAGGAAGGCTCTTCAATGCATAGAGTCACTTAGGGAGGAGGAAGGCTCTCAAATGCATAGAGCCACTGAGGGAAGAGGAAGTCTCTCAAATGCACCGAGCCACTGAGTAAAGCTGGGAAGGCTTTTGAATGCATAGTGTCACTGAGGGAAGAGGAAGGAACTCTAATGCATAGAGGCACTGAGGGAAGAAGAAGGCTCTCGAATGCACAGAACTACTGAGAGAAGAGGAAGGCTCTCTAATGCATAGAGCCACGGAGGCAAGAGAAAGGCTCTCTAATGCATAGAGCCACTGAGTGAAGAGAAAGGCTCTCAAATGCATAGAGTCGCTGAGGGAAGAGGAAGGCTCTCGAATGCACAGAGCTGTTGATGGAAGAGGAAGGCTCGAATGGATAGAGCCGTACAGGGAAGAGGAAGGCTCTCGACTGCATAGAGCCGCTGAGGGAAGAGGAAGGTTCTCGACTAGATAGAGCCGCTGAGGGAAGAGGAAGGCTCTTGACTACATAGAGCCGCCGAGGGAAGAGGAAAGCTATCGAATGCATAGAGCCACTGAGGGAAGAGAAAGGCTCTCAGATGCATAGAGCTGCTGAGGGAAGAGGAAGGCTCTCGAATGCATAGAGTCGCTGAGGGAAGAGGAAGGTAAACGAATGCAGAGAGCTGCTGAGGGAAGAGGAAGGCTCGAATGGATAGAGCCGCTGAGGGAAGAGGAAGGCTCTCGACTAGATAGAGCCGCTGAGGGAAGAGGATGGCTCTTGACTACATAGAGCCGCCGAGGGAAGAGGAAAGCTATCGAATGCTTAGAGCCACTGAGGGAAGAGAAAGGCTCTCAGATGCATAGAGCTGCTGAGGGAAGAGGAAGGCTCTTGAAAACATAGAGTCGCTGGGGGAAGAGGAAGGCGCTCAAATGCATAGAGCCGCTGACGGAAGAGGAAGTCTCTCAAATCCACACAACTGCTGAGGAAAGAGGAAGGCTCTCAAATACATAGAGCCGCTGAGTGAAGAGGAAGGCTCTTGAATGCATAGAGTCACTGAGGGAGGAAGAAGGCTCTCAAATCCATAGAGCCACTGAGGGAATAGGAAGTCTTTCAAATGCACAGAGCCACTAAGTAAAGAGGAAGGTTTTTGAATGCATAGTGTCACTGAGGGAAGAGGAAGGAATTCAAATGCACAGAGGCACTGAGGGAAGTAGAAGGCTCTCGAATGCATAGAGCCTCTGAGGGAAGAGGAAAGCGCTCGAATGCATAGAGCCGCTGACGGAAGAAGAAGTCTCTCAAATGCACACAAACGCTGAAGGAAGAGGAAGGCTCTCAAATGCATGGAGCCACTGACGGAAGAGGAAGTCTCTCAAATCCACACAACTGCTGAGGGAAGAGGAATGCTCTCAGATGCATAGGGCCGCTGAGTGAAGAGGAAGGCTCTTGAATGCATAGAGTTGCTTAGGGAAGAGGAAGGCACTCAAATGCATAGAGCCACTGAGGGAAGAGGAAGTCTCTCATATGCACAGAGCCGCCGAGGGAAGAAGAAGGCTCTCGAAAACATAGAGAAGAAGGCTCTCGAAAACATAGAGTAGCTGAGGGAAGAGGAAGGCGCTTAAATGCATAGAGCCACTGAGGGAAGAGGAAGGCTCTCAAATGCATAGAGCCGCTGAGTGAAGAGGAAGGCTCTTGAATGCATAGAGTCACTGCGAGAGGAGGAAGGCTCTCAAATGCATAGAGCCACTGAGTAAAGAGAAAGGCTTTTGAATGCATAGAGCCGCTGACGGAAGAGGAAGTCTCTCAAATCCACACAACTGCTGAGGGAAGAGGAAGGCTCTCAAATGCATAGAGCCACTGAGGGAAGAGGAAGGCTCTCAAATGCATAGAGCCGCTGAGTGAAGAGGAAAGCTCTTGAATGCATAGAGTCACTGAGGGAGGAGGAAGGCGCTCAAATGCATAGAGCCACTGAGGGAAGAGGAAGTCTCTCAAATGCACAGAGCCACTGAGTAAAGAGGAAGGCTTTTGAATGCATAGTGTTGCTGAGGGAAGAGGAAGGAATTCAAATGCATAGAGGCACTAAGGGAAGAAGAAGGCTCTCGAATGCACAGAACCACTGAGAGAAAAGGAAGGCTCGGGACTGCATAGAGCCGCAGAGAGAAGAGGAAGGCTCCTGAATGCATAGAACGGAGGGAAGAGGAAGGCTCTCTGATCGCCTGATCGTGGATACTTTTGTAGGAGTGAACTAGAGCGGACATCTGAGCTACTGGCCCAGATGGGGTTCAAAAGAATATTTTTTGGGTGAGAAAAAAGGACAATTATGATTTAGAACCTGGTGTAGTCAGTGAGGGCCTATTGAAGCGCGCGGTGAGGCGGCGCGCCGGCTCTTCTATAGCGATGTACTGCTATTAGTATTCCACCGTTAATGTGATCTACGCACAGTTTTGGAATGTGTAGCGCTTGTAGAAAAGCGCCTTTTTTGGATAAGTGTTCACTCATTCCATTGCTCCTGGGAAGCGTTTATACCCAACACCTGCAACCAAATAGCGAGCGTTGCAGCTGCGCCTGAATTATTTAGACAAAGTGCTCTTTTTCCGCAGAACGTTTTGCTGAGAAAGTAGAGAGGTCCAGTGCTGTTTGACACCCGTCGGAGCCCCTTCCTGGAGGACGGCGCAGCGCACATCTGCAAACGACACCTCATTTATTTGTTCTCTGCTAACCGTCTTTTGCGGATGAGTAATCGGAGCCAGATTGCGGACACCGCAAGATGCGAGGCCATAACTGCAGCTCCAGTCACTGGCATGTGGTCTCTCCTGTGCCGCCGTTCGATTCCTGCAGGTTTGCGCCACTATGTAGCGGCCACTGAAATAGCCGCATCATTGAATGAATTCACCTGAACTCTGGGACTGACTGGGACTGAGTTCCCGATGATTACGGACATGCCATCCATAATACTCTTCAAAACTTCCTGCATCACATGTAAGACAGCAATTTTCCCGAACGCCACCCTAACTAGTCTCAAAAAGCGGGAGGGCTCAGGTGGGACACGCTCCCCTAGGAGCCCGACCATTGCGAGGCTGGAGAGGAAACTTCCACGCAAAGAGAAAACCAGGAGAGAGGCCTTCTCTTGCTAGGCCCCAGCCTACCAGAAAACCATCCCAGTCACAGGCAGAACGGGGCCAATGCTCCTGCAGTTCAGGAAGGAACTCTTGACCCCGCTCTTCAGGGAGTAACTATCCTACCTCGCCTCAAAACATGGGGGCTCAGGTGGGACGGGCTCCCCTAGGAACCAGACATTGCGAGGCGGGAGAGGAAACTGGCACGCAAAGACAAAACCAGGAGAGAGGCCTTCTCTTGCTAGGCCCCAGCCTACTGGAAAACCATCCCAGTCACAGGCAGAACGGGGCCAATGCTCCTGCAGTTCAGGAAGGAACTCTTGACCCCGCTCTTCAGGGAGTATCTAGGTGTAAACTCAAACACGACACACATTACAAAATGCCCCCGCCTAACATCACCGGCTCCAATTTCCAGTGCACAAGTCTACAGTAGGATTGCCCTCGCTAAAGTTTTTGCCTAGGTTTGCGCGTTTTGGTGAAACACCCTATCCTCGCCCATAAATACGACAAACACAATAAGTACGCTGCTGTGCTGCTGCTACGGGTATTTTCTGGGCAGCGCAGGGCATCACAGAATCACGAGAGTGTAATTGTAATTGTTTATTTATAACGTGCTTAATACCCAGAGGTTTCTAAGCGTGGACCCGGGGATCGAACCTGTGTTGTTCTGCGCCGTCTTGCTTCCAAGGTGAGCACGTTGCCTCAGGGCTATCCTTCCGGACCTTTTAAGGTCATTAACAGCTTTATTCGGCCAGATTTTGCATGAAGGCCAGGGGCAGTGTGGGCTACACATACTTACCATGAGCATCGCTCTACTAATAACATAACAGGTGAATGTGTAGCGCACACGTTCACCCCAGTGGGGACTCTTAGCGCTATTGACAGATGTTTTTTGTGACCCAACTTAATGGTACTCATTTTATCAACTTCGGAAGGATGAAGAAATGAGAGGATTCGAACCTGTGACCACGAGGTTAAACACAGGCCTCTGTAGTGGATGCATTTGTCCACTGAACCACAGACTCGGCACTAAAGTGGTTATTATGCAAATGCCCATCGCCTTCTAACCAACACTGCACATGGCACATATGCACCTCAGAGTGCCAGTCTCGCCATGACTCAAGATCCCAAGGAAGGTGCTCGCAAGTCCTTGGTCACAATGTGCGCCAAAGAACCTAAAATCAGACCCAAATGTGTGTCTACACTAAAGGAACTATGGCTCCTGGCATGGGCATGGACATACTGGCATGCAGTGGCCGCCGGGTGTTAAGTCTGGGCAAGGTGTGCTCATGCCACTCTTCAATGAGATGGCCTGGGCTAGAGCAGCAAGGGCACGAAAGGGCATGAACGTTGCATGGATGAAAATCTGCAAGAGAAACTGGGGCCACAGTGTAGGAGGAGATCTGGGGTGCCTGTCTTGGGGGCCTCCCCTATTCCCTCCTTCTGCCAGTCACCTCACTGCCCGAGGCTATGTCCCCCCAACTCTCACCTAACAGCCTGCCACACCTGCGTCCCCGTATCCTCTCCCTAAATTCACAACTGTTGCCCCTACAGCCCCATTGGACTTGACCCTGCTTTCTCGCCCCAGGAACTTCTTTCTCCCACCAAGAAATTCCATACTCCCCCAAAGATGTGTATCTCCCTTTGGAACTGTCGTCCTTTCTAACTATGGGCCTGAGTGCTGTTCCCTTCTGCCCTGTGAACTTGGGTACTTTGCCCTTTTCTGAGCCTGGATGCTGTGCCAGTTCTTGAACTGACTTTCTACCCTTGGTCTGGTAAACAAAAGAGGTGATGACTCGAAGGTTTTGGATGATTCCTAACCGCTGGCAATGCTGTGGGCAACGCTCCAGACCATCGTTCTTCACCTGCCAAGCCATTACAGAAGGGGAAAGACCATATGCAAATCAGGCTTGGCCCCACCCCAAAAGGTGAAGTCCAGCACGAACTGCTAGGTCACATCCCTTCTGCACGAGACCACAAGCATCCCCAGACATGTTTCAGCCTTGTTGGGCGTCATCAGTGAGGAGTAGCTTGGGTCTCTAGGCCCAGCGGGCAGGGGACTCACGTCTCTGCATACCCGTTCCACTCAGGGTGACTTATGCAAAACCAAAGAGGTGATGGCTGGAAGGTTTGGAATTAATCCCAACCTCTGGCATTGCTCTGGGAAACCCTCCAGACCATCGTTCTTCACCTGCCAAGCCAATACAGAAGCAGAAAGACCATATCCAAATGAGGCTTTGTCCCACCCCAAAAGCGGCAGTCCAACCCGAACTGCTTGGTCACATCCCTTCTGCATGAGATCATGCAGTTTGGGCCGCACTCCTTGTTGGGGGCCCCTCGAGTGCCAGAGCCCCCTTTCATTTGAGAAGATTGAAGGACCCTGACGCCGTCCCCTGCGTGTGTCTGTGTGATGCCTTCTCCCCTTGCAAAGTCAGTGTTTCCATCGGCTGTGTGCTGCTTCCTTGTAAGCCTGAGTGCTGTTTACCAGCGTGATTTCCCTTCGTGGGTCTTGTGGCCTGTGTTCTTGGGTTAATGCCTTGGGTAGGGTATTTTGGACGCCAAAGTAGAGGCTATTTGCAAGCTCCAATATGGACGAATGCCAGCATTAAATCGTGCAGTATTAAGCATAAAGGCGATTAAAAGGAAATGCTTAGAAAGCGTGTTTGAAAAACGTGTTCTTCTTAGAGCTGTGATCTGCAGAGCTAGCGGCAGCTCGTGGTAATAATTAAGGCTGCATAGTTCGTTGCTGATGGAATTATGATTCCCGCAATCCTCACGCCATGAAAGGGGGATTTTCCTCCCACTCGTCGTTCACACATTCACCCCTCCGCACATGTTCGATATTGACAAACCCAACCTTTACTGCAGCCCAACAGACAGCTTGCACAGTCATTATTGCAGGAAAATTGCCCCCTTCCTAGTCAATTTAGGTTTCATCTCAAGCCAAGGGCCATGATTGGAGGCCGGGCAATTATCCAAGTGATAATTGCCACCTGGGCAATCCATCCTGTTGCTTGCATTTTATACATACAAAGCGAGCAGTTAATGTCGGTTTCAGGTTTTTTTAAACTTTTTTTTATAAATGAAGTGAACCATTTTGAAATAGTAGATTGTCTTTAAACTTTGGTAGTACTTACCTCTGAATGAATTCCCCCGTGGCGTTCCAGGCGACGTCCTTCTCGTAAATGCGGAAACTCTAACCATGTCCTTGCTGTGTTAGAGTGTCAAATGCACGTTTTCCTGCTCAATGCACGACTCCGCCATGCTCACTTACCCACCCCAGACTCACGGTCATAACTCATTCCTCGCACACACACTCATGAGTCTCGCACTCACAGCAGAACCATGTATCTGTCTTCCCATAATGCATAATGTTCTCCTTGCAAACGACATTTGCCCCCCATTATCCTAAACCATGATCATTGGGTGCGTGTGCGCTCGTGTCACCCCTCCATGAGTCAGAGCCCCACATGGGCCATCCCTCTCAAAAGAGTCTGGACAGGCCACTGCGCGCTCCCCATGGTCAGAACTGACCAGGGAGTGGGGAACCCTCCTGCAGATGTGCAGCCTGCCTCAAAAATGTGGGGGGCCGGAGACCAGTTCTATAAAGCAGGCAGTGGTGCAAAGCTTTAGCCCACCGAACCCGAAATGTTGGGCTAGGTTGACGTGACCTGGCTGAGAGCCGTGGCAGGAGAGCGGCTGCACAGTTCACAAAGGACCGGAAAGTGGTCATGTAAAACCTTTCATTGCTGGCCCCTATATTGACAAACTCATGCATACATTTTTAGGCCATTGAAATAATAATGTGGGGTTAGTACTTGCATATCAATGGAGTGATTGAAAGGGTTAGGGTTCTGGAGACAGCTCTTTCTCACAGCAGCCCATAAGTGTGTGGTGTCAGATGTGAAGGGGAGAGGTAACTGCTTGTAACATTGAAGCTGCACTAGAATAGCACCATTTGCACGTGTAAAAAAGTTAGATGCCCACACTAGTGAGTTTGCCCCTCCCCCATGGCACCTCTTCCAACCTTTGAAGGGTTAGACTCCCCTCCCCCTGAAACTTTAGCCTTGGTGCGCCCCAGATAGCAGGGCACCAGTGGCAGCAGGAGTCATTACCCAATGCTCGGGCAGGAGCCTGCATGCCAACTATTAGTTGTGCCTTTGGTTTGTGCACTTTGGCCTCTGTAAGCCTCATTCATAGGTTAAGCAAGGTTGTGGGAATCCCTCTACTGAGGACAAACATGGGTTAAATACCCTGTTCTATGGAATTGTTTCAACTCAGGAGGGTCTACAACTACGTTTTAGCTCACTGCACCCCTCACAGAGGAGAAATATCCATTTGCATATCAGTCTTTTTCCCACCCACAAGAGCCGTCCAGCACCGAAATGCTAGGCAAGTCTCCTCTGAACAAGAGCACCATCTGCAAACCCAGACACATGTTTCGCCTAGTCGGGCCTCCTCAGTGAGGTGAAGCTGAGTTATCTCTGGGCTACCAGATGTCTGAACCAAATGGAGGAAATCATGGAAGCATAGAGGCCAGTGTTGATATGTTCCTTGTGCTGGAAATCAAGCCGGGCACCTTCTTGAGCAAGCAAACCCACACCAGTATCTCACCTGGAACTGGCTGCCTTGTCTCCGGGTCACACCGAGCTGCCGTAGGTGCATGAACCATTGCACTGTGATCCCCCTTTCCTCAGCCATCCGGGGACTGGATATCTAGCCTGTCTTCCTTGGGCCGATTTGATCTCTCTTTTACCCCAATTCAGAGGATATTCTGTTTCGTGAAGCGAGGCTCATGATGGAGGTGTGCGGCACAGGGAAGTGAAAGAGAGGCTCGTGATGGAGGTGTGCGGCACAGGGAAGTGAAGGAGAGGCTCGTGATGGAAGTGTGCGGCACAGGGAAGTGAAAGAGAGGCTCATGATGGAGGTGTGCGGCACAGGGAAGTGAAAGAGAGGCTCATGATGGAGGTGTGCGGCACGGGGAAGTGAAAGACAGGCTCATGATGGAGGTGTTCGGCACAGGGAAGTGAAAGAGAGGCTCAGGATGGAGGTGTGCGGCACAGGGAAGTGAAAGAGAGGCTCATGATGGAGGTGTGCGGCACGGGGAAGTGAAAGAGAGGCTCATGGTGGAGGTGTGCGGCACAGGGAAGTGAAAGAGAGGCTCAAGATGGAGGTGTGCGGCACGGAAAGTGAAAGAGAGGCTCATGGTGGAGTTGTGCGGCACAGGGAAGTGAAAGAGAGGCTCGTGATGGAGGTGTGCATCACAGGAAGTGAAAGAGAGGCTTATGTGGGAGGTGTGTGGCACAGGAAGTGAAAGAGAGGCTCGTGATGGAGGTGTGCGGCACAGGGAAGTGAACGAGAGGCTCGTGGTGGAGGTGTGTGGCACGGGAAGTGAAAGAGAGGCTCGTGATGGAGGTGTGCGGCACAGGGAAGTGAAAGAGAGGCTTATAATGGAGATGTGCGGCATGGGAAATGAAAGACAGGCTCGTGATGGAGGTGTGCGGCACAGGGAAGTGAAAGACAGGCTCGTGATGGAGGTGTGTGGCACGTGGAAATGAAAGAGAGGCTCGTGATGGAGGTGTGCGGCACAGGGAAGTGAAAGAGATGCTCATGATGGAGGTGTGCGGCACAGGGAAGTGAAAGAGAGGCTCATGATGGAGGTGTGCGGCACGGGGAAGAGAAAGAGAGGCTCATGGTGGAGGTGTGCAGCACAGGGAAGTGAAAGAGAGGCTCAAGATGGAGGTGTGCGGCACGCGAAGTGAAAGAGAGGCTCATGGTGGAGGTGTGCGGCACGGGGAAGTGAAAGGGAGGCTCCTGATGGAGGTGTGCGGCACGGGAAGTGAAAGAAAGGCTCATGATGGATGTGTGTGGCATAGGGAATTGAAATAGAGGCTCCTGATGGAGGTGTGTGGCACGGGGAAGTGAAAGAGAGGCTCATGATGGAGGTGTGCGGCACAGGGAAGTGAAAGAGAGCTCATGATGGTGGTATGCGGCACAGGGAAGTGGAAGAGAGGCTCATGATGGAGGTGTGCAGCACAGGGAAGTGAAAGAGAGGCTCATGATGGAGGTGTGCGGCACAGGGAAGTGAAATAGAAGCTCATGATGGAGGTGTGCAGCACAGGGAAGTGAAAGAGAGGATCGTGATGGAGGTGTGCGGCACAGGGAAGTGAAAGAGAGGCTCATGATGGAGGTGTGCGGCAGAGAGAAGTGGAAGAGAGGCTCATGATGGAGGTGTGCGGCACAGGGAAGTGAACGAGAGGCTCATGATGGAGGTGTGCGGCACAGGGAAGTGAAAGATAGGCTTGTGATGGAGGTGTGTGGCACAGGAAGTGAAAGAGAGGCTTATGTGGGAGGTGTGTGGCACAGGGAAGTGAAAAAGAGGCTCGTGGTGGAGGTGTGTGGCACGGGAAGTGAAAGAGAGGCTCGTGATGGAGGTGTGCGGCACAGGGAAGTGAAAGAGAGACTTATAATGGAGATGTGTGGCATGGGAAGTGAAAGACAGGCTCGTGATGGAGGTGTGCGGCACAGGGAAGTGAAAGACAGGCTCGTGATGAAGGTGTGCGGCACAGGGAAGTGAAAGAGAGGCTCATGGTGGAGGTGTGTGGCACAGGGAAGTGAAACACAGGGAAGTGAAAGACAGGCTTGTGATGGAGGTGTGCGGCACAGGAAAGTGAAAGAGAGGCTCATGGTGGAGGTGTGTGGCACAGGGAAGTGAAAGAGAGGCTCATGATGGAGATGATGGAAGTGTGCGGCACAGGGAAGTGAAGGAGAGGCTCATGGTGGAGGTGTGCGGCACGGGAAGTGAAAGAGAGGCTCATGATGGAGGTGTGCGGCACGGGGAAGTGAAAGACAGGCTCATGATGGAGGTGTGCGGCACAGGGAAGTGAAAGAGAGGCTCAGGATGGAGGTGTGCGGCACAGGGAAGTGAAAGAGAGGCTCATGATGGAGGTGTGCGGCACGGGGAAGTGAAAGAGAGGCTCATGGTGGAGGTGTGCGGCACAGGGAAGTGAAAGAGAGGCTCATGATGGAGGTGTGCGGCACGGAAAGTGAAAGAGAGGCTCATGGTGGAGTTGTGCGGCACAGGGAAGTGAAAGAGAGGCTCGTGATGGAGGTGTGCATCACAGGAAGTGAAAGAGAGGCTTATGTGGGAGGTGTGTGGCACAGGAAGTGAAAGAGAGGCTCGTGATGGAGGTGTGCGGCACAGGGAAGTGAACGAGAGGCTCGTGGTGGAGGTGTGTGGCACGGGAAGTGAAAGAGAGGCTCGTGATGGAGGTGTGCGGCACAGGGAAGTGAAAGAGAGGCTTATAATGGAGATGTGCGGCATGGGAAATGAAAGACAGGCTCGTGATGGAGGTGTGCGGCACAGGGAAGTGAAAGACAGGCTCGTGATGGAGGTGTGTGGCACGTGGAAATGAAAGAGAGGCTCGTGATGGAGGTGTGCGGCACAGGGAAGTGAAAGAGATGCTCATGATGGAGGTGTGCGGCACAGGGAAGTGAAAGAGAGGCTCATGATGGAGGTGTGCGGCACAGGGAAGAGAAAGAGAGGCTCATGGTGGAGGTGTGCAGCACAGGGAAGTGAAAGAGAGGCTCAAGATGGAGGTGTGCGGCACGCGAAGTGAAAGAGAGGCTCATGGTGGAGGTGTGCGGCACGGGGAAGTGAAAGGGAGGCTCCTGATGGAGGTGTGCGGCACGGGAAGTGAAAGAAAGGCTCATGATGGATGTGTGTGGCATAGGGAATTGAAATAGAGGCTCCTGATGGAGGTGTGCGGCATGGGGAAGTGAAAGAGAGGCTCATGATGGAGGTGTGCGGCACAGGGAAGTGAAAGAGAGCTCATGATGGTGGTATGCGGCACAGGGAAGTGGAAGAGAGACTCATGATGGAGGTGTGCAGCACAGGGAAGTGAAAGAGAGGATCGTGATGGAGGTGTGCGGCACAGGGAAGCGAAAGAGAGGCTCATTATGGAGGTGTGCGGCAGAGAGAAGTGGAAGAGAGGCTCATGATGGAGGTGTGCGGCACAGGGAAGTGAACGAGAGGCTCATGATGGAGGTGTGCAGCACATGGAAGTGAAATAGAAGCTCATGATGGAGGTGTGCAGCACAGGGAAGTGAAAGAGAGGATCGTGATGGAGGTGTGCGGCACAGGGAAGTGAAAGAGAGGCTCATGATGGAGGTGTGCGGCACAGAGAAGTGGAAGAGAGGCTCATGATGGAGGTGTGTGGCACAGGGAAGTGAAAGAGAGGCTCATGATGGAGGTGTGCGGCATAGGGAAGTGAAATAGAAGCTCATGATGGAGGTGTGCAGCACAGGGAAGTGAAAGAGAGGACCGTGATGGAGGTGTGCGGCACAGGGAAGTGAAAGAGAGGCTCATGATGGAGGTGTGCGGCACAGAGAAGTGGAAGCGAGGCTCATGATGGAGGTGTGCGGCACGGGAAGTGAAAGAGAGGCTTGTGATGGAGGTGTGCGGGACAGGAAGTGAAAGAGAGGCTCATGATGGAGGTGTGCGGCACAGGGAAGTGAAAGACAGGCTCATGATGGAGGTGTGCGGCATAGGGAAGTAAAAGAGAGGCTCATGATGGAGGTGTGTGGCACGGGGAAGTGAAAGAGAGGCTCATGGTGGAGGTGTGCCGCACGGGAAGTGAAAGAGAGGCTCGTGATGGAGTTGTGCGGCACAGGGAAGTGAAAGAGAGGCTCATGATGGAGGTGTGCCGCACAGGGAAGTGAAAGATAGGCTCATGATGGAGGTGTGCGGCACAAGGAAGTGAAAGAGAGGCTCATGATGGAAGTGTGCGGCACAGGGATGTGAAATAGAGGCTCATAATGGAGGTGTGCGGCACAGGGATGTGAAATAGAGGCTCATGATGGAGGTGTGCGGCACAGGGAAGTAAAAGAGAGGCTCATGATGGAGGTGTGCGGCACGGGAAGTGAAAGAGAGGCTCATGATCGAGGTGTGCAGCATAGGGAATTGAAAGAGAGGCTCCTGATGGAGGTGTGCGGCACGGGGAAGTGAAAGAGAGGCTCATGATGGAGGTGTGCGGCACAGGGAAGTGAAAGAGAGGTCATGATGGAGGTGTGCGGCACAGGAAAGTGGAAGAGAGGCTCATGATGGAGGTGTGCGGCACAGGGAAGTGGAAGAGAGGCTCGTGATGGAGGTGTGCGGCATAGGGAAGTGAAAGAGAGGCTCATGATGGAGGTGTGCGGCACAGGGAAGTGAAAGAGAGGCTCTTGATGGAGGTGTGCGGCACAGGGATGTGAAATAGAGGCTCATGATGGAGGTGTGCGGCACGGGAAGTGAAAGAGAGGCTCATGGTGGAGGTGTGCGGCACAGGGAAGTAAAAGAGAGGCTCGTGGTGGAGGTGTGTGGCACAGGGAAGTGAAAGAGAGGCTCGTGATGGAGGTGTGCGGCACAGGGAAGTGAAAGAGAGGCTTATAATGGAGATGTGCGGCATGGGAAATGAAAGACAGGCTCGTGATGGAGGTGTGCGGCACAGGGAAGTGAAAGACAGGCTCGTGATGGAGGTGTGCGGCACGTGGAAATGAAAGAGAGGCTCGTGATGGAGGTGTGCGGCACAGGGAAGTGAAAGAGATGCTCATGATGGAGGTGTGCGGCACAGGGAAGTGAAAGAGAGGCTCATGATGGAGGTGTGCGGCACGGGGAAGAGAAAGAGAGGCTCATGGTGGAGGTGTGCAGCACAGGGAAGTGAAAGAGAGGCTCAAGATGGAGGTGTGCGGCACGCAAAGTGAAAGATAGGCTCATGGTGGAGGTGTGCGGCACGGGGAAGTGAAAGGGAGGCTCCTGATGGAGGTGTGCGGCACGGGAAGTGAAAGAAAGGCTCATGATGGATGTGTGTGGCATAGGGAATTGAAATAGAGGCTCCTGATGGAGGTGTGTGGCACGGGGAAGTGAAAGAGAGGCTCATGATGGAGGTGTGCGGCACAGGGAAGTGAAAGAGAGCTCATGATGGTGGTATGCGGCACAGGGAAGTGGAAGAGAGGCTCATGATGGAGGTGTGCAGCACGGGAAGTGAAAGAGAGGCTCATGATGGAGGTGTGCGGCATAGGGAATTGAAAGAGAGGCTCCTGATGGAGATGTGCGGCACGGGGAAGTGAAAGAGAGGCTCATGATGGAGGTGTGCGGCACGGGGAAGTGAAAGAGAGGCTCATGATGGAGGTGTGCGGCACAGGGAAGTGGATGAGAGTCTCATGATGGAGGTGTGCGGCACAGGGAAGTGAAAGTGAGGCTCATGATGGAGTTGTGCGGCACAGGGAAGTGGAAGAGAGGCTCGTGATGGAGGTGTGCGGCACAGGGAAGTGAAAGAGAGGCTCATGATGGAGGTGTGCGGCACAGGGAAGTGAACGAGAAGCTCATGATGGAGGTGTGCGGCACAGGAAAGTGAAAGAGAGGCTCGTGATAGAGGTGTGTGGCACAGGGAAGTGAAAGAGAAGCTTATGATGGAGGTGTGCGGCACAGGGAAGTGGAAGAGAAGCTCATGATGGAGGTGTGCATCACAGGGAAGTGAAAGAGAGGCTCATGATTGAGGTGTGCGGCACGGGGAAGTGAAAGAGAGGCTCATGGTAGAGATGTGTGGTACGGGAAGTGAAAGAGAGGCTCATGGTAGAGATGTGTGTCACGGGAAGTGAAAGAGAGGCTTGTGATGGAGGTGTTCGGCACAGGGAAGTGAAAGATAGGCTCATGATGGAGGTGTGCGGCATAGGGAAGTGAAAGAGAGGCTCATGATGGAGGTGTGCGGCACAGGGAAGTGAAAGAGAGCTCATGATGGAGGTGTGCGGCACAGGGAAGTGGAAGAGAGGCTCATGATGGAGGTGTGCGGCACAGGGAAGTGAAAGAGAGGCTCATGATGGAGATGATGGAGGTGTGCGGCACAGGGAAGTGAAAGAGAGGCTCATGATGGAGGTGTGCGGCATAGGGAAGTGAAAGAGAGGCTCATGATGGAGGTGTGCGGCACAGGGAAGTGAAAGAGAAGCTTATGATGGAGGTGTGCGGCACAGGGAAGTGAAAGAGAGGCTCATGATTGAGGTGTGCGGCACGGGGAAGTGAAAGAGAGGCTCATGGTAGAGATGTGTGGTACGGGAAGTGAAAGAGAGGCTCATGGTAGAGATGTGTGGCACGGGAAGTGAAAGAGAGGCTTGTGATGGAGGTGTTCGGCACAGGGAAGTGAAAGATAGGCTCATGATGGAGGTGTGCGGCATAGGGAAGTGAAAGAGAGGCTCATGATGGAGGTGTGCGGCACAGGGAAGTGAAAGAGAGCTCATGATGGAGGTGTGCGGCACAGGGAAGTGAAAGAGAGGCTCATGATGGAGATGATGGAGGTGTGCGGCACAGGGAAGTGAAGCAGAGCAGTTAAGCCTTTGGCATCATCATGGGAGAGGGGATGTATGTTGATGTGGCCACTGTACGTACCTCTTTCCTGTTAATGAATGTGTAAACTATAGCACTCTGCTCTCAGAGGTGTGCGACTTGACATGCTCCTGTTATGGTCCTCCTTTCCCATTGGTGCCGCAGGCTGAGCTACACGGTAGAGTGCTGTTTCGGCCTTCAACTTTCTCAATTTGGGCGGGCTCAAACCCTCCCCCTAGCCAGTGTCTGGCTCCGCCACTGCCCCCCTAACCCTTGTCTCACTGTCCAGGAGTAAGCATTGATGCTATTTCCAAGGAATACGACCTCCATTCTAAGTGAATGGAGTCCCACCAACAAAGCATGGTCTGAGTCTGCGACCCAGTCCACGGACGCATGGACGGTGGTTGTCCTGCATTCTGATGTCGACCAAAGAGGGGTCCGAACCAGATCACAAGGGGATCCTTGCCCAGGGCTCTCTAGGCCAGTAGTTGTAGTCAGAACTATGTGTAAACTCGCAGTGCGTCAGGACACATGGGCATTCCACCTTCTCCTGTGAGCCTTTTTGCGCGTCTGCATGAAGTAAGGCCGATCTCAGGACATTGGATAGTTGAGACATTTCCACCATCGACATATCAGCATGGACAAGTGTGATGCAAGTGCCCAAGGCTTGTCTGGACTATGAGGAGCACTTCAAGGAAGACACAGATGGGGAAGATACTTAGACTGGCAATGTGCTTACACATGTGAGTGGCTCCAGACATTTTGGGGAAGTGTGATACCCTCTGGTGTCCTACCCTGAAGACAGGTCCATGGTCTATTGCTACTCTCAAGCTCTGGCTTCACTTGAAGTGATCCCACCAAAAGACCCTGCCTCCCCCTACGATCGATGAGGGCAGACCCGTAGACAAGCCCAGCATCCCCAGAGGCCTATGATCCACCAGAAGCAAGGACATGAAGTGGTCTCCACTGGCACAGGAAGGGATGAATTACAAGACCCTGCCTCCCGCTACCAGGGAGCAGGGCATCCCCATAGGCAAGCCAAGCCTCCCTGGAGGCCTATGATCCACCAGAAGCAAGGACATGAAGTGGTCTCCACTGGTGCAGGAAGGGAAAAACCACAAGACCCTTCCTCCCACTACCAAGGATGAGTGCATCTCCATAGACAGGCCCAGACTCCCCAGAGGCCTACGATCGACCAGAAGCAAGGACATGTGCAGACGTGGTCTCCATTGGTGCAGGGAGGGATGAACTACAGGACCCTGCCACCCGCTGCCAGGGATGAGTGTAGGTCCGGCAGACAGGCCCAGCCTCCCCGGAGGCGCATAATAATGATATTAATAATAATAATAATAATAATAATAAGAAGAAGAATCAGCATGATCCACCAGAAGCAAGGAAATGTGCAGACAGTGTCCAGTCACAGTTACGAATACAAAGTTTTGAAATGCAATATGTTTGAAACAAAAGGATTGGAAAAAAATGATCAAATGCCTTTTTTCTAATGTATTTCTTTTTTGTTTTGGTTTCGTGTTGGAAAAATTAGTGGTATTTCCCCAAAAAAACAGAGGTTTAGAGGGGGACCCCACCCAAAAATAAAAAAAAATCGTGCATTCTAATTTTTTTTTTAGATCCTTTTGGTTCAAAAGTATTGCATTCAATCCTTTTGCATTCGAACCTTTCACTAGGAACTTGTGCAGACCTGAATTCCACTGGCACAGGAAGGGACGAAACTCAAGACCCTACCTCTCCCTACCAGGGAGGAGGGCATCCCTGTAGACAAGCTCAGCCTCCCCGGAGGCCTATGATCCACCAGAAGCAAGGACATGTGCAGAAGTGTTCCCCACTGGCGCATGGAGGGAAGAACCACACAACCCTGCCTCCCCCTTCCAGGGATGAATGCATCCCCATAGATAAGGCCCAGCCTCCCTGCAGGCCTATGATCCAGCAGAATCAAGGACATGTGCAGAAGTGGTCTTCACTGGTGCAGGGGGGGAAGAACCACAAGACCCTGCCTCCCCTTACCAGTGATGAGTTCATCCCTGTAGACAAGCCCAGTCTCCCCGCAGGCCTACAATCCACCAGAAGCAAGGACATGTGCAGACCTGAACTCCACTGGCGCAGGAAGGGACAAACCACAAGACCCTTCCTTCCCCTACCAGATAAGGCCCAGCCTCCCCAGAGGCCTATGATCCAGCAGAAGTAAGGACATGTGCAGAAGTGGTCTCCACTGGTGCAGGAACGGAAGAACCACACAACCTTTCCTCCCCCTACCAGGCAGGAGTGCAGCCGCATAGACAAGCCCAGTCTCCCCGGAGGCCTACGATCCACCAGAAGCAAGGACATGTGTGGACCTGAACGCCACTGGTGCAGGAATGGAAGAACCACAAGACCCTGCCTCCCGCTACCATGGATGAGTGCATCCCCATAGACAGGCCCAGCCTCCACGGAGGCCTACGATCGACCAGAAGCAAGGACATGTGCAGAAGTGGTCTTCACTGGTGCAGGGGGAGAAGAACCACAAGACCCTGCCTCCCCCTACCAGGGAGGAGGGCATCCCTGTAGACAAGCCCAGCCTCCCTGCAGGCCTACGATCCACCAGAAGCAAGGACATGTGTGGACCTGAACGCCACTGGTGCAGGAATGGAAGAACCACAAGACCCTGCCTCCCGCTACCATGGATGAGTGCATCCCCATAGACAGGCCCAGCCTCCACGGAGGCCTATGATCCACCAGAAGCAAGGACATGTGCAGAAGTGTTCCCCACTGGCGCATGGAGGGAAGAACCACACAACCCTGCCTCCCCCTTCCAGGGAGGAGGGCATCCCTGTAGACAAGCCCAGCCTCCCTGCAGGCCTACGATCCACCAGAAGGAAGGACATGTGCGGACCTGAACTCCACTGGCACAGGAAGGGACAAACCACAAGACCCTGCCTTCCCCTATCAGGGATGAATGCATCCCCCAGATAAGGCCCAGCCTCCCCGGAGGCCTCCGATCCACCAGAAGAAAGGACATGTGCAGACTTGGGGCCCATTCATGGAATATTTTGCATGGTTCAAATGACTTTGCACTGCTGAAAAGTGAATTTGCACTGCCGACACAAACCCTGATTCATGGAACCGTGCAAAGTGTATTTGTGCAGTGCAAAGTCTGTGCAAAGTCAGTGCATAGTCATTTTTACAGTACAGAAGGACTTTGCACAGACCTTTTACTGAAAAATACACTCTGCACGGTTCCATGGATCCGGGTTTGTGTCGGCAGTCCAAAGTCATTTTTCAGCAGTGCAAAGTTGAACTCCACCGGTGCAGGAAAAAGAGGCAAGGTCTTGCGATACCAGTCAGGAGAGCATTGCTGTTAAGGAAGTTGGTATAAACTTTAGGAATGGGCAGGACGATGGATTTCATGATCAGTGGTTCCAGTGGGCACCACTCACATGCTGCTGTCAAACTCCCTAAGGTTCAATGTGCTATGAGATCTATGAAGGGAAGTCTGCTAAAGTAGCTCTGTGCGTTGTAACACCACGCAGAGCTGTCACTCTGATTAGACTTTTCTGTAGGGTAAGCTGAGCCAGGCAGACCCGGAAGGGCTCAATGGTAGACCTTCCTTAACTGTAATATCTGTTCAGAATTGGCTCTCTGCCTGAAAGCCACGTGCTGGATTGGTAGTTCTCTCAACACAGAAGGATGCACCTTGACTCGCAGAACATGTCTCTGGGATTAATATCGCTCCAGCATGGCCACAGGGGTAGCAAGGGAGACATCAGGGGTCACAGGTGGGACCCCTGGTGACCCCAAATGATGTCCCTGCATGCCTCGCAAAAACTTCCTCTGGGATTAATATCGCTCCAGCATGACCACAAGGGTAGCAAGGGAGACCTCATGGATAGCAAGGGAGACCTCCGAGGTAACAAGGGAGACCTGAGGGGTCGCAAGTGCGATCCCTGGCAACCCCAAATGACGTCCCTTCATGCCTCGCAGAACGTATCTCTGGGATTAATACCGCTCCAACATGACGACAGGGGTAGCAGTGGAGACCTCAGGGGTAGCAAGGATGCCCTCAGGGGTGGCAGGTGAGACTCCTGGCGACCCCAAATGACATTCCTGCATGCCTCACAGAACATGTCTCTGGGATTAATATCGCTCAAGCATGACCACAGGGTTAGCAAGGGAGACCTCAGGGATCACAGGTGGGACCCCTGGTGACCCCAAATGATGTCCCTGCATGCCTCACAAAAACTTCCTCTGGGATTAATATCACTCCAGCATGCCCACAGGGGTAGCAAGGGAGACCTCAGGGATAGCAAGGAGGACCTCTGTGGTAGCAACGGAGACCTGAGGGGTTGCAGGTGTGATCCCTGGCAACCCCAAATGACGTCACTTCACGCCTCGCAGTACGTATCTCTATCTCTGGGATTAATATCACTCCAGCATGACCACAGGGGTAGCAGTGGAGACCTCAGGGGTAGCAAGGGTGCCCTCAGGGGTCACAGGTGAGACACCTGGCGACCCCAAATTACATCCCTGCACGCCTCACAGAACATGTCTCTGGGATTAATATCGCTCCAGCATGACCACAGGGGTAGCAATGGAGACCTCAGGGACAGTAAGGGAGACCTCAGTGGTAGCAAGGGAGACCTCAAGGGTTGCAGGTGCGACCCCTGGTGAACCACAAATGGCATCCTGCACGCCCCGCAGAACATGCCTCTGGGATTAATATCGCTCCAGCATGACCACAGGGGTAGCAAGGGAGACCTCAGGGGTAGCAAGGGAGACCTCAGGGACAGCAAGGGACACCTCAGTGGTAGCAAGGGACACTTCAGGGGTCGCAGGGGCAACACCGGGTGGCCCCCAAATGACGTCCCTGCATGCCTTACAGAACATGTCTCCGTGATTAATGCTGCTCCACCTTAACTACATGTAAGCATGGCAGCGTGGTCTGTGCAGGAATCACAGAGGAGCTTATTTTGCGTTGGGCGGTGTGGAAAATGGAGGCGTATAAGCAAAGGGTATTGCTTTTAGGCCTCAGTTCTCTTCTCAGCCCCATTTTCATACTGGAGGAAGGCAGATGAGGGGCACTGAGTGCAGTTAACATCTCTGATGTGTTTTCCTCCTGCATCTTGGGTGCTCACTTTGTTTTATGCCTGCGTGAGGCGTAACACGAATGCATTCCAATGTAGTCCATCTCAAATCAACACCTGTTAATGAGGCACATCAGCAAAGCATAACTGGCAGTAATGAGGCACACCAGCAAAGCATAACTGGCAGTAATGAGGCACACCAGCAAAGCATACCTGGAAGTAATGAGGCACACCAGCAAAGCATGCCTGGCAGGCAGGCACACCAGCAAAGCATAACTGGCAGGCAGGCACAACAGCAAAGCATAACTGGCAGTAATGAGGCACACCAGAAAAGCATAACTGGCAGTAATGAGGCACACCAGCAAAGCATACCTGGCAGTAATGAGGCACACCAGCAAAACCTAACTGGCAGTAATGAGGGCAGGCAAAGCATAACTGGCAGTAATGAGGCACACCAGCAAAGCATGACTGGCAATAATGAGGCACACCAGCAAAGCATGACTGGCAGTAATGAGGCACACCAGCAAAGCATAACTGGCAGTAATGAGGCACGCACACCAGCAATGCATGACTGGAAGTAATGAGGCACACCAGCAAAGCATAACTGGCAGTAATGAGGCACACCAGCAAAGCATAACTGGCAGTAATGAGGCACACCAGCAAAGCATGACTGGCAGTAATGAGGCACACCAGCAAAGCATAACTGGCAGTAATGAAGCACACCAGCAAAGCATCACTGGCAGTAATGAGGCACACCAGCAAAGCATGACTGGCAGTAATGAGGCACACCAGCAAAGCATAACTGACAGTAATGAGGCACACCAGCAAAGCATGACTGGCAATAATGAGGCACACCAGCAAAGCATGACTGGCAGTAATGAGGCACACCAGCAAAGCATAACTGGCAGTAATGAGGCACGCACACCAGCAAAGCATGACTGGCAGTAACGAGGCATACCTGCAAAGCATGACTGGCAGTAATGAGGCACACCCGCAAAGCATAACTGGCAGTAACGAGGCACACCAGCAAAGCATAACTGGCAGTAATGAGGCACACCAGCAAAGCATAACTGGCAGTATTGAGGCACACCAGCAAAGCATAACTGGCAGTAATGTGGCTCACCAGCAAAGTATGACTGGCAGTATTGAGGCACACCAGCAAAGCATAACTGGCAGTAATGAGGCCCACCAGCAAAGCATGACTGGCAGTATTGAGGCACACCAGCAAAGCATAACTGGCAGTAATGAGGCACACCACCAGCAAAGCATGACTGGCAGGCAGGCACACCAGCAAAGCATAACTGGCAGTAATGAGGCACACCAGCAAAGCATGACTGGCAGTAATGAGGCACACCAGCAAAGCATGACTGGCAGTAATGAGTCACACCAGCAAAGCATAACTGGCAGTAATGAGGCACACCAGAAAAACATAACTGGAAGTAATGAGGCACACCAGCAAAGCATAACTGGCAGTAACGAGGCACACCAGCAAAGCATAACTGGCAGTAATGAGGCACACCAGCAAAGCATAACTGGCAGTAACGAGACACACCAGCAAAGCATAACTGGCAGTATTGAGGCACACCAGCAAAGCATGACTGGCAGTAATGAGGCACACCAGCAAAGCATAACTGGCAGTAACGAGGCACACCAGCAAAGCATGACTGGCAGTAACGAGGCACACCAGCAAAGCATGACTGGCAGTAACGAGGCACACCAACAAAGCATAACTGGCAGTAACGAGGCACACCAGCAAAGCATGACTGGCAGTAACGAGGCACACCAGCAAAGCATGACTGGCAGTAACGAGGCACACCTGCAAAGCATGACTGGCAGTAATGAGGCACACCCGCAAAGCATAACTGGCAGTAACGAGGCACACCAGCAAAGCATAACTGGCAGTAATGAGGCACACCAGCAAAGCATAACTGGCAGTAACGAGACACACCAGCAAAGCATAACTGGCAGTATTGAGGCACACCAGCAAAGCATAACTGGCAGTAACGAGGCACACCAGCAAAGTATGACTGGCAGTATTGAGGCACACCAGCAAAGCATAACTGGCAGTAATGAGGCACACCAGCAAAGCATGACTGGCAGTATTGAGGCACACCAGCAAAGCATAACTGGCAGTAATGAGGCACACCACCAGCAAAGCATGACTGGCAGGCAGGCACACCAGCAAAGCATAACTGGCAGTAATGAGGCACACCAGCAAAGCATGACTGGCAGTAATGAGGCACACCAGCAAAGCATGACTGGCAGTAATGAGTCACACCATCAAAGCATAACTGGCAGTTATGAGGCACACCAGAAAAGCATAACTGGAAGTAATGAGGCACACCAGCAAAGCATAACTGGCAGTAATGAGGCACACCAGCAAAGCATGACTGGCAGTAATGAGGCACACCAGCAAAGCATGACTGGCAGTAATGAGGCACACCAGCAAAGCATAACTGGCAGTAATGAGGCACACCAGCAAAGCATGACTGGCAGTAATGAGGCACACCAGCAAAGCATGACTGGCAGTAAGGAGGCACACCAGCAAAGCATGACTGGCAGTAATGAGGCACACCAGCAAAGCATGACTGGCAGTAATGAGGCACACCAGCAAAGTATAACTGGAAGTAATGAGGCACACCAGCAAACATGACTGGCAGTATTGAGGCACACCAGCAAAGCATAACTGGCAGTAATGAGGCACACCACCAGCAAAGCATGACTGGCAGGCAGGCACACCAGCAAAGCATAACTGGCAGTAATGAGGCACACCAGCAAAGCATGACTGGCAGTAATGAGGCACACCAGCAAAGCATGCCTGGCAGTAATGAGGCACACCAGCAAAGCATAACTGGCAGTAATGAGGCACACCAGAAAAGCATGACTGGAAGTAATGAGGCACACCAGCAAAGCATAACTGGCAGTAACAAGGCACACCAGCAAAGCATGACTGGCAGTAACGAGGCACACCAGCAAAGCATGACTGGCAGTAATGAGGCACACCAGCAAAGCATGACTGGTAGTAATGAGGCACACCAGCAAAGCATAACTGGCAGTAATGAGGCACACCAGCAAAGCATGACTGGCAGTAATGAGGCACACCAGCAAAGCATAACTGGCAGTAATGAGGCACACCAGCAAAGCATGACTGGCAGTAATGAGGCACACCAGCAAAGCATAACTGGCAGGCAGAGGAGAGTAAAGTAAAGAGTAAAAGGGATTCTGCTTTACAAAAGTAGAAAATTGCACGCAGGGGACACAACAGCATGTAATTGCTGCCTTGGCGGACCACCACATGCAATTTGCATTTTTTTAAAGGACCCCTGGAGGAAGTCATTTTACATGCCATGAAGTGCAAAAGTAAGGCGTAAAAGCAGGGTGTTGGCCATTTCCACTTTGCTTTGACACTCCAAGTCATTGGAGAATGCGCAGGAGATGGAGTGATCCGTTTCCACTATTCTCTCCTTCTCCGACTTCAAAGAGCATGCGCCTTTCCGCCTGCATGCGGTGTTCATGCAGGCGCTAAACCAATGGATCCCTAAGGAATCAGCCGATCTTTAGTACCTGTTAAGAGCAGGTGGATTGGGCAGGGGTCGTGTGGAGCAGGCGTAAAAGCAAGGTGCAATGCTTTCATGTCTTCATCTTGCACTCCACCCCATTATCTGCTGCTTATAAGTCGGGTAGAGGGCCCGAAGCAGTGTTTAGCTCAGCTCGCCATGCTTTCCTCCTAAATTCACTCCCTTTTAAGTTTAACAAAGAAAAACATAACATAACAATGATCTATTAAATATGCACACAATCAACCAATGTCAGAACATATTAAGTAATTCATCATAAACTAATTCAGAATAACAAATAGAAGAGAAAGAATAGAGGTGTGAGGGGAAAATAGAAAAAAAAGAGAAAAAGAAGAAAGGAAAAAGAAAGAAAGCATTGAAGCCAATGACTGAAAATTACACTTGAAATAACCCTTGCAGCAAACACAACAATATTACAAACCCATTACATAAACTATAAACAAATACACACATCTTTAATAATTAAAGCTAGATGCGTATTGTTCCCAAATTAAAGTCCAGTCTCAACCATAGACATTGAGAAAACAGCTCCAAATGTCCCAAAATGTGTCAATTTCATCTCTGTTCTTGTAAATGGCTTTTTCATATGTTGAAACAGTAAGAAGCTCCTCCACCCAGTCATCAATATTAAAAGAATTACTTGACTTCCAGGACCTCAGTATTATTTTTTTTAACAATCATGCATGTGCGCAGTAGCCATACTTTCCTGCCAAAGTCAATTTCATCCAGCAAAGAGATATCGCCCAAAACGAATAAAGAAGCATTCATGGGAATCGTAGTGTTTAAAACTAAACTTAATCTTTCACAAACCCTTTCCCAGAACTGCATTGTTTTGGGACATGACCAAATCAAGTGACTGAGGGAACAGGGAACCTCTTGGGTACTTACACTTCCAGCAGAGATCGCTGTCCAAATGTTGCCTCTTGAACAACTTTTCAGGTGTCCAATAGGCTCTAAATAGTAATTTCGTTTGAGAGGCTCTAAGGCCTCAATCTAAACTCATCAAACGAGTGTTATCACAGCACCTTCGCCAACACCTCAAGTCAATGTTTTCCCCTATCTCCTCCGCCCAAATCGCTGGTAATCTCAGATCTCCTTTTTGATTAGAATTTATGATTCCATACATGGTAGAAGCAGGCTGTGATGCACTCGAGCAGACCTCTAAAGCTGCCCAGGCAGCACTCTGATTATTCAACTGCGGCACTTCAACACAAGCAGAAATACTAATCTTCAGTTTTCTGTATTCAGAAAACGAGCATCCTGCCATCTCATATATCTGACCAAGTTGAGTGTATGGTATCCAACTGCCTCCCTCAAACAAATCCTTGAAGTACTTTATACCAGCCACAAACCATTCCGACCAAAAGAGGGTCTTTCGCTGGTATAGCAATGCTGGGTTATTCCATATGGATGCATCTGGGTGCAAATAGGGATCAGCACTCAAACGATTTGAGAGTTTACATCAGCAGTCATGCAAGAACGAGGTGAGTGCACTGGCCTTTTTTTTCGAATTACATCTCTTAGTAGTCAGCAGGGCTTTAGGGTCCAGCTGGGAAACCGCACCACACTCCCATGACAAGAATTCAGATTGATCAGACCATTCATTCATTGAGTCAGCAACCCTGCAAAAGTGGCGAATGGAGAATGACAAATGGTAGTCTAAGAAATTAGGCAAGTTCATTCCCCCAAGTTTCAATGGGAGTTGAAGTTTCCAAATTGCGAGCCTTGGAGGTTTCCCATTCCAATAAAGTTTTGCATAAATCTATTGATCTCCTTGAAAATGTTTCCTGGCACCTTGATAGGGAGCATGGATAAGATATAATTTATCCAAGGAGCCAAATTCATGTTTATACAGTTTATTTTTCCCCAGGTTGACAGTTTCAAAAGACCCCACCTTTCCAAATCGGATATGAGTCTCGGGAGGATCCATGCAAAATGTATCGTTGGTAGCTTCATCATATCTGCTCCAATCCAGATGCCTAGATATCTCATCTTTTCTGCACACCACCTACATTGAAAATGAGCACATGCATGCCGTTGACAAACATAATTGACGGGGGGGATTTTGCATTTACTCCAAATAATCCTATAACCTGATATCGATGAGAATAATTGAATATCACGCATGAGGTAAGGAATACCAACAGCAGGGTCCTAAAGGGCAATCAATAAATCATCTGTATACAGCCAAATTAGGTTGTTTCGGACATTTCCAATTATGGGTTGAAGGTTCATATCTGCTCGTAAACATCCCGCAAGTGCTTCCATAGACAAAACGAACAGGAGAGGCGAAAGTAGACAGTCCTGCCTTGTACCCCGATGAAGTACAAATGTATCTGAAATAAGGCCATTTGTCAGCACACTTGCAGAAGGATTGTTGTATAAAAGCTTAACCCATTGTCGGAAATCTTGCCCAAAGTTAATTTTTTCCACACATGTGAACAAAAATTCCCACTTCACACGATCAAACGCTTTCTCAGCGTCTAGCGAAATGATTGCGTCCTTTCTCAATGGTCAATAATAGGCATCTCACGTTGTCCGCCATAGCTCTGACAAAACCTACTTGATTTTCATGTACCAGACTCAAAATGACTTTTTCCAATCGAATAGCCAAGATTTTAGCCAATATTTTGCAGTCGCAATTTATTAGACTGATCGGTCGATAATTTTCACATCTGGTAGCAGACCTGTCCTTCTTTTTCAAGAACGTAATTAATGCATGTCTCATTGTATCTGGTAATGCGCCAGACTCAAATGCATCATTAAAAACTTCAACCAAAAGTTGCAGTGCAGAATCTGGGAGGACTTTATAGAATTCATTAGGTAGTCCATCTATGCCAGGTGACTTACCCATAGTCAGTTTTCGAAATCACCAGTCGAACATCATCTAACTCCACTCTTCCTTCAAGGCTTGCTGCCTCATCAGTTGTCAGACGAGAGAAATTATGTGAATCAAGGAAACTCTCAATGTCTACTTTTTCACAGGCCAATTCAGAGTCATAAAGTTTCTCATAAAAGCCACAGAATAAATTGTTAATTCCCTTCTGCTGCGTCTCCAATACGTTATTCAAATCTCTGATTGCAGTAGTAAAGCGATTAAAATCTCGACAGTCTTGGAAGCACTGAAGGAAGTGCTTTGTCCGTAGAGTGCTGATTTCAAAAACTGGGAAGGAGAGGAAACTGAGGACAAAAGAAATTCATAGGCTCTCTTCCGAAGCAAAGCGTCTAGATAATCTGTTTGCAGCAAGCAAGGATGACATAACAAAATCTAAACTGAGAATTGCAAAATATGAACTGAGCAAACTAATTTCCAGCCATGTCGACTATGCCCTATTCAGGCAAAAGATTAATTACTTTGAGAACGGTGAGAAAGCGGGGAAATTGCTGGCACATAGGCTGAAGGTAACTGAAAGTGAACGCTTTATTACTACATGGGATTTTCATGTAGCCATAAAGCAAATGGATTCCTCTGGATTCTCCATGTAGCACCTGGAGTCCATAGGAATCCATTGTAAAGTGCATCTGCAAAGCCTCATTCGTAGGCAGCCATTACATTCTGTGCAAAACGGAGAGTAAAATGAAAGAGTAAAAGCGATTTTGCCTGTTTTTGTTTGTGCGCTTTCAACTCGGTTTTGTAAAAGTAGAAAATTACACGTAGACGACCAAGCAGCATGCACAGGTGGTCCCCTGCATGCCATGACCACGTTGAACAAAATGGCACCCACTGACCCCCTGAAAGTGGGTCATTTTTTAATAGGCATTGTGGAAAATGAAGGAAAGATGAGGCGTAATGCATGGGTCTGCAACCTTTGGCTCTCCAGATGTTTTGGACTACCACTCACATGATCCCTCAAAATTGAATTTGCTGGCCAGGGGAGAGGGGAGTGGTAGTCCAAAACATCTGGAGAGCCAAAGGTTCCAGTCCCCTGACGAATGCTTTCACTCCTTCATTCTGCGCGGCAGACAATTTTCCAATGCTTCCAAGTGAAGCACAGTTTGCATCTCCACAATACTTTCCACCTCTGGTGCGTAAGTGTACTCTGTTTTACACCTGCATTTGATTTTCATGCAGGCGCAAAATGAATGCATTCCCATGAAATCTGCCTCCATTTAGCACCTATTAAACCAGGGCAATTCCATAGGAATCTATTTGAAATTTGCATGCTGCATTTTCATTTTTTACAAAATGGACAAGGTCATTTAAAAGACCACCAACATTTGTACTTATGTACTGATGTGTCTGTCCCCTGCACACTTTTTTAAACATTTAGAAAGCAAACAGCAAACCTGAGGAGTAAAACCAGGCAAAATGATATAATATGATTGGCTATTTATAACACGCTTTATGCCAAATGGTTTCTAAGCGCGGACCCGGGGATCGAACCGATCGTCATGCTTCCAAGGCGAGCGCGTTGCCCTTGAGCTATTCTCCCAAGACTCACCTTTGTGCTTCACTTTCACTTTGCATTTGGTAAAAAGTAAGCGCTGCCTGCAAATTACGCATTACTGGTGGCGTTTACCGATGGATTCCCATGGAATCTGCCTGTTCATCAGCAGGTGCTAATCTGAGGTGGATTCAATATGAATCCCTTTGTTTTACACCTGCATGAAAATCCCATGCAGGCATAATATGTGGTGCTCTTCCAAGGTAGGGGCAGAAAGAATAACAGAGGTGAAACCTCTGCTTCGTGCCCCTATGGCCCCCTGGAAGGGCATGAAAATAAGCTAGAGGGCAAAATGAAAGCATAAAAGCATTATGCCTCGCATTTTAACTCCGCTCGTTATAAAATTACCCCCAGAGAGTAAAAGTGAAGAGTAAAGGCAATATTGCAAACGTTTTACTCTTCACTTTTAAACTCAGTTTTCCTTAGGTGGTCATTTTAAAATGGGCTGGAGCACAAAATGAAAGTGTAAAAGCATTGAGCAACAAGCAGCTCAGGTGACGAACTGTCAAAGGGAAACCCTGCATCTGCCAAGCGCAGTGACACTCCAAACCCTACAACTGCCAAACCCGGTCACACTCCAAGCCCTACATCTGCCAAGTCCGGTCATATTCCAAACCCTGCATCAGCCATGCACGGTGACACTGCAAGCCCTGCATCTGCCAAGCGCAGTGGCATTCCAACCCTACAACTGCCAAGCCCCCAAACCTTGCATCAGCCATGCGCGTTGACACTGCAAGCCCTGCATCTGCCAAGCCCGGTCATACTCCAAACCCTGCATCAGCCATGCACGGTGACACTGCAAGCCCTGCATCTGCCAAGCCCGTTGACACTCCAAGCCCTACATCTGCCAATCCCTGTTACACTCCAAGCCCACCATCTGCCAAGCCCGATCATACTCCAAACCCTGCATCAGCCATGCATGGTGACACTGCAAGCCCTACAACTGCCAAGCCCTGTCACACTCCAAGCCCTACATCTGCCAAGCCAGGTCATACTCCAAACCCTACATCAGCCATGCCCGGTGACACTCCAAACCATAAATCTGCCAAGCGAGGTGACACTCCAAGCACAACATCTAGCAAGCCTGGTTATACTCCAAACCCTACATCAGCCATGCCCGGTGACACTGCAAACTGCATCTCTGCCAAGCTCAGTGACACTCTAAACCCCACCTTTACCAAGCGCGATGATACTCCAAACCCTACATCTGCCAATCCCGGTGACACTATAAGCCCTCCATCTGCCAAGCCTGGTGACACTCCAAAGTTCAACATCTGCCAAGCCTGGTGAGACTCCAAGCTCCACCTCTGACAAGCGCAGTAACATTCCCAGCCCTACATCTCCCAAGCCCGGTGACACTCCAAACCCTACATCTGCCAAGCTCGGCGACACTCCAAACTCTACATATGCCAAGGGCGGTGACACTCCAAACCCTACATCTGTCAAGCCTGGTGACACTCCAAACCCTACATCTGCCAAGCCTGGTGATACTCCAAGCCCTACATCTCTCAAGCCCGGTGACACTCCAAGCCCTACATCTATGAAGTGCGTTGACACTTCAAGTCCTACATATGCCAGGTGTGGTGACACTCCAAACCCTATATCTGCCAAGCGCAGTGACACTCCAAACCCTACATCTGCCAAGCCTGGTCCCACTCCAAACCCTACATCAGCCAAATCCGTTTACACTCCAAAACCAAAGTCCAGTGACACTACAAGCCCTACATCTGTCAAGCCTGGTGACATTCCAAGCCCTTCATCTGCCAAGCCCCGTCACACTCCTAGGCCTACATCTGCAAAGCCCGGTCACACCCCAAACCCTACATCAGCCAAGCCCAGTGATACTACATACCCTACATCTGCCAAGCGCAGTGACACTGCATACCCTACATCTGTCAAGCCTAGTGACACTCCAAACCCTACATCAGCAAAGCCCAGTGACACTCCAAACCCTACATTAGCCAAGCCTGGTGGCACTCCCAGCCCTACATCTGCTAAGCCTGGTGACACTCCAAACCCTACATCTGCCAAGCCCGGTGACACTCCAAGCCCTACATCTGTCAAGCCCAGTAACACTCCAAGCCCTACATCTGCCAAGTGCAGTGACACTCCAAACCCTACATCTGCCAAGCCCGGTGACACTCCAAGCCCTACATCTGCAAACCCTGGTGACACTCCAAGCCCTGCATCTGCCAAGCACGTGACACTCCAAACCATACATCTGCCAAGCCCGGTCACATTCCAAGCACTACATCTGCCAAGCCCAGTGACACTCCAAGCCCTACATCAGACAAGCGTGGTGACAGTCCACGCTCTGCATCCGCCAAGGCCGGTCACACTCCAAGCCCTACTTCTGCCAAGCCCGGTCACACTCCAAGTCCCACCTCTGCCAAGTGCAGTGACACTGCAAGCCATGCATCTGCCATGCCCAGTCACACTCCAAGCCCCTCCTCTGCCAAGTACAGTGACACTCCAAGGCCTCCATCTGCCAAGCCTGGTCACACTACAAGCCCTACATCTGCCAAGCCCGGTGACACTCCAAGCCCCACCTATACCAATTATGGTGACAATCCAAGCCCTGTATCTGACAAGCCCGGTCACACTCCAAGCCCTACCTCTGCCAAGCCCGGTGACACTCCAAGCCCTACATCAGACAAGTGCACTGACACTCCAAGCCCTACACCTGCCAAGCCCCGACATACTCCAAGCCCTACATCTGCCAATCCCAGTGACACACCAAACCATGCATCTGCTAAGCATGGTCACACTCCAAGCCCCACCTCTGCCAAGTGTGCTGACACTCCAAGCCCTACATCAGCCAAGCGCGGTGACAGTCCAAGCCCTGCATCTGCCAAGCCTGGTCACACTCCAAACCCCACCGCTGCCACGTGTGGTGACAGTCCAAGTGCTGCATCTGCCAAGTGTGGTGACACTCCAAGCCCTACGTCAGCCAAGCCCGGTGACACTCCAAGCCCTACATCAGCCAAGCCGGTGACACTCCAAGCCCTGCATCTGCCAAGCCTGGTCACACTCCAAGCCCCATCTCTGCCAAGTGTGATGACACTCCAAGCCCTACGTCAGCCAAGCCCGGTGAGACTCCAAGTCCTACATCAGCCAAGCCCGGTGACACTCCAAGCCCTACATCTGCCAATCCCGATGACACTCCAAACCGTACATCTGCCAAGCGCAATGACACTCCAAACCGTTCATCTGCCAAGCCTGATGACTCTCCAAGCTCTACATCTGCCAAGCGCGGTGAAACTCCCAGCCCTACATCTGCCAGGCCTGGTGAGACTCCAAGCCCTACATCTGCCAAGCCCGGTCACACTCAAAGCCCCACCACTGCCAAGTACGGTGACACTCCAAGCCCTGCATCTGCCAAGCCTAGTGACACTCCAAGCCCTACATCTACCAAGCCCTGACACACTCTAAGCCCTACATCTGCAAACCTGGAGACACTCCAAGCCCTACATCTGCCAATCCCGATGACACTCCAAACCGTACATCTGCCAAGCGCAATGACACTCCAAACCGTTCATCTGCCAAGCCTGATGACTCTCCAAGCTCTACATCTGCCAAGCGCGGTGAAACTCCCAGCCCTACATCTGCCAGGCCTGGTGAGACTCCAAGCCCTACATCTGCCAAGCCCGGTCACACTCAAAGCCCCACCACTGCCAAGTACGGTGACACTCCAAGCCCTGCATCTGCCAAGCCTAGTGACACTCCAAGCCCTACATCTACCAAGCCCTGACACACTCTAAGCCCTACATCTGCAAACCTGGTGACACTCCAAGCCATACATCTGCCAAGCCCAGCCACATTCCAAGCCCTACATCTGCCAAGCCCAGTGACACTCCAAGCCCTACATCAGACAAGCGTGGTGACAGGCCACACCCTGCATCTACCAAGCCCGGTCACACTCCAAGCCCTACATCTGCCAAGCCCCGTCACACTCCTAGCCCCACCTCTGCCAAGTACAGTGACACTGCAAGCCCTACATCTGCCAAGCCCGGTCACACTCCAAGCCCCACCTCTGCCAAGTACAGTGACACTCCAAGCCCTGCATCTGCCAAGCCTGGTCACACTCTAAGCCCTACATCTGCCAAGCCCGGTGACACTCCAAACCCCACCTATGCCAAGTATGGTGACACTCCAAGCCCTACATCAGACAAGTGCAGTGACACTCCAAAGTCCTACATCTGCCAAGCCTGGTCACACTCCAAGCCCTACATCTGCCAATCCCGGTGACACTCCAAACCATGCATCTGCCAAGCCTGGTCACACTCCAAGCCCCACCTCTGCCAAGTGTGGTGACACTCCCAGCCCTACATCTGCCAGGCCTGGTGAGACTCCAAGCCCTACATCTGCCAAGCCCGGTCACACTCAAAGCCCCACCACTGCCAAGTACGGTGACACTCCAAGCCCTGCATCTGCCAAGCCTAGTGACACTCCAAGCCCTACATCTACCAAGCCCTGACACACTCTAAGCCCTACATCTGCAAACCTGGTGACACTCCAAGCCATACATCTGCCAAGCCAAGCAACATTCCAAGCCCTACATCTGCCAAGCCCAGTGACACTCCAAGCCCTACATCAGACAAGCGTGGTGACAGGCCACACCCTGCATCTACCAAGCCCGGTCACACTCCAAGCCCTACATCTGCCAAGCCCCGTCACACTCCTAGCCCCACCTCTGCCAAGTACAGTGACACTGCAAGCCCTACATCTGCCAAGCCCGGTCACACTCCAAGCCCCACCTCTGCCAAGTACAGTGACACTCCAAGCCCTGCATCTGCCAAGCCTGGTCACACTCTAAGCCCTACATCTGCCAAGCCCGGTGACACTCCAAACCCCACCTATGCCAAGTATGGTGACACTCCAAGCCCTACATCAGACAAGTGCAGTGACACTCCAAAGTCCTACATCTGCCAAGCCTGGTCACACTCCAAGCCCTACATCTGCCAATCCCGGTGACACTCCAAACCATGCATCTGCCAAGCCTGGTCACACTCCAAGCCCCACCTCTGCCAAGTGTGGTGACACTCCAAGCACTACATCAGCCAAGCGCGGTGACAGTCCAAGCCCTGCATCTGCCAAGCCTGGTCACACTCCAAGCCCCACCCCTGCCAAGTGTGGTGACACTCCAAGCCCTATGGCAGCCAAGCCTGGTGACACTCCAAGGCCTCCATCTTCCAAGCCTGGTCACACTCCAAGCCCCACCTCTGCCAAGTGTGATGACACTCCAAGCCCTATGTCAGCCAAGCCCAGTGACACTCAAAGCCCTACATCTGCCAAGCCTGGTGAGACTCCAAGCCCTACATCTGCCAAGCCCGGTGAGACTCCAAGCCCTACATCTGCAAAGCCTGGTGAAACTCCAAGCCCTACATCTGCCAAGCCCGATGACACTCCAAACCGTACACCTGCCAAGCGCAATGACACTCCAAACCCTATATCTACCAAGCCCGATGACACTCCAAGCTCTATATCTGACAAGCACGGTGAAACTCGCAGCCCTACATCTGCCAGGCCAGGTGAGACTCCAAGCCCTACATCTGCCAAGCCCCGTCACACTCCAAGCCCCACCTCTGCCAAGTACGGTGACACTCCAAGCCCTGCATCTGCCAAGCCCGGTGACACTCCAAGCCCCACCTCTGCCAAGTGTAGTGACACTCCAAGCCCTGCATCTGCCAAGCCTGGTCACACTCGAAGCACCACCTCTGCCAAGCCTGGTCATACTCCAAGCCCTACATCTGCCAAGCCCGGTGACACTCCAAGCCCACATCTGCCAAGCCCGGTGACACTCCAAGCACTACATCACCCAAGCGTGGTGACAGTCCAAGCCCTGCATCTGCCAAGCTTGGTCACACTCCAAGCCCTACCTCTGCCAAGTGCGAGGACTACGAGATGAGAAACTGGGTTTATTAAGCCGTGTCGCAGTGCGCTGCTCCGGCGCGGAGACTCCATGTGGAACCGATTATGAACAGAGATATTTGGGACATCTTTTTCCATTTTTCAGACCATGAAATCATTTGATTTACAGCCCATTATTAAAAGTTTATAGCACTGGAAAAAATAGGCTGAGATGAAACAATACAGCAAACTCTACCTATTAAAGAGAAGACTTGATTAAAACAAAGCCGGCAGTAAAGACTATTCTAATGTTTGGTTTCCTCCATAAACATAGGGTCAGATGTTACCACTTGTGGCGATAGGTAAATGCAACCCCACATGTCCCCCCCACCTCACTGCCGTCACTTTCATACATAAGAGAGCTTCATCTTCAAAGAGGAGGTGGCCTGTACCCAAAATCTGGGAACAATTAGACACACTCAGTGCAATTGCAGCATCCAGGAATACGTATTCCGCTTTACCCAACTGCTCCTAGAAAGCTTTCAGCACAGACCACAGGCTGGACATGAGGCTTCAGCCTTGCGGTGGATCCCAGAGGACTTCCAACCTGGCTGGACTTGAGGCTTCAGCCTTGTGGTGGATCCCAGATGTCTTCCAATCTGGCTGTACATGAGACTTCAGCCTTGTGGTGGATCCCAAGGGCCTTCCAACCTGGCTGGCCCGTGAGGCTCTAGCCTTGAAGTGGATCCCAGAGCTCTTCCAACACAGAGATAACCTGGCTGGCCCATGAGGCTCCAGCCTTGCAGTGGATCCCAGAGGTGTTCCAACACAGCGATAACCTGGCTCACACATGAGGCTTCAGCCTTGAGGTGGATCCCAGAGCTCTTCCAACACAGAGATAACCTGGCTGGCCCATGAGGCTCCAGCCTTGTGGTGGATCCCAGAGGTCTTCCAACACAGCGATGACCTGGCTAGCACATGAGGCTTCAGCCTTGTGGTGGATCCCAGAGCTCTTCCAACATGTCTGGCATGTGAGGCTCCAGCCTTGAGGTGGATCCCAGAGCTCTTCCAACACAGGGATAACCTGGCTGGACCATGAGGCACCAGCCTTGTGGTGGAGCCCAGAGGTCTTCCAACCTGGCTGGCCTGTGAGGCTTTAGTCTTGCAGTGGATCCCAGAGGTCTTCCAACACAGAAGTAACCTGGCTGGTCCATGAGGCTTCAGGCTTGAGGTGGATCCGAGAGGTCTTTCAACCTGACTGGCCCATGAGGCTTCAGCCTTGAGGTGGATCCCAGAGCTCTTCCAACCTGTCTGGTCCGTGAGGCTCCAGCCTTGAGGTGGATCCCAGAGCTCTTCCAACACAGAGATAACCTGGCTGGCCCATTAGGCACCAGCCTTGTGGTGGAGCCCAGAGGCCTTCCAACCTGGCTGGCCCGTGAGGCTTCAGCCTTGAGGTGGATCCCAGAGGTTTCCAACCTGGCGGGCCCATGAGGCTCCAGCCTTGCGGTGGATCCCAGAGTTCTTCCAACACAGAGATAACCTGGCTGGCCAATGAGGCTTCATTCAGCCTTGCGGTGGATCCCAATGTTCTTCCAACACAGAGATCACCTGGCTGGCCCATGAGGCTTCAGCCTTGAGGTGGATCCCTGATGTCTTACAACCTGGCTGACCCATGAGGCTCCAGCCTTGCGGTGGATCCCAGAGATCTTTCAACACTGAGCTAACCTGGCTGGTCCATGAGGCTTCAGTCTTGAGGTGGATCCCAGAGGTCTTCCAACCTGGCTGGCCCATGAGGCTCCAGCCTTGCGGTGGATCCCAGAGTTCTTCCAACACAGAGATAACATGGCTAGCCCATGAGGCTTCAGCCTTGCCATGGATCCCAGAGGTCTTCCAACACTGAGATAACCTGGCTGGTCCATGAGGCTTCAGCCTTGAGCTGGATCCCAGAGGTCTTCCAACCTGGTTGGCCCATGAGGCTCCAGCCTTGAGGTGGATCCCAAAGTTTTTACAACACAGAGATAACCTGGCTGGCCCATGAGGCTTCAGCCTTGAGGTGGATCCCAGATGCCTTCTAACCTGGCTTGCCGATGAGGCTCCAGCCTTGCGGTGGATCCCAGAGGTGTTTCAACACTGAGATAACCTGGCTGGCCCATGAAGCTTCAGCCTTGAGGTGGATCCCAGAGGTCTTCCAACCTGGCTGGCCCATGAGGCTCCAGCCTTGCGGTGGATCCCAGAATTCTTCCAACACAGAGATAACCTGGCTGGCCCATGAGGCTTCATTCAGCCTTGCGGTGGATCCCAAAGTTCTTCCAACACAGAGATAACCTGGCTGGCCCATGAGGCTTCAACCTTGAGGTGGATCCCTGATGTCTTCCAACCTGGCTGGCCCATGAGGCTCCAGCCTTGCGGTGGTTCCCAGAGGTCTTTCAACACTGAGATAACCTGGCTGGTCCATGAGGCTTCAGCCTTGAGGTGGATCCTAGAGGTCTTCCAACTGGCTGGCCCATGTGGCTCCAGTCTTGCGGTGGATCCCAGAGTTCTTCCAACACAGATAACATGGCTAGCCCATGAGGCTTCAGCCTTGCGGTGGATCCCAGAGGTCTTTCAACACTGAGTTAACCTGGCTGGTCCATGAGGCTTCAGCCTTGAGGTGGATCCCAGAGGTCTTCCAACCTGGCTGGCCCATGAGGCTCCAGCCTTGCGGTGGATCCCAGAATTCTTCCAACACAGAGATAACCTGGCTGGCCCATGAGGCTTCATTCAGCCTTGCGGTGGATCCCAAAGTTCTTCCAACACAGAGATAACCTGGCTGGCCCATGAGGCTTCAACCTTGAGGTGGATCCCTGATGTCTTCCAACCTGGCTGGCCCATGAGGCTCCAGCCTTGCGGTGGTTCCCAGAGGTCTTTCAACACTGAGATAACCTGGCTGGTCCATGAGGCTTCAGCCTTGAGGTGGATCCCAGAGGTCTTCCAACTGGCTGGCCCATGTGGCTCCAGCCTTGCGGTGGATCCCAGAGTTCTTCCAACACAGATAACATGGCTAGCCCCTGAGGCTTCAGCCTTGCGGTGTATCCCAGAGGTCTTTCAACACTGAGTTAACCTGGCTGGTCCATGAGGCTTCAGCCTTGAGGTGGATCCCAGAGGTCTTCCAACCTGGCTGGCCCATGAGGCTCCAGCCTTGCGGTGGATCCCAGAGGTCTTTCAACACTGAGATAACCTGGCTGGTCCATGATCTTTAGCCTTGAGGTGGATCCCAGAGGTTTTCCAACCTGGCTGGCCCATGAGGCTCCAGCCTTGTGCTGGATCGCAGAGTTCTTCCAACACAGAGATAACCTGGCTGGCCCATGACGCTACGGCCTTGAGGTAGATCCCAGACGTCTTCCAACCTGGCTGGCCAATGAGGCACCAGCCTTGCAGTGGATCCCAGAGTTCTTCCAACACAGAGATAACCTGGCTGGACATGAGGCTTCAGCTTTGAGGTGGATCCCAGACGTCTTCCAACCTGGCTGGCCTGTGAGGCTCCAGCCTTGCAGTGGATCCCAGAGTTCTTAAAACACAGAGATAAACCGGCTCACCCATGAGGCTTCAGCCTTGCAGTGGATCCCAGAGGTCTTCCAACATAGAGATAACCTGACTGGTCTATGAGGCTTCAGCCTTGAGGTGGATCCCAGAGGTATTCAACACAGAGATAACCCGGCTCACCCATGAGGCTTCAGCCTTGCGGTGGATCCCAGAGGTCTTCCAACATAGAGATAACCTGACTGGTCTATGAGGCTTCAGCCTTGAGGTTGATCCCAGAGGTCTTCCAACACAGAGATAACCTGGCTGGTCTATAAGGCGTCAGCCTTGCAGTGGATCCCAGAGGTCTTCCAACACAGAGATAACCTGACTGGTCCTTGATGCTGCAGCCTTGCGGTGGATCCCAGAGGTCTTCCAACACAGAAGTAACCTGGCTGGCCCATGAGGGTTCAGCCTTGTGGTGGATCCCAGAGGTCTTCCAATACACAGATAACCTGACTGGTCTATGAGGCTTCTATGAGCCTTGAGGTGGATCCCAGAGGTCTTCCAACCTGGCTGGCCCATGAGGCTTCAGCCTTGCCCTGGATCCCAGAGGTCATCCAACAAAGAGATAAACTGGCTGGCCCATGAGGCTTCAGCCTTGAGGTGGATCCCAGAGGTCTTCCAACCTGGCTGGCCCATGAGGCTTCAGCATTGAGGTGGATCCCAGCAGTCTTCCAAAACAGAAATAACCTGATCGGACTTTCAGGCTCCAGCCTTGTGGTGGATCCCAGAGGTCTTCCAAAACAGAAATAGCCTGGCTGGCCCATTAGGAATCAGCTTTGGGATGGATCATGGATGTCTTCCAACACACACAGAGATAACATGGCTAGCCCATAAAGTGTCAGCCTTGTGGCTGCTCCTGGAGGCCCTCGAAAACAGAGATAACCTGTTCACATTTTGAGGCTTCAGCCTTGTGGAGACTCCTGAAGGTCTTACAACCAACGCAGAACACAGAGATAAACTATCTGGACAGAGAGTAAAAAAGAAAAGGTCAGGCGCGCACTCTAGTTCCCAGTGTTTTTAATCCTCAAACTAGTAATAACAGGGTTTGATCCCAGCAATGTTAAAAAATAACAGGGTTAAATACCATCTGCCACAAAATGTTCAAGAAGAAATATCCCAGGGTTAAATCCCAACTGCCAGTTCAAATGCACAATAGTTCTGCTCCTCCAAATACTTTCAAGTCTCCAACTCTCTTCAGGGAGGCAGTGTTTATATTCAGCTGTTGCCAATTGCGTGTTTAATTACAGTCTCAAGGAATTCGGGCCTTTGTAGTGATGCCACAATGTTTTGTTCAGGAGACCAGGAACTAACTCCCCTTCAAACACACACATCTTAACCAAAATTGGGGGAGGGGGAATAACCATGATTATGGCTCTTCAAAGTGAGGGCATGATAACCCCCGGTGCTGCTGCCTCCAGGACCCGGGCTTCCTGCAACATTAAGTAAAAAAGAAAAGGTCTGGCGCGCTCTCTAGTTCCCAGTCTTTTTAATCCTCAAACTAGTAATAACAGGGTTTGATCCCAGCAATGTTCTTGGATAGAGAGCCCTCAGCCTTTTGGCGGCTCCTGAAGGTCCTCCAACGCAGAGATAACCTGGCTGGTCCATGAGATGTCAGCCTTGTGACTGCTCCTTGAGGTTTTCCAACATAGCGACAACCTGGTTGGCCTGTGTGATTTCAGATTAAGGACAGCTCCTGGAGGTCTTCCAACACAGAAACAATATGACCGGTCTGCCAGGGTCGCCCTTGTGGCAGCGCCTGGAGGTACTTCCAACAGTGAGAAAGCTTAGCAGGCCCACGAGACAGCACTGTGGCAGATCCTGGAGGTCTTCCTACCGAACGACAATCTGGCAAGTCACAAGGGTGAAGCTTTGTGATGGTTCCACAATGTCTTCCGAAATAAAAACAACCTGGCCGGCCAGCGAGCCTTCAGCAATATGGCATCCACAGCGTCCAAGAATATATGGAGATTATGTTCAGTGTGTTATGACTTTAAAAGCCATCATTCAAGCATTTCTGTTGCCACGTAGAGTGGCTTGTTAGACTCATGCCATAACTTTCACCAATATTTATTTATTTATGTGTCCGTTTATATCGTGCTGGAGCCTGCAGGCATGTGTCATCCTGCTCAGGACAAATCATCTAACAAAAACTTTTAGTAGTCCTGGGCCTGTCTAAAACAAGAAGACTTATGGGGGCTTGACAGTGACTGTCCGAATACAGGGGCGTTTCTCCCAAAGTAGTTGCTGTGCTTTCAAGATATTCAGTGGACACTCTGGCTTTGACTCGCCCTTGTGAGGCGGTGCATTCAATGAAGGCCTAAAAGCCAAAGGCCTAAAAGCTAATGCTGTTGCTCCTTCATTTCACCTGCCGCCTCATTCTACCGCACTGGCGAGGCGGAAGAGGGGCACAGAGCAGAGAGAAGGTCTCCGCTATGCTCACGTCTTTTGTCTCGTGACTGTGCTTCGCTGAACACCTGTATGAGGTTCTCATGCAGGTGTACAACTTATGGATTCCTACGGAATCCGCTTCGATTTCCCTTGGTCAAGACCACGCGTATCAGACAGGAATCCATTGTAAACGCAGCCAGCCAAGCAAATTTACATGAGTTTCTGTTGGTAAGTAGTGAAAGCGAGTTTGCCTTGCTTTTACTCTTTTCTTGACCACTCTGCCTCGTGGAAATTTAATATTGCCTGGAGGGAACCACAGAAGTGCTGACGTTGGTGGTGTCTGCAGGCAATTCACAATTATTTTTATTAAAATAAGGCTGCCCGATTGAGATGAGTTTGATTAAAATCAGCAGGATTACATGTAGTATATATAATGAAGGTCTCTGACTGGTATACAGTGTTTATATCGAATCCTTTATTAGGAACGTCATTTCACCAAAATGCCAGGGGAAGCGGAAGTGACATCACACGACTCTTGACCCCCTGGTGACATCACAGGAAGTCATGTCATTTGGCCCCATCCCGAAGTGATATCGTGGAATGCGATGGAACGCAACCTTCCACCCGTTGACAAAACAGGAAGTGCTATCACATAGCATTGTACACTACAAAAAATATGGTTACGATATTGCTATAATGTGATGCACATTTCATACAAGAACGGATCGCCATATGTATCGTTAAGATCAGTGTATAAAGGCCCATATTACCAAATTACTGTGAATGGAAGCAGACGTCCATGACCAAATGATAATGATGTGTTATTATATAGCACTTACGCTTAAGCGCTTTGTATAGAAAAAATATACACCCAATATCACCCAACCTGTGTTGGTACTCATTTATCGACCTCAGAAGGATTAAAGGCTGAGTTGAGGTGTTTAGGAACAGATTAAATCAGTGACTCACTCCCTGAAGTGTGCCTGAAATAAACCTTTAATGAGTCTCGCAATTATTGTATAGAATTCTAGAAAGAGACACGTATTCCTATTCTTTCTTATTTAGGGTCAGTGCTGAAAGTGTTAGACTTGTCTTCTTTTTCTTCTTTTTTTTAAAGGGGCTTTAACAAGAAAGCCAGCCACTCCCCCTAAAGAGCCACATGATGCTGGCCACAGCCCAGGAGCTTATATTACCAACCAGAGAGGTCACAAGGGAGACCACAGAGGTCGCAGTTGCGACCTCTGGCGACCCCCAAATGACGTCCCTGTCCTTTATACTGAATGCACATATATCAAATGTTTTATATAGAAACCTTCATAGTGAATGCATTTAGGGGTGCGATAAAGGGTTTAATATTTTGGAAACGGTCGGGTGGGTTTTTAGATGTGGGAAACGGGGGTTTGGAAGGGATCCCCGCATAAAAAAAGTGCTTTCTCTATAAAAGTTTTCAATATAAAATATTCGAGATATGTGCATTCAATATAAAGTATTTCGATAAAAAGACATGTAACCCTCTGCTTTTGGAAGGCCCTGGCTCTCCTCTGACATAATGAGGCTGTGTTAAGAGAGCCAGGTGTGCTTCACCGGCATCGCTCACTGAGTATCAACCACACTGACGACAAAGGAGCGAAATGGACAACACAATGACCACAGAGGCGCGAAATGGACAACACACTGACCACAGAGGCACGAAATGGACAACACACTGACCGCAGAGGCGCGAAATGGACAACACACTGACCACAGAGGCACGAAATGGACAGCACACTAAGCACAGAGGCGCGAAATAGACAACACACTGACCGCAGAGGCGCGAAATGGACAACACACTGACCACAGAGGCGCGAAATGGAAAACACCGCCGGTCTCATATCCTCAGTCTCCGGAGGAGAATAACACATGCACTACAGACATGCATACATTTTTTTGCACTGTGGGTATTTTCAAAGTTTTTTTGCTGGTGGAGGGGGGGGGCTTTGTGTATTATAAGTTAGCCCATGAAAACTAAAGCACTGCGATTTTCAATGGCTAACAAGATTGAAAGGGAATACTGTTTCTGCCTCCCTTTTCCTTTCCTTCTCCACACAGCACATTTTCTTACTCCAGCATGGTATTTTAATGATGGTGTAAAACCAATGGATTTCTATGGACCCCGCTTGGTTTTTCCACCTGCTAGAAGCAGGCTGATTCCATAGGCGTGCATTGTAAATTCCACTCGCCACGCATGAATGGCAGGTGACCTTTACACAATTTGCAATACAGAGCACAAAGAGAAGGAGTCAAGGCAATTACGTCTGTTTTTACTTCTTTGTTAGCCCTTGGAGGGGCAAACATGTAGGGAGACTACATTTTTACACCTAAGTCCAAACATTATGCATTTTCCATTAAATGACCTCCTGTGAGCAGCAAAACGAAAAGAAACACTGCAATTGTCCTGCCTGTTACTTCTAACCAGAAATAATTGTGAACCAGAGAAACATATATAGAGGGATAAAGTCAGACAGAGAGAGACAGAGAGAAAGTGAGATAGAGAGGGGGAGAGAAAGGTGGGGAGAGAGAGGTTAGAGGTTAGGGGAGGGGGAAAAGAGACAGAGAGAGAGGGGGGAGAGAGATACAGAGAGAGAGGGAGAGGGAGAGAGGAGTTAGGGGAGGGGGAAGAGAGACAGAGATAGAGAGACTGAGAGAGGGGGAGAGAGATATAGAGAGAGCGGGAGAGAGGTTGGGGAGGGGGGAGAGAGGCAGAGAAAGAGAGAGAGAGAAAGAAAGAGAAAGAGACATAGAGAGGGGGCGAGAGAGGGGAGAGAGACAGAGAGAGGAAGAGAGAGAGGGAGAGAGAGAGAGGTTAGTGGAGGGGGAAAGAGAAACACAGAGAGAGAGAGAGAGAGAGAGAGGGGGAGAGGGACAGAGAGAGGGGGAGAGAGAGGGTGAGAGAGAGAGGTTAGGGGAGTGGGAAAGAGAGACAGAGAGAGATAGAGAGAGGGGGGGAGAGAGAGGTTAGGAGAGTTGGAAAGAGAGACAGAGAAAGACAGAGAGAGAGCGAGGGGGGCAGAGAGAGGGGGAGAGAGAGAGGGGTGAGAGAGAGAGGTTAGGGGAGTGGGAAAGAGAGACAGAGAGAGAGACAGAGAGAGAGACAGAGAGAGGGGGAAAGAGAGAGGTTAGGAGAGTTGGAAAGAGAGACAGAGAAAGACAGAGAGAGAGAGACAGAGAGATAGGTTAGGAGAGTGGGAAAGAGAGACAGAGAAAGACAGAGAGAGACAGAGAGAGGTGGAGAGAGAAATATAGAGGTGGAGAGAGAGAGAGGTTAGGGGAGGGGGAAAGAGAGACAGAGAAAGACAGAGAGAGAGAAACAGAGACAGAGAGAGGGGGAGAAAGAAAGACAGAGGGGGAGAGAGAGAGATTAGGGGAGGAGGAAAGAGAGACAGAGAATGGGAGGTGAAGAGAGATAGACAGAGAGCTGCGGTAGGAGTGGGATTATGGCACAAGCTCATGGCCTTTCCTGGGTTGCAGAAATGAGGCTACAGCCTAGGCAGTGAGTAGAGAGGGAGCAGGCTATGGCATCGCTTCAGGGCCTGGATGCCAGCCTTTGAGCTGAACCAGCTCTCGCAACACAATTCTACTGGCACAACAACACAACACACCAGGTTAATAGAATGAACAACACTGTGGGTGGTACAAAAACCAAAAACAAACGTTTTTTTCGGCACAGTGTGAAAGAAGTAACAGCATCTAAGAGAGGGAGTAAGGCTGTGTGGAGAGTTTATATGAAAGCGTGGGCTAGACACGCCCCTTCATGTGATTCAGGCACGTGCATGGGAATACGCATGATGCAAAGACTGATGAGCAGTGATGTCAGCCCAGGTGTCTCAGGCCCAAGCCGTTACTCCTGTACACTGGCATATGCACAGCTTCCGGGAAACACCACCATCGGTGCCCAGCAGTGTCGCTGTGGCACGACCCTCCTGGAGCCATGTTGTTGAGTGTTGGCCGCTGTCACTTGCACTTCGCCGCCTCTTTCTTGACTTAAAGCGTCCTTATCGTTCCTGTTTCACAACCCCCTTCTCCTCTGTCTTCCTTGCAGGACTGGCCTGGAGGCCATCATGGAGACGTACGCCTTCTGGCGGCCCCCGGTGCGCACCCTCACCTTTGAAGACTTCACCACCATGCAGAAGCAACAAGGTGAGTCATCGCAGGCCCAGGAAGGGGGAAAAGTGGGCGCCATCTTGTTTTGTCCTTAGTTTATTATAGGCTAGCCCCATGCGAACTAAAGCCCTGCGATTTTCAATGGTACCAAGATACCAACATTTGCAGCGAAATAATCCTGGAAGAGTAGTCACGTGGTTGGGCTTTCACTGGGGTGAAGCATTGCTTCTTTAAGTGAAGCACACAGGAGGATAGCTCAGTTAGGGAGAGGTGGCCATTATTATTCACAACCAGTGTTCACTAGAATTGGGGTCTGGTATACAAGCTTTACACAAAGCACACTCCTCCCCCCGCCCTGACTCAAGCAGGCAGACTAAAAACGTGCAGACGGACAGTCTAGGAGTCACCCACACATTTAAAGCAAAATTGAAGCCATGCGTGCTGCAAAATGCTCCACTTTAATTTCCACCAATTGAACATCTAAACATGATCCTGTCCAACCAATGAGGTATCCAGCAATTTCTAATTGGCTGGATCCCAACACAACTACCTTGAGCTGAAATTACCACTATCCTTCCCCCCCCCACCCACCATTCACTTGGTAATCCCAGCCATCAGAGTACACCATCACACATCTTTTTACATAAGAACACCCCTAACAGTGGCCCTGCCTGGATCACTGCGCCATGTGTTTTGCGATGGCTGCTTAGCCCTCGCTAATTTAAAAACACAGAGAATTTTGGAATGATGCCAAAGTGACAGTGGGTTCAGTTTCTGAAAAGAGTGGCTGCAAGGTGTCCCCCAGGTTGGGAATAGTTTGGATTTGCCGTGGCCACGGCATGGTCACAAGGAACCCCCCAAGTGCTTGAAGATACCCGTAGCACGGTAGAAGATGGCGGGGCCCGGAAGGCAGCTCGCTTGACCTCTCAGAGGCTTTCGCAGCAAAGGCCCATGGGAATCACAGTTCCACCTTCAGTCACTGAACAGGCTTCAGTGGCCCCGTCTGCGTCCCCCCAATTCTGAGTGATGGCTCTCAGCAGATCATTGAGGGTCTGGCTGGATTTAGCCCTCCATCTTTACTCCTTTAAAGCCCCACGAGGAGCCATCCCCTCTCCCACACTGTGCACTTTGCACCTCCTGGAGAGCTATTTTAGGAGCTACACACATCAGTTAACCAACATGAGAACAGTTCTATGTTGCATTAGTGAGTTTCATCCATTGATAATATAGACTGTGTGATGGTCATTGCGCGCTGGACAGCCTGACATCTGCTGAAGCCTACTCCAGCCATGACCTACTGCTTTCTAGACATTAAAGCCACCTCTTGCAGTCCATGGCTACCACGTCTGGCCAGGGTGACAGACTGTCTCCATTGGCAGATCAAGCCAAAAGCTTCAATATTTACCATACTTCTCTTGGCAGAAGCAAGCCAGTGACTTCTTAAAGTCCGCAAACTAACACTTATCTCTTATTAGTCATCTTTCCACCAATGTTTTCACTCACCCAATTGTTGAGGCCTTGTTTCACTTCAAATTGACTCAGAAAGCGCCATATTGTCCAATCTCCCAAGATCCTCTCTGCTCCCTTTGAAGGCAGAGGTGCAGGGCGGTGAGAGAGCAGCAGGGACGGTTATAAAGAATCCAGGTTGCAAAGTTAAAGGTTGTATCAAGCAGAGGTGGAAGGGTAAAGAGAAAGGCCCAAGTGGAGACTCAAACAGTAATAGGGTGAGCTGAGTACTAGAGTACCAGAGGGGAGAAAAAAGTGTTAGCGGAGTGGTCAGTGAGCAGGTGACGGATTGCCCGGTTGTTCGGTAAACTGAGCCATGCAGCGTTGGCGGTGGAGGTTATGACATCTCGAAGCCTGAGATCACGAGCAAAGAGGACCTCAATTTTCCACATCCTGGGTGCGGGTGAAGGGGTACAAATGTTCAGGGGGAAAAGATGATTGTGAGGGGAGATGGGATTGGATGCTATGAGCCAGGGAGATAGATGGATTTGGTATAAGTGAGTCGAAGAAAACAAAACAAGGGGGAGATGGACCAGCAAGTCTATGTAACCACCTGTAACTAAGTTTGCCTCCATATGTAACCAGCAAGTCTCCTTGTAACAGCGCCACGATGCCCCCAGGCTGCTGTGCGCTCTGTAAATTCAAATAAAAAAATAAATAAATAAATGGAGGGAGCCAGGGAGGGAGAGCGGTACAAGCAATGAGCGAAGAAGTGATGGATTAAAGGATTGTCTGACTTTGTAAGATATGGAGTGAGCCATGCAATCAGTAAGGGTTTAGGTCAGCAAGCATTTGATTGAGGGTGTAAAGGTGCGCATATTTAGGCATAGGACTGCGACACCTACTGCTAAAGAACCTAGGGACGCTATAAAATTCAGTTGCCCCAAGTCCCCATATATGGAGTGCCTGTGATTGAGGACCATCTTATTATTCAATGCTGTTTGTCTTTGTCCTGCAGGTGGCAGCACTGGAACCTCTCCAACAGCCTCCAGCACTGGAACGCCATCGCCTTCTGCCTCTTCCCACCTTCTCTCCCCCTCCTGCTCTCCCCCAACCTTCCACCTGGCCCCCAACACGTTCAATGTCGGCTGCAGGGAGAGCCAGCTGTGCAACCTGAACCTCTCTGATTACCCGCCATGTGCCCGAAGCAACATGGCTGCCCTCCAGAGCTACCCAGCCCTAAGTGACAGTGGCTACAACAGGCTTCAGAATGGCAATGCTTCGGCCAACCAGTCATCAGAAACCTTCATGCCCCAGCGGACTTCATCCTTGATCTCTGGCATGTCTGCACCGTCCTCAATATCCGCCAACAGCAAGATGGATGCCTACGGTGGGCAGCTGGGTTCATTTCCATCCTCCCAATTTCAGTATGTCATGCAAGCGGGCAACCCGGCCTCCAGCTCTTCCTCTTCTCATTCTCATATGTTTAGCGGTGGCCATGTCCAGCAAAGTTCCTACAACGCCTTCTCCCTTCACAATCCCTACAACCTCTATGGTTACAACTTCCCCGCGTCCCCGCGGCTCGCTGCAAGCCCCGACAAACTGACTGCATCGCAAAGCACTTTACTCTGCTCATCCCCATCCAATGGGGCCTTTGGAGAGAGACAGTACCTTTCAGCCGGAATGGACGGCATGCACATGATTGGGGCCCAGGCTGCCAATCAGCAAGGAGGCAACGTGTGTGACAGCAGGCAATACGGCTCAGTGTCTGGCACCTCCTCCCAGATGTCCGTGCACATGGTTTGAACGGTTGATGGCGGTAGCGCTTGAGTCTTCAGTAGAATCGTGTGTGGGGGAGCACTTTCTTTTGGTGAAACAGGCCTTTTGTTCTGCTTGCCTAGTGCCACTGATTTATGCAGGAGATGTCTCAAAGAACATCCTACTCATTCAATGGGTACTTCCAAAGGACCTAATGGGCAACAAGTCATTGTCCATGAAAAACTATCCTGTGTTCTTGAGAACATCAGGCACTATAACCGTATCCTCGACTGCAACTCACATTGTAAGATGTGTCCTTCCTGAACCAAACACTGAGGCTAAAAGAGTGCATGTGACATCCCATCAATTTCTCCAAGAACCTGGCTCAATTTTCCACCACTGCCACCCAAGATCTCAGCACCCTTGTTGGGCTTCAACAGACATCTCCACTCTCAAAATACGATGAAATAAACTGAGGTTTGCTCCAAAGTATATGCGTGTTATCTGGGTTGAATTTTGTCAAGGAGAGCGGTTGTGGTTATTTTCTTATTTTCTCCAAGTTAACCAAAGAAGAAGCTTCCAGAATTGGATTGTGCACACTAAAGCATCAATGCTACCATGGATTGTACAGGCCACTCAGGCACGCTGCCAAGAAAACAGCCGCTATCCTCACCACGCAGGGTAGCAGCGCTGGTTATTGTGACAGCTTTCGGGTTCATGGTGTTCACTCTATGTCAACCAACATCTGGGTTAGCCAAGAACAAAAGAAGACAAGTCGGGCCTACACAACAGTGGTGATAGGTGCTTGTGAAAGCTCCTCACCCAGTAGTCAGCGAGAAGTCTACTTTCGTTTAGTTCTGTGAACCTCTTGTTTTGTGAAGAGTTTCGCGAATGACTCTGTTTGGGCAGGAGATGTGATGGAGGACATTGTCTAGCAAATGAATATAATACAGAAATACTTTGGCTGATAAGGTGAAAAGGAGCATCAGTCCGTTATTGAGCGTTATGGCAGGATCAGAGATTCCGCTAGATAGATGGATGCAAAGAGAGGGTTGGAAGACAAGAGTTGCCTTAAATTTGGATGGTCATCTCTGACCATTTAAAAATAAGAGCCGTGTGAGGGCCATGTGTTGAGCACACGGAGTGCATGTTGGTGACAATAATCAAATTGAGTGTGTCTGTGTGCGTGTGTGTGTGCGCGTGCCGCTATGGAAGGGAGTAAGGGCGGGCTTTGTATATGTTTGGTTAGGCCTACCTAGAAAAGGCTGAGTTTTTGAGGAATTAACAGGATGAAATGTTTACATTAAATTATGAGGGCTCCCGCTGAGCACAGGAAGAAGCCATAGACCCCCACACCCCATCAGGGGGATTTCAGCATGGACATGCCTTGGGCAACAGGCCAACATCAGAGTGCATCCACCCCTTGCCCCATCTGTTTTCTAGGATGCTTATTACTATCCCACAAAGTTCAGGGTACCCCCATTCCCAACCCTAACACACAAAAGTTTCTAAATCTTTCAAGAGCAAGTGCATAATCCCATTTCGGGGCGTACACCCCAAATCCCAACTTTCTCACTTGTTGGAACAAAATCATGTGAAAAACGAATTGGAAAGGAGGTAAAGAACTGTCTGGCAAGGAAGTGGAGAACTAACTGGCAAGGAGGCAAATAACTAACTGGCAAGGAGAATCGCCAAGAAAGCCACTCCACATTTCTGCACTGATGTAGGGGTGGCCAGGGGAGTTGCTAGGTCTGGAAAGGACCCAGGGCTAAACTGATGTCGGAACTGTTGGGACTGGGGGCTAGCTAGTCTTTTGGCTGTAGCTCCTGAGATTCTATCCGAGGCTACAACCAAAAGATCAGGGGCTATAGCCCCCTTAGCCCCCCCCTAGCAACGCCCAGGGAGTGGCCAATACCTTGGCTGACTTCCTCCTTGTACTGGAGCAGAGCAACAGCTGTCTTGGATTCACTCTGGTCATGGGTTGCTTGGGGAGGGGCAAGGTGGGCGGGGAATGGTCTGTAGGAATTGGGGTTCTGAACAAGTGAGCGCAGAATTAGGGTTGTGTGTAACGCGCAAACACCAGGGCATTCGGCGAGGCCGTTGCTGGGGGTTCTTTTGACGTGTTGTATATAAATGTATTTAAGTGCCTTTTGGTAAGTCAGTATGCCAACTATACAAGAGGATAAAGGAAGCGTATGTAAAGTATATATGGATCCAAAGCTGTATAATGCCCTGCCTTACGCGCAAGACTTGTGTATAAGTGCCATGCATCGAATGAGGCGCAATAAATCTTTGCAGTTGTTCATTTTATTTTTTGCTCTTATTTCTAATTACTTTTTGTTTTGTAAAGAAAGATGTTTAGAGCCTGCGACGCTCATCGAACTGAATAAAATGAGGCGTTCATTAGGAAAAGCCGGAAGAGTGGATTTGAAGGTGAACCAACGGTTCAATGCAGTCTTTAAATTCACTTAGTTTGAAGTCAAGCCATAGGCTTAAAGGAGCACTGTGCACCCAGGGTAGCGAGGCCGAATAGACAGGTTGACCTCTAAGAATTGAGTGGATGGGTGGCAAGGCACAATATAATATTCCTAATTGAATAAAGTAAGGCGTGCATTAGGAAACGCCGGAAGAGTGGATTTGAAGGTGGCCCAACGGTTCAATGCAGCTTTTAAATTCACTTAGTTTGAAATCAAGCCATAGGCTTAAAGGAGTACTATGCACCCAGGGTAGCGAGGATGAATAGTCAGGCTGACCGCTAAGAATTGAGTGGATGGGTGGCAAGGCACAATACAATATTCCTAATAGAGAAGAAACTAGGATATATGACTGCCCCTAGACATCATCAATAAGGTCTATTCATCCACTAGTTTGACTCTAACAAATTCAAATCTATTAGATTTAGTATTGCCAACATTTCTAAAACGCCTTATTTTTTCTCCAACATTGATTCAGACGTGAGCAACAATGTAGTATTCTCCATATGACTGAAGATATACATCTGCCATGACCAGCCTACAACAATTAAGAGTTGTAACACCCAACTGATCCTGGAAATCAGTAGGGATTATGAGACCGATACCAGGAACTTGACCACAATCTATGGCGTGATAGAACAATGGATGCCAGAAAACTGGCTCTGCCTCAATGGAGCAAAACCAAATTGCTTCTGTTCGGTAGCCCAGGGGTAAGAGCAAAGCTGTGGAATGGATTTCGACACTTCTGCATCAAAGACTGTCCCATAGCAGTAGCCGAAAAAAGATAAGACCCTGGAGGTGTTCTTTAACGCCTCCATCAGCATCGAGACACTGACCAGCTACATCTAAAAGAAACTGTAACTATTACCTTAAACTTCTAAGGAACATCAAACCCTGCATCTTTGAAGTGAATTGGGCCTCGATTGGTCGAGCTATCATACTATCATGACTCGATGACTGTAACTCCCTCTTTATCGGTGCCAAGAAGAAATGCATACACCACCTGCAGATGCTCCAAAACGCTGCAGTTCGGTTCCTCAAGAGCATCCCTAGATGGGAACATATTTCGTCTGGGAGAGAATCCCTACACTGGCTTCCCATACCTGCCCGCATTCATTCAAAAGCAGCCACCCTGGTCCATAAGTGCTTCTACGGAAGGGCCCCGGGGTACCTGAAGTCCCACACCTTTCTCTACAACCCTAACTGCATTCTTAGGTCCGTTAACACAGGAATAATTTGGTCCCTCAGATTTAAAAAGGCCGGTGAACCTGTTAGAGCTTTCCCAACAAGGGCAGCACAAGTGTGGAATTCACTCCCAAGCTCACTCTGACTAGAAACAAATGTTAACATTTTCTCTACCCAATTGAAAACCTTGCTCTTCAAATGACATGATATGATATGATAGTTTATTTATAGAGCGCCTATACACAATGTGTTTCAAAGCGCTTCAAGGCAAGGGAGGGAACAAGGGAAAATACAATGACATTCTTACAGGCCATGAAAAGTAAGGATGTGAAATTAACTATTGTACTCGGGCTGACGAGATTTCAGATATTGCAAGAGCTAAGACATAAATAAGGAAGGGAGGAGGGAGAGTGGGAAGGAAATGGAAACAGACAGAGAAAACACAAGCTGAGGGAGAAAGGGAGGGGAGGAGCAAAACAAGCGACTATCATACTAGGCCTGATGACATTTTAGATAGTGCTGGAGGGGGAGGGGGTGAGGAAAAAACAAGTAAGGAGCAGGGGGAGGAGACAGACGAGGTTGCTATCATAATAGGTACAGGGACAATTCTGATGGACTAAGTGCATAAAAGAAAGTAAGGGGATGAGGGGATGAGATAGGAAAAGGGAGAAAGGGAGAGTAGGAGAGAACAGAGAGTAATGAGTCAAAAAGAGTGGAGAAGCAAGTGGGGAGAGCAAATACAATTGCAGATGTCAGTAGTAACACATACTGTTACAAGCCTGGATACAAGATGCAAAGGAAGTCCAGCATGAGTGTTGGGAAAGTGACACACCGTGAATCAATGAAGTCCATAAAAGTCAAATCCAGTATTGGCCACAAGACAGTGATGGTGAAACCTGAATGTATCAGGACAGACTCCTGCAGAAGTAGCTTGGGGGGGAGGGGGAGCAGGGTAGAAGAATCAAGCAAAACATGCAACACCTGTGTGCGAGAAGGAGGGGGCACAAGGGAACATCTCAAGGGGTTCAGAGGGGTGGGGATGGCAAATGAACTTGCAACTATGAACCATGAAGTTAGCAGTAAAAGGGTCTGAACCTTTCATTTATGTCCCATCCTCTCACATGTCCCTTCGTGTTTGTGTTGGCACCCTGATGCCTGCGGGTTCCCGGCACGGTATACATTTATAAATACATAAATAAAATAAGAGTGACAAGCGTGCATAGTTGACCAGGTGCAAACAACTAACCTATTTACAGCACCACAAACTCCAGTGTCACAATCTACCCAATACTCTGGATTACCTAGTTATAAACAAACTCTATGAACCCAACATGTTTCGTTCCTTCCTACTATCCAGTATTTAATTCAGGGAACTTCATCAAGGGAAACCAATGGCTGTTACTGGGATGTAGACCCTTAGACAGTGCCCCTCTAAGATCTACCAACAAGCCTCATCACTGTGAGCCAGCCTATTTCCTACGTACTCACTTTTAAATGTACTTATTGTCTAGTGTTCACATGTGCCTCGCAATACGACAGATGCCATGCTCCCCAATGCTTCATTTTAGAAATTCCTGGTACGAATGAAGTATTTTTATGAAAAGTGCCTTGATAAGAAACCCGGATATGAATTGTTGACAATATTAAATCCAAGTACAGTTTTCTCTAATAAAACTTCATTTTTTAGATATTTTTGGCACGTTATAAAAGGTGGATGAATGGACCTTGTTGTACCATAAGGTCCAATATAATACTGTAGGTAACCATTAGTGTCGCCTTAGACTTAGAGAAATGTTTTCATGAGGGGCACGCCATCTTACTGTAACTGGCCATCTGGTATGAGGTTCCAGCTCTCTGCAATTAGCCCTGACCCAGGGGGTGGCCTGCTCCAGCACAGGCAACATTGTCGCGTCTAACTGGAGAACCACAGCCAGGACACAGCACTGTGCTCTCCTTAGTGCTCTGGCGAGGCAGCACAGACCACAGGTACCTGTTCAATGGAAATAGCTACTTCAATGTGAGAGGTCAAAGCTCACAAACAACTCTAACTTAGTATAATGCCTTTGGCTACCCTGACCGTGTCCCTGGCAGTGCTGATCATATCCCTGGCAGTACTGACCATATGTCTGGCAGGCCTGATCATATCCCTGGCAGTCCTGACAGTATACCTGGCAGACCTTATCATATCCCTGACAGTCTTGACCATATCCCTGGCAGTCCTGATAGTATCCCTGGAAGGCCTGATCATATTCCTGGCAGACCATATCCCTGGCAGGCTTGACCATGCACCTTGCTGGCCAGACTATATCCCTGGCAGTCCTGACCATATCCCTGGCAGGCCTCATCATATCCCTGGCAGGCCTGACAGTATCCCTGGCAGGCCTGACCTTTTCACTGGCAGGCCTAAATGTATCCCTGGGTGGTCCGACCATATCCCCGGATTGCCTGACGGTATCTCTGGCAGCCCTGAACATATCCCTGGCTGGCCTGACCATATGCCTGGCAGGCATGATCATATCTTTGGCAGTCCTGACAGTATCCCTGGCAGACCTAATCATATCCCTGGCAGTCGTGACCCTATCCCTGGTAGTCCTGATAGTATCCATGGCAGGCCTGATCATATCCCTGGCAGACCGTATCCCTGGCAGTCCTGAACATATCCCTGGCTGGCCTGATCATATCCCTGGCAGTACTGACCATATATGCCTGGCAGGCCTGATCATATCTCTGGCAGTCCTTACAGTATCCCTGGCACACCTGATCGTATCCCTGGCAGTCTTGACAATATCCCTGGCAGGCCTGATCGTATCCCTGGCAGTCTTGACCATGTCCCATGCTGGCCTGACCATATCCCTGTCAGTCCTAACCATATACCTGGCACTCCTGAACATATCCTTGGCTGGCTTCACCATGTCCCCGGCAGTCTTGACCATGTCCCTTGCAGTCCTGATAGTATCCCAGACAGGCCTGATCATATGCCTGGCAGACGGTTTCCCTGGCAGTCTTGACCATGTCCCTTGCTGGCCTGACCATAACCCTGGCTGGACTGACCATATCCCTGGCAGGCCTGACCGTGTCCCTGACAGGACTGACCATATCCCTGGCAGGCCTGACAGTATCCTTGGCAGACTTGACCATGTAGGCCTCATCATATCCCTGACAGGCCTGACCATATCCCTGGCAGTCTTGACCATGTCCCTGGCAGTCTTGACCATGTCCCATGCTGGCCTGATCATATCCCTGGCAGTCGTTACAGTATCACTGGCGGGCCTGATCGTATCCCTGGCAGGCCTGACCGTATTCCTGGCAGTCCTGACCGTATCCCTGGCAGTCCTGACCATATCCCTGGCAGTCTTCACCATGTCCCATGCTGGCCTGATCATATCCCTGGCAGTCGTTACAGTATCACTGGCAGGCCTGATCGTATCCCTGGCAGGCCTGACCGTATTCCTGGCAGTCCTGACCGTATCCCTGGCAGTCCTGACCATATCCTTGGGAGTCTTCACCATGTCCCATGCTGGCCTGATCATATCTCTGGCAGTCGTTACAGTATCACTGGCAGGCCTGATCGTATCCCTGGCAGTGTTGACCATGTCCCATGCTGGCCTGACCATATCCCTGGATCGCCTGACCATATCCCTGGCAGTCCTGAACATATCCCTGGCAGTCTTGACCATGTCCCTGGCAGCCTTCACCGTGTCCCATGCTGGCCTGATCATATCCCTGGCAGTCGTTACAGTATCACTGGCAGGCCTGATCGTATCCCTGGCAGTGTTGACCATGTCCCATGCTGGCCTGACCATATCCCTGGATCACCTGACCATATCCCTGGCAGTCCTGAACATATCCCTGGCAGTCTTGACCATGTCCCATGCTGGTCTGAACATATACCTGGCAGGCCTCATCATATCCCTGACAGGCCTGACCATAACCCTGGCTGGACTGACCATACCCCTGGCAGGCCTGACCATATCCCTGGCAGTCCTGACTGTATCCCTGGCAGTCCTGACCATATCCCTGGCAGTCTTGACCATATCCCTGGCAGGCCTATCAATCTCCCCCAAACTTTTTCACAAAATTTTACAAACCTCTCCTACCATTGAACACCAGAAATTAGGTTGCAACGGTGGCACGTAGGTAATCCGTCCTCAGCAGGTTTTCGTTGCCACCCTCACCCCCATAACTAGAGATTCATGGGTCCCTGTTTTTAATTTCTGGCTTTCTCAACCCTACGCTGACTCTAACTCATTTATGCTATCTCGCTTGTTCAAACCGTCCTTTCATCATGCATGCCAACATTATCCTTTCCATTTGGGAGTCAATAGTCGAATCGTGATTGTAACTTAGAATTCTGGGACATGTAGTCCAGGATTTCGATCTTATAAATACAGCACTACCAGTCCCAGAATATTAAGTTAAAACCAGAACTGGACTAATGTCTCCCAAATGGAATGGATAATACTGGCATGCACTCTTCCTGACCATTTTTGAACACCTCTCCTAAAGCAGCTTAGTCTATCTCTTCCAGGAACTGTCCTACCACAATCCTGAAATATTTTCCATTAATAATTAGGTATCCTCACACGACCCCACTATTCCTTTCACCTCCATGAACTTCTTGACTGGACACTCATCCCTTTCTCCAGATCTTGCAAGTACGCTCAAGCTCCTGTCGCCTCCTGGCCAGCCTTACCCGTCCTCAAGTAAATTTCATACACTCTCAACTCCCCCCATGTCCTTCCCCCTTCCTTGTCTCAGAGCTAAAATCTCTGACAACAGGAAATTGGCTACCCAATTGTCCTTACACATGGGCCCCAACTCTTCGAACAAGCCCCTATGTGTTCCTACTGTGACCGTCTTCTTACCTGTTTCCTGCAGCCCTCTTTTGCAGCACTGCATCCTTCCCCTGCGTGTAATGCAGCACTGCCTCCTTCCCGTCCTGCAATGCAGCACTGAATCCTTCCTCTTCCTGTAATGCAGCACCACAACCTTCCTCTTCCTGTAATGCAGCACTGCATCCTTCCCCTTCCCGTAATGCAGCTCTGCATCCTTCCCCTTCCCGTAATGCAGCATTGGGTGATTCATCTTCCTGCAATGCAGCACCAAATCCTTTCCCGTCCTGCAATGCAACACTGCATCCATCCTCTTCCTGTAATGCAGCACCACAACCTTCCTCTTCCTGTAATTCAGCACTGCATCCTTCCTCTTCCCATAATGCAGCTCTGCATCCTTCCCCTTCCCGTAATGCAGCATTGTGTCCTCTATCTTCCTGTAATGCAGCACTGCATGCTCCCCCTTCCTGTAATGCAGCACTGTATTCTCCCCCTCCTGTAATGGAGCATTGCATCCTTCCTCTTCCTGTAATGCAGCACTGCATCCTCCCCTTCCTGTAATGCAGCACTGCATCCTTCCTCTTCCTGTAATGCAGCACTGCATCCTTCCTCTTCCTGTAATGCAACACTGCATGCAGTACTGCATCCTCCCCCTTCCTGTAATGCAGAACTGCATCCTTGCCCTTCCTGTAATGCAGCACTGCATCCTTCCTCTTCCTGAGATGCAGCACTGCATCCTTCCTCTTCCTGTGATTCAGCACTACACCCTTCCCCTTCCCGTAATCCAGCACTGCATCCTTCATCTGCCTGTAATGCAGCACTGCATCCTTCCCTTTCCTGTAATGCAGTACTGCATCCTCCTCTGTCCTGTAATGCAGCACCACATCCACCCCTTCCTGTAATGCAGCACTGCATCTGTCCCCTTCTTGTAATGCAGTACTGCATTCTTCCTCTTCCTGTGATGCAGCACTACACCCTTCCCCTTCCCGTAATCCAGCATTACGTCCTTCATCTGCCTGTAATGCAGCACTGCATCCTTCCCCTTCCTGTAATGCAGCACTACATCCTTCCCCTTCCCATAATGCAGCACTGCATCCTTCCCCTTCCTGTAATGCAGCACTGGACCCTTCCTCTTCCTGTAATGCAGTTACGCATCGTTCCCCTTCCTGTAATGCAGCAGTGCATCCTTTCCCTTCCTGTAATGCAGTACTGCATCCTTCGCTTTCCTGTAATGCACCGCCCCATGGGTGGCATGCCATGGAAAGTGGTCGCTGTGGATGCCATTCACTGCAACCATAAATCCATGTCCAATTCTCCCCCAGGCAACCTACCCATTTACACCTGTATGGACCTTGAACTTATTATCACACCGCACACATGGAAAGTCCCCCAACATCTCCTGTGGCCTGCAAATAATATCCATATGCTTAAGCAGTGCAACCAACCTGTCAGGAAAGAGCTTGCAGAAAACACTAAAGCAAAACACAAAAGGTGATGGCTGGAAGGTTTGGAATTAATCTTAACTTCTGACATTGCTCTGGGCAACCCTCCAGACCATCGTTCTTCACCTGCCAAAACATTACAGAAGGGGAAAGACCATATGCAAATCAGGATTGGTCCCACCCCAAAAGGGGCAGTCCAGACCAATCTGCTAGGTCAGGTCCCTTCTGCAGGTGACCACAAGCACCCCAGACATGTTAGAGCCTTGATGGACCTCATCAGTGAGGAGTAGCTTGGGTCTCTAGGCCCAGCAGGCATGGGACCCATGTCTGGGCATCCCCGCCCCACACAGGGTGGCTATAGCAAAATACAAGAGGTGATGGCTGGAAGGTTTAGAATTAATCTTAACCTCTGGGCAACCCTCCAGACCATCGTTCTTCACCTGCCAAGCCATTACAGAAGGGGAAAGACCATATGCAAATCAGGATTGGTCCCACCCCAAAAGGGGCAGTCCAGCCCGAACTGCTAGGTCACTTCCCTTCTGCACGAGACCACAAGCATCCCCGGACATGTTTCGGCCTTGATGGGCCTCAACAGTGAGCAGTGGCTTGGGTCTCTATGCACATTAAAAAGCCACATGACCAATTCTTAATAGTCACAGACACCCTCTGCCTCTTAACAAGCTCCTTCTCCCCCTCGTATGAAACCTCCTTCGACTGCAACTACAAGACCAACAATTAAATGATCTCAACAAATTCAGCCTTCCATATCTGCTTCTTTTCAGCGTCCATCAATTATTCCAAGCCTCTTTCCTGTCACCCCCCCACGCTCTACCCCCTCCTTCACATTCTCGGTTTCAGCCTTCCCCAAGTACCCACCTGCCCCCTCCAACATGTTCCACAGTTTGCAGCAGGATACTCTTTCCCCCTCATTTTAATTTCCAAGGACGGTGTGTCCACCCCTGTGCACACTGTCTCCACATGCTTTGGCAAAAGCCCTACATAAATAACTATTATTATTATTATTATCATTATTATCTGGCCACATTCTAGTGGATATTGTCTCCACCTCCTTTCCTGCCCCTGTACCCATGCCAGGGCTTGGCCCAACCCCCCAGGACTACTTTCCTCCTCCTCACCTCTTGTCTGGTTTCAGACAACAGCATGGTACTGAGATTGCTCTCCTAGACCTCAAATCGACACACTAAGAGGCAAAGGCACGCCGTCTCTCCTCCTACTCCTCGACCTCTCTGCCGCATTCGATCTGGTAGACCACACAATACTCTGCAAGCATTTGGCCATGGCAGCCTGCTTCTCCCATGAGGCAATCGCATGGCTCCAGTCCTTCCTAGATAAAAGGACAATGCGAGTCTTCTCTCCCCTAGCAGCCGCAGACCCCACACCCATAACATGTGGCGTACCCCAAGGTTCATGTGTATCTCCTACTCTGTATAACATTTTCACAAAGCCTCTTTTTGATGTTCTAGACGGTCTAGGTATCACCTACACTAATTATGCAGACGATACACAGATCCTCATCCCGTTGACGGGAAATTATGACAAGGATTTGGCCTTGGTGAACAGAGTCTACCTCATCATCCAGGCATGGATGTCCTCCTATGGACTATGCCTGAATGATGACAAAACTGAACTCCTCATTCTAGGCACATCTTCCAATATCAAAAAATTAAGCCCTAATTATGACTCCTTCATAATCAACAATAACATTATTACTGTGGCCAAGGTAGTCAAAACTCTCAGTTTCTACATAGACTCCACGCTTATCTTTAGCAAGCAAGTAAATGCCATGGCCTCAGCCATCTCCTATACCTGCAAACTAATTAGAGCAGCCAAGCCCTTCCTCACACCCAACAACTGCATCACCCTAGCAAGAGCACTTATCCTTTCTAAACTAGTACTACTGTAATGCCCTCTACATAGGCAGTAATAAATACATCACCTCCAAAATTCAGACCCTCCAAAACAATACCCTGAGAGCCACCGTAAACTTCCCTAAAAACACCCATATATCAGACCTCAGGAGATCCACCAATTGGCTCTCCACAAAAGACAAAATCCTCTTCAAAACTGCATCCCTAACACACAAATGCCTTAACCACGCTGCCCCACAATACCTCATAGACAGATTCACCAGACAAACAGGCTCTCGCCCCCTAAGAAAAGCCAACTCCAACCTCCTGCTAGTACTGAGATTTAAACTTACTAAATCCGGTGGGATCAGCTTCCCTGTTAAAGCAACACAATATTGGAACTCCCTTCCCCTTGCCTTAATGGAAGATCTCCCCTACCCTCAATTCAGAACTAGTCTCATTCATTGGCTAAAAGAACGAGACACCTAACCATACCCCACTGACAGCCCTCTGGGATCTTTTGTATATTTACTTCGCTTTATTTGTACCATACCTGCATTCTTGTAATCTCATTGTATATAAACCATTGACTGTACATGTACACAGCATTGTAACCACACCTGTATTTGCCCATGTATAACTTGTAACCTCAACATAAGCTGAACAACTCTCATTATGCCTTCGCACCCGAATACCCTTGGGTCTGGTGTGCAATATAGATAAGAAAACAAACAAACAAACAATCTGTGTCCATCCTTGGCCACTCTCCTCCTCTGACTTTATGTCCACTGCCTCCTTCCAAACCATACTCCCTCCATCCCATTTGGCAGCTTCATCAAGCTCTGCTTGACCTATGCAGACTCCTCCTCTGGTGGACCCCAACTCTGGAATTCTCCCTAAGGACCACTGAGTGACCCTGTTCAGCTCCTGCACCCACGTCCTCACCATCACCCAACATGTACAACCAGCCCTAATCTCTCTGATCTCACCTGCCACAAGTAACACAGAGCGCTTCCTGACCCTTATTACGCACTCTTTCAGAAAACATCACTGAATATCCATCTGTAGGTCACTGACCACCCGGGCCTAACTTCTTGCAACTCCTACATTGCCACCACACCAGTATGTGGGCCTCTCCTTGGCTGGTCCTCACCACAAATCACCATAGATGCCATTCTCAACCCTGGTTTTCTCAGATAATTCATTTGTGGGTCACCCACTCACCCCGTCCTTTCTTCACCCGTCCATTCAAAGGCTGCCTCATGGCCTCCAGGAGACTGTAACCATCATATTGCTGTTAGCAACCCCCCACCACCATTTCTGACCACACTGCAACTGTGGGTAGCCAGCCTCATCTGTTCCCGGAGTACCCCAGTCCCATGACTCTGTGGCCTTCGCAGCAACCACCTCCTGCAAATATGGACCAGGTTATTGGACCAGAAGCACCCACTGCTGAGCAGCACTCAGGCCCACCCCACTGTTCTGCCTATTCACTTGCAAGCAACTGTCTGAGACCGAATTCACAACCAAATCCTTCTCCCCATGTCGCACCCTCCTGTTTCCTCACTCCAGTCAGTATACCCCCCCCCCCGATTGGGGCCCTAGACGGCACTTCCTCATACTCTTTGGCCCTCACTTCTCTCTAGGTCTGACTCTTGACTTTCTTTTTAATCCCGTTGAGTGGTATTACTGTTTCGTGCCCCCTCTTGTTCCGGTTTAACAACTGCCCCTTCAGCAAAGGTATCCTGAGACAGCACTGGTTCATCCAGGTGTCCCCGCTCCTCTGACGCTCATCCAGGTGCCCCGCTCATCCAGGTGCCCTGCACCTCTGATGCTCATCCAGGTGCCCCGCTCCTCTGACGCTCATCCAGGTGTTCCCGCTCCTATGACGCTCATCCAGGTGCTCCCGCTCCTCTGACGCTCATCCAGGTGCTCCCGCTCCTCTGACGCTCATCCAGGTGCCCACTCCTCTGACGCTCATCCAGGTGCCCTGCTCCTCTGATGCTCATCCAGGTGCTCCACTCCTCTGACGCTCATCCAGGTGCCCCCGCTCCTCTGATGCTCATCCAGGTGCCCTGCACCTCGGACGCTCATGCAGGTGCCCCGCTCCTCTGACGCTCATCCATGTGCCCTGCTCCTCTGACGTTCATCCAGGTGCCCTGCACCTCTGACGCTCATCCAGGTGCTCTGATCCTCTGACGCTCATCCAGGTGCCCTGCTCCTCTGACGCTCATCCAGGTGCCCCGCTCCTCTGACGCTCATCTAGGTGCCCTGCACCCCTGACGCTCATCCATGTGCCCCGCTCTTCTGATGCTCATCCAGGTGCCCCCGCTCCTCTGATGCTCAAACAGGTGCCCCGCTCCTCTGACTCTTGGTCGTGCCTATGATCCCCCTTCCTCAGCTGTACCTCGATATCCATACCCCACTCTTCCACAAAGTTGCCCCACCCTTATAGTCTTGGCTCTTTCAAGCACCCTCTCCCTAGAGCACACAGACATTTTTGGCATCTCTGCACTTTCTTGTTTTTCTTTCAACACACCAACCTGCTGCCTTCTCTGTCCCACTTTTCCTTCCTCCTGGTCAGATAGCACAGCGAGTTCAATACTTGCACCCTGATATATGTGCGCAGTCTGCTGTGGCAGGTTCAAATTCTGAAAAGGTCAGCTCAGCCTTTCATCCTTCCGAGGTCAATAAATTGAGTACCACTCTGTGGGATAATAATTTCTTCTGTTAATTCAGTGTTCTGAGACCCATGGGTGTGTAGCACGATATAAGAAATGGCGGACCTGCTACACACCCTGCATTCTTGCTCCCTTTTCTGGCATCCTGACCACTTTCTGGTGGACAGCTGAGATACTCCACCCAATGCCACCTGGAAACACTGCTGCGCCCACACCACCCCAGGAAGCCCACCATGATGGACAGACATCAGAAAACCCAGCCTGTCCAGATCCACCGGGAGTACCTCCTTCCTCCCAAATTGACTCCCCATTTGACTGCTCAAATAAGTCACCATTCTTTTGTAAAAGCAAGGAAATATCGAGGCTGAGTACCACAAAAGGAAATACACCAAACACGGGCTATAAAGATTCACAGATCTTTAATACTGCGCAGTTACAAAGAAACACAGATCTGATACAGATAGCTATCTGGCTCTCGACACCTCGCAATGAGTACCAGCCCGTCAGAGTGAGGTGCGAGAGGTACTGGACATCTAAACATTCGCATTATTTATACATATCCTGCAATATTGTCCAGCCTCTCTACAGGTTAATAATCTGCGGTCCAGAGTTCGTACCAAGTTCACACATAGCTCATACAATAATATGCACATGGATTACATAGGTTTGTGTTTCCAACAAGTTACAATGGCGAAGTGTATTCCTGGATTTAGCAGTGAGCCTTAGTACATATCCCTTCACAATGTAGTTCTGCCAGTGTCCACGCTTGACATTTGCATTGCATTGTTCTCGGTGTGTTTGTGGAAGAGGCTTGTTAGTGCAGACAATCCTATGACCAAAAGTCATGCTCGGGGCAAGGTCTCATTACCTAGTCTAAACATTCGGCCCTCGGACAGTCTAACTATTAACAATATTCAAAGTTCGGGAAGGCTTGATTTGCAAGTTAAACACAGTCCACCATTTTAGAACAGAGAATCACATACGAACAGAAATCAAAATGGCGGGCGATTCTAAACTGGCGGTGAAGTCGATCCAAAATCGGAACTTTGCAACGCGGTTTTCTTCGCAGAGCAACTAGGCTTAAGCCAATATAAATAAGAAGCACAATATGATTTCCCATTTAACATTTTTAAAATGTTTTATTTTATTTATTGTTACATGGTTGAGAAAAGAAACTCGATCTTTAACAACCATTTACGTCACACAAAAAGCAAGAAAAAAAAGAAGGAAAAAAAGAAAACAATTACATAAAGAAAATAATAATTTCATTCTAACTGCATTCTAACTGCATTCATAAAAATCCCTTACAAATTAATAAAATCCATCAACATACTCAATAAAACATCATGTATAAACCTGTAATACATATCTTCCGCCTGTGGAACAAAATGCATTACATCAAATTAAGAACATCACTGCAAGGCTTTCAAATTCAAAGATTGTATACCATCAAACGACTGTATCGATTATATGACCTGATAGGCAGGTCTCCCACACCAAGTCCTCGCCACCCAGTGCAAAAAGTCCTGAGAACTTTTTCAAATAGTTCCATCTACTTCCTTGAAGAGAAGGAGAATAGATCACCAGATGTGTAATGGTTTCACATTCCAAAACCAACCCACAAAAACGACACCCGGTCTCGGCCACTCCCAAATACCCATATCTTGCCCTGATTTGTTTAGTCTTAAGCAGGCTCCAACCAAAACGCAGCAATACACGTCTTACTTGCTTTGCAGGATATAAGGCTAGGAAAGGAGAAAGTGTTCCCATACTTGGGAAGATAGCTCAGGGACAACATGCTTGCCTTGGAGGCAAGACAAAGTGTGGCAACCCAGGTTCGATCCCCAGGTCTGTGCTTAGAAACCTCTGGGTATTAAGCTTGTTATAAATAACCAATTACAATTACAATTTCTTATGATCACTCTGAAGATGGTTAAACGAAGCAAGTTTCTCAGTTTGAATCCAATCTGACTCAAACAAGAATTTTTTTACTTATGTAGGATTGTTCTTCAAACTCGTAAAAGATCTGCCAATCTCCACTAAAAGGGAGCTACAGAAAGCGTAAACCTCACCCGACCACACACTGGCCCATGCCTCCATAATCAATTTCAAATCCTCAAACAAGATATAAGATTTTCCTTACAAGAGATCATAATTTCCAACGGATACTATACCAAATTCATATCTAAATACATCCATCAGAAGGGAATTGGGTAAATGTAAAATCCTGCACCAAATCCAGGCTACAAGGGTTGGCAGATAGTTAAAGAGAAGTCGGGATAAATATTACATCCATATAAGATCTTCGGGACAATTTTACATTCATAGAACTTCAAAATGGGGTTTCAGGGTATTACTAGCATATCTTAAATCCACCCTCACCGCTTGATTGGCTAAGGTACGCCTCTTAAGCCACTCTTAGTGCCTTATATGACCAGGTTTTGATACTAACATAAACCCAAGATAGATCAACGAATCCGCCTTCCCAATCGCCTCTTGGTCAATATTCCAATGGAAAGTATACTTTTTCCTACCCCTTGTACATTGCATTATTTTTGATTTCAAAGGATTTAGCTGTAGGGCATGTTCATTCATATGCACTGAAAAGGCATCTACTAGTCTTTGTAACCCCACCGGAGAGCAATCAAAGAGGAGAAAGGCATCAGCATATGACAAAGAAGACGGCCTTACATGATGATGATTTGGGGAAATGAACGCAGCAGATTTTAAATCATCACCAGTATCGGATACATACAAATTAAACAGGTAGGGAGCCAAAACGCAAAAGTGCCTGGCACCCCCAAAAGTGGAGATTTGGCGCGAAAATTAACCCAGATGACTCAAACTACCTTGTATTTTACAGGAAGAATATAGGCCGATTATCAACATCGGAAGACCCAAGGGCACCCCCCACTGATGAAGCTTGTTCCCCAATAAATTCCGGTACACTGCATCAAAGGCAGAGGATAAGTCTATTGAGGCAATATTGAGAGAGTCAGACTTGCCCTCCCAAGCCGGATGTTGAATACTTTTGGCAATGAACCCGTTCACCGATGTCCCCAGGTTCAGTCGAAATCCTGTTTGCCATTTTTCCAACCTACCTGCAATCCCTGCCCATGTTTTTAGTTGAGACAGCAGAATCAGAGCCAACACCTTGCTGTCAGCATCTAGAATTGCAGTGGGTCTATAGTTCAATGGGGAACTCCTATCTCCCTTCTTATAAATTGGGACCACATGAGCGGAAGACCAGGTTGGAGGAGAAAGGCAAGATTTCACCACATCCTTAAACATCACCATCATTGCAGAGGCCCACGACACTGGGTCATCTCTGAACAAAAAATGTGAGAGCTTATTCAGACCGGGGGCCTGTAACAAACTTATTTTGTTAGTGACCTCTGGGATATTATCATACTCAAACAGAGATGGATTGAATTAATCCATCTGGCCACATTCGGGAAGAACATACTCATAGTCATATTTGGGTTCAGAATAAACCGCATGGAAGTGGGCAACCCAGTCACTCTCGGAGACAGCATTAATTTGCCTACACGACTGGGGAATTCCAGATCATTCATTAATTGGCAAATGGCTTGTGATGATTTATTTCGTAAAGATTCAAACATAGCCACTGCATCGTCCTGGATCCATTTTACCCGACCTTGTTGCAGCCAGTTTCTATACGCTTCACATATACATTTGACCCTGGCAATCCTCTTTTTGGAGAAAGGTTGAGACGCTTCAATGACCACCTGATCTCTTTCTTCATTTCACACTTTCGTCTAGCCACCTCTGCATTATATCAACAAACAAATGAGCAAGGTCAGGTAGATCTGTCTGCTGTAGAGCGACCACTGCTACAACCCTGAGTGGGCCACCCCATGTGTGGGTGGACTCAGAATTCTCATAAAACAGTTTTTTCTGCAAAAAGCTTTTATTTTAAGTGCAGTTGGTGTAATAATACACTGGTATTTTCAAAAACATAGGACATTCAACATTGAGGACGTACATAGTGTAGTTACCTGATTTAGAACAATCAAGTAGTTAATATTTGAGAAATCTAATTCTTACGTTTGTTCCTTCTCTATAGGTTCCTTGGGAAGGAAGCTTAGAGAATTCAGTAGAATCATAGACAGAAAGTTAGCCCATTGGGTGTGGGCACAATCAAGAGCTAAACAACAACATATATAACACGTCAACACGACAGTGTTTCGGCCATTTTGCGTGGTGCTAGGTGAGCTCTAGTGGTGTAGGCCTTTATCAGGGCAGGAGTGTCTTTACGAGTGAAATATCCTATGTGGTCGAATCCGAGAAAGCACTGTTTTAACTGTTGATTGTGTTAACAAAGTTCTCAGAGTGTTAAATAAATTGTATATTCAACTTTCTTCTGGACAATGCCTAGATTTCTTACTTTGAGGGCCCCTCTATTTTATTGTTTTCAATCTACTGGATGCCTGATGAGATAACGGAAGAGCGGGGGCTAACAGGCCACCCACCCCCAACTCTATTTTTTCAGTTTCATGAGCATCTCCTATACAAATCACCTCCACGTAAACTTTGCAATCAATAACATTTATCCAATTCACACATTTTCTAAATTATAAAATATGTTTGGCTTGTAATGGGAGGCAAAACATCTATTCATATTTCAAAGTCTCAAGTGCATTTGAATTTCTGTAAAACCAACATACAGCCTGTTCCATAGTCATCACTGTGTACCTAGCTAATATTTGTCTGGTGGGGTACAGATTCTATTTAAGTTTTAAGAAAGTACTTCAAACACATCTATTGGGATACATAGTCAGATAGGTGGCAACACACCACGGTTTTTTATAATCAAAAGACAGGTGGCTCATGGAGTCATCACTGTGTAATTTATCAAGAGTTAAAGCCCAATCGTATTGCTACAACTGTGAAGGCATCTTGGAGTAAGACACAGATGCCAGATTCTGAATATGAAATAAAACTTTGGAAAAACGCCTTTCTTACCCTATACCAAGGGTGCACAATTAGTTTTGCCGGGGGGCCAAATGTACCTTACCGGCTGTCTACAGGGGGCTGGATTGTTAGTGTGGGGACAGGCATTTGGAGGTGCACTTCTTGTCTTTATTGCTATTTGTGCTTTCGATTCTCCAGTACACGTTATTACCAAGCCAGAAGAAAAACTGATTTGCCCCTGAATTCAGCATGTTATCAATAGTACGAGAACAAAAACATCCCGCCCTCCCAGCAGCAATAACCTAACAGAACTAGCTGTCGTACAGGTAAAAAAGGGATGTGCAGATGTGGCTGACGAGTGATCTGCCCACATTAATGACTACATGAGGAAGCTTTGCCTCTGGATCTTAAAAGAGAATACAGCCTCCAACCCTTTGCACTTTACAAAAGTTGCAGATTGGGCAGAATGGGAAGCCACCGGCATCATAGGACACCATCACATTTAAAGAAAAACCTTTAAATTTGCATCCTCTACACGCCACCACAAAACACCTCTGCATTCAGAAGTACTGCCACAAAAGACTCAAATACCCACTGTCAACATAGCTTTGTCACCAGGGCAAAAAATGAATGTTCTCTTTACAATACCTTGTTCTGAAGCATCATCAGGCCATGGAAAGGAAATATAACCAATATAGTTTGTTTTCTATGCTGCTTATAACCATGGTTTATGGCACCGGTGTTGGTAAAATTGAGTACTAAATTGAGGGGCCTAAATATTTAGACTATTGCAATGCTCTCCTAGCTGGCACATCTACAAAAAACTTAAACAGACTTCAAACTACACAAAACAATGCTCTAAGAGCAGCACTGAGCATCCCTAGAAGAGACCATATCTCCCAAGCCAGACAGGCAGTGCACTGGCTCCCGGTCAAAGACTGCATTACCTTTAAAATCCTCACCATCACTCACAAATGCCTCAACCTTATGGCACCCACATACCTATCAGAAACCATATCCAGAACCACCTCCTCGCACCCTACAAGAATCCGATACACCAACCTACTCAACACCCCCCACATCCACAGGGTTAAAGCAGGCGGAATTGGTTTCCCATACATAGCCCCTAAACTCTGGAACCCGCTACCTACCACCCTCAGAGCTGAAACCTCTCTCCTTGCCTTCCGGAAAACCCTCAAAACCTCCCTCTTCCCACCTTACCATTCTTCTCCTACTCCCCTCAATAGTGTCTCCTTTAATGAAAAATGTAAATATGTAAATTGTAAAATGCTTCTCTCCATGTAACTAAGTCTGTTCATTCTCTGTAACAAGCACCATGATGCCTATGGGCTGTTGCACACTCTACAAATGTGAATAAATAAACAAATAAATAAAAATGCCAGTGTGATGGAGCGTAGCAAGGGAGCCCGAACCAATCAAAAGCTGTTGGGGGGCTTCCTCCCCATCTCCACGAGAATAATTTTAAAACACAAGCATACACACTGCCATACGCATATTTCAATTAAAGTACCTTCTGCCTTGGTCCTGAAGTTTCCTCCCAGTGCTACAGCTCCCGCATTGCACGGACAGGAAGCAAAGAGCGGTTCCTGGTGCTTGCACATGCGCGCAAGAACCGGAGCGCTGATGGCGAAGTTCCCCATTCCGTTTGTATGCGGGAGGAGGTGCATAAGCCCCTCCCTCACACATACAAACATGCAGTTCCTAAGGTACCATCCCCAATGGGCCAGGCAAGGTTGGGGAAACAAAACGCCCCCGGCTTTGCATGGCTCATTGGATAAAATCCAATGAGCTGCAAGATTTATCGTTGGCCTCAATCCCAGGGCCACATCTCTCCAGCCCTAAAATCTCTCCACTGGCTCCCGGTTCCTGCAAGGATCAAATCCAAATCCCTCTGCATCATCCATAAGGCTGTCTGGGGCCGGGGACCATGCTATCTACAACTGGCTCTCGCCAAATATTCTTCCTCCAGATCCCTACGCTCCTCTGGCAGCAACTCTCTGTGTGTTATGCACTTCTCTAAACAGAGAGCTGGTGGCTGATCTCTTTCCTCGGCTGGGTCCCTCCTCTGGAACAGCCTCGCCCTTCCTCTCCATCTTGAGCCGGATCTCTTCAAATCCCGGAAGCTCTTCAAGACTTTCCCTTTCACCTCCTCCTTCCCCCTCTCCCTCCTTTGCTAAACCCACAGTCGCTGAGATTGGTGAACAGGGCCATTAGCTCTTCTGGGTCTTGGCCCTCCCTCAATCGCCTTTAACCTCTACCCACTCCCAGCACTTGCCTTTGGGAGTCCACTGGACTGTGCTGTCTCTCACAGGCCTGCACTTATTGTATTGGCAGATTGGCAGTTCACCACTCTTACCAAGTGATCTTTGCCAAGCACTTAACAGCTGCTTGCAACTCACTCCCTAGCACTTCACTCTGTGGAACTCCTAGCACTTGCCCCCCGCTCCCTTGTCCCTTCTCTATTTCTACACTTGCACGCTGTGAATGCTCACACGGCCTTGTAGGACCGTCTCTCTTTTTATCTTCATTGTTATTATAAGATTCCCATGTTCCCTGTGGGCGCTTCGAAACACAATTTACTTGATGTATAAGTGCCTTACAAATGCACAATAAATGAATAAAGATTCAAGGCTGAGCAACAGAACTGTCAAACGGAAACCGTGTTTCCCTTTGACAGTTCAAGACAGCCGAGGAGCGATTCCACAGCTGCATAAAGCAGCCGAGTGAGTGCTCAGTGTTTACAATGGGCTGGCTCCTCCATTATGGGCGAGGGTGCCCGTGGGTCAGCGGAACTTTGACCATTATGGAGAAGTGCCACTGGTGCACCATCAAAGAATGTATGCACAGGGTCAGTGTGGCTGGAGATGAAATACTGTTGACCTTGAAGTCATGAACACAAACTGCGCTGTTGGTATTACAGTGATTTTGAACACATTAATTTACTCATAGGCGTGCCCTACATAAGAAAGCTATCAGGGTAGCTCAGCAGGCTGAGCAACTGTTGCTTAGATGTTATATATTTAAAACTGGCTGCAAATCCTATGACTTTTTGCAATTCCTTATAAAAATAAGTACTATAAAATGTGTTCGGCCAGGGGCGGTCTTGGGCTGGTAGTTTGCTTATATTCAGGGTGAGGGTGGGGGAATTTCTGCCCATGTAGTGAAAAGCTGGAACCCAGGAATCCACAGTTTAATTACCTGATAACTGCTGTCAGTGCAATATAAGCAATTATTTGCGATTAAGCAGTTTGACAAGGATATAACAGCTTTAGAAATATATCCTGTGAAAAAAACACAAAGGAGGGGGCACAAAATCACAGAGTATTTGTTTGGCAGTTGTAAAGGAATGGAGGTGGGTGTCTGTACTCCGGCTCTTTATAAGGCAGAGGAGAGGCACAGAGGACCCCAGCCAAGATTCTCTATTGTTGCTAGCAATGGACGAGCAATCAAAGCCTAGCTTCTCAGGAGGTGATGCGGGCCGGTTCTTAAGTACAGTGTAGTCCCCAAGCACCCATAAAGGAATGTCCACACACTGTATTAGTTAAAACACAGTCTTTATATAATTAAGGTTCAGGATTATATACACAATCATGATAACACACGTTGTGCTCCGACAATTCCAAAATGGGAAATATATACTGTTCTAGGTGGTAGCACGATTATTCTGATTCCATTAAAATGCACTGTACTCAGTTCAAATAGCATACGAATCAACACAGCAAAACAATATTCATCATAGATTTAGAAGGAAGACAAGTTGGTTTGACAATTGGCAGAATACTGACCCCTACGGTCAGGCTTAGTTCTGTATGAGGATCCCCCCAGCTGGGCAACCTGTAAATGAAGATGCACTACAAGCCCAGTCCGTATATTGTCTATTAGAGTCTTATCTTCTTCTATAGTTCTGCTACCCAATGTACCTTGCGTTGTAGAGTTCCTCGTCTGGGAATCAACGGGCCCTTCTTGAATGCACTCCCTTTCAAGCAGAAGCCACGGGTCGTCGAACTTCCGGAATGAAGAAAAGGTGAACGTTGTTGTTGAGGCAGCAGCTTCGGTCCTTGCGGTGCTCGTTGACGAGTGATCGAAAACATCCTGCAACAGGGGAGGCGTGCGGTGCACTGCAACGATGGTGGTTTGTTGCCGCTAAGAGTTAGTGAAGAACTTTGGCCCAGCAAGTGCGTCCAGTCGTCGGCGTCTGGCGTCGGTGAACGTGACGTGACCACGGCTGGCTTCAGTAGCTTCGTCAGCATCTCTGAGATCTTTGGGTGTCGGTAAATTCTCCTTGGTTGTCGATGGCCTTGACTTTCTCCAGCAGGACGAAGGATGATGAACAAGGGAGTCCTTGGATCAAATGTTCTTAGGCAAAGGGAGCATGGCGGCTCCGGTCGTCGACGGTGGACGGCTCTCTGATGTTTCTCTTCATTCTCCTCGGCGGTCCCCTTCTCCGGTCGGCAGCCTTTCATAGGTATGTCTACCAGGGAGCTTTTGGCAAAGATCAGCTGGTGCACAATTGTCCCTCGTAGCTCGGGGAGAGGTCTCCTTACCAGATCCTCTCTTGGATCAGTTCTTGAAGACACAGCAGCTTTCAGATTACACGGAAGGGAACAGCGGTTCACCTTCTTCCGGCTCGGCTTCGAGAGTAAGCAAGAAGTATCAACTTCAGCTTCTGAACGATTTCTAGCAGTGAGAGGCCCACAGATATGCTGTTGATCTCCCATTCACTCTGCTGGGTCACACTCAGGCAACCAATCACTCAGAAGGGCTTTCAGGCAGCCAGTCAGCCAATCAGGTGCACCGGGCATTCAGGCCATTCTTCTCCATCCAGACACTCGCAACACAGAATGTGGATTCGGACAAGCACTCTGCCATTCAGCACTACACACTGCATTCATACCAGTTTCGGGCAGGGCTGTCTCAGTCGTCGTGCCAATCACCAGATACTAGACACCCATAACACAGAATGCATATTTGTCACACACTCCATTCACCCAGGTCCCACCCCACGGGCGTACAAACAACATACGGTCGTTGGGAAGGCTCCAGCCAGTCTGGTCGGCACTTCCCCACACTAACATAATGGAACTTCCACCCAACAGCCAGTCGGGGGGAAGGGAGAGAGTCAGGGCTTCCCAGGACTTTGGGAAAAGTAAGGTATCAGGTGATAGAAAGCAAGAGGCCACATGGGTCATCTTGTTTCCTATCAGGAATCCACTGATCCCAATGACAGGGCCCGGGTATCTCAAAATGGAGGAGGCACAGGGCACCTGTCAATTCAGCATGGACCTGCCACCAGCCCATACCCTGCTCTGTGGGCCACACACGAGTGCCCAAAAACATACACTATGAGTACAGGGTGGTACTCCCACCCATGGGTGCCATAAGGGTATCCGAAGGGTCTGTTCACCAAACCAAATACAGGAAGAGCCGCACCGCAGGAGTCCCACATTAACTTTTGCGCGGAAAACAAGACAGAACATATGATAAAAAGCAATAGAGGACAAGAATTCAGAGGCCCTGTCTCTCCGATGCATTTCCAGCATCATAGCAGTCCGACAAAAAAATAAACAAATTTTAAAGAAAACAAATGAATGCAAGTTCAAGAAGTATGTTTCACTTTGGAAATGTCTTTTTTCTTCTTCTAGACAATTGTAAGTTGCAATTTGGAAAACAAAAGTTTACTCACCATGTAGGTAGCCTGCTTTTATCAGTGATGGCCCCAGTGATATTCAGGGCCCATTGCTTTCCGTGGTGTCCCTTTAAGGCCAGAAGAAAGACCACAGGCTGTGCACATGGAACCTGCTAACACGCGAATGATGGCTGAGGCAAAGGAGCACCTTTAAGGCCCCTGCGTAGAGTTCTTTGCCAGAAGGGGCATGGAGGACCCGTAATGAAGTGCGGCCCACTTTGTTTCAGTTGCTTGAAGTGGGCCGCACTTCATTATGAAAGTCTTGTCCTTAGGGGGCCGCATAGCACAAACCCACGGGCCGCATAGGACCCGCTGGCCATATGTTGTTTACCCCAGCCCTATACTATGGTGGAATTTCCCTACCGAAATAAAGCTAAGGAAAGTCAGCATCAAAGAGTTTAACTTAGGAATCTGTCTGTCCAAAACCTATACTTGCCCTCACAACTAATCTATGCAATGTGTACTGATATCAAAAACCAACAAAACAGTGTTCAGCACAATGTTCGGAGCTCCGTCCAGCTCACAGCTTCCTTTCAGCTCCCTTCCCCAAGTATAAAACAGTTCCTACAAGAAGTCTCAGGATTGCCTTAAATTCAGGATTATAGAGTTTTAACCAAGACTCGAGGTTCCTGTCCCCAATCTCCAGATAACACAGTTCCAAACACGAAAGTATCTTGAGACCCTATCCTCAAGTCGATAAGTAGATCCAGCCTCAGGGTTCCCTTCCCCAAGACTCACTTTTAATATCACAATAGTATTTTCAGTCTTCTTATAGTTCTGGCCCGCACTTACACCCTCTTTATTTCATTGGTCTTTGTACAAAAATATCTTGACTGATAGTTACAGTTCATTCAGCTTTACAAGTATATTTTATTTTTTAAAATTTCTCCCACCTTGTTGTTCAATATGCCTCTTTTCGGTTTATTGTTAAAGTTCACTTTCAAAGTTCCTTGAAGTTTCGACATGTAGTGGGTTCACTTGTCTTGTTAACTTGGTTTACTTTAAAGTTCAGTATACATTGGTTTAACTTAAATTTAAAGGTCTTTATTTCACTT